>NC_138134.1:66973569-67573569 GCF_964188305.1 Podarcis bocagei | reverse complement strand
CCACAACAAACACTCTGTGAGGTGAGTGGGGCTGAGAGACTTCAGAGAAGTGTGACTAGACCAAGGTCACCCAGCAGCTACATGTGGAGAAGCGGAGACGCGAACTCGTTTCCCCAGATTACGAGTCTACCGCTCTTAACCACTACACCACACTGGTTCGTTCACTGACAGGTGAACGATGGGGTCAGTGGGATGGAGGGGTGCCCCAGGTTGCCCTCCCAAAATGTTGAGGGGGGTATGGCTGAGAAGCAGTGACTCCTTCAGGGTCAACCAGGGAGCTTCATGGCCAAGTTGGGATTTGAAACTTGCTCTCCCAGGTCCTAGTCCAAGATTCTAACCACCACGGCCTACTGGCTTTAGCGGTGCTCACTAAAAGTGAGTGGCGCTATGGTCTAAACCACTGAGCCTCTTGGGCTTGACGATCAGAAGGTTGGTGGTTCGAATCCCTGTGACGGGGTGAGCTCCCATTGCTCTGTCCCAGCTCCCGCCAACCTAGTGGTTCAAAAGCACACCAGTGCAAATAGATAAATAGGTACCGCTGTGGCAGGAAGGTAAACGGTGTTTCCGTGAGCTCTGGTTTCCGTCACGGTGTTCCATTGCACCCAAAGCGGTTTAGTCATGCTGACCACATGACCCGGACAAACGCTGGCACTCTCGACCTGAAAGCGAGATGAGCACCACAACCCCGTAGTTGCCTTTGACTGGTCTTAACCGTCCTGGGGTCCTTGATCTTACCTTTTAGTGATGCTCAGTCACACTTTATTACTAGGGTGCCATACGCAGTTCTCAAGCCTCATTAGACAATAGCATGCTCAATAAACTTAGATTTGAAAGCTATATAAGGTCTATGAGTCAACAGCGATTCTATGGGAGTACAGGGTGTTGCCCTGGGCATTCAGATTCCTGTAAATTTCAACCTTCCTTTTAACTGGTATCATTTCTGAAAACTCGAAGGTCCTGTTTCTCATTCTCCTACCTAGCAACCTAAATTTCACTGCCAGAACCACACAGCTAAATTCCTCCATGCCATGTGCCATGACCAGTGACTCCTCCTCAGCTCTGCTGTATTTTAGAGCTGTATTTTATTCCTGAGTCAGACCACTGGTCCATCCATTTCTATACTGCAAACTCAGGCAGGCAGCGGGTTCCCCTTCTCCCTCTATCGCTGCCTCTCTCCTGTTTAAAAAGAAGCCAACATGAAATAGTAATAATGCCGCTGATGTGACGCAACCTTGGTCAGCGTGCAAACCACTTATGTGTGTTGGCCCACCAGTTAAAAACCAGTTTCCTGTCCCAGGAATTGGGATCCCATGGTTCTCCAGTTGTGCCGGGCTACCATCATCCTTGGCCACTGGCCAAGCCAGCTGAGGCTGATGGGATTTGGAGTTCAACATCTGGAGGGTCCAAGGTTCTTCAACCTTGTCCTAGATCAGTGTTTCCCAACCTTTTTTGGGCAAAGGCACACTTGTTTGATGAAAAAAATCTCGAGGCACACCACCATTACAGCCCCGTGACGTCAGCGCACAGCGTCACGCCGGGAGGGACGCACGAAAGTGTAAGTTTCAATTTTTTCCCCTCCCCCTTGCCGGGGAACCTCCAAGCTTTGGGGGTGGGGGGGGAGGAGGCAGCAAAGCGAGGCAGGAAGGAGAGCGCGGCTTGGCTGGGTGAGCTTTGGCAGGGGCTGCCCGCCGAGCTCGCAGGCAGCCAGGCAGGCAGACGGCGAGAGCCCCGCGCTGGGCGGCCTCTCCTCGCCGCCGCCGCCCCGCCTCTCGCTGCCCGACTCGCCCGCCTCCCTCCAGGCAACATCTCGCGGCACACCAGGCAACATCTCACGGCACACTAGTGTGCCGCGGAACAGTGGTTGGGAAACACTGTCCTAGATAATCAAACAGAATTCTCAGCTGCTACTTGTGTGTGCTAGCAGAGGAGATTGCTGCCTGGATTGTATGTGACCCGTTCAATCCAGCAAAAGGGCCTGCCTATCCATTAATCTCACCTTTCCCCACTCTTTCCCCTGTGGTCTTCTCTCAATCCCACTTCATGAACTGGGAAACATCTGGCAGAGTTAACAAGACGAGCATCAACAAACCCTAATGAATTTCTGTGGCGCGTCTGGGGGAAAGGCTGGGGCTGAACTAATGAGTTGTCATTTCAATTATTTAAAACACATTAAAACTTTAGGTAAGGAAGAAAAGGAGAGATAGGAGTGTTCTTGGCAGTACTTCCTGGCAAAGCCGCCACAGACAGAAAGGAAAGATTTGTAACAAATTGAGCCTCTTTGCTTTGCCTCCACCCACTTTTCGATCCAGTCTCAACCACTGTTATGTTGCCATAACGGACTACACCTGAGGAATGTTGCCCTAAATGGGCGAAAAGGTTCCCAACCCTTGTTTAAATCAACCACGATTGCTCAAGTTTGGATTTCACAGGAAACTGTGGTTTGTTTAAAAGTGAAGGTTTAAGACAGGCTTCCTCAAACTCGGCCCTCCAGATGTTTTTGGCCTACAACTCCCATGATCTCTAGCTAGCAGGACCAGAGGTCAGGAATGGTGGGAATTGTAGTCTCAAAACATCTGGAGGGCCGAGGTTGAGGAAGCTTGGTTTAAGAGTTTATCTCCTCCTTTCAAGTGTGAAATAGGGGGAGAAGGGAAGCAGTAGCAGAGGAAGCTGCTTGGGCGCCTGGGGCGACGCACCCAGGGGTGAGGTGTGGCGCCCATAGGGGCAGGGGGTGCACCACGGGGCCTCCAGAGTCTGCCTGCCTCCTCACACTCAGCCACCCTACAGCTGAGGGGGAGGCAGCGGGTGGACCATTTGGGCAGAGCGACACGTGGCTTGGGCACGCCACAGGCCCCACGGTGAGTGCCGCCCAGCATTTTGTCACCCCCCTCAGTGGTGACACCCGGGGCAGACCACACCTACCTCACCCCCTTTCCTCCGCCACTGAGGGGAAGGGGAGCATGCAAGCCCAAGTCTCGCGTAGGCTCATTTGCCTGCCAGCAAACCATGGTTTCTCATTACATTTCAACTGAGCCAGAGCAACTAGCCTGAAGCCACAATCAGAGCGTGCAGAAGTGAGATTTGAATCAGGGGACTTCTTGCTCCACAGCTTTCTTTCTTAGCCATTACTCGATGCTGGCTCAGTGTGTTAATAGGATTCTGTGACAAAAATTAAGTGGCTCCCTGATGAAGTGTTCCTCGGAGCTGACATTTCCAAAGGGTCCAAAGGTTTCAACGGGCAGCGGCATAGGTTTTATCAATGAAAAATAATGATTGTTGGTTCCCCTGTAACACTCGGAGCATTTATCACATTATGAGAGCCCGCAGGTCCTTTCAAATTAACATCCCAAAGTGCAAGGGTACCTAATGGGTATTGATGGCACTTTAATTAGTTTCCCAATAAAGTCCATATGCTCCTGTCACCTCTGGGTCAGTGGTGAAAATATCAAGTGACAGGGAAGTGGGTGGGGGTGATGAGAATTTGAGTTGTGTTGGGCATCAGTCATGGGACCAAGGACTAATCTGGATGAGCCCGCACTGGTAGCTCAGTGATCCGGCCCCTGGTTTCTACAGGTAAGATCCCTGCCTGAAGCCCCAGAAAGTGCCTTTCCATCACTGTAGACAAAGTAACCTGTGGACTGTGGGCCTAATCCAGCCCACCAGGCCATTTTGGGCAAACAACACCCACCCACCTTTCCCTGGCCTTATCAGGGGTAGGGTTTGGGAAACTTCAGGTGCAGCTAAAAGGAGAAATTCACTGACGATGACTCTAAAGGAAAATTCACAAACCGCTGCATAAATGTGGCACACACATAAACTGGGCACACAGAATGGGAAAAAATGAGTGACAGAGATCACAGTTGACAGATTCACCCATCCATGCTTTCCATCTGCTAGGTAAAATGATTTAAGTGCATCTTGCCAATTGAAAATAAGCCACTTTGACCATTCACAATTAGGTTACTGTAATGCTAAATTTCTGCCGTAATCTTATCCTGTTAGCTGCACCAGATGATCCTATTTCCCAGTCTGGCAGCTGAACAAACCAGTTGGAACCATTCCATGCTGGAAAGAGATTGCCTCTGCTGCCGCATGGTGATCATGACCTGCTCAGAAATATCCCAGCAAAAATGGGTTTTCACAGTTATGTAAACAGAGAGCATAACCGGCGAATATTGCAAGTAAAAAAGTAAAGGTAAAGGACCTCTGGACAGTTAAGTCTAGTCAAAGGTGATTATGAGGTTGTGGCACTCATCTCACTTTCAGGTCGAGGGAGCTGGCATTTGTCTACAGACAGCTTTCCAGGTCATGTGACTGCCATGACTAAACCGCTTCTGGTGCAATGGAGCACTGTGATGGAAGCCAGAGCTCATGGAAATGCCATTTAGCTTCCTGCCACAGCAGTACCTATTTATCTACTTGCACTGGTGTGCTTTCAAATTGTTAGATTGGCAGGAGCTGGGACAGAGCAACAGGAGCTCACCCCGGCATGGGGATTCGAACCGCCAACCTTCTGATCAGCAAGCCCAAGAGGCTCAGTGGTTTAGACTACAGCACCACCCACGTCCCATCACAATATTGCAAGTGCACTGCAACGATACATGGTTGCGGAGGTGGAGGGATGTTTTACAGCATTCTGTCATGGGCAGCTTTCCCTGGACTGTTTGCCTGTGGTGGGTGGGGCAACGGACCATAGATCTTAACCTTTGTTCATTAGGCTATATTCCAAAGGTTTCTCACTGCACACACAGAGTGCATCACTCCCTCCAAGCAAGCAAGAGCATTATCAGAGTTCAATAACTTTCCAGCCATGCAAAAGCACATGAGGAGGGTGCAAAGCAGAGCTGGTGGGAAGGGGTGTGGATTGAGGAGTGGTACAAACAGAGTCTTCTTCATAAACAGAATAAAAGTTTTACTGAAGAAAACAAACTTGTTCAGAAACAGCATGGTTAAAGAGTTGACTCTTCACAGAGGCACAGTCTTAGTTAGTGATTTACTAGAGTCTTGGAGCCCCTCTGTCTGCAACAACACAACACACACACTGGCTGAGATACACACAGGCACTGACACAGAGTGAGGCCCACAGAGAGGCTGGCTACTTTTATAGGGAGAATGAGTCTTCACTCAAGACGAGTCAAAAGTCACAGTGACTTTGCAGTTTGCTGTTAACAGTTAGCAGCTTGAAGGCTTGAATGATTGTGTAGGTCTTGTAGGACTTACTGCCTCTGCTCTCAAGAACCTTTGTCTCATGACAAGGAGGGCCTTGAATTCTGGGAATGGAAAGCCTCCCTTTATATATCTGTGATTCCAGCATTGCACGGGCTTGGACTAGACAGCCCTTGGGGTCCCTTCCTACTTCGGTCCAGTATATCTGAAGGAGCATCTCCACCCCCATTGTTCTGCCCAGACACTGAGGTCCAGCTCCGAGGGCCTTCTGGTGGTTCCCTCACTTCGAGAAGCCAAATTACAGGGAACCAGGCAGAGGGCCTTCTCGGTAGTGGCACCCACCCTGTGGAACACCCTCCCATCAGACATCAAAAAGAAAAACAACTATCAGACTTTTAGAAGACATCTGAAGGCAGCCCTGTTTAGGGAAGCTTTTAATGTTTAATAGGTTATTGTATTTTAATATTCTGTTGGAAGCCGCCCAGAGTGGCTGGGGAAACCCAGTCAGATGGGTGGGGTATAAATAATATATTATTATTATTATTATTATTATTATTATTATTATTATTATTATTATTATTATTACAATTCTATGATTTGCAGAGGGAACTGAGATTCAGCAGAGACTTCCACTGGTGGAACTGGACAAGACAACCATTTGGATCCCTTCCAGTCGGGATTCAGGCCTCATCATGGGACTGAAACTGCCTTGGTCGCACTGGTTGATGATCTCCGGCGGGCTAGGGACAAAGGTGAGAGCTGTTTCCTAGTTCTGCTGGATCTCTCAGCGGCGTTTGATACCATCAACCATAGCATCCTTCTGGACCGTCTTGAGGGGCTGGGAGCTGGGGGCACTGTTATACAGTGGTTCCACTCCTTCCTCCTGGGCCGTGTTCAGAAAGTGGTGGTGGGGGATGAGTGTTCAGACCCCTGGGCTCTCACTTGTGGGGTGCCTCAGGGTTCTGTCCTCTCCCCCATGCTTTTCAACATTTACATGCGGCCGCTGGGAGAGATCATCAGGAGGTTTGGGCTGGGTGTTCATCAGTATGCGGATGATACCCAGCTCTACCTCTCTTTTAAATCAGAACCAGTGAAGGCGGTGAAGGTCCTGTGTGAGTGTCTGGACGCGGTTGGAGGATGGATGGCGGCTAACAGATTGAGGTTGAATCCTGACAAGACAGAAGTACTGTTTTTGTGGGACAGGAGGCGGGCAGGTGTGGAGGATTCCCTGGTCCTGAATAGGGTAACTGTGCCCCTGAAGGACCAGGTGCGCAGCCTGGGAGTCATTTTGGACTCACAGCTGTCCATGGAGGCACAGGTCAAATCTGTGTCCAGGGCAGCTGTTTACCAGCTCCATCTGGTACGTAGGCTGAGACCCTATCTGCCTGCGGACTGTCTCGCCAGAGTGGTGCATGCTCTGGTTATCTCCCGCTTGGACTACTGCAATGCACTCTACGTGGGGCTACCTTTGAAGGTGACTCGGAAACTACAACTAATCCAGAATGCGGCAGCTAGACTGGTGACTGGGAGCGGCCGCCGAGACCATATAACACCGGTCTTGAAAGACCTGCATTGGCTCCCAGTACGTTTCCGAGCACAATTCAAAGTGTTGGTGCTGACCTTTAAAGCCCTAAACGGCCTCGGTCCAGTATACCTGAAGGAGCGTCTCCACCCCCATCATTCTGCCCGGACGCTGAGGTCCAGCGCCGAGGGCCTTCTGGCGGTTCCCTCATTGCGAGAAGCAAAGCTACAGGGAACCAGGCAGAGGGCCTTCTCGGTAGTGGCGCCCGCCCTGTGGAACGCCCTTCCAGCAGATGTCAAAGCGATAAATAACTACCTGACATTCAGGAGACATCTTAAGGCAGCCCTGTTCAGGGAAGTTTTTAACGTGTGATATTTTATTGTATTTTTGGTTTTTATGGAAGCCGCCCAGAGTGGCTGGGGAGGCCCAGCCAGATGGGCGGGGTATAAATAATAAATTATTATTATATTATTATTATTTATTTTATTGCCAGTCTTCACTTCCATATACACCATCCACACAAGCACAAACACACAAACACACACACAATTTTGACATTTTCGCTTAGCTGTAGCATGTACATCTATCCATATTCGATTTTATTTATTTATTTCAAAGCAAAAGGTCACTGGTGGTAGCAGGTAAGCAGCTGATTGATTGAGCACTTCTGGGTCAAAGGCTCTGGCTGTCGAGTTGCAGCGGATGAGGAGGAAGCGAGGTAATAAATTGATTTGCAAAGAAACTGCTCAGGCAGCAAATGCAAGGCATCCCCTTCAGGGCAACAGCTCTTTGTGGCTACCTGTCGCTCAAGTCCAATGTTGGAGCAGGTGGAGAGCAGTAACCTATCTCTGGTGTGGCAATCAGCTTGTTAGGCCTGATCTCCTAGTGGGGGCTTTAAAACTGTTTTCCAAGAGACTTTGGGATTACTTGGCAGATTATGGTTGCAGAGCCTCCTAATGTCCCTATTTTCCAGGGACAGTGCCGGATTTACAGAAGTCCTCCCGGTTTCTGGTTTGATCCCAGAATGTCCCACTTTTCCTTAAAGGGACCCCTGACCATTAGGTCCAGTCGTGACCGACTCTGGGGTTGCGGTGCTCATCTCGCTTTATTGGCCGAGGCAGCAGCGTACGGCTTCCGGGTCATGTTGCCAGCATGACTAAGCTGCTTCTGGCAAACCAGAGCAGCGCACGGAAATGCCGTTTACCTTCCCACAGGAGCAGTACCTATTTATCTACTTGCGCTGGCATGCTTTTGAACTGCTAGTTTGGCAGAAGCAGGGACCAAGCAACGGGAGCTCACCCCATCGCGGGGATTCGAACCACCAAACTTCTGACCGGCCAGCCCTAGGCTCTGTGGTTTAGACCACAGTACCACCCGCCCCTATTTTCATCGGAGAAATGTTTTTTGTTTTGTTTTTAAATTATTTGTAATTTTCAGTTATATGAATTTCAATAGTTTTACAGCTGTTTTAACATTTCAAGACTCGGCTTCCTTCCTCCTCTTTCTGCAGTTCCTTAAATTTATATTTATTTCATCTGATAAATATTGGAGAGTTTGGAGTTATGTGACCCCCGAGCCAAGGAGATAAGTAACTATTCAACCCTCAGAAGACATCTGAAAACAGCCCTATATAGGGAATCTTTTTAATGTAAGGTTGCCAGACGTCCCTGTTTCCCGGGAACAGTCCCCGGATTTACAAATCAGTCCCCTGACAAAATCCATCCATTCCGACTGAAGTTGAAAAGTGTCCCTGGATTCATTGAAAAAAATCTGGTAACCTTATTTTAATGTGCAGTGTTTTATTCTGTTTTTTATATATTGCAAGCTGCCCAGAGTGGCTGGGGCAACCCAGTCAGATGGGCAGGGCAATAATAATAATAATAATAATAATAATAATAATAATAATAATAATAATAATAATAATAATAGGTTTGTTGTGGTCTTTTTGGTCATTTTCTTCCTTTTCTCGGGGGGTGGGGGTGGGCAATCCCCTTCTTCTTTTAACTATATCTCCCCTTCTCTTTCTACTCTACTTTCAATGACATCTCTTAATTATCGCCCCCATTTTTATTTCTTTACTTTTATTACCATTTTTATTACCATTATTAAATATTTCAATACAGTCATACCTTGGGTTACAGTTGCTTCATGTTGCGTTTTTTTGGGTGGTTACGGACCCACAAAACCCAGAAGTATCGGAACGGGTTACTTACGGGTTTCGGTGGTCGCACATGCACAGAAGCGCTAAATCACGCTTTGCGCATGCGCAGAAGCGCAGAAGCGCAACCAGCGCTGCGAATGCTGCGGGTTGCAAACGTGCCTCCCGCACAGATCACATTTGCAACCCGAGCGTCCACTGTACACCTTTTTTATTTTACTGCACACACACTAATAGTGCTATTTTTTCTTCCTCCCCATCTACAAATGTGTCCTCTTTTTTGCTCTTCTGTGTGGCAAGCCTAAACTACCCTCTTTGGTTCCCTATGCGTTCCCTAAACCTGTTCTAGGCAGATTTGCCCCAACCCTACAGAACAGATCTGGGGAGGGTGCAGGATGCGTGCAGGGGGAGGAGAGGGAAGTCCCACTGCACAAGCAGAAATCCCTGTACTGATGGGATGCATGGCCTACATAGCCTCAGCTCTCCACACAATTAGGCTGTGCATGGAGGCAACTGTATGATGGAACAAAATATCAGCCCTATCAGAATTTGCAAAGTGCTTTAAAGCTGAAAACCCACCAGATGCACAACCCATCATTACAATAACAAAGCTTTCTCATTTCATTTTTTTTTTTTAAAAAAAAGGCTTTTCTGTACATTTGTACAGAAGGCAGCCGAGTGAACCAGGGGGGGGAGGTTGTATTGAACATAATGTCGCAGCTAAAGATCTAATTATTCACCCCCTCATTCTTCTCTGTCAAGTCTGCGGCACTTTCAAAAAAAAAGGAACAGAAAAGAATAAGAAAGGAAAAAGCTTTAGTGCTAATTTAGGGAATGTGCAGGCGACCTTGGAACGGACAGCTCATGGAAGAACCCCGACCAAACCTAAGAGGAGGCGTGTAGTGGTGATAGGGGATTCCCTACTGAGGGGAACAGAAGCAGTGATTTGTGGGCCTGACAAGATGTCTCGGGAAGTGTGCTGTCTCCCCGGGGCTAAGATCCAAGATGTAACTGAACGTCTGCAAGGAATCATAAAACCCACTGACAAATACCCCTTCCTCTTGGTTCATGTGGGAACCAATGACACTGCAAGCAATAGCCTCCAGAAGATCAAAAGAGACTACGAGGCTCTGGGCAGGAAATTGAAGCAATTAAATGCACAAATTGTCATCTCATCTGTCCTCCCAGTTGAACGACGTGGCCCAGGGAGAGAAGGAAAAATAGTGGAAGTGAACAGCTGGCTTCGCAAATGGTGTAAACAGGAACGGTTTGGATTCTTAGATCACGGACTGCAGTTTCTTGAAGATGGACTTCTGGCAAGCGATGGGCTGCACCTCACAACGGTTGGGAGGAACGTTTTTGCCAAAAATCTCAGAAACCTCATCAGGAGGGCTTTAAACTGACTAATGGGGGGGAGGGAGACAGTGGTCCTGAAGGTAGGAGTCTATCAACTGATGAAGATGATCATCCAAATGTCATAGACCAAATGGAGCAAACAGCACGCAGACCTAGTGGTGGGAGGAAAAAATCCTTAAATAAGAGACACGGGGGAATGATTAATGGACTTCAATGTCTGTACACTAATGCGCAAAGCATGGGAAATAAACAAGATGAGCTTGAGCTCTTGGTACAGCAAACTAAATATGACATAATAGGCATCACTGAAACCTGGTGGGATAAGTCCCACGATTGGAATGTAATAATGGGGGGATACAATCTATTTCAGAGAAACAGACCAGACAAGAAAGGAGGAGGAGTGGCGTTATATGTCAGGGATGTGTATACCTGTGAAGAGATCCAAGATTTAGAACCTCAAAGCCAAAGTGAGAGCATTTGGGTCAAAATTAAGGGAGAGAAGAATAACAGAGACCTCATTGTGGGAGTTTACTATAGATCCCCAAGCCAAACGGAGGACATAGATGATGCCTTCCTGGAACAGATGGCCAAGTATGCAAAAGGAAGGGAGATAGTAGTAATGGGGGACTTCAATTACCCGGACATTTGTTGGATGTCAAACTCAGCCAAGAGCATAAGGTCAAACAGATTCCTCACTGGCCTTGCAGACAACTTCATTGTTCAGAAAGTAGGAGAAGCAACAAGAGGAACAGCCATTTTAGATCTGGTCCTAACCAATGTTGATGACTTGATTAGTGGGGTAGAAGTGGAAGGATCATTAGGCGCGAGTGATCATGCTCTTCTGAAGTTTACTATACAGCGGAAAGGAGCAGCCAAGCATACTAGGACTCAATTTCTTGACTTTAAGAAAGCCGACTTCATAAAACTTAGGGAAGTGCTGGGTGAGATCCCATGGACAGTAATACTAAAAGGAAAGGGAGTTCATGATGGCTGGGAGTTTGTTAAGAGGGAGATAGTAAAAGCACAACTTCAGGCAATACCAATGAGACAGAAACATGGAAGGTGCCTAAAGAAGCCAGGGTGGCTATCTAAAGAACTTTTAACTGAGTTAAGATTAAAAAAGGATGTGTACAAAAAATGGAAAAGGGGGGAAACCACCAAAGAGGAATTCAAACAAATAGCCAGCACATGTAGACACAAAGTCAGAAGAGCTAAAGCACAGAATGAACTCAGGCTTGCTAGAGAGGTTAAAAGCAACAAAAAAGGCTTCTATGGGTATGTTCGTAGCAAAAGGAAGAACAAAGAAACAGTGGGGTCACTCAGAGGAGAAGATGGTGAAATGCAAACAGGGGACACAGAAAGGGCTGAACTCCTCAATGCCTTCTTTGCCTCAGTCTTCTCCGATAAGGAAAACAATGCCCGACCTGAAGAATTTGGAGCAAATGATTCAGCAAAGGAAACACAGCCCAGAATAACTAAGGAGATAGTACAAGAATACTTGGCCAGTTTAGATGTATTCAAGTCTCCAGGGCCAGATGAACTGCATCCAAGAGTATTAAAAGAACTGGCAGATGTGATCTCAGAACCACTGGCAGTCATCTTTGAGAATTCCTGGAGAACAGGCGAAGTCCCAGCAGACTGGAGGAGGGCAAATGTTGTCCCTATTTTCAAAAAGGGGAAAAGAGAGGACCCAAATAATTACCGCCCAGTCAGTCTGACATCAATACCAGGGAAGATTCTGGAGCAGATCATTAAGCAAACAGTCTGTGCGCACCTAGAAAGGAATGCTGTGATCACCAATAGTCAGCATGGATTTCTGAAAAATAAGTCATGTCAGACTAACCTGATCTCGTTTTTTGACAGAATTACAAGCCTGGTAGATGAAGGGAACGCAGTGGATGTAGCCTACCTTGATTTCAGCAAGGCATTTGACAAGGTGCCCCATGATATTCTTGTAAAGAAACTGGTAAAATGCGGTCTTGACTATGCTACGACTCAGTGGATTTGTAACTGGCTGACTGACCGAACCCAAAGAGTGCTCATCAATGGTTCCTCTTCATCCTGGAGAAGAGTGACTAGTGGGGTGCCACAGGGTTCTGTCTTGGGCCCGGTCTTATTCAACATCTTTATCAACGACTTGGATGATGGACTCAAGGGCATCCTAATCAAATTTGCAGATGACACCAAACTGGGAGGGGTGGCTAACACCCCAGAGGACAGGATCACACTTCAAAACGACCTTGACAGATTAGAGAACTGGGCCAAAACAAACAAGATGAATTTTAACAGGGAGAAATGTAAAGTATTGCACTTGGGCAAAAAAAATGAGAGGCACAAATACAAGATGGGTGACACCTGGCTTGAGAGCAGTACATGTGAAAAGGATCTAGGAGTCTTGGTTGACCACAAACTTGACATGAGCCAACAGTGTGACGCGGCAGCTAAAAAAGCCAATGCAATTCTGGGCTGCATCAATAGGAGTATAGCATCTAGATCAAGGGAAGTAATAGTGCCACTGTATTCTGCTCTGGTCAGACCTCACCTGGAGTACTGTGTCCAGTTCTGGGCACCACAATTCAAGAAGGACACTGACAAACTGGAACGTGTCCAGAGGAGGGCAACCAAAATGGTCAAAGGCCTGGAAACGATGCCTTATGAGGAACGGCTAAGGGAGCTGGGCATGTTTAGCCTGGAGAAGAGGAGGTTAAGGGGTGATATGATAGCCATGTTCAAATATATCAAAGGATGTCACATAGAGGAGGGAGAAAGGTTGTTTTCTGCTGCTCCAGAGAAGCGGACATGGAGCAATGGATCCAAACTACAAGAAAGAAGATTCCACCTAAACATTAGGAAGAACTTCCTGACAGTAAGAGCTGTTCGGCAGTGGAATTTGCTGCCAAGGAGTGTGGTGGAGTCTCCTACTTTGGAGGTCTTTAAGCAGAGGCTTGACAACCATACGTCAGGAGTGCTCTGATGGTGTTTCCTGCTTGGCAGGGGGTTGGACTCGATGGCCCTTGTGGTCTCTTCCAACTCTATGATTCTATGATTCTATGATTCTATGATTCTAATTCTCTTTCAATTGTCTCTTTCAACACACAGGACAATCTTGGATCTTTTCCTAACTGGTTTCACTTTTGAATGGATCTTGCCAACATTTGAGGAATTGCTATTACAAAACTAAAGCTTGCTGTTTGAACACCGACATCTGCCCTGCTGATTAAAATAGACTCCCAGCCAATTAATCAACTAAAGGTTTAGTTGATTAATCTACTGCAATGGTCACCAACACGGTGCCCGTGGGCACCACTGGGCCCTCCAGTACCTCCTATAGCACCGGCAAAATATTTCAGTAAATACCCATTTCAGTGTTTTTGCTACACCTTCATGGTAGCCATTTCATGACTGGCACCCACAACACTTTCTCAAAATTATAGCTGTGTCAACTGGCCCAAAAGGGTGGGCAGCCCCCCAATCTACTACTTAAAGTTTGCTGCCTTAGAGCATGGGGTATCTTGGATAATGTATGATAGAGAGCTGCCTTTTACTGAGACAAACTACTGCACCATCTAGCTCAGTATTGTTTACACTGACTGCCAGCGGCTTTCCAGGATTTCAGATGGGATTCGTTTCCCAGCCCTACCTGGAGATACCTGGGATTGAACCTGAGACCTTCTGCATGCAAAAACAGATGCTCTACCACAGAGCTACAATGATGTAGGTGTAGGACAAAGTGAAGAAGTGTTAGGGCAGGTGTCAGGAACCGGTCAGCAATAACTCACACGGTGCCAGAGAAGTTAACTCTATTCAGTGCTTTGTGGGGGTGGCAGGGGTACGCATACCCCTAAACATTTTGTGAATCTAACAGGAGAAGAAATTAAAAATGTTTTAAAAAATTAGTTTCTTCTCTATCACGGCGAATCATCAGTTCCGTTGCTACCCCCGATGGCGGCTTCCTTTCCCGGTGTTTCCTGAGTCTCAGACAGAAGCGGGCATTTAATGTGTGAAGTAGGAGCTGGAATCTAGCACAGTGATTGGTCAGTTTCATTGTTACCACCTCTGATGGTGGCTTCCTTTCCTTTCCCAGTGTTCTCAGATGGAAGCAAGTGTTTAATGTGTGAAGCAGTGTGGAATGTGGATGTGTGTTGTTTTACTGATGAAAGTTTGGCCTCATTGAGGGGCAGTGTTTATTTTTCCCGATTTGAACTACAAAATGGTGATTTTCTTCAGTCAAAATGAGAGTATCCCTAAACATTTTTTTAGAAAAAAAGAACTGACTATTTATTCAAAAAACAAAATGGCTCAGGAGGCCAGGCCTAGTGAGCACAGCAACTCTTCCCAGGAGATCTTGCCCCAATGAGGCAGTTGCAAGGACTGAAGGCCTTCCCACAGCCCTCTAAGTCTCCTCCTCCCAGGGTTCCTTCCCAAGCAATCAGAGGCTCCTTCATCTTGCCTGCCTTTTCTCCACTCTTTTCACACCTCTTCGGGTTCTGGGAGACCAGAGGGGAGGGGAGCTGCGTATTGCAGGAGGAGGAGACATCCTAGCTTCCTCACCAACCTGTCTCATCTCTGCCTCTTTTGGCTCCCCTCCTCTTCAGCCTCCGCTTCTGGTTCTGGTTCTGGTCTGCTCTCTGCCACAGACTCTTCCTGCTCACTAGACCCTGTTTCCTCTTCAGCTTCCAATGCCTCCTCATCCCAGTTTGCTCCCTGTTCTCCCTCTGACCATTCATCATCATCCCACCACCAATCCCCTGCCTCTGAGCCTTCCTCCCTTGGGGTTTACCTTTGGGGTTCCCCAGTTGGTACCTCCAGCCAGTCCATGACAAGACGCTGCCAAAAGAGAGCAGAAAGGAAGGCTGAGTGGATTTCTTCAACTCTTCACATTTCAGGAAGAGCAAGCTGTCCAAGAGCCGTATCTGGGTTGTTGCTCCAGCTCACCACAGGGAACCAAATTGCTCTGTCTGACACTTCAACGCACATTACAAATCAAAAGCCAGGAACTTCCACTCTCCTTCTGGATAAAGCAGGCTAATGTGTGTGCATGTTTTTAAAAATGTATTAAACATTAAGAATCAAAGCAGAGGATTAGAGCTACTGGGAAGTTCACTGTAAGGTCAGGATAACACAGGCTGTCAAGACGGAGCAGCAACAAAAATATTGAAATGCCTCTAATATATGCAGAGAGGGTTTGATGCCAAGAGAGCCATGAAGTTTTTTAGGTTAATGCAACAGAGCGGGAGACCCGGTGCAGATGGTGGTAGGCAGAAGGGGAAGAAGTCAGATCATTCCTTCCAGAAAAGGAAAATTGGCACATCGCACCTAGGGCTCTGGGATAGGTTGTGATGCTGTGAAGAAATTGCTGGCTCCCACAAAGAAGAGGGAAATTGACTTGATGAGGAGAGAAAGGAGGATGTTTTCAATCAGGGGCAGGCAATCTAAGGCCCAGGGGCCGGATGCGGCCCAATCGCCTTCTCAGTCCAGCCCGTGGATGGTCCGGGAATGAGCGTGTTTTTACATGAGTAGAATGTGTCCTTTCATTTAAAATGCATCTCTGGGTTATTTGTGGGGCCTGCCTGGTGTTTTTACATGAGTAGAATGTGTCCTTTTATTTTAAAATGCATCTCTGGCTTATTTGGGGGGCATAGGAATTCGTTCATTTATTTATTTTTCAAAATATAGTCCGCCCCGCCCCGCCCCCCAAGGTCTGAGGGGTGGTGGACCGGTCCATGGCTGAGAAAGGTTCTGACCCCTGCTTTAGATATTCCAGTTGCTGAATCTGTAGTTCTTAGGATAGAATTCCTGGCGTCCTTGTCTACAGGAGAGTTCTGGAGCCTACTTTGGTAGGCAATTCTAAGCATGTTTGCAGGGACAACGGCCCCAGCTTCCTTATGGCAGTGGAGGAAAGCCCATAGCTCTGTAGTAAACCATCTACTTTGCATGCAGAAAACCCCCTGGCATCTCTATGTTGGCCTGAAATCCTGGAGAGTCACTTGGAGTTGGTGCTACTTTTCCAGAAAAAGAGGTGCCAAAACTCACCATGAGCACCTCCCCTATTCTCTTAGAATGGCAATGGCACCCACCTGAGAGGTGCGAGAACTCAGTTCCAGTGAGTTCAGGCTGGGGGGGAAGCCCTGCTTGCAGTCAGTTTGGATTTTTGATGGTGGTGGCATCTGTCTGTCTCTGGAGACCATGGAAAAGTACACCTTCAGGGGTGAAGTCAAACTGTTCATGAGTTACAGCACCTGACGTGGCAGTAGAGGCTGATGCAGGAGATAAGTCAGTGTAGATAGTTCTCAGGTAGATGGACCACTGGTCTGAGAGATTATCCACACTTACATTTCACCATAGTGTCTACCTGAACTGAGTTTTGGCTGGGGGGGAAGCCCTGAATATTTCTATGGCAGTTCTGAAAAAACACAGGGCACAGTGAAGCATTTTGAAGGCAACTTATTTCATGGAATAGTTGCACAGTTCTTCAGTTCCTCGCCTTGAACTTAATAAGGTTTAACAGTGCTTAACTTTGATGGAATTGTGCCCCCAGTTAAGATCAGGCTGCCAGCTTCCCAAGGGGAGTCAGGAAGAATGGATTGTTTGACTCCAGGTTTCCTGTGGCCAGAAGCTTATTAATTCTGCATCTCTCTCTTTTTTAATAAAACATCTTGCTAAGCTTCTGAATGCCAGGTGCCCAGGGAGAAGTGCTGCGAAGATTGCAGAGGAATCTGTGTAGCACTTCTCAGAGAGGCAACCACACAACCTGCCACAATGGCTTGGGCAGCCAAATCTGTTCCACCAGCAGCGTGACACTTCATTTCAATAAAACCTTCAGACGCACAAATTCTAGTGTTTGAAAAGCCCGCCAGATTGAGGCATCTGAATCGTTTATGGTTACAAAACACAGAGATAAAATCACCCTGTAAAATTTTAAAACCCCTTACTCAACTTCTGTAAGCATACCTTCATTTCCGACAATGCCCTTCACCCAAGCAGCTCACGATGGGGTGCAAATATAAGGCTAAAATGGGATAATCCTCTGAAATGTCCCACTTTTCCTTAGGACGTCCCTATTTTCATTGGAGAAATGCTGGCAGGTATTGAGTTATCCAGTATTGAGTTATCCAACCCCCAATTTATTATGTTTTTATATATGATGGAAGCCACCCAGAGTGGCTGGGGCAACCCAGTCAAATGGGCAAGGTATATATAGTAAAATTATTACTCTTGTTGTTTAGTGGGATGTACCTATTTTCATCCATGGAGTAGCAATGTTGTTGTTTAATGGGATGTAGAGTTGGACATGACTAAACGACTAAACAACAACATCTATTTTCATCCATGGAGTAGCAATGACAAACCTAGACAGCATCCTAAAAAGCAGAGACATCACCTTGCCAACAAAGGTCCATTTAGTTAAAGCTATGGTTTTCCCAGTAGTGATGTATGGAAGTGAGAGCTGGACCATAAAGAAGGCTGATCGCCGAAGAATTGATGCTTTTGAATTCTGGTGCTGGAGGAGACTCTTGAGAGTCCCATGGACTGCAAGAAGATCAAACCTATCCATTCTTAGGGAAATCAGCCCTGAGTGCTCACTGGAAGGACAGATCCTGAAGCTGAAGCTCCAATACTATGGCCACCTCATGAGAAGAGAAGGCTCCCTGGAAAAGACCCTGATATTGGGAAAGATGGAGGGCACAAGGAGAAGGGGACGACAGAGGACAAGATAGTTGGACAGTGTTCTTGAAGCTACCAGCATGAGTTTGATCAAACTGCGGGAGGCAGTGGAAGACAGGAGTGCCTGGTGTGTGCTCTGGTCCATGGAGTCACGAAGAGTCGGACACGACTGAACAACTAAACAACAACAACAACCTATTTTCATCAGAGAATGTTGGAGGGTATGCAATACACAGACATTCCCATTTTCAGTATGAATTAAACCAGTTATACTTAACAACACCTGGAAAGCAATGGCCCAAGAGGTTTTCCATTTGTCCTGTGCTTTCCAGGCATGGATGCAAGTGATTTTGCCTTTGCACCACCATGGGAAAACCTTTTCCTGGGAAAACCTTCTCTTTACTGCTGAATCAGAAAAATCCACAGAAAAACTTGATTGATATTTGCTCCGATTCAGCAGTAAAGAGGGGGTTTTTTCCTGGCGGGGGGTGGGGGGAGCAGCAGGATAAGTAGACATGTGGATGAGCCCTTAAAAACTTTCGAGAAACATTTATTTTATAAAAACCTATCTAATGATGCCAACTTTGAAAAGAGTAAGAGTAAAAAAGCAGGCTGAAATGCAGTGTTGCATCTTATTAAAACTGGCACAGAGAATCGGGGGTTTTTTGTCGACCTTAATTCCATTTTTAAATAATACATGGCAGCCTCACACTGAGCCATCAAAACGCAACCAACTTTTGAGTTCTATCAAGATTTCTCTTCTAGTGCTGATTGCGGAGCCGTTTATTAACATTTGAGTCCTTTGTCAGGTCTTGTCCTTTAATATACCGAGCTATCAACTTGTCCAGTCAGATAGGAAAGAGAGACTTAAAAACAATTCAGGTTCAATAACGGGCAGCATTTCAAAGACTGGATGCAATTTATTTCCTGCATGGATGTCCTGACCAATTCCTCCTGCCCTTTTCCCTTGACCTGCAATGTGCTTCCCTCCCATCTCATTTATCGAAGATTGTGGCAGTATTTCATTTCCAACCATGGGTGAAAAGCAAAAAAAAAAGTCTGCCAGCAGCCGTTGCGCCAATTATGTCTCTATCTCCTTTCCAAGAACCTCCAGGTTATGTTATCAAAATTTATCAGGAGCAGATTTATAGGAGATATTTTCTTTTCCCCCCTGCTGTCACTGAATCAACTTGACATCCAGTCTTGTCTCAGAGTCTGGCATGCTGTTAGCACAAAAGTGAGGGGGGTTGTGGACAGTGAGCTGAAGAACTTGCAAACACCATGTAGACCATCTCAATACATTGCGGGACACCCAAAAGCTTGTCCAGCTGCAATGGCTGGACGTACCTGAACTAAACACATTGCGGAGCCCTGAACCCTTTAATGATATTGCCTAGCTGGGATGGATGGGTGAAGAGATGTGTTTATGAGGGATAAAAAGTCCAGTTGCAGACGACTCTGGGGTTGCAGCGCTCAACAGCTTCCGGGTCATGTGGCCAGCATGACTAAGCTGCTTCTGGCAAACCAGAGCAGCACACGGAAACGCCGTTTACCTTCCTGCTGGAGTGGTACCTATTTATCTACTTGAATTTAACGTGCTTTCAAACTGCTAGGTTGGCAGGAACAGGGACCGAGCAACGGGAGCTCACCCCGCCGCGGGGATTTGAACCGCCGACCTTCTGATTGGCAAGCCCTAGGCTCTGTGGTTTTAGCGCCACCCACATATGTTTATAGAAATTTCTGACTTCATGTGCCTTGGAATGTAGCCTGCTGTACAGAGGTAGGAGTCACACTGTTCCACCCTAATAATAATAATAATAATAATAATAATAATAATAATAATAATAATAATTTTTAAAAAATTATTTATACCCGCCCTTCCCGGTTCAAAAACCGGGCTCAGGGCAGCTAACGACAAACTTAAAACACTTTAAAACACTTAATTATAAAAGCAGCATAAAATACAGTATAAAAACATGAATAACAATAAAATTCAAAAATCAATTAGATAATCCCTAGGGCTAGCTGGCTGAATTGGTTCTACTTGGGCCAGCGAGGAGGCCAGGGGAGAATTAGCTGTGGGGTCTCAGAGTGGGTGAGCAGGTTTTGCCTCTATACACAGCCACAACTGGCATGTGGATCTTGGAAAGTTGTTCACAACGTCTGGACTGGAAAAGATGCTCCTCAGCTCTTCATTAAGGGCTTTAACCCCTTTCAGCATGATCCTCTGCTGGCTTGCATAAGAAATCTTAAGAATCTCCCTACAACGTCCCTCCTCTCTGCTTATGACCTGCCTGGCTTCATTCTGCTTCTTAAATTTAAGAGCGATGGTAGCATTTATACGGAGAACAGGCCTGAGCATTCTTCACAGGTGTCACCAAAGTATTCTCACAATAGCAATGTCTAAAGAAGGCCAGTGTTACCCCCCTTTTGAGGGTCAGTGGCTGAGGGGTAGCCACTTGCTTAGCCCATCCTTCAAGATCATGACTACCCGGCTCACCACTCACACTCTCTGAGCTGCGTTGCTTCCACCAGATTTCATTTCAAGGGGAGGGGTTTGGCAAAATTAGGAAGCCCAAAGCTCATGAGACTCCGTGTTCTATTCATAACATTTGTGCGCCTGTACTTATCAAACATTGCTGGAATAAACAGGCATTAATTAAATAGCCAAAGAGCTCACAAACTGAGCAAACATCAATTAAGGGATTCCATCAAAATCCTAATTAGAGAGCTCATTAAAAAAATTTCCAGCCCCTAAAGGAACTCCACCCTCAAACAAATTCCTACACAAATAAGCAAGAACTTGCTGCAGTTGTGTCTAGACTCTGCTCAGTTGTGTCATACTGAGAACAGGATCATCATTTTAATAGCAATTGGGGAAAAGATGCATGAATGGCTCTGTAAGTACGACCATGGGCAAAATCTACAAGTCCCACTTCACCATTTAAGGACATGAGAATTACTTTCCTTTACCTTCAACCAATGGGATACGGGTGACGCTGTGGGTTAAACCACTATGCCGCTTGGGCTTGCCGATCAAAAGGTCGGCGCTTCGGATCCCCGCAACAGGGTGAGCTCCTGTTGTTCGGTCCCAGCTCCTGCCAACCTAGCAGTTTGAAAGCACACAGTGCAAGTAGATAAATAGGTACCACTCCGGCGGGAAGGTAAACGGCATTTCCATGTGCTGCTTTGGTTTCGCTAGAAGCAGCTTAGTCATGCTGGCCACATGACCCGGAAAAACTGTCTGCGGAAGCGGACAAACACCGGCTCCCTTGGCCTGTAAAGCGAGATGAGCACTGCAACCCCAGAGTCGTTCACAACTGGACTTAATTGTCAGGGGTCCCTTTACCTTTACCTCCAACCAAGGCGCATACACCACAAACATTTAATGCAGGGGTTTCCAAGCTGTGGTCCATGGACCACAAGTGGTCTGCAAGATTCAATCAGGTGTTCTGTGAATTTGCAGCTGAAGATGGGAGACAACACATCCATTGCATCCAATATTGATATTGATTATTAATTGTATTTTTATGGCTTCTTTCATTTCTTATGTACTGCATTTTATTGTATTGCAATTTGACCTCCATGGAATTCATACCATGATACAACGAATACAGTATATGAGAAATAAAAGAAGCAATAAAAATACAATTGAAAATCATGCAGCATCTAGCAGTGCAAACTACAATTGCTACAATAGGCTGAAAATATATTAAGTGGTCCACCTTCAGCAGTTTTCAAGTGGTCTGGGGAGAGATTTAAAACAATTTCCCCCTCCTTGACCCAAAGAATCCAGGGAATGGCAATTTGTCAAGCATTCTGGGAACTGTAGCTCTGAGAGGGAAAAACTACAGTTCCCAGAATTTGGGGTGGTGCTGTTTAAATGTATGGTGTATATACTGCCTGAATGTCCCAGAAATGTCACAGTGTAGATAGCCAGTAACTCCCCAGCACTGGATATTCAGAGATAAACTACCTTTGACTACAGAGTTTCCATTTTGTACTATTATGGTCAATAGCCTGTGACAGATCATTTGCTACTTTTAAAGATAATGTTAAAGTCATCTAACCAAGTGGCCAGTATCAGATTTTGTGTCCAGGAACTCCTTACGTTACATCTGTATTAGAGGGAAACTACTTCCATTTGTTTCTCCTGAATCTACTGCCATTGGATTTAACTGGATGAACTCATTCATTTTTTTTTCACCTTCTTCGTAATTTTATACATCTTTGCTGTGTCTCCCTGCACACACACACACACACACACACACATATCATATTTCATGTGGCAAAGGAACAGAACTTGTGGTTTTGGTTTGAAGGCTATTGTGCACAAGAGGGCCAAAAATTCACAGGAAGGTTAAAAGTACATGGAGATGTTTTGTACAGGATGATGGTCACAGGAGGGTCAAAAGTTTAGGTGCAGAGGTTTTGCTCAAGTTTTTTCATAGGTGTTGTGGGGGGGTTGCAATTAAGGGGAAACAGAAACTTATCAAAGACTCTCCTCCTGATTCCCTGAAAATGGAGAAGAAATCAAAATATTGTACAGTGGTACCTCAGGTTAAGTACTTCATTCGTTCCGGAGGTCCGTACTTAACCTGAAACTGTTCTTAACCTGAAGCACCACTTTAGCTAATGGGGTTTCCTGCTGCTGCCGCGCCTCCAGAGCACGATTTCTGTTCTCATCCTGAAGCAAAGTTCTTAACCTGAAGCACTATTTCTGGGTTTGTGGAGTCTGTAACCTGAAGCGTATGTAACCCGAGGTACCACTGTACATACATCAATATAGAAAACTGGATAAGCCAAAAGGTTGTGGGGTCAGAAGCTTGAAAAGTTGGAGGTGAAGAATTGCAAGAAATAAAAAGAGATGGGGCACTTTAAGAGATCCAAAACACTGGAAAATGCTAGAGTGCACAGGAAGTAACCAGGAGAGGGCAAGGAAGAGACCAAGAAGCTGAACTAAGGATGTAAATTGATAAGTACTCCCTTGGTTAAGGAAACAGGGCAGCAGACGTATAGCTGTTTTGATTTTGTTCTAATGGGTAACAACTCAAACTCACCCACCCTCTGAAGGTAAAACCAAACTTCAGCAGTCATTTTCACTCTGCCTGCCCTGAAACTTACAAACATCACCGGACTGAATGCTGATCCCAAATCAAACAATTGCAGTACCACGGACAGCAACCTGTGCTTCCGTAAAAGCAAAGGCAAGATAAATGAAATTTTTCATTTACCGGTTCATGTGTCCATTGCTTCCTGTTAAATGTCGTATCCTAAGAAAAGGCAAATCTATTCTTCCTCTGGGGCACCCCTATGAAAGAATATAGTCTGAAGAAGGGAGCGAGGGGGGGACTGCTACCGATATTCTAGTAGGGCTGTTTGTGCTTGGAACTTGCTGTAAGTCAAAACAGTTATTCGAAAAAGCAACCTATAAATGATTAAACAATTAAGATTAAGAGATTATGTTCTGCAAGTCCCTTATAGCTGATTCAAGTGAAAAACTGACATAAAAAAATCTAACGGGCAGAGGGGCAGAGTGAGTTGGTGAGTAGTGGGCTTGTAGTTTGTTTTTTCTTCTGGATGTTGAAAGCTAGCTCAGCACAAATGTCAAGAAGAGGATGTTAATGAAGATAGAGAATTCTCCAGCAACTCAGAAATTAGATTCAGCAGATTATCTTTCTGGGCCTGAACCATATTTCCCCTCTCCTTTTCAAGGAGCGGAATCCACACATGCTAATATGTGGAAACAACACACCCCAAATACACATTTTCTTCAGCTTTCAAGGGGTGGAGGGAATGTGGTTTGAGTATGCATGCACATTAGAGCAGGCACCCCCCAACCTGCGGCCCTCCAGATGTTTTGGCCTACAACTCCCATGATCCCCAGCTAACAGGACCAGTGGTCAGGGATGATGGGAATTGTAGTCCAAAACATCTGGAGGGCTGAAGGTTGGGGATGCCCGCATTAGAGACTTTCATCCAGTCAAAATGTGAGAGAGGGACTTGCAGCATATGCATCTTTACTCAGAAGTAAGTCCCAGCTTACTCTCTGGAAAGTGTGCGTCGAATTAGAGCCTTAAACTGAGCTTTGGCATCTTTGTGATGTCCTGCTGTTTAAGTTACAGGGAACCAGGCAGAGGGCCTTCTCGGTAGTGGCGCCCTCCCTGTGGAACGCCCTCCCAACAGATGTCAAAGAGAACAACAACTACCAGACTTTTAGAAGACATCTGAAGGCAGCCCTATTTAGGGAAGCTTTTAATTTTTGATGTATTACAGTATTTTAATATTTTTTTGGAAGCCGCCCAGAGTGGCTGGGGAAGCCCAGCCAGATGGGCGGGGTATAAATAATAAATAATTATTATTATTATTATTATTATTATTATTATTATTATTATTATTAGTTCCATCCTCATCTCTGTATTGCTTCTGCTGTTTTCAAATGTAGGAGAGACACCCTCTCCAAGCAGGAAAGCCTAGATCAGGGATGAGGAACCTTTTGATGGACCACAAAGACCAACAGGGGCACCAACTCGAACAAAATTTGGAGGGGGCAGGTAAGCCCCACCCCACATAATCAACCACATGGCATGGTACATGCATGTCATTTGAATGGCAACTCTTTTGGGGGCACCCTCTCAAATATTTTATTGGGGAGGGGGCAAAGACCCCTCGGCCCCTAGGAGTTGAAGACCATCACTGACCATGCTGGATGGGGCTGATGAGAGTTCAACAGGATATAGAAGGTCACACATTCCCCATCCTGTGTCTGGATGCAAACTCAGAGCAGGCCCTGGAAGAAGTTATGAGGGCATGGCTGCTCCCTGCACACAAGCACTTCCAACGGTGAGGTTCTGTTGCAGATCCCACTTATTAATGATACTAGAGTGGGGCTGGGGAACTTTGGCCCTCCCGATGTTGCTGGATTCCCACTAGCCCCAGCCATCATGGCCAAGGCTGATGGGACTTGTAATCCAACAACATCCCCCACCCCTGTACTAAAGGAATACAGGGGTACCTTGGTGCTCAAGCTTAATCCATTCCGGAAGTCCATTCCAAAACCAAAGCGTTCCAAAACCAAGGTGTGCTTTCCCATAGAAAGTAATGCAAAATGGATTAATCCGTTCCAGACTTTTTAAAACAGCAATTTAACATGAATTTTCCTATCTAACGAGACCATTGATCCATAAAATGAAAGCAATAAACAATGTACTGCAGTCACACAATCAATCAATCAGTAGCGGTACTGGGTTCCACACAGTCACAAAAACAAAAGAACCACAAGAACGCAAAATAAATAGCAAAATCAGACAGACCTCAGCGTAACACTCAAAACAAAAGTGTGGCACTCAAAATGGAGCATGTTTGGCTTCCGAAAAACATTCGCAAACTGGAACACTTACTTCCGGGTTTGCAGTGTTCGGGTTCCAAGTTGTCTGAGTACCAAGCCGTTTGAGAACCAAGGTACCACTGTAGTGTGGCGCTAAGCAAAGATGACTCTGAGAAATTTGCTAGTTTGGAGAAGTACGCAATCTGCTCAAAGCCCCTTTGAGAAGAAGTGGGGTAGAAGTATAATGAAAGAAACTTCACCTTTCTCTCTCAAATAAACAACATCTGGACTTCACAAGCTAAGTATGATACTGGAGTCAAAAGAAGCTACATCGCCATGGGAATCCCCACTCATCCGTCTTGGTACCCGGGATTTCTTGATGCAGGATGCAAAAGACTGAACCTGCACTTTGACATGCAAGCCATATGCTCTGCTACAGAGGCAAGCTCTCTCTGTTCCTGCCTGTCACTTCAGGGATCTTTTCGAGGCTGATCTATCTAGCCTTAGGGCTTGTTATTAATATTGTCATCTAACCCCCCCCCCCCAGAGGAAAGAAGTGTTTCATCTCCACAGGGGTTCACAGTGCAATGCTTCATCTTAAGAACACCAGCAAACAATGATCATTTCACTCTTTTTTCTCTCTCCCCACCAAGCCTTCTTTCAAAGGCAACTTATTCCTGAGCAAGCCTCCCTCGGTTAACCGAGGGAGGCTTGCTCAGGAATAAGTTGCAAATAAAAAGGCGCAGGATTTCAATGCAAAAGCCTGGGCCAAATGAGAAATTGGTCAGGGGCTTCTGCAGGGCAGCTTGAACCACTCTTTCAGCGCAAACCTACTATTGCCAAGGTCACCCAGTATCAAACTAGATGTGATGATATCCAGATCTTTGGGTGAATGCAGCTGTTGGCTCAAAGAAAACTTGGATGATTTGCCTTAAGCAAAGCATTTCTTTAAAACAAAAAGAGGAGAAGAGGCAGGAGAACTGGGGTGT
Source organism: Podarcis bocagei (assembly GCF_964188305.1). Lineage (NCBI taxonomy): Eukaryota > Metazoa > Chordata > Lepidosauria > Squamata > Lacertidae > Podarcis > Podarcis bocagei. The sequence continues at coordinate 67,547,389 of NC_138134.1, read as the reverse complement.
GATGCAAAAGATGTGAGGCTCAGGAATGGGAACCTAACTGAGATCCTAGGCTGCATGCACGCCACACCTTTAAGCCACCTTCCCACCCCTAAATAATCCTGGGAGTTGTGGTTCACAACGGGTGCTGGGAATTAATAGCACTGCGCAGGGTAAGTGACAGGATTCTTTGGGAGAAGCCATGTGTTTTAAATGTCCAGTATGCACATGGCCTTATTTATTGGAGGTGCCAGGAACCGGACCTGGGGCGTTCGGGCCAAACTACATCTTACACCAAGAGACCCGTGTTTAATTCCTCATTTTTATTTCCCTAAATGTGGAGGTGAGGTTGTTGCAAATTTAATCCTCCAGGTATTGTGAGCTAGGGACATACAGTGGTACCTTGGGTTAAGAACTTAATTCGTTCTGGAGGTCCATTCTTAACCTGAAACTGTTCTTAACCTGAGGTACCATTGTAGCTAATGGAGCCTCCCACTGCCGCCGTGCAATTTCTGTTCTCATCCTGAAGCAAAGTTCTTAACCCGAGGTACTATTTCTGGGTTAGCGGAGTCTGTAACCTGAAGCATCTGTAACCCAAGGGATCATTGTACAAACCTGTTTCCTCTGTTTCTACTTTCCCAATTTAAATTCACCCCACATCCCGGCTTTTTGGTTCCGTGGTGAGAAAATACAGGTGTGATACACTGGGACCTATATTTTCTCTCCTGCGGATCAAAGTAGCAGCTTGAGTGGGGCCATTTAGATTGGGGAAAACAGCAGGGAGGCAAATAGTTAAATGCCCCCCCCCCCAGCCCTCACGCTGCTTCCCCATTTATACCAGCAGCACACAGGCACACACTCGCAGTTGTATCAAAGTCAGGCTCTCCTGGAGAAACTTCTTGCTGGCCCCTTCTACACTCAAAGCATGTCCTCTGCGGCTGAGCTACAACCCCTCCCCCTACATCCAATCCAAGGGACTATTTTGTATGCCATGAAGCTTTCCCCAGCCCTTCGTCTCCCTCCTGGAAATCCACGATAGTTTTGCAATGGATTTCCCCTGCAAGTGGGATTATTGCTGCTCAGCTATTTCCACTGGCTGCCTATATTTACAGTGAGATTAATGAATCCTTTATTAAAGCCCCTGCTATTGAGATTGAACTTTATTCACGGCAAACTGGGCGGTGCGTAAAGCTATGCATAGTTTTAATTAGTCCATTTCCCTCAGAGGCCTTCGGCTTGAGGTTCGGGGAAGGAATCTGAGTGGCTGTCAATAAATTAAACCATTACATGAATGCAGCAATAGTCCCTTCTCTTAATTCACTGCTGAAAGCTCTATATATAGGACACCTAGAAACCCAAAGTGATTCATCAAAGAGTCCATTATTCTGCAGGAGCTTCGGCTTTTCTGCTTCTCAGTGGGATTCCTGTTTCTTTGAGGGCTGCGTTCAAGGCATAAATTCAACAGATGAAGATGGGGTTCCAGTTCCCTGAAAAACAGAATATATCTCCCATTCCTAAGCTCCCATAAGCCCCTCTGTGTGCCTATTGGGTTTCCCAATAGGAGATTAGGGGAATCTGCCAGTATACTGGTGACCACTGAAGGACTTTCTCCATCTCCAGCAGCCATGGGGAATCCTGTGACTCTCCAGAGGTTCCTGGACTCCAACAGGGCTGTCTTTGGTCTTTCAAATTTCAGCAACACCCTGTGCCAGGCCAAAATTCAGCACGCCGCCCTGCCTCTCACCTTTGGTTCTGCTCAGTTCACTATGTCATAGTTGTGTAGCCCTGTGGCTCCCATTAGGCTTGGCGCCCAGTGCAGGAGAACTGGTCACACAGTCCTAAATCAACCTCTGACTCCAACTATAATTATATGATTCTAATATCCTATGAAACACCCGTTACTCAAGCTTTAGTTTTCGGTTGAGCTCCTAGGTGACATCATGCCAAAAGTTTCCCCTTTCTCCAAAACTGGAAGCATCATCCCTGGTTAGTTTATTTATTTGCATATATTTATTAAAACATTGGTACGCGGGTGGCGTTGTGGGTTAAACCACAGAGCCTAGGACTTGCCTATCAGAAGGTCGGCAGTTCGAATCCCCGCAACGGGGTGAGCTCCTGTTGCTCAGTCCCTGCTCCTGCCAACCTAGCAGTTCGAAAGCACATCAAAGTGCAAGTAGATAAATAGATACCGATCCGGCGGGAAGGTAAACAGTGTTTCCGTGCGCTACTCTGGTTCTCCAGAAGCGGCTTAGTCATTGCTGGCCACATGACCCGGAAGCTGTACGCCGGCTCCCTCGGCCAATAAAGCGAGATGAGCGCTGCAACCCCAGAGTCGGTCACGACTGGACCTAATGGTCACCTTATTTATGAAAACATTTATTGGCAGTTCTTCAGCCACCACTCAGAGAGCATCTTACAAAAGAGGATAAGAAATAAAAACACAATAAGATGTAACAGGCAAATTTGGCAGCCACTTAACAAGTCCTGCATAAATGAACACACATCAAATGGCCTAGGGCAGTGATGGCCAAACTTGGCCCTCCAGCTGTTTTGGGACTACAATTCCCATCATCCCTAACCACTGGTCCTGTTAGCTAGGGATGATGGGAGCTGTAGTCCCAAAACAGCTAGAGGGCCAAGTTTGGCCATCACTGGTAGGCAAATGAAAAGAAAACCACCATCTTTTTTCTCTCTTAAAAGTGAAAACAGACGATGTCAGGCAAACTTTTCTGGGGACAGACATCCATGAAAGGGTTGTTTAGTCGTTTAGTCGTGTCCAACTCTTCGTGACCCCATGGACCAGAGCACGCCAGGCACTCCTGTCTTCCACTGCCTCCCGCAGTTTGATCAAACTCATGCTGGTAGCTTTGAGAACACTGTCCAACCATCTCATCCTCTGTCGTCCCCTTCTCCTTGTGCCCTCCATCTTTCCCAACATCAGGGTCTTTTCCAGGGAGTCTTCTCTTCTCATGAGGTGGCCAAAGTATTGGAGCCTCAGCTTCAGGATTTGTCCTTCCAGTGAGCACTCAGGGCTGATTTCCTTCAGAATGGATAGGTTTGATCTTCTTGCAGTCCATTTGACTCTCAAGAGTCTCCTCCAGCACCAGAATTCAAAAGCACCAATTCTTCGGCGATCAGCCTTCTTTATGGTCCAGCTCTCACTGGGCCATAAAGAAGGCTGATTGCCTGAAAATGCCCCATCTCTATTCACGATGGCTATACAGACACCATAAATTTAAAGCACAGATGATCCCTCCCCCCAAAAAAAATCCTGGGAGCTATAGTTCACTTTTCACAGGGCTATAATTCTCAACATCCTCAAACTACAGTTCTCAAGATTCTTGGGAGGTGCTTTAAATGTGCCTTGAATTTCTACCACCCACTTTACTTTACATGTTGGGTGAAGTGAGGTATCTGAGGTGGCAATTAATGGCCTGACAGTTTCATGCATGGGGAGGGAGGGATATGCGATTCAGGATTCCTGGGTCCTAAGCTTTTTAAGCCAGCACTTTGGATTGTGCTTGAAAATGGACACACACATACACCAGCTCAGTCTTCCTCTCTGACGTCAGAGACACAAGACCGTACATATCTCAAAATTTGCAGCACTGGATCTAAAACCTGCTGGAAATGTAAAGAAAACGATGGTACATTTTATCATATGTGGTGGGAATGCAAAAGGGTTAGAAATTGGGAAATGGGAAATGATATATAATGAATTGGGGAAAAAATGTTTTAAAAGACTTTTGTTAAGAAGCCAGAAGCATTCCTCCTAGGAATTTTAGATCAAGATTTAAAAAAAGAAAATTGGAAATTATTTATGTATGCAACAACAACAGCGGCAAGAATTATATTAGCACAAGCTTGGAAGACAGAAGAAATACCAACGAAAGAACAATGGCAAGGGAAACTTATGGAACATGCAGAACTGGCAAAATTAACAGATAAAATACATGAAAAGGATAACAAAGACTTTAAAAGAGAACGGGAACCATTTGCAACATATATGAAGAAACAACATAATGAATTGGACTCACTGGCAGGGTTTGAATAAACAAACACAATTGTATATAACAAAAAGTAAGATTATATGTATTGGGGAAATTTTGGGAAACAACACGACAACACGCAGGGTAAGTAATGTGGAAATAAAACAAAATGGGAATATGAGGGAAGTCCAGGGGAGGAGGGGAAATATGGAAAATTGTTAGAGGATGTATACATGGGGAAACCAATAAAAAAATTTTTTAAAAAATAAATTTGCAGCACTGGGGGGGGGGGGGACTCTACATGGTCTGGTGAATCCAAAGATACATTTGAAGCATCTTTCATCCAACACACAAAAGCAATTCCAGACGAAGAAAGTATCAAATGGAATTAGAAGCGCTTGCTAATTCACCCTCTGTTCTTCCCCGAGTACCAAATGCTTCCCGACACTCAACTTGATGATGCTGAAGCCTTTTGTGCTGTCAGATGTAGGCGCTGCCAGAGGAGCCAGCTAATTTTAGACGACCCCAAGAGCTGGTTGGCTGTGCCTGTGCCTTTTGATGGGAATTTTCGGCGGCAGCAAATTGCTCTCGTGGATCTGAAGTGTGCATGGCACGGGATGCCAAAATGTTGCACGGAATATATCTTGAAGTGAAATGACAATAATTAAAAAATGTCCTCCTACACATGTGTCGAATGAAGAAGCAAAAGCTTGCAGTGCTTGAAGTGTTCTTCAGTAGCTCCTGCCATGGCTTGTGAGGCCACCACAGATAAGGCCCTGCTCCTTGCAGACATTGATCTGACCATCGCAGACTATTGAGTTCAAAGCAGCGCGTCATTCGATGATCACATTGTGGTGGGGAAGAGAAGGGTTCTGATGGGAGAAGTCATCCCCAAAGGTCTTCTGGACCAAGGGGCTTTATAAGCAAAAGCCCATCACTTTGAATTGTGCTCAGAAACTAATCGGGAGCTAGTATAATTCCTTCACCACAGCTGCTTCATGCTCCCATCAAGTCCCTTGCATCTTTAACTGGATAATGGTACACACGCCCAGCTTTCTCCCACAGCTGAGCATCTGAAACTTCTCATAAAAGTGATTTGCAAAGGAGGCAATTATATCCTTGCCAGCTGCAAAAACCCAGCCTTCACCTGTTGCAATTTTTTTAAAAAAGTTTTTATTGGGTTTTTAAAAACTAGTTCCCCAAGTAGATTTCTCCCAGCCACAGACCTAATCATCCCATCAGTCTGAAGTCTAGACGTATATTTTTCTTTCTGTCTTTTAAAGTACAAATTGCTTCCTCCATGGTAGAAGGGGGGGGGGACCTAAATAGGAGTCTTTGAGGGACTGTGCAAATTGCCATCTGAGCATCTGATATATGCTCTGTGCTGTCTGCTGAGAGGAGTAAATTTGCTTCTTCTTTTCCAGGTGGAGAAATCAAAATTAGAAACTGAACTGTTAGAACCCAATACTAAGAATTTGTCAAGAATGTATAATTTGCTGCTGAAATGGAATACACAGGATGAAACGGTCAAATCAGCTATGATTAAGTGGGCACAGGACATTGGTCATAACATTATGTTTGCTGACTGGGAATGGTTGTGGAACACCGGGATAAAATTTACGGCATGTAATGCCTTAAAGGAAAATATTATGAAAATGATCTATAGGTGGTACACGACCCCAGTCAAGCTAGCAAAGATTTACCATTTGCCTGACAATAAATGTTGGAAATGTAAAGAAACTGAAGGTACTTTCTACCACCTTTGGTGGACGTGCCCGAAGATTAAGGCTTTTTGGGAAATGATATATAATGAAATGAAAAAGGTACTTAAATATACTTTCTCTAAGAAACCAGAGGCCTTCCTCTTGGGCATTGTCGGCCAATTGGTGTTAAAGAAAGATAGAACTTTTTTCCTGTATGCTACGACAGCAGCAAGAATACTCATCGCAAAGTATTGGAAGACACAAGATCTACCCACCCTGGAAGAATGGCAGATGAAAGTGATGGACTATATGACACTGGCTGAGATGACCGGCAGAATCCGTGATCAGGGGAAAGAGACGGCGGAAGAGGATTGGAAGAAATTTAAAATCTATCTTAAAAACTATTATAAAATTGAGGAATGCTAAAATGTCGAGGTGTTGAGAAAGAAAAGGGAGTTACAGCGACATAAGATTAAGTTGAAGGAAAGGTTAAGAGGACATATATTTGACAAAACCACTTAGAAGCTGCTGAAATAATTTTGGAAATGGGGATGCAGAAAGGGGAGGTATGGGGGAGTCCGAGAAATGAGGGTCATGAAAAAAGGTTATGAAATTATACATGTTTGTATGTCTTTTTATTTGTTTGTATTGTTTAAAAAATGTTGTAAAACCAATAAAAAATTTATAAAAAAATAATAATAAATTTGCTTCTTCTTATGCCCCCCTCCTTGCATATTTTTCAATAAGCAAATATTACAAAGGCAGAGACATCACCTTGCCAGCAAAGGTCCGTATAGTTAAAGCTATGGTTTTCCCAGTAGTGATGTATGGAAGTGAGAGCTGGACCATAAAGAAGGCTGATCGCCGAAGAATTGATGCTTTTGAATTATGGTGCTGGAGGAGACGCCTGAGAGTCCCATGGACTGCAAGAAAATCAAACCTCTCCATTCTTAAGGAAATCAGCCCTGAGTGCTCACTGGAAGGACAGATCCTGAAGCTGAGGCTCCAAGACTTTGGCCACCTCATGAGAAGAGAAGACTGCCTGGAAAAGACCCTGATGTTGGGAAAGATGGAGGGCACAAGGAGAAGGGGACGACAGAGGACAAGATGGTTGGATAGTGTTCTCGAAGCTACCAGCATGAGTCTGACCAAACTGCAGGAGGCAGTGAAAGACAGGACTGCCTGGCATGCTCTGGTCCATGGGGTCACGAAGAGTCGGACACGACTAAACGACTAAACAACAACAACAACACAAAGGCCCCACAACTCTTCAGAACCCCTTCCTCCGAAAGGAAAATAAACATGGCAGTGCTTGTTAATTGGGTCCTTTCTGGGCTTATATTTTGGGTTCTGGGGTCTTACTGTACAAAAACACAGGGCCAACAAAAGATGGGTGCTTCCTGTAAAGCCATTAACTCAAGAGCCTACCAAGGCCTAACTGCACCACAGGTGTGTTTTAGAGCAGCCCAGGTGAGCCATCAGTGAAGCCTGCATGAGCTGAGAGCACATCCTTAAACATCACCCAGAATCCCTTGCAGTGGATTCCCAGGTTCCCCGGTGCAGAGAGCTAGAAAATCAGTGGCTTAAGGCTTCTGTCCCAGGAACTCAGCCCAGTGTGTCTTCCAAGAAAACGTCCTTAGCACTGGGCTGCTATAATATTCCTCCCTGCCTCCACTTTGTATTCAAATTTCTGCTGACAAAGAGCTGAGGACAGCACAAAATACACTGGGCTTAATCTTTACTTTTGCCATAAATCGTGCTTATTGCTCACTGCCTTCCTGTCATTGTTGGCTGCAAGTTGCCTGTGCTGGACTGGCTGGAGGTGGCATGATCCCAAACATGGGGCCAAAACTCCATACTATGGGTGGATTTACTGTATATCTGTGTATCTCCTTTCCGCAGGGAGACGTAAGTGGGAGTGGCCTATTTTGATCCTCACCACAACCCAGTGAGGTAGGTTAACCTGAGAGACAGTGACAGAGCCAAGGCCATACCAGGTGGAGCAGCGATAGCTCAGGGATGAGACTCTTGATCTCAGGGTCATGGGTTTGAGCCCCGTGTTGGGCCAAAGATTCCTGCATTGCAAGGGGTTGGACTAGATGATCATTGTGGTCCCTTCTAAGTCTACAATTCTATGAAACGCAGGGATTCCTTGCCCATACCCAGCATTATTGGGAGGGAGCGCCATAACTCAGTGGCAAAGCATCAGTTCTGGCATCTCCCTGGCATCTCCAGGGTAAGGCTTGGAGAGAGCTTTGACTAAAATCCTGGAGAGACACCACCAATCAGTGGGTCCCCAGATGTTGTTGGACTACAACTCCCATCATCCCTGAGTGCTGGCCTTGCTAGCTAGGGGCGATGGGAGTTGTAGTTCAACAGCATCTGGGGACCCACAGGTTGAGAAAGGCTGGTTTAGACAGTACCGAGCAAGATAGACCAGGACAACACAGCTTCCTGTGCTCCTGCGTACGCGTATCAATCTACACATTCCAACTTTAGAAGTCGTGCTGTCTAAGCAAGACATAACCTCGCCAAAAGATGCAAAAACCAGCTTTCAAACTCCTAAATACAATGCACAGGAGCTGAGCCAAAGTTGGCCAAAGTCATCTCAGCTTCTTATTTGCGAGAATCACCTTGCATCGCTGATACTTAGAAAGCACACACGAGTCTGCAACCTTTTTCCCCCTCTGTCGTTTTCCAGCTCTGCCACAGTTGAAATACACCTTCTTCATTCACATTCTGGACCTTGTGTTCCCCTCTACACACACACACACACACACACACTTGCATTTGACAGTTTACTGGAAGTCACTTTCTAGTTCAAGTGCAATTTCCTTTGGGGAATCAACAGAGGATGCAGACTTTACACCAAGAACCTCTTCCTAGACTAACAAGTGCCCTAGCTCCTTTCTCCACCCGCCTGCCCGCCTGCCCCCCCCCCATCGCAGCAAGATGATTTCAATCCTCCAGAGAAGCAGTCAGGAAATATCCCTGCTTGGGGAAAAGCTACAGATATCCCCAGCATGTGCTGCGGATGTCAAGAGGGTGCAATTAAACTCCAGTCAACTGACAGCTAACGCACTGATGTGTCAAGTAGAAGTCAGTTCTGCTCTTGCGTTGGAGAACCACAGGTGGGTCCATCTCCTCCACAACCACCCCCACCCTTCTTTTTACCCCACCCAGAAAGCAGGCTGGCTAGCACTTGGAGGGGGTGGGGGTGGCTGTGATGAGCGAGGAGCCCTGATCTGGCCAAAGGACCATTGAGGCATTTTAAAGAAGCAAGCAAGCACAAATGCAACAAGGATATCATCAGATCTTTTTAGCTTGCACCTGCACCCTGCAAAACCTCCTGGCGCTTACCTCGAACATGGGGGAGTGTCCCTTGCCCGGCAATGTGCAGCCCAGAAGCACCGCGAGAAACTTTGCCATATACAAGCAGAGAGGAAGGGTTTTCGCCCAGAGATCTTGTTGACACTGTGCCAGGTAGAATATCCTTTGAAGGCGTAGCAGCGGCAGCGGCAGCGGCAGAGAAAGAGAGGTGCTTCCTTAGAGCCAAGCCCTGGCCATTCCTTCCAAGAGAGAGAGGGTCTTGTTTATCCAAGCTCTTCCTGCCCCACCATTGTGCCAAGGAGATGGTGCGATGGTGCGGAGGATCCCCTCCTGACTCGCCCAGGTCTGAAGCGGCCTGAATTTGCGAGAGGTAAGGCGGGAATTGGACAGATCCACGGCAAAAGAGGGGACCAGAGCTGTGCGATGCTTGCTTCCAGCCTTTCCCAGCAAATGTCACTATTACTACAGTGAAAAGGGGGAAGGGCCCCGCAAGGGGGAGGCAAGAGGGACAACGGTTGCAGCGCATGAAACGGCTGGGAGGGGGAAGGAAAAAGGCATCGCCTTCTGCATCACTGGGTGGTTTGAGAGGAAAGGGGGAGCGCAGGATCGGAGCTGCGCCAAACTGTCTGTTCGCAACAAGAGCCGAAAAGGCTAGCAAAGGAAACTGTTTCAGATCTTAAGTAGGATCTTTGCGCATCAATTTCCAGGCTGACTAGGGGTGTGCAAGCCAGATCGTTTCTGGTCCCAGAGCAATGTATGTAGATTGGGCACCTCTGCCGCAATTGCACACACACTCAAAAAGAAAAGATTTGTGTTACGTGCGAATTTGCGTTCTGTTTTGCAAGTGGGGTGAAGGTTCCCCTTTCCTCAAAAAAGAAAAAGAAAAACTCCGGGGCCCAGCACAAGAAATAGAAAGTCAGTAGAACTTTTCCCCATAACATTGTTTCCATATTAGAAAGGGCTTAATCGGTTGAATTTCTGCCTGCCGCACAGCTGTTAAGAGCCCTACTGTTCCCCAGCGCCAATGCTAAACCATGTAAAAGAACTCAACTTACAGATACAGGTAGGTAGCCGTGTTGGTCTGCTGTAGTCGAAACAAGATAAAAACATTCCTTCCAGTAGCACCTTAAGGTAAAGGTGACCATTAGGTCCAGTCATGACCAACTCTGGGGTCGCGGCGCTCATCTCACTTTACTGGCCGAGGGAGCCGGCGTACAGCTTCCGGGTCATGTGGCCAGCATGACTAAGCTGCTTCTGGAAAACCAGAGCAGCGCACGGAAACGCCCTTTACCTTCCCACCGGAGTGGTACCTATTTATCTACTTGCACTTTGACCTGCTTTCGAACTGCTAGGTTGGCAGGAGCAGGGACTGAGCAACGGGAGCTTACCCCATCATGGGGATTCGAACTGCCAACCTTCTGATCAGCAAGTCCTAGGCTCTGTGGTTTAACCCACAGCGCCACCCGCGTCCCTTAGTAGCACCTTAGAGACCAACTAAGTTTGTTATTGGTATGAGCTCATACCAATAACAAACTTCGTTGGTCTCTAAGGTGCTACTGGAAGGATTTTTTTTATTTTGTTTCAAGTTACAGAGATGGCGAGCCAGTTACGGCAGACCTTTCGACGGTTGATCTAAGTCTGGCAACGATATGCTCTACGCTTGGAGCAGGACCTGACATGTGATTTCAGATAGGAAGTGGCTGGGTTGTCAGAAGAGATATAGGATTTGCAGCAACCGGGGACCACTCTTGGATAAAGTCAAGGTTAATTTTTTTTAAAGCAAACAGCAGTGTGTTCCAGACACAAACGCTGTGGTTATTTATTATTTATTCCTCATAAAATAAGTACAGCAATGCAATCAGCACAGGTCAAACCACCACTTTTTCCTCTCCAAAGGGAGTTGAACCTGTGACTTGACGTTTAAGTGTTTATACCAGCAACAACAGAGACCAAAGGAAAGCAAAAACAGCCAGAGCCACATATTGCAGTCAGTCATAGTGGCTTCCGAGAGGGAGGAGAATCTTGCCTTTTTGCTTCGCAAGAATTCTAGCAATCCAGAAGCATTCAGAAGTCTGGCATAAACTGCCCTGTTGCCTGTTGATCCCTTCCCCTTGCTCCGCCTTGGCTTCTGTACTACACACATGACACCCACGACACAGAAGAAGTGGGAAACTTGTGGCCTGCATTTCCCACCAGCCCCAACCAGCATGGCCAGTGGGCAGGGATGATGTCGACTGCAGTCTAGAGGGCATTGCAGAGGGCTGGACTAGATGACCCTTGATGTTCCTTCCAACTCTGCAATTCTAGTATTCTAGGTTCCCTACTCCTGGTAGACAAGGCCAGCCCAAGACTTTTTTTCTGCTGTGTGTGAAGGATGAAGTGTGGCCTTCCCTATTCCAAATACAGAAGATGACGGGATTGGCAGCTGAGCCATAATAATATATATCTTCTGTTTTACAATTTAAAGTACTCATTTTTACATCTTTAAGATATCAATGACTTCCCTTCTTTTTTTTCCCTGGTTCATTTTGCATAGCATAAATCCCTACATATTTTACAGAAACTATACCATTCAGTATTCCATTACTACATCCATCAAAACTTATTTACACTGTTGAATTTATCTTACTGCTGCCAGCGTTTTCAGGGTGGAAAACAGGAACAGCTGGTATGCGGGAAAAGAGGGAGATCCCCGCTGCGCCTCCATCAAATAGGGCAGGCCGTGCCCCCAGAGCCAGCCGATTGGCTGGCCAGGGGAAGACATGCCCGGGGATTCCCCCAATCGCGCAGGGGCTGTGACGCCTGCGATCCCACCTCCTCTGCAGGGTGGAAGTGGCTTTGCCAGGAGTTAGACTAGATGGGCCTTGGGCCTTCTGTGAGTCTGTTATTCTACAAAGGCAGACATCTCAGGCTCAAAACAAGCACGAATCACTGCTGCTGGAGCACCAGCTCAGGAAGATTGGAGCAGGCAAGAGGAGTTCAGGAAGAAAGGGGGTTGGACTAGATGACCCTTGGGCTCCCTTCCAACTCTATGGTCAGGCATAGGCAAACTCAGCTCTCCAGATGCTTTGGGACTACAGTTCCCATCATCCCTGACCACTGTTAGCTAGGGATGATGGGAGTTGTAGTCCCAAAACATCTGGAGGGCCCAGTTTGCCTATGCCTGTCTATGATTCTATGAAAGCCCAGTCTGCCTTGCAGCACTGGCCACATGAGGAGGCTGCCTCACCTTGCCTAATGATAGAGCTGGCCCCATCCATACACCCAGATGTGCAAATGAAGAGAAAGCAAACCTGGAGCCCTGATCTCTTGCCTCTGAGTGGGGAAATCGTCCTTTACCTCTACAAATACCGGTGATGTTAATAAGCCTCCGAAGTTAAAAAAGAAAATAACATCTCTTCTCTAATTTCCTCCAGCGTTATAATGCTGATTTAGATAGTACTTTGCAGCTTCAAAGCACTTTGCGGGTATTAACTAATTAAACCTCTCACCACCCCTCTGCGGTAGGTAATGTGTGTTGAAAGGAATAATTTGAACTATTCTGACACATTGATAGCTTCTAAATTAACTACTCAGGGAAAGGGATGTAGGCAGCATAAGAGGCAGTATTGGGCTGATAGCGGCACAACTGACAATGAATGATGGGGGGTGGGAGAAAGAGAAATTTAACATGAATTTTATAAGGCTGTGGTAAAGAATTACCCAGAGGATTCCAGCCACTCATCTCTCCATCCAAAAGCAAAGGGCAGGACAGAAAACATGGGCATTTTTAAAAAAAAGATATGAGCCCTACAATAACTTCCCTAGAAGGGGAGTTTTATTAAGAAAGAGAAAGATACTGAAAATATTACAGCTCCTTGAAGATATTATAATTTGCTGAAGAAACCTAACATTAATGAATGCTACAGAGAGGGCCACTGGCATTCTACGAGTTGAAATTTTTGGTCCATAACACAAGGAAAAATCCTCTTTGGACTAATGGCTTTCTTTTATGAGTCTCAGTTAATTAAAAAAATACTTGATTAATCACCTGCCTTTCAGCAGGTTAATTTGAACAAATCCGCATATCACCAGAATCTCAAATTAGGTGGGTGCCTTTGAAGGTACCGAAGGGAATATGACATAACTTCCCGTTTGTGGAATAAATGCTACTCTAATGGTTTGAGGATTTGAATTGGACCAAGGACTGAACAGCTTCAAATCTCTACTCAGCCATGAAGTTCAGTGGGTGATCTTGGACCAACCACCATGTTTCACCTGACCTACCCCACAGGGCCGTTGTGAGGATAATAGGGAAGCAGAGAAAGAAACACGTGTGTCACCTTCAGCTCCTTGAAGGAAGAATGACCGCTCCACGCTTAAAACGGGGGGCGCCCTTTGCGTGGACACGTGCAGCCCCTAGATCTGGAGCGGCTCCAACAGCATAGGCTTGGTTTGCCTTCCCTCAGGTGGGATACCTGGAGGTCTCCGCCTACCTCAGTCAGTTGTCCAATCCCACCTGGGGGAAGCATTGCCAAGGAGACCAGGCCAGGTAGGGGAGGGATTACCTGCCCACACAATAGAGGGAGGATCTTACCTGGGAATCCTCACTTGGCTCCAGAGCTTCTCCCACCCTACCCACCCTCAGTTAATGTCTTATTTGCAGGTTAACTTTTCTTCACAGGTTTTGCACGTTAACTTTTCTTCACAGGTATGCGGGCGCTGCTACGTTAAGGTCGCTGTTAAAGGGCCGGAAAGGAATTTCCCTGCATTGGCAGGTTTCGCCTTTCCCGTAGCAAAACGTCACAACTTTGGCGGTATCAGGCCTTGAGCGGAATCCTTTAGTCCATCTTCCTCTTTGTGGCGGCGATATCAGGGTTCCCCGTTAAAGGGGTTTCTGAAGGGAGGCTTTGGCCGTACGCCGAAAGGTCGTCATTGCTCTCCCCTGCGGCGGCGGCGTAACGGGGGCGGCTATCTCTGCTTGAACATATGTTCCCCAGAGCCGGCCCATCCCCCCACACACACACACTGGATAACCCTGATGCTCCCTAGGTCCCCGGCTGGGGACTGGGGAGGGAGAACACCCAATGCCTGAGCCAAGGTCTACCCACATTTGAAATTTAATAAAGTTGTGGCCAATTTAATCCCATAGCACGTTGTCATGAGTCGTTATTTCACATGACGGGGGGGACCGCGCGGGATCTGGGGACTCCGCCTGTCCACGCAATATAAATGCAACAAATAAATCTTTAATGTTTTTTCTTCCATTGGTGTTGGTGTTGACCTTTAAAGCCCTAAACGGCATCGGCCCAGTATACCTGAAGGAAGGTCTCCACCCCCATTGTTCTGCCTGGACACTGAGGTCCAGCTCTGAGGGCCTTCTGGCGGTTCCCTCCCTGCAAGAAGCAAAGCTACAGGGAACCAGGCAGAGGGCCTTCTCGGTAGTGGCGCCCGCCCTGTGGAACGCCCTCCCATCAGATGTCAATGAGATAAACAACTACCTGACATTTAGAAGACATCTGATGGCAGCCCTGTTCAGGGAAGTTTTTAATGTGTGACATTTTAATGTATTTTTAATCTTTGTTGGAAGCTGCCCAGAGTGGCTGGAGAAACCCAGCCAGGTGGGCAGGGTACAATTAATAAATTGTTGCTGTTGTTGTTATTGTTTAGTCATTTAGTCGTGTCCGACTCTTCGTGACCCCATGGACCAGAGCACGCCAGGCACTCCTGTCTCCCACAGCCTCCTGCAGTTTGGTCAAACTTATGCTGGTATTATTATTATTATTATTATTATTATTATCATTATTATTCCACACCAATACCAAAAACAATCTAAAAATATTATGGAGGTGGGAAATATAAACTGCAAAAAGACTTTTCCCCTTAAGGATATTCCAGACCCTTCCTTGAATAAACACATATTGCAAAGTAACCACATCTTTGGGGTATTCTCTCTCTCTCTCTCTCTCTCTCTCTCTCTCTCTCTCTCTCTCTCTCTCTCTAATACAGTGGAAACAAAATCCTGCAGCATTGCCTCTGGGCTTCTCAACAAAGAACAGCTATGTGAACTATCTGCCATAAGAGAAGATAGCATGATTATGCAGCTACTGTAATTCTGAAGGTCTGCTTTAAATGATGGTCAGCTAACAGATGCATGCGCCACAAGCAACTAAACGAGTGCCTTATTCTTGACAGGCACAGCAGAAGTCGGCTGCTTCACCCCCTGCCAGGCAACACCTTGCTTTCCCCTTCACCACCCCAGCAGGTAGTAAGAGGAAAGACGCAGACGGTGGCACGGTTTTGCTCTGACCTACAAACCGTGCCAGTGGCACAGCAGGACGTAAACTCTGTGGCTGCCAGACCCACCTGGCCCTTATGCCGTTGAGGGCAAAAGGAGGGATTCAGACCAGCCAGGAATCTTGGCCTAGAAATACAGGAGTCAAAGAATAACATTTCAACTACTCATCCCATCCGTTACTGTATTATTATTTATAATAATACCCCGCCCATCTGGCTGGGTTTCCCCAACCACTCTGGGCGGCTTCCAACAAAATATTAAAATACTGTAATACATCAAACATTAAAAGCTTCCCTAAACAGGGCTGCCGTCAGATGTCTTCTAAAAGTATGGTAGTTGTTCTCTTTGGCATCTGGTGGGAGGGCGTTCCGCAGGGCGGGTGCCACTACCGAGAAGGCCCTCTGCCTGGTTCCCTGTAACTTGGCTTCTTGCAGTGAGGGAACCGCTAGAAGGCCCTCGGCACTGGACCTCAGTGTCCAAGCAGAACAGTAGAGGTGGAGACACTCCTTCAGATAGCGTCTGAAGTAAAGAATAGTATTATGCCATAGACAGGCACTAAGGGTTGCCACCCCTGCTTATTCCTGCTTGAGCTGGAAGATATATACCATATTTTTCCATGTATAACACGCCCTCTGTTTGAGATTTTTTGGGGGGAAAGGTTGATGGAATCCTCATGGGGCCACCCCTGACCAGAAGCTGCAGTTAGTGCAAAATACATTATTTTTCCGTGTAGAAGACGCCCCCATGTATAAGACGACCCCTGTTTTTTAAAACCCAGAATTAAGAAATTAAGCTGTTTAGGTTTGGGGGTGGGCTGGGGGGGGTCACTTCAGCCAATCACTCACCTGCCTGCCCACCACTGCCAATCGCTTGCCACAGCCACTGCCGATTGCACACCTCGCCGCAGGCGCCAATTGTCTGCCCACTCGCTGCCACCAACAGCACAGCCGCCCACTTGCTGCAGCTGCCAATCGCCTGCCTGCCTCGCCACAGCCGCCAGTCGCCTGCCCAATTGCCGCAGCCACAGCCAATCGTCAGCAGGCCTTGCCGCAGCGACCAATCACCCACCCAATCGCCACTGCCCAGTGGTGTAGCGTGGGGGGTGCAGGGGGGCCGGCTGCAACATCTGGGGATTAGGGTTAGGGGGCGCAAATCCACGGGTTAGGGGGCACAAATTACTTGCCTTGCCCCGGGCGCTGACAACCCACGCTACGCCACTGCCGCTGCCAATCTCCTGCTTGCTGCTGCCATTAATCAGACGTCCCCCCTCTGCATCCACTATCCGTTTATGAGACGACACCCAATTCTTCCCAAAAAATTTTTTGCAAAAAGCACCGTCGTATACACGAAAAAATACGGTACAGCAGCTTGATGGCTCAATGGGCAGAATAGCACCATTGTTTTACAGTGGTACCTCGGTTCTCAAACAAAATCCATTCCAGAAGCTTGTTCAGCTTCCGAAACATCTGAAAACCAAGGCGCGGCTTCGCATTGGTTGCAAGAGCTTCTTGCCCTCAGCAGAAGCTGCGTCACACGTTCAGGTTCCAAAAAGCATTCGGAAATGGGAGCACTTCCGGGGTTTTGGCGTTTGAGAACCGAAACGTACAACAACAGAGGCGTTTGGGAACTGAGGTCCTACTGTATTCTAATTCTTCCTTCCCAGCTTGAATTCAGCCATTTTTAAATGTGGAGCCGTTCTCTGTCACTGTGCAGAAAAAGCCACACAGTCCAGAAAGCGCTGAAAGCAAGCAGAACTGACAAAAGAAGGATATTCCTGAATCTTCCTTTGTGTCCTTGGCTTGAATTCCTCTTCGAACATTCTTAGCGTTAACCTCCCTGTGCCTGATGTCATAGGAGAGGTGTGGTCTTGTTCGCCCCAGGCCACCTGAGGGACCAATTTCAGGTCACAACCACAATTTAAGCAAATCTGATGCTCATTTAACCCATGTGGCTTTCCCCAAAGAATCCTGGGAACTGTAGTTTACCACTTCCCAGAGCTACAGTTCCCAGTATCTTCAAGTGGTACTTAAGAACTTAATTCGTTCTGGAGGTCTGTTCTAAACCTGAAACTGTTCTTAACCTGAGGTACCACTTTAGCTAATGGGGCCTCCCGCTGCTGCCACGCGATTTCTGTTCTCACCCTGAAGCAAAGTTCTTAACCCAAGGTACTATTTCTGGGTTAGCGGAGTCTGTAACCTGAAGCGCCTGTAACCTGAAGCATCTGTAACCCGAGGTACCACTGTATAGTTTGCTTTCAGTGTGCTATAACTTTATGGTGCGGATGCGACCTCAGAGACCTTTTTTGGCCTGACAAGACCAACAACTCTCAGACTGACTTCTTTCCCGTTTTGCTCTTTGAGCTGTTCTGCTCCTTTCCTCTTCCCCCCTCAATTTTGCTAACCACAGGGAGCCGGCGTGATGCCTGCATTATTACTGCTACCAACCCCCCAACCCCCCAAAAGATCCACAGACGGTCTGAGACGACTCCTGTCCAAAGGAAACAGCGCCGCTTGGCTCTCTTGGAGTCTGTTTTTAATAACGCAGCAAGAGACAGGACTTCACTTTGCAACAAAGGCAAGAGTTGGCTAATGAGGCCTCGACAGGCAGACACTTATCATTATTATTAATCATCGTCATAATCAGAGTCATTTCCTACCTAAATTATGACAGTAGTGCTTCATCAAGATACTCGATCTGTCACAGGTCTGGACATTCTGTCCTCTGCCGACAATCAGACAAGCCCCATGTTAAGTGCCATTGGAATCTCATTAGGAGGCTCCGTCAAAGAGCCCCACCTGGGTTTTTTTCACAGTTGGCTACAGAATACAATGCTGTGCAAGGTGGTCACACTGAATTCTTAACCCAAGGGGGGCCTGCAAGGAGGATTTAACACAAGAGCCCTCTCCCCTTCTCCAGCTATTCAAAAGCATTTACTGCCTCCAGCTGAGGAGGCAAAGAGTCACCATCATGGATAGTAGTCATTGATAGTCTTGTCCATTGTGAATTTATCTATCTTTTAAGGCCATCCATTAAAGTCAAAACCATTTCCCACACAATCCCAGAGCAAGGAACATTGACATATCAATGCAATATGCTGGGAGGAGCACCAAAAGAAAAAATGCCATAGTATCAGCACAACTGGGTACGTTCATTCGCCCCAGCTGCAACAAAACATGTCTCTCTCACTTTGGTCTCTACAGCAGTGGCTGTAATTTTCCTCTTTTTTTATTACATTTTAAAATTCATTTTCACTTTTAACATTTATCATACATAAACCATAATCATTTTACAAATAGGATTCTCAGTATCCCAGAACTTTGCTCCACCCCCCATAGTTTCCCCAGATATTCTTTTCAAACTGCATCGTATCATATTCTCCATGTTTTCTTAAAACTCAGTTTTTATCATAGTTCTCACTTCATTGCAAGTGTTTTCAAAATCCTGCCAATGTTTTCAATTGTTTACCGTGTTCTTTCAAGTAACTTAGAAAATTTCCCCATTCATTGTCAAATTTATTGTCCTTTTGATCTCTGATTTCCTCAGTCATTTTCACCAATTTAGCGTAGTTCATCACCTGCCATTCTTCTTTTGTAGGTAGATTGTCCTCCTTCCATCTTTGGGCAAGTAACATCTGCGCAGCTGTTGTAGCATACAAAAATAGTCTCTTCTGATCCTTAAGTATTTCTGGACCTAAAATACCTAGTAAGAAAGCTTCAGGGTTTTTTACAAAGGTAATTTAAAACATTTTTTCAGCTCATTGTAAGTCATTTTCCAAAATACCTTCGTTGTTTTTTGCATGTCCACCACATGTGGCAAAATGTGCCTTCTTTCTGGTGCTGTAATTTCCCGACGCCCAACTTCATGCCAGAAGGCAAACTCTACCATTGTCTCCCAATACTGACGGATGCCAACAACCGTGTGATCAGATTTAAATGCAACTCAATGTAAAAGCAGATAATATCTGCTGGGGAGCATGCAGAGCTGCCTTGTACTGTCTCAGACCATTGGTCCAGCCAGCCATAGGCGCCGACTCCATGGGGCTTGAGGGGGCCCGAGCCCCCTCAAAAATTCGTTTGGGGGGGCTCCGCCCCCCCAATAATCTCCGGCACCCCTCCAGCAGAGCACCATCGCCGCCCCTCCCCCAGCCCAAAATGCACAGGGTCGGGCTGCATGCCTCCTGCCCTCCCTCCCGAGCAAAAGCTCCACCCAATTTCCTTCGGAGCTGATTAATAGGCGCAGCACGCTCTCCCCTATTCGCTCACAAGGAGACGGCGCCACTTTATTTGCATATTCATGAGCTTATTTATTATTCATGAGCTTTCCCGGGGCCCCCCAATATTTTTTATAAGTCCGCGTCCCTGCAGCCAGCTCAGTATCGTCTGCGAGGAGGAGGAGGAGGAGGAGGAGGAGGAGGAGGAGGAGGAGGAGGAAGAAGAAGAAGAGGAGGAGGAGGAGGAGGAGGAGGAGGAGGAGGAGGAGGAGGAGGAGGAGGAATTTGGATTTGATATCCCGCTTTATCACTACTGTCAGGTGCTTGTGGTGGTTGCTCGTGAGTAACCAGGCAGGACTCCGACCTGTCTTTTACAGGTTTTATTGGTGCAAACTATTTACAGTGCATAACCACAAAGTTCATGTTTGTCTTAGTCACTTGCAGATTCCGGGAGTGGCCCCTTCCGGTTTCTCCCCCAACATAAGAACTTAGACACGCCAAATCTCCGCCTCCCCTCTTTACATTTCACTCCTCTGTGCAAGCTGGGTGACGGAAACGGCATGTGTGCCTCCTGGCCAACTGGGCTAGGTGAGGCACTTCAGCTCTCAGTAGCATCTTCGAGCCCTCCCTTCACTTGGCTGCCCCCTTCCCTCTCTTCTCCACTGGAGGCATGGCTTTTCCCACTGCTGGATGAGGAGCTGCTCCTCAGAAGCGTCGGAGGCTCTCTGTATCCCCCTGCCTCCCTCCCCTGTTCCGATGGCAGTCCCCTGACATCCACCCTAAGGAGTCTCAAAGTGGCTAACAATCTCCTTTCCCTTCCTCCCCCATAACAAACTCTCTGTGAGGTGAGGGGTGCTGAGAGACTTCAGAGAAGTGTGACTAGCCCAAGGTCACCCAGCAGCTGCATGTGGAGGAGCGGGGACGCGAACCCGGTTCACCAGATTACGGGTCTACCGCTCTTAACCACTACACCACACTGGCTCTCCAAGCTTTGTGAGTCTTTCCTAGGACCACCTGGAGATGCCAGGGACTGAACCAGGGACCTTCTGCCTCAAAACAGAAGCTCTGCCACTGAGCCACATCCTTCTCACGAACACATTTCCACTTGCTCTGCCCAAGTGAAATAATAGGAACCTATTATGATGCTGTGTGAATTCTGGGGTAAAGATTGGCAGGTCATGCTTGCATCTATTTTATTTCTGCTTGTGGTTCTTTGGATGTAAGCCATTGTTATTTTGGTTCAGGGGTAACCAAAACAGTGTACCCAAAAAGTTCTTGGCCTGCAGTTCCTATCAGTTCCAGCTGTCATGGCCAATGGCCAGGGATGATGGGACTTGTAGTCCAACAACATCTTGAGACTGCCACATTGGCTACCCCATTCTTATTGTTCTCCGAATATTGGAGGAGAACAGATGGTCCTGCCTTTTGGAAGGAGAAGGGACTTAGACCTGGTAAGTTTCTGCCTTCTTCCCATTTTGGAGAATTCCTAGAACTCAAATAGTGGCAGTGGATGGAGAGCAGGCAAGAGTTGAGCCGAAATTCTGACGAGTGACTCATCAACTGTTCTCAAACCTCTAGAAAAGGTGGACCGTTAAATTGAAGCAATCTGGCCAGCACCTCTCCTCTCTGGTTTTCTCATCTGGGTCAGCTATGGTTCGGTAACCAAGGCATGAATGAGACAGCTCTGATTCTTCGCAGCATTTTTGGATGAATAATTCAGCAACATTAAATAATTCAAGGAAGGACTTTCTCGGCAGATACGCTTATTCTTCTGTTCTCATTCCAGCCACCTGCTGTCGCCGTGGCACCATGAACCTCCCTCTTTGAAGCTCTCCTTCCGCTTTTCATTTCACATGCTTTCTTCTGATCTACGCCACTGGGCTTGCGGGACAAATTATTGGCAGAATTTAGCATTGGGGGGGGGAGTTACAGCTGCCTCCCCTCTTTCCTCTGTTTCAAAAAGCTCTATTTGACAAGGTTTAACAAACATAGTAATGAGATCTCCCCAGAAAACACAAGTGGAAGGGATCTTGGAAAGATGTTTTATTACACTGAGTCCAGTACTGCTTGAAGAAGAGATTAAACAACTGTGGTGCAGGCTCCAAGGGAAAGGTCCAATTCAACATTTAAAGGTAGTATAGAAACACGCAGGGCAATGGGAGGCAGTGAACATACTAAGGAAGATATTCAATCTTTGATTATTGTCTCTTACCAAGAAAGAAAGTCCAGCCACCAAGAAGGACAACTTTTTGTTAATCTTCATGTTTAGATTTTATTGAAATTTTTCAGTAGAGAAATAATAAATATAAAAGGTGAAGAAAAATCAAAACGAAAGAAAGAAAAAGTGTGATGCAATACATGGGTATATATGTATTATGATTATTCTAGCAAATATAAAATTATTAACAAATCATTGTGCTTTTTATAAATGCATTCCATTTTTTTGAAATCATTTTTATTTGATTTTACAAATACAAAGTTATATAAAAAAAAAACCAAATAGATATCCATAAACAGAGATTACTCCGAACCTTGCGACCTCCCCTCACCCCCTCCACGGGGTCCCATATTAAACATTTAAAACTGCATATTCCTCCAAATTCTAACTATTATATCAATCCATATTACCCATGGTAATTATTATACTACAGGTGAAATTAAAATCCTGCCAATGTTTCCATTTGCTTACAGTGGTCTCCTAAATAACTTGTACATTTCCCCCATTCTTTTATAAAGCTTTTTGTCCTCCTGGTTTCTGAGTTTTCCAGTCAGCTTTGCCATTTTGGCATAGCCCATCAGGTTCGTTTTCATTTCCATTCCACTCTGGTAGGAACATTGTAGTCTTTCCTTCTCTGGGCTAGTAATCTCTGGTCAGCTGAGTGGGAGGAGGCAGGCAGACTCCGCACAGCCCCCGCAGAGCGCCTGCCCCAGCTGACCCCGCCCCCATGGGCAGCTGGCCCCGCCCCTGGGCACAGGGCATGCACGCTGCCCCAGGCGCCCGATTGGCTCGCCCTCTCAGGTGGGTGCCATTGCCATTATAAGAGAACAAGGGAGTTAGGTGTTCATGGTGAGTTCCCGAACCTCTTTGTCAAGAAAAATAGCACTGACTAGGACTGAACAACAACGGCAACAATGTTTAGGCAACACAATGACCGTATACATACGTAATAGACAATCTTCATAGAATTCCTTCAAACCATAACAAGTTCAAAATGAAACCTTAGTCTCAAAGTCTCTGAAAATCTTTAAATGAAGCGAGGTACCAAACTTTGTACGATGAAAGATAAGCTGTGGAGCTTTGTGTATTCAGCAAATATAATGTCCAACACTGAACAGAGATTCCGGATATTGACTGCTGTTTCGTAAATCTTTGTCAGCGTGGTGGGAGAATATAGAATTGTTTCATAAACTGAAAATAAAATTTTACAGACGATGACCTGCATGACATATCACTTTACAAAAATTATAAACTGCAATACAAACAGTAATGAAAAAGAGTACATACCCCATCTTATTTCGAATGAATATATGTGAATGAAAATATCAAATGCTGTGGAGCAGTGCTCATGTAATAATGTAGGCACTGCTACTAACAATATTTTTGTGCAACATATAAAGCCGACTCCAGGTGATGCTAACAACAACAACAACAGTTTTTTTGTACCCCGCCCATCCGACTGGATTGCGCAAGTATGGCCTCTAACAGCTCTGTAAGACGTCTGTTAAAATCTTCAAGGGTTTGTTACCCCAGTTGCACCGTTACTTTTAGCCTATAAAAGAGTTACTGTTAATCTACTGCAGTCCTGGGCGTTCATTAAACATGCTCTTTGGAAGAAAGCTGGGATATAAATGCACTACGAGGCAATATTAATACACATTTACAGGCTCATGTGAACTGGCCCAAAGTTAGCATAATGTCGCTGCTCATATTTACTAGTTGTTCTCCTTGCCCCTCACATCAATAATTTTTCATTTGGGTTCAGCACCACTCAAAATTCAAATTGTATGAGGGCTGGGACAGTGGGTGGTATTTAACTACTGCATCAAATCAGTGCAAGGAATTCTGTTTGCATGATGGGACTTCCACCCCCCCCCCTTCCCCCCATTTTCACCTTCCCCAAAGTTGCTTCAGTTGGGGGAAAGGAGAGGGGCAGGATATTTCACTATGCAAGCAGAAATCCTCAGAGGGATGGTACATTCACTTAGCACTACGTTTGACTCCACCCTATAGCTATTTTTATCTGTAATTATTGAATTTATATCCCACCCTTCCTCCCCAAAGAGCCCAGGGCAGCAAACGGGATATACAGTACAAACAAACAAACAAACAAACAAAACACACTCTAAAACACATTTTAAACATGCTTCCATCCAATTATCTTGAGGTTACAAGGACCAGTATTCTTCGGCCATCAATTGCCTGAGTGAACAGGAATGTTTTCAAATTCCTCCTGAAAATTAATAATGGTGGAGAGAAGCACATTTCACCAGGGAGTGCATTCCAAAACTGGGGAACCACCACTGAAAAGGCCCTGTCATGTGTCGACACCAACTGCGCAGAGGTAGATAGACATCCCTTTCTGAACCTAATTAAGCTGTTTCCCAGCATAAATTCCAGAAAGTGTTTTTTCCCCTTAAAGGTAAAGGTAAAGGGAGCCCTGACCAGTAGGTTCAGTCGTGACTGACTCTGGGGTTGTGGAGTTAATCTCGCTTTATTGGCCAAGGGAACCGGCGTACAGCTTCCGAGTCATGTGGCCAGCATGACTAAGCCGCTTCTGGTGAACCAGAGCAGCGCACAGAAACGCCATTTACCTTCCAGCCGGAGTGGTATCTATTTATCTACTTGCACTTTGACGTGCTTTTGAACTGCTAGTTTGGCAGGAGCAGGGACCGAACAACTGGAGCTCACCCCGTCGCGGGGATTCGAACCACCGACCTTCTGATCAGCAAGTCCTAGGCTCTGTTGTTTAACCCACAGTGCCACCTGCGTCCCTTACAACATGGCAATATCCACTGAGGGAGAACCAAAAGTTGTTAACTTTAGCTTGGCCCCAAATGACATCTGATACAGCATTAATTGCCATTGCATCTGAGCAAAAATATTAATAGCGGAGGCCAGGGAGTGTGCATTCATTCAATATATGTGGTTTTTTTAAAAAGTACCTAATTCATGTCCCAACATGTTACGATAAGCCCTGGATCTGTCTTAAGAATCAGAAGAGAGGCCAGCATCTGCCAATCTCCTAAATTCATTCCGCAGACCCGAAGTTAAATTATTGAGAGAGCATGGATCGCAGTGTGATGGATTCCTAAGATATATTGTCAGACGGCTACCAAATGGAACAACAGCATCGAGCTGTGTCTGTCTTGTCAGGGCTGAGAGAATAAGTGAGTCGTAGGATAAATGAATGCCTGCTGGCCAAAGGCACTCTCCCTCCACCAGGATTACAAACTGAAATTCCTGTATGCCAAAGGGGAGACAAACAAATTTACTTTCTATTTTATTTTTGGCAGGGCGGGAAGTCGTGTGGGGAGAGAGACTTTTTGGATCTGAGTCTCTCTTTCCACTCCACCCCTGTGAATGCTATAAACGATACTTAGCATTTATTTAGTATTCTGGTATGTTCAAAGAGCATCATGTGTTGTGGCGTTTGCCCGTTCATGTGAAAATGTCTGTACAGCGGGAGAGAAAGAGTTAATAGGTAGACCAATAGAAAAGCCAGAGGCGGAGCCTACCTGTTTATAAAAGGGCTTAGCCCGAGGTTTAGACATTTGGTTGGTTGGTTGGTTGGTTGGTTGGGAAAAAGCAGTTGGCGGACAGATGGAAATAGAGACAGTTAGTGCAGTTGGTTCTTGTGTGAGGGGAGGTAGAAGAGGTAAAGGTAAAGGGACCCCTGACCATTAGGTCCTGTCGTGGCCAACTCTGGGCGACATCTCGCTTTATTGACCGAGGGAGCCAGCGTACAGCTTCCGGGTCATGTGGCCAACATGACTAAGCTGCTTCTGGCAAACCAGAGCAGCGCACGGAAACGCAGTTTACCTTCCCACCGGAGCGGTACCTATTTATCTACTTGCACTGGTGTGCTTTCGAACTGCTAGGTTGGCAGGAGCAGGGACCGAGCAACGGGAGCTTACCCCGTTGTGGGGATTCGAACTGCCAACCTTCTGATCTGCAAGTCCTAGGCTCTGTGGTTTAACCCACAGTGCCACCGAGACAGAATAAAATAAGACTAAGAGGGTAAAGGGTAACAGCGTTTGGAATGCATTTAAAGTTTATTTGTGTTTGCAATAAACTACAATCTTCATTGTTAACTTAAGAACCTGACTGAGACCAAGTGATTTACCAGGGAGGACCTGTTTGGTGGCAGCGGATTAGTGGTCTATGGGTCAATGGTCCGTGAGACGACCGGGGGCTCCGTATGAACACCACATATGTAGATGATACAGTAGCACAATGGGTCGGTGCATCTGGTGGTTCAAGGCCACCCAGAGACAGCTGTGGGCAGGATTCCTCCATTACAGCGGGGTTGGACTAGATGACTCTCAGGGTCCCTTCTGTCAGTATTTTCATCCCTCCCATTGCAAGGATCACCAGATCATGCTTGTTTTACTTTCTGTCAGAGAAAGGAGGCGGCGGAAGCTACTCTTCCAGACTTCTGTCCCTAGTACTGTGTGGGTTTTTCTTTGCTCTGTCTAGAGACAAGATGGCAGTATGAGAGAGCTGTGTCTCTCGTACGTGTTTGTTATGTTCTTTTATTTGTTTAATCAGTAGAAATAAATTAGGTATGCAACAAATGTCGGAATCTCCGCTATGACCGAGCTGGAAAAAGCTCATCCTCCGGTCGAGTCCTCTGAAGGTGATTAACTTTCTGAGCCTTTGATGAGGCTCCAGGCATGTTCCCCATTCAGCAGAGTATCCAAAACAGTAGAAGGGGCTGAGAAATATGAGCTATATCGCTATGCTTTATTTTCTAACTATGCAGACAGTAAAAATATACATCCTCTCTCTGTGAAAGCAGAGAGGAACTGAAAAAACCAAGAAACAGGAAGCCAGTAACATCACATCCGTCTCCCATCTTCCATGAGACTTCCAAAAGTCTGGAATGTCTGGAATGCAAAACAGTATTGTGACTCCAAGCACTGCACAGTGGCACAAACAGAAACTGACAACCAAACCTCCACATCTTTGCTTCCGTTACTCTGCTGCTTTTGAGGTGCTCACATTAGCAAATGTGTGTCCTATTCCTCGGGAATGCTCTGCTGATGTTCCTGTGATCGGAAGGTCAGAGATGGTGCTCCCGATACCCAGCCCATGAAGGCGCTGAAGACATGGGCTGTACGTGGGTGTACAGAAACCTTCCAGTTCTATGATTCTATGATCCACACTTCCGCTTGTCCGCATACCTGGAAAGCGTGGGTCCAAGCAGTTCCCACCCACCAACACCCTGCCCTGTTCCTTCCCAGGGAAAACTCACTCTTTACCTCTAAATCGGAACAAATGGCCATCCATGGGAAAGCAGAATTGTTGTTTTTTTCTGGTTGATTGCTGATTGATCTCCCCAGGAGAGAAAAAGCAGCAGGATGAGAGGAAGTGTGGATAAGCCCTCAGACTAATACAATAACAACACACAGCAGTCATTGCGCCATGATCATGAAGTCCATATTGTGATATCGGTTTCATAATTTATGACCTAGCAATATATCATGAATCCTGAGGTCTGGGTGTGTGCTTTGCAAAAATCACAACGTGGGAGAAACCATGGAGCCAGCCAATGCTTCTAAATAGCTCCATCCTTATTTCAGACATCATGATATATTGGCACCAGATATTGGCCAGCCCTACCTACTGCTCGCCTCTACAAAGCTCCATCCTTATTTCAGACGTTGTGAAATATCGACATATCACAATGTTTAGCTGGTGATATATTGCAATATTGAAAACCAGATATCGCCCAGCCCTACCACATTCACATCATACATCTCAAGCACTGTGATACCAATTTAAACAGGCTTAGCTTCCCCCAAAGACTTCTGGGACCTGTAGTTCGCTAAGAGTGTTGAAAGTTCTTTGGAGATCCCTTTTCCCCTCCCAGAGCAACAATTCCCAGAGTTCCCTGTGAAGAGGGATTGGTGGTGAAGCCACTCTGGGAGCTGTCATTCTGAACAACCTTCCATCTGACTGCATCTAGGGGTGGCCAACTCCCAAGAGACTGATCTACTCACAGAGTTAAAAACTGGCAGTGATCTACCCCCTTTTCGGGGGTTCATGTCGAGGTAGTTGAGCTTTCCTTAGGAAGGAAAGCCCTGTTTTGGGGGGTTCAGGGCAAAAACGTTGAGCTTTCTTTAGGGGAGCCAAAGTTGTTGAGCTTCTTTGGGGGGAGCCAGTGATCTGCCAGTGATCTATGTCCAGTGATCTACCAGTAGAGCACGATCTACCTGTTAGACATGCCTGTATTAGTCCATAAACAGCAAATGTTAAATTTATTTCCTAAGCATTAAAGAAAAAGAAATATGGCTGAGGAGCCAGGATTAGCCAGGAAGTCGTCTCCGTTGCATTCTAATAATGTAAACAGAGGCAATGTGTCCAACCAGTCAACCATCCCAACTGGCATTAGAGTTGACAACACGTCCTCATTAGCGGTGGTAATCTGTCATCAGCAGCATGGCGTACAACGCAGCATCTTTCACTAGGAATCAAAACGTGGAACAAGCTACTGCTCAGTGGTTGGTAACCATTCCAAATGCACCAATTGGCAACCCATCAGTGGCAGAATCTCTCCCTACAAGCTTTCAGAGCAGCGTCTGAAGACTTTGCTAAGTGCAAGGAGAACAAGAGCCTGACATTGCCTCGCCAGGGTGTTTGTGTGGAGGGCCGAGAAATCCCCCTTAAATCTTACAAGATAGCACAGTTTTACTGGCTGACCTTCAAGGGCTGATAAAATCTCATTAGGCAATGCTGATGGGAGGAAGGAAAAATCATTATCATCAGCAGGCAGGTGTCATAAATTCTCCCCATTGTTGCATGCGATGAAATGCTTGAATAATTAAAGCGTGGCATTAAAACACAACGCCATCATTTTTTTAAAAAAAACAAAACACCAAAAATTCATTCTGTTCCAATTTACACTTAAGTGAATGTTTTTCTTTTCTTTCCCCCAAGTTTATTTCTTTGACTTTCTTACATTGCCTGTTTCAAATCATAATGACTGTCCCCTGTGGGCTCAATCATAATGCTGTGAACCTAGCCCCCGATTTTTATGATGATGAGCCACAGTCAGGATGGTCATAGTGATGACTGACAGATGACTGACAGGGAGGTCCTCTGCCCACCTGTCCAATTTGGTCCCAAGGATCTGTCCTGCCAACCCACTTGCAAATGGGTAAGCATTCATTTTATGCCCTTATCGAAGTCATTCATGAGACAGAACCTTGCAACTCAAGACCTTTGTCCAGTTTGATGCAGTCATTAAAGTCATAGGAGACCTTTTCACATGCTTTGCTGAAATCAAGATATACTGTGTCTGCAGCATTCCCGTGATCTATTAGTAACTCTATTGGGAAAAGAGAGAGAAAGAGAGGGTGGTCCAGCAGGTCTAGAGATGGAAGGATCTGTCACTTTCTGATCTCTCAGGTTCTCATTTTTCCAACCTTACATTCAGTTCTCCACATTTCTGCAGCATTTTCTCGATATCTATAAATAATCATGGGGTTTTTTCAACATTTTAGTGCATGTTTTTGTATCTAGTTTTGACTACCGTACACATTTTCCCAAGCAATTTCTCCTGTTTGTATGTTGTTTTCACAAATATATTCATTTTAAAGCACAGTTCCCCCATTGCATGACTTTTGGTAAATGTGGTTTGGTTAGAAAACTGCATCATAGAATTCAGGTAAGTACAGATTTCAAAGGACATCTATAGTTTGGTTCCGGAACATGCAAATTTTATGACTTCAGCTTTAACTGTGAACTGAAACAAATTTATCCTCCATTCCTAGGCATAACTTGTTCTTGATAAACCCAAGCTGGCTCGTATTAATCAAATCACTCTCTCCCAGCTGGTTCAGGTCATTTGGGATCGGAGTAGAAGACTTTGACGTTAAGGGAGAAAATATATCCCCTAACATCTGCAGCGAGTCAGAAAACTACAATAGCAAGGAATTGGTAAAAATGCCACCAGCCGTGATGTTGCAGAACCTCCAGGCTTACTAAGCAATTGTGTGTTGGTTTCAAAGCGCAAACATTTAAAACTGGGGTTCAAAATGGACCCTTCTCATGTAAACACTGAAGCGTGGGGACAATGTTGGGGGAGCCCATTCTGTCACTCCTCTCCACACCAGAAATGACCTTAGTGGTCCCTTTCATCTCTGCAATTCTATGATTCTGTTATTCTAAGGGTCACATGCAGCCTTAGGGCTTATTAGTGATCCACTCCTAATCTTGTCAGGAGCTCGTCCTACTCTTGAGTACAACCCTGGCAGAGACACATGCCCGACTGGCATGTTCCCTCCCTCCTGGTCGATCGTTTGGGAGCCTCAAAAGCTTTCTTCAGCCTGAACATCACAGTGACCAGTGCCAACAGACATCAGCACACTTAGGGATCCACAGAGTTTGCACAGTTTGCGTGACAGACCTCAGCAACTCAGCATTTTGGCTAATCTACTTTATTTACATATAAACACACACGGAGCACTGCAACATGGCTCCCTCCCTCTCTAACATCAGACAGCAAAGAGAAAAAGAACAAAGGACAATAGTCCCATGTCACAGAACACAGTAACACAAACATCCTGTCTCTGTCACTTCCCACTTTGTAGAGTCAAAACATACACCGTCACATGATAGATAAAAATCCCACGACTGCAATCATGGAGCAGGAATTCTAACAAATCTAGCGGTAGCCTTTTACACAGAGAACGTTCCCTGGCCATCCTGTGATTATTTGCAAGGCAACAGAGATCAAGTCTCCAGCAGCAAGCTCTCAGTATACTAAATCATTCTGCCTCTTATGCTATGGATGTGATGAAAGACCTACACACGTAAGTAAAATATGCATTAGGTTTCTTTGGAGTCCTCAACAGATCCATAAAAAATGGAGTTTCTGGGGAGCCCCCCTGCAATATCAAATGGGACACATAAATGAAAGTCTCTCTGTCTCCTCCAACATGTGGTTCAATTGGAAATCTACCATTTATCTCCCTAAAAACATTTCATCAAACATACAGGCCACAGCAACTTTTAAATAGGAGGTGTCACTAAAAGGAGTGCTTTGCTACAAGTACTTTCAGAAAACTGGCACTATAACCGAGATGCACTTCCCAACCTTCCCTCTCCAATAGATATGTAGCCTTTTTTCTCCTTTTCGTTGCTCGCAAACTTGAAGCTAGTGGAATGCCCACAATCAGAAATCAGGACAGCCGAGATAACAGCCTATTCTGAGTTTCTTTTTGATACTTCAAATGCAAAAAAAAAAGGCAACAATTTATTTGGCAGCTGTTTGAAAAGCGAAGCGATTGTTGCTGCTGGTGTGCCAACCATCGTTTAATCCAATTTATTCTTAATTAATGTTTAATGGTTGTTTAATTATGAAATGAAAGAAGAGAAAGAAATCAGGAGGAGGAGGAGGAAGCCCTAGCAAAAGCCTTGACAAGCATGCATCTGTCATGGCGCTTAGAAGCTTCAATAAAATGCCTCTGATTGCAAATGAATATGCTACTCTGCTTCCACACTGGGCATTTATAGTGGAAGGACTATGCTATGTCCACTCACATTTTATGGGGCATCTGAAAAACATTGTGAGCAAGCTTCCCCTCTCCCAATGTTTTCCTTGTTCCCCACGATACCAGCGGGAAAGAGCTATTTGCTGGTTGTTATTGTTTAGTGGTGTCAGACTCTTTGTGACCCCCTGGACCAGAGCACGCCAGGCACTCCTGTCTTCCCCTGCCTCCCGCAGTTTCGTCAAACTCATGCTGGTAGCTTCGAGAACACTGTCCAACCATCTCGTCCTCTGTCGTCCCCTTCTCCTTGTGCCCTCCATCTTTCCCAACATCAGGGTCTTTTCCAGGGAGTCTTCTCTTCTCATGAGGTGGCCAAAGCCCAAATTTCATCACTTTACTCCTGTGATTTTCCAGATTAAGGGGGCTGCAAACGGGCATTTTCGGGAATCAAATAACATAGAAACAGGCACTAAGCATGCACTATATTTCATTAGTTGACTAAGAGTGACATTTACATCATGTGAAAGCTCAACTCTAATGAGGAAATTAACAGATAGGGAAATGTCTGGGAAATGGACTAAACTGTGGTGTGAATGCAAGCTTAAATTTGAAGAGTGTGATGTGTGGATGGATCTGTTATTACTTATAATATCTGAATTAGCCTTAAATCCTGACACTTTCCCCTCACCTCACCTAAGAGGAGATTCCGAGTCTTCGCCCTTCCTTCTGCTAGAAGGATTTGAGCAGCCTCAGCGATTCTGTTGTCAGATCTTTTTGTTTGCACAGAAAGCCTATTTGCCATCTCCTCTGGTCCCACAAGGAGAAAGATAAATAATGAGACTGTGGCATGCTAAGCAGCCTCCCTCCCACCCCACCCCTCCCCCAAGACAACCCATCAATCTGTGTGTGGTATCAGGCAGGCTGCAATGACCATCCATCAGCAACCCAGCGGAAACCGCAGGAGAAATTATTAAGCAAGCAATGAGGAGATCGTTGTTTGTTTGCTCATGTTTCTGCGTCCCATCCCGTGCCCTCCCCCCCCCCTTGAATTGGTTGGAGGGAGTAAGAACACAGTCCAATCACGTTTATATTATAATCCTTCAAAATCCCCATGTGCAGTGTCATTTTCAACCAAGTCCCTTGAAACTGTGTTGAGTAAGAATTGGGGGGCATCTAATAATGAAGGGTGACATAGAGGTTCTGTGCTAGACTGAATATTGCGTCTAAATTTGTTTGGGTGGTGATATCTAAGTACTGTATACTGAACTGTATGGATTCATATGGGGCTGTTAATGAGAAGGTAGCTTTTTAGGGCTTTTTTGTGAATGCACTTGAGCTTATCAGATGATACAACTCCCCAAGCCCAGCCCATCACACGGAGAACTTGTTAGGTTAGTTTAGGTTTACTGAAATAATAATGTTCCTTTGTTATTTTGATTTCTTACCCACCCTTCACTAGAAGGTCTCAGGGCGTGTTACAATATTTAAAAAGGCTTAAAACAAATTACAGTCACAAGAATAAGGCAAGCCCTGAAAAATATCTCTCTCAAACCTCAAAGGCCTGATGCGAGCCAGGGAAAAGAGGTTTCAGTCTGTAAGTAGCGGCAAGCTGGAGACGAGGGGAGTCGGAGCACAATGTGGGTTGACAGTTTGAATCCAGGACTGTGACCAATAAACACTCTTGGAGTGTTGTGTCCTAAGCTTAGGTTGTATATACAGTGGTACCTTGAGTTACAAACACCTCAGGTTACAAACGCTTCAGGTTACAAACTCTGCTAACCTGGAAGAGTGACCTCGAGTTGAGAACTTTGCCCCAGGATGAGAAGGGAAATTGTGTGCCAGCGGTGCAGTGCTAGCAAGAGGCCCCATTAGCAAAAGCACGCCTCTAGTTAAGAACAGTTTCAGGTTAAGAGCGGACCTCTGGAACGAGTTAAGTCCTTAACCCAAGGTACCACTGTATGTAAAAATAAACCGTATATCATAAAGACACCACAGTCTCCAATAGAAATATACATATATATTAAATATCAATTCATTTTCCTTCTGACACACCCTCAGTCTCTGGGTTCTCACCCAGGGTCTGAACAAACTCTCAGCTCACCCACAAAAGTCTCACAAGAAGAGTTTCTGGAAACAGGAGACGTCACCCTAGTCTCTCTAGACTTGCTTTTAATGGGCAGGCCCAAGATGGATTCCACAGCTGCATTCCATTCACCTGCAGACCCAGCTCCACTCTCAGATATTTCCTCGCCCTTTGTCCTCTCCTCCTGCTCCAGCTGCAAAGATGAGCTGTGTCACCCCCTATCACAGGTGTACAGTTTTGTAGCGAAGAATCACCCCTGGCTCATCATCAAAAAATGGGATGACATTTCCCCGGCTCTGCCAAAAGACAGAGCCTGCTAACAGATGCCGGTGCATCAACCTGACAACTTCAGCTGAGAATCCGCACGGCCAGTTTTCCCTGGCAGACGGCCAACAGCTTTCTGACTGGTTTGTTTGCGGCTAATGATCTGTTCCTAAAGCATGGCGACCCTCTGAAGACTTTCCTCCTGCTGCCTGGGGAGTTCATGCGCTAATATCCCCCCGCAGCTCGCCTTTCAGATTGTCTGCTTTGCCTTCTGCGCTGTCTCCCAAGGTCAATGACTCAGCAAACGGCAAGGTGCTTTTGCCAAATGCCAAGTCATTCATTCACCACCACCAACCAGCAACACTGAAAACGCCACTCTCACGCTCTGTATGGGCTGTCTGTTTAATACGGGTGGATTTCAGGACAGACTGCAGCATGACTAGACACAGACTGAAGTTCGTGTTGGTATGGATGTGGGAATGGCTCAGTTTGAGACCGAGCCTCAACCTTGGAACTTTTTATTTGTCCAGTCAGATCTCAGTCATGGACAGAACTGTGCCTCTGGGCATAGGCCTACTATTGCTAACCAGCCAGAATTTGACTGATCTGATCAGAATTTCACAATCCTAGCTAGTTACTAGGAGATGTAACCCAAAGGTCGGGGGTATGTTTGGCATATTTGTCTGTCTGCAAAGAAGGTCATGCAGTGCCTTGGAAAAAAACACTCTGCACAATCTCAGAGGCAGTCTGTTCTTTTTAAAAACAAAAAATGCTTCCCATCAGAGGGAGCAAATAACATTGTGCAAGCTTAGGTATTGTGTCCTTCAATCCATGTTTTAAAAACAAGATGATGAAGTGGTTCGTAAGACCAAGAAAAGGCACTACCCACTTGCTCGGAGACAGTCAACTCAAGGTGCCAGAATTTTAGAACACAAAACTTGGCAAGCTGGGTTGCAGTCAGAGTATCTTTTTCTCTTCCTTTAGTGACAAGTGGGGAACATATGGATTCTAGGCAGGCCCTCTGATAGATGGGCTGAATGGAGAAGTCAAAATCGAGGAAGTGGCTTTAAAACAGATGAGGAACCTGTGGCTCTCCCGATGTTGCTGTTTTTAATATTATGTTCTAAGTGTTGTAACCTGCCCTGAGACCTCAAAGAGGAAGAGGAGGAGGAGGAGGAGGAGGAGGAGAAGGAGAAGGAGGAGAAGAAGGAGGAGGAGGAGAAGGAGGAGGAGGAGGAGGAGGACTTATACTCAGAGTAGGCCTATTGAAAATAACGGCTCAAAGTTAGTAATATCCATTACTTTCAGTGAGTCTGCTCAGAGTAAAAGTTAGCCGAATACAATCCTCTGTGCTTACAACGAAGGACCATGACAGCTCCATTAAAGCGATTCCCATCTAGTGTCAAGATTTTTCCTTTAGCCCCAGCTCTGCATTTTGAATTATCTGATTTAAACTGCAG
Organism: Podarcis bocagei; assembly: GCF_964188305.1. NCBI lineage: Eukaryota > Metazoa > Chordata > Lepidosauria > Squamata > Lacertidae > Podarcis > Podarcis bocagei. Next base: position 67,512,382 of record NC_138134.1, on the reverse strand, counting down.
CACATTGATAATTAATGGAATCATGACCACTAACCTGGAAGGGAACATTACTTTGATAGCTCCATGCCGCTCATTTTCATGTCGAACACATACCGCCGTGTGGGACTTTAAATTATTTAAATAAATCTGCATTTTCATCTCTTTTCCCGTTTGCAGAAACAATCAGTTCCACCCTGCTGCACTAGAATGGAGCAAAATAGGAACACGCTGCTGATGTCTAATGGGGGCATTCAGATGATCAAGGACTGATCAGGGAAAAACAACGGCATGAGACATTGAGTATTTCCCCAGCGTGTACTAAGGCAACTGGTGTTGATGTAAGTTATTCTCTTCCTCCTAAAAAACAACACACACACGCACACAGCAACTGCTGTGATTGTGTAAGGAAAACGCAAGCCTTGAAATGCAATTCTAAAGAATGCTTAATGCTCAAAGAGTGATTGCCTTTGCAGCAACTTTCCCTTGCTTGCGTTTTATGATATTGCATTCTGCTTGCTGTGAGCGCCCACAGTCAAATCCGTCAGAAATGCCATGAGTCGCGCTGGTCTGCTAGGCAAACTAGCAGGCCCCAGTTTGGTTTGGAGTCGACCAATCAGGGCCGTCTTACCCATAGGCGCTAGGGGTGCAGGGCACCCGGGCACCGGGCTCTCAGGGGTGCCAGGCCGAGAGGGGCCTGAGAGCTAATAATAATAATAATAATAATATTTATTTATAACCCGCCCTCCCCAGCCAAGGCCGGGCTCAGAGAGTTGAGTTCGGGAAAGAGCCCGCCCGTCGGTTGGAGTGCCACGGTGGGCTCTTCTGCTGCGGGCGGCTCTCCACCCCAACCTCCCGCCCTCCTGCCCAGCGTCTGACAGTGGAGTAGTCGTCAAAGCCTTAAGGTGCCACGGGACCAAAGCAAGCAGGCGTTCTGGGTCCCCGGACGGGCTTTCGTGAGCCACCCACAGAGGCTTGCTACTTGGGTGCCTGGCGACCACCAGCCTTAACTTTCCTCCTTCCCTTTCTCTGCCTCCCAAATTTTAGGCGCCTTGCTGGAGATGGAGGACAACATATGATCAGGGAGGGCAACACAGGCGACAAAGAAATCGGCTTGGCGGAGTCCCTGGTCATTTGATTTGATTTATAACCTAACACCCAGCATCCGACAGAGCTGTGGCCCCAGCAGTTCTGTCCAGAAGGCAGAGGGGGCACCAGGCGGATTTTTGCACCCAGGCGCAGCATATGCTTAAGACAGCCCTGCGACCAATCATAAACAGGAGTAGGTGGGCACCAATGAGCAGCTTGGCTACTCTTCCCTGAAGCTACTTAAGCATGTAACAAATTAATCACCAGCAGGTTGGGTCAGGTTGATACCGAAGAATTGTAGAGTTGAAAGTGACCCTCAACGCCTTTTAGTCCAACTCTCTGCAATGAAGGCATCACAGCTTAAAGAATCCCTGACAGATGGCAATCCCACTTCTGTTATTAATCTAGTAATATCAACTTGCATCTCAACAAAAAGCAGCACTTTTTTGCAAACTAACATGAGGACTAGACGCTTCTTTCTATTTAACCCAACATTTCTGTTTCTCAAGATTCTGTGCCATATATGTTAGAGGCGATATTTCCACTCCTGCGCTTTAGCCTTGCTGTGACTATGACTGTCATAAGAGCAAAACTTGTTTATTTTGGTCAGGGGTAGAGGAGAAGGGGAGGAGAAAGGATTGCATAGATTCAGCAGGATAGAAAACAAGCCCCTTCACCTCCTAGGAATATTCATTAGAAAAGGGATGCGGCAGATTTATCGTCTGGTCTGAAGGGGATAGAGAAATTGTGTTAAATAGATTCCAAAGCTTGTAGACAAAGTCTCCATAACCAGATTCAAGAGTACGTATAGTATCTGAAATGCACTGTGAATGCATAAGCAAGCTGGCTTGTTCTAATCATTAGGCAGCCCACATCGGGGGGGGGGGTTGCAGCGGGGGGAGGAGATGCCAAGAGCAGAGGAGTGTATCAAATGCCTTTCAATTTTGCATCACTGCCACATGCTATTGAAGAGAAGGTGCTAGTTACAAAAGGAGCCCTTTGAAAGTGAGTGAAGTCACTGCCAAATGACCTGCTTATTAAGCACAAATCTTGATTTGTTTGCACAAAGTCTGGTCATTGTGCTGCCGCCATTATTATTTTTTTATTATTATTATTATATTATTATTATTATTATTATTATTATTATTATTATTATTATTTATTTTGCAGGACGGTTATACAACGTTGCATTAAGCAATTGTTTTCTCAAACTTTCCACTGCATTTTTCTGTCGTGGCAGGTTTCCCCAAATTGAATGGCCCAACCTGCAGTTGTGGCTGAATCCTGCTCAGAAACAGTAGCCTGGAAGTGCCCAGACCCTCAAAAAGGACAAGATGGCTGGACTATACGTACATCAGGGACACCATTCAAAGGGGGGGGGAGAACTTGGATTGGTTCACCCCACTGAAGTACCTACAGCTCTGGTTGTTTATTTAATTATTTATTATTTATTTATTTATTAAATTTCTATGCCACCAATTCATCCAAGGATCACAGGGTGGGTTTAAAGCATAAAAACGCAAATACATGCTGAGTTACCGGTCTCTGCAGCCACAGCAGGTGCTGTGATTCTCCAGTGGTTCGACTTCACCCCCAGAGGCTCACTCCATTGTCTCTTGAGATGGATGGATGCCAACATCAACTGATGCAAAATCATTATACCTGGCAGTGCTTTTTTCCTAAAAAAAAAAAAAATGTTTAGGGGTACTCTCATTTTGACTCAAGAAAAATCACCATTTTATAGTTCAATTCGGGGGAAATACAGTAAATGGACAAAAGTACAAAGATTCACAAAATGTTTATGGGTATGCATACCCCTGCGTCTCCCCTGAAAAAAAGCACTGACACCTGGTTTTGGTCAGTTCCACACCCACCCCACGCCCATTCCAATGCTGCAACCTTCTTTGACACAGCCCCCCACTGTTCTGGCCCTTCCTTGACTATCTGGAATGAGTTTATGGGTGCAAGGCAGGGAGGAGAATGACATCAGCTGCTGTCCACTCACTCACACAATGTGGTATGTCCCTGTCACGGTCTAGTTCACGGGCTATCGAAGTTCCGGCAGGGGACGGCAGGACCGGGGGCAAGATGGCAGGGTGGGAGCAGGAACGGGGGTCCAGAAGCCAAGAGTCCGAGGGTCAGAGAGCTGGAAGTCAAGAAGTCAAGGGTCCGAGGGTCAGGAAGCAAGGAGTCACAAAGTCAGGGGTCCGAGAATCAAGATGCAAGGCAGGGAATGTGTTGCTGTGGCAAAGAGCCGAAGGCAAATGCTGACCTTATATCCCTTCCTGGCTCTTGCCACCAGGTGCTGTGAGTTACCAATCAGCCTCACCTGTGTGGCCTTGCCTCTTCAGAACAAACTTAGGAAGGCCCCAGTCCTGCAAAGTCCTATTGGTCACAGGGCCTGGCTCCTGCATGCACACCTGACAGTCCCACGGAGGACCTTACGGTCTTCAAATAAAAACATCTTGGAGATCCAAGGCCACAGGGAGGTTAGGCTGGCCTCAACCAGAGCCTCAACTGGGGGGGAGGGGTGGGAAGGGAGGGGAAGGGGAAAAATTGTATGGGAAATTTAAAAATTGGAAGGAGAAAATATACGTATGTAAAAATCCCGAACTCGAATAAAATAAAATAAAAAATTTTTAAAAAACATATATGTGCAAGGCAAGGTATTTCAATCCCCGCCACGGAGCTCCCTTCCCTATCAAGGCACATGGCAGAAGCTCTGTGGGGAAACTGTTTCCGACGCTTCGTTTACTTTCTTAAATCATTAAAGTGATATTGTATTGCTATGGATTTCCGCCCTGCCCCCTTTAAATGATGTTGACAGCTCTCAACTCCACCAGTGTAATAAAACGGGTGATTTGCAGCATGAGATTCCCCTCCCCTGCTAAAGCAGACAACGAGCAATTGCTAATTTATCACGAATGGGGGTTCGTGGTTTTACTTCAGAAAGGAACATTGCTAAACACCAAGGGACCTCTTCAAGGAACAAAGCAGGTCGGCTTGTGTTTATTTTTCGTAAGGATTCCTGCACATACAGCACATTTGAATCTTCTTGAAGAGATAACAGAGGGCGCCTGATACCCTTCATTTCTGGAAATTCCCTTGCCCTGAGATCCCATTGCAACATACCCTCTAGTCAACACTGGATCTTAGCACAGAACTGCATTGCATCTTGTAATTTATAAAAGTCCTCTTCCAAGAACTAGCATCTGGGCAAGTTAAATACGTGTGGGCGGTGGGTGCTTCAAGGCAACATGTTTTCGTGAGCTTTCATCCAGATCTGTTTAAGGCAGTGGTTCCCAAACTTTTCTGGGTAATCGCCTCCTTCGTTTCAGGAAGTTTATATCCTATAAAAGCATTTTGCCCTGCAAAAAGCATTATTCAGAATAGAGGTTTGCACAACACACTAAGGAAGGTAATAACACAATAAGATGCATAATTCATTGCACATTCATTGGAAATCCAATTAAAACCAATTAGTTTAATTAATTCAATAAAATTGATGAACTTGATCCAATGATACTAGCTTTTCAATGTCTGGTAGTCATTTACACCTCCAGCACCCGCCTGCCACCCACTTGCTTCTTAGTACCGACCCCAGGTAATCCCACCCCCTGGGAGTAGTAGGCTAAATGGTGTTGAAGGGACGCGGGTGGTGCCGTGGGTTAAACCACAGAGCCTAGGACTTGCCGATCAGAAGGTCGGCAGTTCGAATCCCCATGACGGGGTGAGCTCCCGTTGCTGGATCCCTGCTCCTGCCAACCTAGCAGTTCAAAAGGACGTCAAAGTGCAAGTAAATAAATAGGTACTGCTCCGGCGGGAAGGTAAACGGCGTTTCCATGCACTGCTCTGGTTCGCCAGAAGCAGCTTAGTCATGCTGGCCACATGACCCGGAAGCTGTACGCTGGCTCCCTTGGCCAATAAAGCGAGATGAGCACCGCAACCCCAGAGTCTGCTACGACTGGACCTAAGGGTCAGGGATCCCTTTACCTTTTTAAATGATGTTGCATTAAATGAATACTTTCCCCCCACATCTTCCCATCCCTTTCCTTATCACAAAAATTCAAATCTCAAGGGGAAGCGGGGTTGGTGTGCAAGACCTTCCCACCCACTATAATTACGAGACCTGAATCAGCTGATATGTGAAACTGGGAAAGCCCAATTGCTCAGGAAGCTCTAATTAGCCTCAGCCATCGCATTGATTTCCCTTTTCCTGCCTGCTTGAGAAAACAACTTTTTCATGACAATGTTTACTATTCGTGCAATTAAATAATTAGCCATCCTTTAGACTAAGGTACTTTAACTAAAATAAAAAGACGACTATGGTGTGAAATCGGGACGCAGGTGGAGCTGTGGATTAAACCACAGAGCCTAGGACTTGCTGATCAGAAGGTTGGCAGTTCGAATCCCCGCGACGGGGTGAGCGCCCATTGTTCGGTCCCTGCTCCTGCCAACCTAGCAGTTTATTATTATTATTTTTAATAAAAAAATTTATTGGTTTTACAAAACTTTTTAAGAACAAAACAAACATATAAAAAGACATACAAACATGTATAGTTTCGTACCCTTTTTTTCATAAACCTTGTTTCTCAGACTCCCCCATACCTCCCCTTTCTGTATCCCAATGTCCAAAGTTTCTCAGCAAGTTCTAAATAGTTCTGTCAAGCCTCTGTCCTCTTAATCTTTCCTTTAGTCTGATCATATATCGCTGTAACCCTTTCTTTCTCAAAACCTCGACATTCTAACATTCATCCAGTTTATAATAGTCCTTAAGATAAATTTTAAACTTCTTCCATTCTTCTTCCGCCGTCTCCTTGCCCTGATCGCGGATTCTGCCAGTCATCTCAGCCAATGTCATGTAGTCCATCACTTTCATCTGCCATTCTTCCAGGGTGGGTAGATCTTGTGTCTTCCAATACTTTGCGATAAGTATTCTTGCTGCTGTTGTAGCATACATAAACCTAGCAGTTTAAAAGCATGTCAAAGTGCAAGTAGATAAATAGGTACCACTCCAGTGGGAAGGTAAACGGCATTTTTGTGCGCTGCTCTGGTTCGCCAGAAGCAGCTTAGTCATGCTGGCCACATGACCTGGAAGCTGTATGCCGGCTCCCTCAGCCAATAAAGCGAGATGAGCGCCGCAACCCCAGAGTTGGTCACAACAGGACCTAATGGTCAGGGGTCCCTTTATGGTTTGAAATAAACGTGAAACTGCCAAAGAGACTCACCTGTGACAACCTAGTCTAATTTGCTGCTGTGCAGCGGCAGAGCACATGCCACGCTGCCGGGGGGGTGCGCTCCCAAGGGGGGTGGGGGGGTCTCCCGAGGGGACAGGGGGCAGACGATGCCCTCCCAGGCATGGGATAGCCGCTCGGGTGCACAGAGCGGCGTATGCGCCTTCCAGCCAGGGGCAGAGCAAGCCGCCCACGGGGACATTTGGCATGCCACCCGCCCACGACTGCCAAATGTCATCCCCCTCAGTGAAGATACTCGGGCCAGTCTACCCCCACCACACACACCTTCCTCCACCCCTGCTGCTTTGGATGTTGTAAAGAGAGCTGCAGTTCTGTTCCACATTCCTGAGTTTCGAATTATCCATTAGTGCACCATCATATGTCCGTGTGTGTGTGTGTGTAAGACACAGGAATAATAACAACAACAACAACAACAACAACAACAACAGCAACAACAACAACAACAATAATAATAATAATGGGACGCAGGTGGCACTGTGGGTTAAATCACAGAGCCTAGGACTTGCCGATCAGAAGGTCAGCGGTTCGAATCCCCGCGACGGAATGAGCTCCTGTTGCTCTGTCCCAGCTCCTGCCAACCTAGCAGTTTGAAAGCACGTCAAAGTGCAAGTAGATAAATAGGTACTGCTCCGGCAGGAAGGTAAACGGCATTTCCGTGCTGCTCTGGTTCACCAGAAGCGGCTTAGTCATGCTGGCCACATGACCCGGAAGCTGTACGCCGGCTCCCTCGGCCAATAAAGCGAGATGAGCGCCGCAACCCCAGAGTCGGTCACGACTGGACCTAATGGTCAGGGGTCCCTTTACCTTAATAATAATAATAATAATAATTTATTTATACCCTGCCCATCTGGCTGGGTTTCCCCTGTCACTCTGGGTGGCTTCCAACAGAATATTAAAATACAATAATCATACAAACATTAAAAGCTCCAATAAACAAGGCTGCCTTCAGATGTCTTCTAAAAGTCTGGTAGTTGTTTCTCTCTTTGACATCTGGTGGGAGGGCGTTCCACAGGAAAGATCAGGGTCATCTAGTCCAAAATGCAGGAATCTCAGCTAAAGCATCTATGTGGAACAGCAAACTCTTGAGACCTCTGTTAGCGTGTTTCAAACTATGGACATTCACCTATGCTCATCCCAGATATATGTGTAAGGGGGGGGGAAACACCCACACATCATAAAATGCCAATAAATCTCCAGGGACCTCGTTCCAAAGTAAGCAGGACCTGCGTACACCCTGCTCAGTCAACTAGAGTGCAAGCATATAACAGCATGTACACTTTTGGATTTATTTTGCGATGGGTCAGGTTAGCACACTTCTTCCTGCCCCGCTAGGTTCTCAAACTCCCTCTTCCCCTGCAATGCTGGGATTTCTGCAGGTTTTTAAAAAAACATCGCTGCTGTCAAATTAAGATGTTCCTAACACTTCTTTTAATGGGATCTGTTCATGCTGTTCCTCATCCAGCTCCCTTTGTGTGTTCTGCAGGCAATCCTTAACCTGTAGGTTAACTCTATTACTAAGAACTTTGCTTCCCGAACCCATTGGTTATTTGCCCTTGAGGCAATCACAATTAAATCAAGCAAGTATTAACACAATTATCTGCCTGCTCCCTCCTTCGCCCTCCCCATCAACCCCCCTCACCCCACCCTGAAGTTGCCCATCTGGGGCTCCAAGATTACGTTGAAAGTGATGGATTGAGATATAGTCAACTGCACACCCTACCGCTGGTGTGATATTGTTACAGTGAATTCATCATCCTGACACATTCATAATACTTAAGCACACCACTGTGCTTATTGCATTCAGCTCTGCTGGATTACTGGTTAAATTATAAAGCTTCATAGCACACGCTACCCAGAAAAAGATCGCGATAACCTTAGACAGCATTAACAAGCGTGCCTCCCCTCGCAGCTATGAAAATGTGTCAGCGGCTGAGGGCTGCTTTACATACATTTTTTCCTAAATGGTGATCACTTCTGCATAAGGAAACTGCACATTGTGTTGTGTTAAGTTTAGGGTACGTATAGACCAGGGGTCTGCAACCTTTAAGACAAAAAGAGCCACTTGGACCCGTTTCCGAAGGGGGGAAAAACTGGGAGCCGCAAAACTCGTCATTATAAAAATAACTTTTTGTCACTTTTTTATCATTTCTTTGTTTGAGCCCTCAGAATTACTCCTCCTCATAGAAATAAACGTTAAATTAACAAGTTACCTTTTTTTGTGTGTGTGTTCTTCACTCCCCTTCAAAACAGTGACCAGCGTACATGCCCCCTTTCAATGCAGTGACCAGCGTACATGCCCCTTACAATGTACGCACCGCCCCCATGCGACATCACAGCCAGTACAGCGCCCGCCACAGTGGGGAGTGTCGGGGCGCACAATGCGCCTCCTCCCCTCGCTAGTATCCGCCCCGGAGCCGCGGCAAAGGTGTAAAAGAGCCACATGCGGCTCCGGAGCCGCGGGTTGCAAACCCCTGGTATAGACAATAGGGATCTACAGCCAATCATATCTAAGAGTGAACATTCACAGCACACATGCAGTTCAGGGATATTTTTTAAAAAATAATTGTGTGTCCTTGTTTCTCAATTTGACCCTTTTACATGGGTTTGGATGTTTTGTGGTATTTCATGGAACTTTGAAGTGTCAGGCATAGCCCTACTGGCTTTAGCCCAAACGTAGCAGAGTTTTCCTGCACAGCGAAGAAGCTAGTTGCGGCAGTAATGACTAGTCAGCTAGACTCAGAATAACTATTTACAGGATTTATTAAAAGGGAAAAATAAAACCAGCAGAGTTTCTGCATACAAAACAAAGCAAATAAACCCTATCTTTCTCTCTCTCAAAACCATACACAGCACCTCTAACTCCTAACACACCTCACATCAAACTGTGCTAGCAATCCCTAGATAACAGAGTTGAGTGCTGCTCGTTAACCAATCAGAGTGAGTAGTTTCTAGGTCAAGCAGACCTGGGCTTTCTGCCAAGAGTAAATTGACACCAGCTTGAGTTAATTGGTGAAGCTAGAATCTGCAAGTTTCCCACGAGAACCAATTAACAGAAACTGAACACCCCCTCACAGATTCTGCTGAACAATTAACTCCAAATACACCTATGTAGGAGATTATTTTTCCAGCAAACCTAAACCCTTGCACATTCGCTTGTTCTTTATCTTTGCCAATGGTTTAGTTAACACATCTGCTACATTTTCTTCACTTGACACATAAGTACAGGTGATTACATTGTCTTGTACACAGCAACGTACATTTTGGTATTTTACAGAGATATGTTTGGAACGCGATTTGAAACCCTCTGTTTTACTTAAGGTTATACAAGCTTGATTATCAATGTAAACTTGTACTGGTTCTCCACAATTTACATTTAAATCTGCCATCAAATGCTTGAAATAAATCACCTCGTTGCACAATTCACTCAATGCGGCATACTCTGATTCCGTTGATGACACACTTACTACGTCTTGCTTGCGTGACCGCCAGCTGATTAAAGCTCCACCGACCATTATGACTAGTCCTGTGACAGATTTTCTATCTGGCAAATTTCCCCAGTCACTATCACAGTAGCAACTCAACATTTCATCCTCTGAAGAATTTAATTGTAACATATAGCCAATTGTCTGTTTGAGATACCTCAGAACTTGTTTTACCCCTTTCCAGGCATTTAGTGTGGGTTTTGAGACCAATCTACTTAATATGCCTACTGCATAGCTAATATCAGGTCTGGACCACTGTGCTATATACAATAAACTTCCAATTACAGAGTGATATACATCAGGGTGTTCAAACTCAGGACCCTCATCTATATGAAGTGTTTTTATGAAACCTGGATCCATAGGCACCGCTGCCCCTTTGCAATCCTGCATCCTGTATGTAGTCAGTAGTTGTTTAACTTTGTTCTGCTGACTAATTAGGCAGCTGCCATCTTGGGCCCAGCACACTTCCAACCCTAGATATGTCCTAACCGGGCCTAAGTCTTTTGTACACCCACCTGCAGCCTACAATCTTTGCCCCCTCAGGCGCTGCTACTGGTGTAAAAACCTTGTGCTCATTCAGAGAGGACATCTCTTCCTCCATTGCCTGTTTCCAGCGCTCTGCCTCCTCTTTTGGTAACTTTAACACCTCCTGAAAACTCTTGGGTTCTGCAATTACACTAAACACATTTGCAGTATCAGGAGAAAAACGCACTGGAGGCACTCCTTTGTTTTGTCTTTTAGATCTTCTGGGAGAAAATTTTTCTTCTGACCCACTTTCCTCCTCAGAACTACGACTTCTCTTTTGTTGCTTAGCAACTGGTCTCTGGATAACTCCACTTTCTTGAGAGCTCTTATCTGAACTTTCCTCCCCCTCAGACTCTGATTCTCTGTGTCTACCTTCAGAGTCATGAAGCTCCTGAGAAGGTTCAAACCAAACCTCAGTATTGGCATGTAGTCTCTCCCAGCCACTATGTTCACAAAAACTGGCATTCCTGGAGATCACAATGCCATTTGTCCCTTCAGCAAAGCGGAAACCTTTTCCCAGCTCCTGGTAACCCACAAACACTAACTGTTTGGTCTTAGGATCTCCCTTTTTCCTCATTTGTTTCGGAATTAATACCCAGGCTTTTGATCCAAACACATGCAAATGGTCAATTTTGGGTTTTTTCTGAAACAATTTAAAGTACGGGGTTGTACCTATTGTTTGATGAAAGAGCCTATTTTGGAGATAACACGCAGTGAGCATGCTCTCCCCCCAATAAGACATGGGCAAATCAGCATCCTCAAGCATGGCAAACATCATATCTTGTAAAGATCTGTTTTTTCGCTCTGCAACGCCATTCTCCTCTGGGGGAAAAACGTTCGTTTTTCTATGCCCAATGCCACGCTTTTGTAACCAATCTTTAAAGGCATTTGACATAAATTCGCCACCTCTGTCCGTCTGAATCCTTCTGAGTTTAACAGACAGAAATCTTTCCACAGATGCCACCCAGCCTTTAAACTTAGTGAACACGTCACCCTTATTTTTCATGGGAAAAACCCAAGAATAACGCGTGGCGTCATCCACAATTGTTAGTGAAAAACGCGATCCACCCCTGCTTACAGCAAATGGACCAATTACGTCCATGTGAACCAGCTGTAGCGGTGACTCACTAACTCTGTCACTTCTGGGGTAAGAGACTCTGTGGGTTTTAACCTTTTTACAAACATTACAATCAAGGTACTTGTTACAACTCTTTAAATTACCCCCATCAGCCAATTCAGACATTTTTAGTACACTTTTCCAGCAAGCATGCCCCATTTTCCTATGCAATAAGTGCACACAGTTGTCATGTATAGCTTTGTTATTCACTGCAGGCTGAGATTTACTGACTACTGCTGCAACTTGAGATCCTGCTTTAAGCCAAAACAAGCCTCCCTCTGACTTAGCAGTGCCTAAAATCTCACCAGCCTTCTTAATAATGCAACTGTCTCCTTCAAAATACACTTTAAACCCAGCTTTTAGCAAACAATCTACAGACATCAGATTGCTCCTTAATGACGGCACACAAAGTACATTTTGCAGGCATTCACGCAGACAAGGAACATAAACTGCACCCCCCGAAATCACTTCGGAAGTACTTCCGTCTGCTAGAGCCACCTGGCTGCGCTGTGCTGAGTTCTTGGAAACAAACAATTCATCTGAATTCACGATGTGGCGAGATGCTCCCGAATCGACCACCCAGACCGCTTGTTTCTCATCAGCAATCTTGACCTCGCCGGTCACCAGCTGAGCCGACTGTTTTCGTTTGAAGAATTTCTTTTTACGCTGCTGCTGCTGCTGATCTCGTCTCTGCTCCTGCACCGGCAACTGAGACTTGACCAACTCCGGACATTGTCGTTTTAGATGCGCTGAAGACCCACATCGGAAACAACGCCTAACAGCAAACGCTGACTCCTCACCAGTACGCTGCTTTTGCTTCACCTCTGGCACGGCATGAGAACTCCTTCCAAACCGCCCACCTGTAGAAGCCTCTGCAGCCAACGACCTTTCTTGCCTCTTCTGCCATTCTTCAATCAAACGCCCAGTAACGTAACTGACTGATAAATCACGCTCCTGCATGCCTTCTAGAGACAAAACTAAATTATCCCAGCTTTCCGGGAGAGAACTCAAAATAATAGCCACCTTCTCCTGCTGGTCTAACGCACAGTCTCTTTCCTGTAGCGCAACAAACTTTAACTGTAAACTGTGTAGGTGTTCCTGCATTGTAACCCCAGGCTGTAACATTGCCTTGTACAATGCCTTGCGAATGAACAGCTTGGAAACCGCTGTCTCACGCACATGGAGTTCTTTAAGTGCTTGCCACACACCTCTAGCTGTCTTGATTCCCCTCACATACGGCAACTGGGAATCTTCCAGCCCCAAGACAATTGTGGCCCTTGCTCTTTGGTCTTTATCGAGGTCTTCATCATCAGGCTTCGCAGGAAACTTACTCACCACTTGCCAGAGACGATCCCTCTGCAGCAATGCCTGCATGCGTTCCGACCACAGCAAGTAATTGGAGTCATTCAGACGCTCAAAAGCCATCTGACCTGGTTGTGAGGCCATCTTGAGAGCGATGTCCCTGGAACCCGGAACCAGCTACTCACGGCCACCGAGAGAGAAAACAGGAACCACAGCACCCAGCACTCACACGCTGCAGCTGTTGTCCTTCTGTCCGCTGCGTCACCAGCTCACCACGGTCAGGAACCAGCCAGGAACAACAACCTCTGGAACTACTGGAACCAACGCCGTTGATGCTGACACCACCGCAACTCAGGCTGGCAGCACAATGCCCATAACCTCATGGAACTTTGAAGTGTCAGGCATAGCCCTACTGGCTTTAGCCCAAACGTAGCAGAGTTTTCCTGCACAGCGAAGAAGCTAGTTGCGGCAGTAATGACTAGTCAGCTAGACTCAGAATAACTATTTACAGGATTTATTAAAAGGGAAAAATAAAACCAGCAGATTTTCTGCATACAAAACAAAGCAAATAAACCCTATCTTTCTCTCTCTCAAAACCATACACAGCACCTCTAACTCCTAACACACCTCACATCAAACTGTGCTAGCAATCCCTAGATAACAGAGTTGAGTGCTGCTCGTTAACCAATCAGAGTGAGTAGTTTCTAGGTCAAGCAGACCTGGGCTTTCTGCCAAGAGTAAATTGACACCAGCTTGAGTTAATTGGTGAAGCTAGAATCTGCAAGTTTCCCACGAGAACCAATTAACAGAAACTGAACAGTATTTTATGCATTGTGACTTGCCGTTATTTTTATTGATTATAGTTTGTAATTGTTGTAATTGTTAAGTTTAATTGTTTTCATTGTTTAATGACTATTTTTCTGATATTTAATATTACTGTTTACTATTAGATTTTAATGAATTGTCGAATATTGCTTTATTTGATATAAGTTGCTTATTTTAAATTTATTATGACTTTTTTTGTATTGGATCAGATGTGTGTGACATGGGTGGCGCTGTGGTCTAAACCACTGAGCCTTGGGCTTGCTGATCAAAAGGTTGGTGGTTCAAATCCCCACAACGGGGTGAGCTCCCATTTCTCTGTCCCAGCTCTTGCCAACCTAGCAGTTCGAAAGCAGACCAGTGCAAGTAGATAAATAGGTACCGCTCCAGCGGGAAGGTAAACGGTGTTTCCATGCGCTGTTCAGGTGTCGGTGTTCCATTGCACCAGAAGCGGCTTAGTCATGCTTACTACATGACCCGGAAAAACTGTCCACGGAACAGACAAACGCCGGCTCCCTCGGCCAATAAAGCGAGATTAGCGCCACAACCCCAGAGTCGTTCACAACTGGACTTAACTGTCAGGGGTCCCTTTACCTTTACCTTTGCTGACTATTTTGTTGTTTCTTCAGCTTGTAAATGCCTTGTGTTTAGTAATACAGAAAGGCAGAATGCAAATTAAAAGTGAAATGAAATGAAATGCATTTAAAGTTCTATCAGTCATGGCTTCCCCCAAAGAATTATGGGAGCTACAGTTTGTTAAGGGTGTTCAGTGATATTAGAAGACCCCCATTCTGCTCCCAGAGCAACCAGTCCTTGAGATGGCTGTTCCAAATGGGTGCCACAAAAAAGGTACTGCTTTTTGCTCATGTTGTGGTATATAAAGGTAAACGTAAAGGGACCCCTGACCATTAGGTCCAGTCATGGCCGACTCTGGGGTTGTGGCGCTCATCTCGCTTTATTGGCCGAGGGAGCCGGCGTACAGCTTCTGGGTCATGTGGCCAGCATGACTAAGCCGCTTCTGGCGAACCAGAGCAGTGCACGGAAACACCGTTTACCTTCCTGCTGGAGCGGTACCTATTTATCTACTTGCACTTTGACGTGCTTTCAAACTGCTAGGTTGGCAGGAGCTGGGACCGAGCAATGGGAGCTCACCCCTTTGCCGGGATTCGATCCACCGACCTTCTGATTGGCAAATCCTAGGCTCTGTGGTTTAACCCACAGCGCCACCTGCGTCCCGTTGTGATATATACACAGTGGATAATTTCTTTTTACTGCATGGAAGTGTAAACAGGGTAGACTTTGGGGTTCCTTTTCTGGTATGTTATGCATGAGGTCAGAAAAGACATGGACTGTGTTGCTATTTTTTGGACATTTTGAGATTAGAAAAGTGTTTACATCTCTTGAGCAATAATAAATGAGGGGCAATCCAAGTGTGATTTTAAGTGCATAAACTGAGATTGCGTGAATCTTTTAAAAATCTAAGGGGAGGTGATGATAAGGATTGGGACCATAATCCAATAATCCTTTCCTCCCATATTATGGTCCCAGAGAAAATTTGCCACCAGATGCTATTTAGCTCAGGAGGGTGGTTTTCATCAGAGATGGCAGTCTTGATGGCCACCATCTTGATAGTTCCCTCATCCCACACTTATGCTCCCCATGGCTGCTCAATCCCATTTTTAAAAGAGTCACTCAATTTCAAGTCAAACATAACCTGCAGTTTGATGCTCAGTTAGGACTTCATTTGATAATAATATGCCTGTGTTTCTTTCTTTCTTTATTTCTTTCTTTCTTTCTTTCTTTCTTTCTTTCTTTATGGTCTCTGGGGATCTTCACATGTGTAGATTGGTTTTTCCAAAGTACAAATCTAGAATCCAAGAAGGAAAGGGGAAAATCTGAGATTCTGGGAGCAGGACATTGAAATAAATGATTACTTATTCCGGGAGTGCAATTCAGAGGACTTTCCCCCCCCCCTCCCCAATTATCTCCTGTATTGATTGATAAGCTTAATCCAATTTACTTGTTGCATTTTTAATTTTAAAGCCATCATTATTGTCATATTTCATTTGGCAACCCATTATGCAAAGCATTCAGCCTCCCTTTCTTGAAAAATACCAATACAACTAAGAAAGGAGCTGTTCATCTAATATAATAATCACATTCGCTGTAGCCTTAGAACTGTAGTCACTTGAGAGAGTGAAAAGTGCAATCAATAAGATTAGCAGCAGCTTAGAAAGGTCAAGGCATATCAATACTTGCATTTAATTGACCAAACCCCTCTAGGGTGAAAAGGGGAAGAGAGAGAGAAAATATACAGCCATTTCTTCCCAGGTAGGTTCCTGGGATAAAGTCAATATAGATGAGTCAGCATTTCCACCTCAGCTCCACCAACTGCATCGTACCTCAGCAGTGCAATTGTTTTGCCCCTGGACTTCCTGAAGTTCTGCTTCATCTTTTGTCATGTGTGCACGCTAGACAAAGCAGTCAAGGAGCATATGGCACTATTGAGCCACACACATCACAAACAACGACATTTAACTTATTCTGCCTTTTCCTCCTCGGCTGCTGCAGATTCAACTCGCCTTTGGATCGGTCTTTCTTAACAAGTAGATTTGAGCCCTGAAATCTCAGAGTCGGGGGTGCTGCCAGCCTGGAAACCCAATTTGGCTATCAGGGGTATCAACTTGAATAAAATATGGGGGTGGGGCTCAGCTAAGCCCCACCCTGTTTAATCAAACACATGACATGGTGCAAGCACATCATTTGAATGGCAATGCCCATCAGCTTTGGGGGGGGTCCACCCACTCAAATATTTTATTGAGGGGGCTGGAGCCCCCTCAGCCCCCAGGAGTTGGCTTCTATGTTGGCTCTTTACATATGATGATGTTGTTGTTGTTTAGTCGGTTAGTCATGTCCGACTCTTTGTGACCCCATGGACCAGAGCACGCCAGGCACTCCTGTCTTCCACTGCCTCCCGCAGTTTGGTCAAACTCATGCTGGTAGCTTCGAGAACACTGTCCAACCATCTCGTCCTCTGTCGTCCCCTTCTCCTTGTGCCCTCCATCTTTCCCAACATCAAGGTCTTTTCCAGGGAGTCTTCTCTTCTCATGAGGTGGCCAAAGTATTGGAGCCTCAGCTTCAGGATCTGTCCTTCCAGTGAGCACTCAGGGCTGATTTCCTTAAGAATGGATAGGTTTGATCTTCTTACAGTCTAAGGGACTCTCAAGAGTCTCCTCCAGCACCAGAATTCAAAAGCATCCATTCTCTGGTGATCAGCCTTCTTTATGGTCCAGCTCTCACTTCCATAAATCACTACTGGGAAAACCATAGCTTTCCATAGGTCCTTTGTTTGCAAGGTGATGTCTCTGCTTTTTAAGATGCTGTCTAGGTTTGCCATCACCTTTCTCCCAAGGAGCAGTCGTCTTTTAATTTCGTGACTGCTGTCACCATCTGCAGTGATCATGGAGCCCAAGAAAGTAAAATCTCTCACTGCCTCCATTTCTTCCCCTTCTATTTGCAAGGAGGTGATGGGCCCAGTGGCCATGATCTTAGTTTTTTTTTTATGTTAAGCTTCAGACCATATTTTGCGCTCTCCTCTTTCACCCTCATTAAAAGGTTCTTTAATTCCTCCTCACTTTCTGCCCTCAAGGCATCATAGACTTGCAAAATAGACGATCCTGATTATTAGGGATGAACAAGTGGACCAATACAAACTGTACAGTGACCCATAGGCATGCCATAAATTGGGGGGAGGTAAAGGCTTTCTGGGAAATGATATATAATGAGTTAAAGAAAATGTTTAAAAATACTTTTGTTAAAAAACCAGAAGCCTTTGGATAGAGTGGGTGAAGAGATACCAAGGGAAGATGAAAGACTGTTTATGTATGCAACAACAGCGGCAAGAATTCTTTTAGCCCAAAAATGGAAACAACAAGAAGTACCAACGAAAGAAGAGCGGCAGATGAAAATGATGGACTTTGCCGAATTGGCAAAGCTGACAGGAAAAATCTGAAACCAGCATGATCAAGTATTCCAAAAGGGCTGGAGTAAATTTATACTATGTCTGAAAGACTATTGTCAGCAATTAACATCCCCAGCAGGGTTGTCTGAAGACTTGCAATGAGAAACTTTCTACCTTTCTATATTTATTTAAATTGTGAACCATTATGTAATGAGTGTAATTTGAATTGCAAAATGTATAAAATGCAAGGATATAAAGGTAAATTTTGAAAACCATCAGGATGGAGGGAAGGAAATCAACAGGCTCTAAAAAGCCAGGGCGGTGAAGTAGATAATGATGATGTGAATATATGTGATTAAATTGAAAATGAATAAATAAAAATTATATATATATATATATATATATATATATATATATATATATATATATATAAAAATATAAATTTTGGGGGATTGTGCATGTTTTGGTTGTTGTTGTAGGGGGTTTTTTTAGAAAATTGCAATGCCTTGTGAAAATTGCATTTTGGCAGATCCTAAAGTCCAGGGATGAAAGCTTAACCATTAACAGACAAATTGCTTTAGGTAAATTGTTTCTCTTCCCTCAGAATAACAGTAAAGAAAACAAAAACTCCCTGGAGTAGATACACCTCTGGTCTGATGCAGCCGCTCTCTTCTGACTTCTTACAGTGGTACCTCAGGTTAAGAACTTAATTCGTTCTGGAGGTCCGTTCTTAACCTGAAACTGTTCTTAACCTGAGGTACCACTTTAACTAATGGGGCCTCCAGCTGCTGCCATGCAATTTCTGTTCTCATCCTGAGGTAAAGTTCTTAACCCGAGGCACTACTTCTGGGTTAGCGGAGTCTGTAACCTGAAGAGTCTGTAACCTGAAGTGTCTGTAAGCCGAGGTACCACTGTATTTCAATAGGAAGAGGAGGCCTTTAGCTTTCCAGACCCTTCTTTAGTCTCAGACTATTCCTGCTTTCAGAGCTACTTTATGCTCTGACTCCTCTGTCCGCCACATCCGAGTGCCAGCAGCAAGGAATCCAGGCATTCCCTGGAGCCTCAGCCCTGCTCTTTAACCCATTTCAGTTCCTCACTTTCATGAATGTGAATAATAAAACTTGGAAATAACCAAGATCCGCTCATAGGACGTAATAATCGTTTTATGTAGAGCCAAAGGTCGGTTTCGTCCTTCCCTGGGAGCGCATCCCCGCCGAAATCAAAATAAATAAATAAACCTGAGGTGGGTCTCTGCAATACTAGACTAATGAGATATTCATTACAAAACAAATCACTATGTAATAATGCATGAAACGCTAATGAGAACAATATTAGGCATGACAACTCGCCCAATATATGACAGGCGGTGGAATTAAGCAGTTATATGCAAGTATCTCCCTCCACCCAAAGTGGCTTTCACCTGGCATTTGTTCTCAAATGGTTAAAGTGTGTGTGTGTGTGTGTGTGTGTGTGTGTGTGTGTGTGTGTGTGTACACACGCAGGGGTGCGTGTTGAGCCCACTTTTATATACGCTCTATACAGTGGACTGTGCCCCCAAATACCCCAGTAATAAGATCATTAAGTTTGCAGATGATACAACGGTGGTTGGTTTAATAACAGCTGGAGAGGGGGAGGTGGCCTATAGGAAGGAAGTTGAGCAGTTGGGGGAGTGGTGCAGGAAAAACAACTTACTCCTTAACTTAAAGAAAACAAAAGAGATTATTATAGACTTTAGGAAATGTAAATTGAATATTCAGTCACTCTTTATTGAGGGGAAGTGTGTGGAACAGGTCTCAGTGTTTCGATTTCTGGGAATGGAGTTGAGAGATGCCCTAACCTGGAGACCTGATGAAGAGAGCACAGTGGAGGTTATATTTTCTGAGAATCCTCCGGAAAAATGATCTCTCAAAGGACCTGTTGATGGCATTTTACCATTGTACTGCATGGTCTCTGTGTGTGGTTTGGGAGCTGCACGGTCAGGGGAAAAACAATGCTGTCCAGGGTTGTAAAGACTGCAGAGAGAATTATTGGGTGCACTCTTCCCAGCTTGGATCAAATCTATACTTCCAGGTGTCATAAGAAACCTGCAGAGATAGCGCAGGATAGTGCGCACCCCGGAAATGATCTCTTTCAGCTTCTGCCTTCTGGAAGAAGGTACAGGGTTATAAAGACTAGGACTAGCCGCCTGAGAAACAGTTTCTACCCAAAAGTGATTTTGGTTTTAAACGCATTGTAAAGAGTCTGTATGAGAGTATATTGTATTTAATTATGGGGTATCAGAGTTTTTAGGGGCTAACCAGGCTGGGATAGTTGGGACAGCAGGCTCATTGTTTTTTGAATGTTTGATGTAGATTTTTTCCAATTTTGTTGTTCTGTATGGGACAATGACAATAAAGATTATAGTATCATATCGTATCATATCGTATCATAAACTCTGGTGTCTCTAGGTAGGGCAGGGGAAAAGTTCTGCCTCAAACCCTGGAGAGCTATCAGTCAGACCCCATCTGCAGTAAACACTTAAAGCAGTATCATGGCACTTTAAACAGTCATGGCTTCCCCCTAAGGATTCTGGGAAGTGTAGTTTGTTAAGGGCGCTGTAGGATACAATTCCCAGAGAAAAGAGGGATTGGCTGTCAAATCACTCTGGATTACGTATAACTGCCCTGATGCCACCATGAGCACAAATAATAGCCAATAAAAAGGACATCTGGGAGGGAGGCAAAAAGGCACCCCCAAAATCAGCGAAATTAATTTGAATGCTGGCCTTTTGATCAATTGGAACCCCACTTGCTAAACCAGCATATGAAATATAGGCTAGAATTGAGCCCCTCTGGCACAAATCCTCAGTTTTGCTTCTCTATTCTTCTTTACACACCCACAGTTCGCGTATATTTCCTCCCATCAGGAGTATAGGCTCCGGTTTTTAATAATAACATCAAATATATAACCCAATAACCAGTGCTTTTTTCCTAGAAAATTAGGTGCCGGGAGATGGGACCAAAATAAATGTCTTCTTGTGATAACTGGATAAATTAGCACCTTGCAGTTTCATTATGCTCCATTCCTTTGGCAGCAGGAATTAATTCCGGATTACCTAGGGAGGTGTTATTGTTTATGCAGTCTGGGAAGGTTTGAAAACTCACTCAAATTGCCGAAGCCTGCCATTTCCTAGGCATATCACACACCATTCTTAAATGGAAGGCACTCTGCAAAGGGCTAGTTATTGGTAGCATATATTATGCCCTGTCCCTGAAAAGTATAGCAGGATCACCTGGATGTCAGAAAGAGGATGCTCTGGAATTAGAGATGGGAAAGAAATTTGATTCTATCCTTCACAATTTGCACTTCTCTGAATTTTGCAATGCTGTTCCCCAGCCAAGAGATTTGCACAAAGGTACACCTGCTGAGGTGAAATGTGTGCATAAAAATGCATGTGAGAGTGGAAATAACACTAAAAATGTGTTGTATTAGGAGAAATCACTTGAAAAAATATGCACGCCAGGCACACAAAAATGTGTATCTTAGGAAAAATCGACAATAGAATGCTGATGAATTTTTTGTGAGGATTTTAAACATACGCACACACTGCAAACCAATGTGGAAATATGGGGAACTAAGCGGAAGACTAGAAAAATGAGAAACTGAAAAAGATAGATTCACCCAACCTAGAATACAACTCTTGGTTGCGCATGTTGACTTGGTGCAGTAGACAGAGCAGTGGGGATGAAACTGAAGTGAGCACTCCTTAGATTAACTTGGAAATGGATGACGAGAAGGGTTAGAGGAGTATCAAACCAGAAAATATTTGGAGAATGGAGAATATTTAAGGATTATATAAGATCATATTGTACCACTCATACCATATTAACAGAACTTGAGTGATACTTGTAAACACAACAAATACCGTTTGTGGAGTAGACGGGAACAATATTAAAGAATATAAAACTGTGCGAAAAAAATGATGACAGTATAAACAGTACAATGAGAATGATTGGAAGACTCGTTTTGTCAGAAGTCTTTTTTATTTAAGTGTTTAATAAAGGCGCTGTTTCAGCTGAAATGGTAACCACATATAAGCTTATAAAGCAAAATCTTTTCTGAAAGCAAATGCTGCCACCTGCTGGACAACGGTGAAATGGGTATGTGAAGGTCCAGAATTTTATTAAACGGGTTGCTTCTGACAAATCTAGAAAGCATCTTAAGAACCATTATATTCCAGATAAAGTGTTAATGAACAAGGCTTAATTATCTTTCGGGACATATCTGGTCCTGTTTAGAAGGATGTCTTAATGCAAATCAGCTCTCTGGCTACTGTTAGCCCAACAATCACATATGCATAATTTTAATTATTACTATTTTGATGTCAATGTTTCTTTCCAAACAAGCCCCAAGCAGAAGCCGAGTCTTGTTCTTAGCCTACCACACACGGTTTGTTTGAAGAAAAGCAAGCCATGCCTTCCCCTTTATGGCACAGGCGAGGAGCAGGATATGAGCAAAGCATTTGCACTCATTAAAACATACCTTATTTTAAACTGTAGTTTAACATTGCATGCAGAGGATAAGCTTTTAATGAACAGCCCAGAACCAAAAAAAACAGAGGCCCAAGGAAACAGTGAGAAATTGCACCAAAACATTCAGAGAGCAAACTTTGGGGGTGGCCCTAAGCATTGGCTTCAATAGAAATAAGTATTGTTCGGCATGATATTCTCATGAAGTGTTAAATCCTGGGGACTTTAAGAATGGACACTTACACAAGAAGTGAAGTACAGACTCGGTTGGCATCGCTCTGCCTCAGGAGACAATGGAGAAGTGTATCTTTGGGGCTGAAGTCAAACTGTTGGAGGGTTGCAGCGCTTGCTGTGGCTGTAGAAACCGATGTGGGAGAGGTATGTTTGGTTGCCCGCCCTGTGGAACGCCCTCCCATCAGATGTCAAGGAAATAAACAACAATCTGACTTTTAGAAGACATCTGAAAGCAGCCCTGTTTAGGGAAGATTTTGATGTTTTACCGGGTTTTTAATATTCTGTTGGGAGCCGCCCAGGGTGACTGGGGAAACCCAGCCAGATGGGCAGGATATAAATAAGTTGTTGTTGTTGTTGTTTTGTTGTTGTTGTTGTTGGAGCTGGGGCAGGTGAAGTCATCCATTTGTGCTGCTGCAGTTGCACCAGAGCATTCCTTCTCTCTGTGAATTAAAGGGGAAAGAAATATACATAAAATTTACAGGTGCTAATTTTTGGATCCAGATGAAAATTTAGAAACAATCGAAACAATAATTTCAAATACAGTGGTACCTCGGGTTACATATGCTTCAGGTTACAGGCGCTTCAGGTTACAGACTCCGCTAACCCAGAAATAGTACCTCAGGTTAAGAACTTTGCTTCAGGGTGAGAACAGAAAACACGCGGCGGCAGCAGGAGGCCCCATTAGCTAAAGTGGTACCTCAGGTTAAGAACAGTTTCAGGTTAAGAACAGACCTCCAGAAGGAATTAAGTTCTTAACCTGAGGTACCACTGTAGAAATAGAAGACATCCCAGCAGAGAGGGGAGGGTGGTGACAAAGGTGCTTTCGCTGCCTGCTGCCCAGGTGCTCATTGATTGGACAAAAAGTCCTGAATTTCAGGGGGTTGGACTAGATGACCCTGGCGTCCCTTCCAAGGCTGTGATTCTGATTCTATGATTTCACAACTTCCAAGGCCACTCATGCTCTCCAGACTTGGACTGGACAGCCCTCCAAAGAGAGAATTTTTTTCAAATGGGGGGCTGTGCCGCTGACAGCCCATCAAACAGAGGACCATTTTCTGCAAAGCAAGACAAGTTGCCTGCCCACCCCCATAAATACGAATTCATAATTTTTTTTCCTCTTTTGTATTGGGTCTATTACATTGTCAGCCTGCAGGCAAAGACTTCCTTGGCTTTTAATTAATCTCTTTACGGTGCTTATGGGGAAGAAATAGCTGCTTTGTAAGCGAGTGACAACAACAATACTAATAGATGCTCATGGTCCTTTTGGGATGTTGGTGAAAAGCTTATGGTGATTGACAGGAGCATTCTGCGGCAGTTAAGAGGCAGTTAGGAGAGGCAGTTAGAGGATGGGGAGTTAAGATTAGGGTGAGAGAGAAAAGGACACTGGAAGAGAGTCTTCTCAGTTGATAGTCTGGAAATGTTTGTTGTTTGTTGTTATTATTAGCATGCCATGGGGATTATTGTTTAATAATATAATGTACAGTTAAATAATACCCACAAGATTTTACCTTAATTGGATTTGCCTCTTTCACGTGTGATTGCTGAACCCCTTTAATTTTCCAGTGGTTTCCTAGTACCAGGGAATACATTCCTCTTTATCCCTCCCCTCCTTTATTTCGTCCTTCCTCAGTTTATCCGCTGTGCTGGGGGCACTGCTATTCTTTCGCTCCGTAACTTTATTTAAGCACTTGCTGGTTTTGTATCCTGGTCCACAAACATCCCAACAGAATTTTAATCCGAGTCATGTTGACTTGTGTGGACTTATTTCAGCGGGGTCTTTACAGGTTGCCAAATTCAAAAACGGGAAGGGAGGGATTATCACCCATAAATTACTTTTTAAAAACACTGAAAGCTACTACCCTAAATGTACTGTAAGGTTTTACGTTTCCTTATCACAGAAAGGTCATGCCACCATCTAAGTCAAGTGCCTATAATAAATATTTTGCTTCTTAAACGATACAAACCCATACTGCTTTCTAAATCTATGGATGCACAAACAATCCCAAAGTCTCTGGGTACATCCACTCAGTTTCTAATCCCTATGGGCCCTTTTTCCTCGAAAACACCACAACTTCCCACATCCCAGGCACATAAACACACTCTCTCTTCTCCCTTTCCCGCCCCACAATCATCTACAATCTGAGGTAAAGCTGTGCCACCCACAATCCCATTTCTCCCCTTCCTGCGCCCTCAGTAGGGCTGGAAATCATGAGCTTTGACCTTTTACTTTATTTTAATACATTTATATCCAACCTTTTCTGCAAGAAACTCAAGGTGGCATACACATTTCCCCATTTTAGCCTCTCTTGACAATACTGTGAGGTAGGTTAGGATAAAATATAGTAGGCTTCGTGGGGTTTTGAACCCAGGTCCCAGTCCGAAACTCTAACCACTACAACCACACTGGCTCTTAAACCCAGTAGAAGTACAAACTGGAGAATTGTTTGTGTCCTCCCTTGCTGGAGTCCTATGCCCAATAAGAGAGAGAATTATTTGAAGTATTCCTTTTAAAGCCTGTACAATCCAGAGGGATCCAGAAACCAGAGATATTAGATCTTTGATTTTAAATGAGATAAACACCTCATAAGGATTTTCCTTTTTTTTTTATCGGTTTGTGAGTGCTGCATTCAATTAGAAATGTTAGGCTTGAAAGTTGTTAAAACAGATTAAGAGCAAGCAGACAGCTTCCTCATATAAAATTGATACCATATTCCCAAAGTGCTGGGGGTTTTTCCCCCTAATAGGGCACATGAGGCACAATGCTATCAAAATCAAACACTTAATTCTCTTCCAATTTCAGAGAGAGGGAAGCATTTACTGAACTGCACCACTGAAAACAATGGCATTTCAATGTGCTTCTCAACTGTGGCTGAATGGTGTCCATTGCATTTTTCAGAATAATAACAATTTATTATTTATATGCCACCCATCTGACTGGGTTACCCCAACCACTCTGGGCGGCTTCCAACAAATTAAAATGCAATACAACAGCAAAAAAATTAAAAAGGAAAGCATCATAGGCAGACACTGGAGAGGCCTGTCAGGAGTAAACATGGACCATTGGTATCAAATAGTATGGGGAAACAGCCTTACTAGAAAAACCAAAATTGACACAGGGACAAATAGAAGACGCCGCCTTCACCCCGGTATGGCTCCCCTTTATCACATGCACAACCCAACAAGAACCGGCCAACAGCATATGAATCAATATGGCCAGCGTGACCCAAAAATCCACACTCACACACATAAACACATCTCACTACAGCCAGCCAAAGACAACCAACCACCCCTGGGCCACCCCCAACCTCTCTCCCCACCAAGGAAATGTTGTTGTTGTTTAGTCGTTTAGTCGTGTCCGACTCTTTGTGACCCCCTGGACCAGAGCACACCAGGCACTCCTGTCTTCCACTGCCTCCCGCAATTTAGTCAAACTCATGCTGGTAGCTTCGAGAACACTGTCCCACCATCTCGTCCTCTGTCGTCCCCTTCTCCTTGTGCCCTCCATCTTTCCCAACATCAGGGTCTTTTCCAGGGAGTCCTCTTCTCATGAGGTGGCCAAAATATTGGAGCCTCAGCTTCAGGATCTGTCCTTCCAATCAGCACTCAGGGCTGATCTCCTTAAGAATGGATAGGTTTGATCTTCTTGCAGTCCATGGGACTCTCAAGAGTCTCCTCCAGCACCATAATTCAAAAGCATCAATTCTTCGGCGATCAGCCTTCTTTATGGTCCAGCTCTCACTTCCATACATCACTTCCAAGGAAATATAACAAGCAAATAGAAAGGGAATCCACACAAGTAACCCTGACACAAAACCCCATACATACACTTAGTAGAATTATATTGCGTGCAACACTAATGTCTCACAACCGATGAAACTAATCCGTAGAAAAAACAACTTGAAAAAAGAAACAATGCACGTATTTTTGTAAACTAAGAAATCTTTAATAAAAATTATTTTTTAACAACATTTTTAAAAGAAAAAGGGAGTGTCTCTGATGTTCAAAAGCAGTCTAGGGTACAAAGGTTTAGGTGGAAAATTATTTGTATCACTGTATTAAAATATACGCCCCACTGTGGCTCTGTGGTCTAAACCAATCTTCCAATCGGAAGGTTGGCGGTTCGAATCCCCGCGACAGGTGAGCTCCTGTTGCTCGATCCCTGCTCCTGCCAACCTATCAGTTCGAAAGCACGTCAAAGTGCAAGTAGATAAATAGGTACTGCTCCGGTGGGAAGGTAAACGGCGTTTCTGTGAGCTGCTCTGGTTCGCCAGAAGCGGCTTAGTCATGCTGGCCACATGACCCGGAAGCTGTACGCCGGCTCCCTCGGCCAATAAAGTGAGATGAGCGCCACAACCCCAGAGTTGGTCATGACTGGACCTAATGGTCAGGGGTCCCTTTACCTTCACCTTTTCTCTTCCACTCTGGAACCCCCAAGAAGGCTCATAGTCTAAATAAAACTACAAGTCCCGTATAGTTCCATGTGGGATGACTTTTGGAAGGGGCACAAGGAAGAACAACAATTTCAAGATCCGTATTAAGGCAATATTAGGCCAGCCCAAATGTCACAATGTATCGATTTTTCTCCAGAAATTTCTCCATCAGGCTAGATCAGTCTTGTCTAACCTAGTTCCCCCCCCATCCCACCCCACTGCGGTCATGGACCCCAACTTCCATTAAAGCCTGTCAAGGAGTGATCATCCAAAATATCTTGAAGTCACCGGGTTAGGGAAGGCTGAGCTCTACAGACTCTCTCCTCCATATCTGGCTGCTTTGTTTACCATCTCCTGGTGAAGAGTTCTGGATTAGAGCAAAAAGCTTGCACACAATTCTGTGGCATTTCGGTTGGCCTACTAAGGGTATTGCCCCAGGGTAGATTTTGGCATTTTTCTCCTGGGCCAACACTTCAACTTTTGTTTCTCATGTGCCTTAAAAGAAAAATGAGGTTGATGTAAATTTTAGGCACTCTGGCAAAAAAAAACAAAAAAAAACCCCAAAGACGCTGCTCATTGATGTCCCCCGTTCCTCTATCAGCAAAGGCAGCCAAAGCAAGGCCTCTGGTGTTGGGTGGAAATGCACAGGGTGACTCAAATGGGAGAAGGCAAATTCTCAAACACCCAGGTACCAAGTGTGGCGATCACACAGGGTCCCCGGACATTTCACCGTCTATTGATCCCTGTGCCACCACTTTATTTCTCGCTGCCACCACCCAGACCCTACCTGGGACAATACTGAGTCCAGTAAGGTTTAAACTGGAACACAAACTTCTGTTTATTTATTGCAGTTTAACAAGTGTGTGGTTTCATAAACAGTATTGGTCAATTACATTCATGGGGTGCCTATCCAGACCTATAACTTCCGCTACCTGCTCTCACTCACTAAACCACCTCTCAGATATTTACTTGTCTTCCTAGCTCCTAACTGTTCCTGACTCAGCTTATTTCGCTACACGAACTCCACCTACCCACAGACTCTATCCCAATTCACTCCCACTCCAGCCAACCTCCCAACGAACTCCTCCCTTCACCCCTCCCAGAGCTGGTTTTATAGTCCCTCTGACTCCACCCCCTGGGTTCTGATTGGGTAACCTGTTTAACTATTTCACCTCCAGCACTCTCATATGTTAACGTCACACCAAGCCATTTATTTTAAGGCTTGCTAGGCACACCCAGGAGTAGTGCAGTCAGTCCTGTGGGCCCAATTTTGTGGGACTCCAAACAGACAGGCCCCCTCCCTCTGGCACCTACTTGATGACTTTTAAAGTCATTTCCTATTTTATAGTTTTCAACTGGTTTATTTCCATTGCATGTGTGTGTATAGAATTTTATTTATTTTCCATTTAATATTATACATTCACATCATCATTATTCACAATACCGCTCTGGCTCTTTAGAGCCTTTCGACTTACTTCCCTCCAAACCTCATGAATTTGAAATTGACCTTTATATCATTGCAAGTTATACGTTTTCCCATTCTAATTACACTCATTACAGAATGGCTCAAAATTTTAATTAACATAGAAAGACAGAAAATTTCTCATTGCAAGTCTTCAAGCAACTATGCTAGTGATGTCTCTCAGATATCGTATAAATTTACTCCAATCTTTTTGGAATACTTGATTGTGCTGCTTTTTCCTGTCAGCTGCAAAGTCCATCATCTTCTTTCGTTGGTTCCATTGCATTTGTTGAGACCATTGTAATTATGTGATATATCAATTTATGAAGTGAATAAATAAAAGCTGTACACCTTTAATCAAGTGCAGAAGGAGTCCAGACGGCAGTGCAAATCCAATAGCAGCCGGGTGATACACAAATAACATGCACGCTGCATGTCTTTCCTAACAAGCACCAAACATTTGTCATTTATTTTTAGGGGACCTCATCAGCAGTGACTTAAGTTGTATGCAAAGGCTTGGGGAAAGCACCTGTTTGTATGGGAACGTAAGTCGAGTGTTGCAGCATTTTTTTCTCATGAATAAGCCAGGCCTAATCCGGGTTTTAAAGATTAACTGTAATAACAAATGGATTACAGGATTACGCTAGAGCAGGGGTCTGCAACCCGCGGCTCCGGAGCCGCATGTGGCTCTTTTACACCTTTGCCGCGGCTCCGGGGTGGATACTAGCGAGGGGAGGAGGCGCATTGTGCGCCCCGACACTCCCCACTGTGGCGGGTGCTGTACTGGTTGTGACGTCGCATGGGGGCGGTGCATGCGTTAGTCACGCACCGTCCGGACATCACATACCCGCCCGCTGTCAGATCGCGGCTCCGGAGATATATTTGTTTTAAATGTCGCAGTGGTTTTGCGGCTCCCAGGTTTTTTTCCCTTCGGAAACGGGTCCAAGTGGCTCTTTTTGTCTTAAAGGTTGCAGACCCCTGCGCTAGAGATATGCTTCCCTATATACATAGAAATGTAATGTCGTCATGGTGCAATTGGCATGACTGCCAGTAGGGGGCCACACCAACACCATGACGACAGAATAGCAGGCAGGTGAAGGAGGAAGCAGCCCAGGTGGGAGGAAGACCAGGTGAACTGTTTTTTTTTTTTATTATTATTATTATTATTATTATTATTATTATTATTATTATCTTTATTGCATTTTTTAAAAATACAGAGAAAGCATGAATTAAACATTACATCCAAATATTCCAAAGTAAAAATAAAAAGTAAAAATAAGAAAAGAAAGAAAAGGGGAAAGGGGAAAAAAGAAAAAGGATAAATAATAAACGAAAATGAATTAGTCAAGTACACAAAATAGTTCAAACAGTGATTTGAATATTCTATACACCGGGTTCTCAGAAAGAAATTATATTTGTAGTCCTTCTTTTCTTTCTTTCTTTCTTTCTTTCTTTCTTTCTTTCTTTCTTTCTTTCTTTCTTTCTTTCTTTTCTAGAAAACTAGTTTGAATCCCTGCTCTATTAGTTGACTTCCCTCCATCTCTTTGCGGCTTCAACGCTTCTCTTAAGTGACAAATATTCTGCATTCATTTATTAAAATCAGTCCGTCCCCCCTTATATCTGTGAGATAAATCTAAGCGCAACCAAGTATTGGTTTTGGAACCATATTTTGTCAGGTAGTTTTTAAAGCAATCCCATTCCTTTTTGTACCTTCATATGCCTATTGATGTCTATTTGACATTTTGATTGTGTTGATCATAGAATTCTTGAATTCCATGTTAAACTATTCAATTTCCCTCCAGATTTACAAGGCAATCAGCAGTCAAGTAACTCCTTGATATCACAAGCACTTTTTGCTCAGTGTTTTGAGAGTTGGGAACAGATTTTCAAGAGATATTAGCAAAATACATGGTAAGTAACGTTGCCAACTTCTCTCACTTCTCTAGAAAACAACTAGATGAGCAATCTATTTACAGTAAATCTAACTGTCAGTAAAATAACTATTTCTGCAGCAGAAACATTCTGAGTTCAATATTTGTACAGCTTATACAAAAAGACTAGTCACTGTAGTAAAATATTAACTAGAAGTTTCAATCATTGCTTCCTACTGCGTCATCGCATTAGACAGATACCTTCCAAAGAGCAGAGGGAAACAAGCATACACTTTTAAGTATTTTAACTCTTCTCCCGGATCTTCCAAAGCTACTTTAGGTAAAATAATCTTATTGTATTCACTCCTGCAGAAGTTAATTGAAATGATTTCCACAAGAGGCTACCGGGGCTTTGAATCAGCATTGCCAATGGGGTGTGAAACTAATCTTACTATAGAGTAAAATTGTAAGGCTGTTGTCACGCTACAGTTTGCACGGTCACCAGTTGGGCAACCGCGGCAACTCCGGCGTGACCACAAAACAGCAGACAAGCAGGCAGTACAGGCAGACAACGCAAGCTGTTTAAAGGAGGGTGGGCAGTGCTTCAGAGAGTAGTTTCTCAAGCCCCATTAAAATGTTTGGGGTGAGCTGGGAGGGAATGGGCAGGGTGAGTGGGTTGTGCAGGGAGCGGGTTGGGTCAAGTGTTATGGGAGGGAGTCTGTGAGCTCAGCAAGCAGGGACAGCAGCCCCATGTGTGTTCGGAAAACCTTGGTGGTTTACAGTGGTACCTCAGGTTACATACGCTTTAGGTTACATACACTTCAGGTTACAGACTCTGCTAACCCAGAAATAGTGCTTCAGGTTAAGAACTTTGCTTCAGGATAAGAACAGAAATTGTGCTCTGGCAGCGTGGCAGCAGCGGGAGACCCCATTAGCTAAAGTGGTGCTTCAGGTTAAGAACAGTTTCAGGTTAAGTACGGACCTCCGGAAAGAATTAAGTACTTAACCTGAGGTACCACTGTATTTATTTCGTAAAATGGACACACCGCCTGATTGTAAAAAGAAAAAATCAAAACGGTTTACAAAAGAAGATAAAGCAGTAAAATTATCAATGAGAAAAATAAACAACAATAACAGTGTATGTAATGTTGAATTGGATTCTGTTCTGTCATTATTTACTATTATTAAAGAATTAATATTGTATTAACACACGCATTACTTTCATGTAGGGAGAAATGGGCTCCTGCGCCATTACTATGGAGCTAGAAAAGGGTGGTTTTAGTAGAGGTTGCCTTTATGGCACAGCTTCCCAGATATAACAGATATGTGAAAGAAAGGTGGTCAGATGTGAAAGAGCAGAAGAGGTCCAACACCTTTAATCGCTGTGTAGGATATTGAAGGGGCGCGGGTGGCGCTGTGGGTTAAACCACAGAGCCTAGGGCTTGCCGATCAGAAGGTCGGCGGTTCGAATCCCCGTGATGGGGTGAGCTCCCGTTGCTCGGTCCCTGCTCCTGCCAACCTAGCAGTTCAAAAGCACGTCAAAGTGCAAGTAGATAAATAGGTACCGCTCTGGTGGGAAGGTAAACGGTGTTTCCATGTGCTGCTCTGGTTCGCCAGAAGTGGCTTAGTTATACTGGCCACATGACCCGGAAGCTGTACGGCGGCTCCCTCGGCCAATAAAGCAAGATGAGCGCCACAACCCCAGAGTCGTCCACGACTGGACCTAACGGTCAGGGGTGCCTTTACCTTTAGGATATCGAAATTCAGTCTTTCCACACTTGGTAAAGGTATAGGGGCCCCCACTTTAACATACAGTGTTGCCCCGCAAGACGAATGCCTCGCAAGACGGAAAACTCGCTAGACGAAAGAGTTTTCTGTTTTGGAGGTACTTCGCAAAACGAATCTCCTATGGGCTTGCTTGCGAGTTCCTGCTGGTTTTTTTTCCTCCCCCCCTTTTTTCTAAGCCACTAAGCCGCTTATCAGCTGATCCGATCAGCAGATAAGCCGCTAAAAGCCTCTAAAAGCCGCTAATAGCGCTAATCCGCTAATCCTTCAATGGGCTTGCTTCGCAAGACAAAAAAAACCACTAGACGAAGAGAATCACAGAACGGATTCTTTTTGTCTTGCGAGGCTCCACTGTATCTGTTATTCCCAGAATGGTACCGTAATTAATTTTGGTTTGTACTATGCTGTATGGTTAGAGTTTCCTGTGAATATGTATCTGGTAAAGAATGGGAATCCATTGTTGTTGAAGTTCTGCGAATGCTGGGGGATTGCATAGCTATTCTTACACGTGAAGTCTTAAATTGCCATGTTACAAGAATAACAGTTCATCAGTCACTAACTGGCACTGAAAGGAATTGCTGAAATTAGAACCAGATGCTTATAGAGGGGCAAATAAGCCCTTCTCATGTCCTACTGCTACTTGTTCTCTGTAAATTCAGATTCAAGATTAGGAAACTAGATTTGACTGAAATTGAGTGTCTTGCTGCATTGGAATATTTTTTTTAAAAAAGACTGTCAGTGCATTGGAAGCAGGAAATGGGCTACGAAGGCAGCTAGACCTTTGGATCATAAGGGAGTCAAAGGTGTGCCAAAGAAGGAAAAGGAAATTGTTATGTACTGAAGTTCCCACCTTGGGCCAGCAGGGGGATACTGTAGATAGTTCAGGTCCACATATGCAAATAAGGGATCAAAAGTGACGTTCAGTGATTGGATAGTTACAGAAAATGGTTACTGTTGCGTTCTAGTGGAGCTCTATATAAGCAGGCTGGCTGAGCCCTTCAGCTCAGTTCTGTTCTGGCCTGTGAATAAACAAGAGCTGTTTGAAGAATTGCTGTGTCGTCTGATATGTTCACCCACAACTTAACAGAAATTGCAGAGAAGCTGGCAGAATGCTTTGTATGTCTCTTCGCTGTGGAAGATGCAAGACAGTTCTTTGTGCGCCCAAATGAGGGGATTGGTAAAAGTGAAGCTGAAAGGGAAGTCGGTAAGGCTTGGGAGTTCCTAAAAATCACAATACAGTGGTACCTCAGGTTAAGAACTTAATTCGTTCTGGAGGTCCGTTGTTAACCTGAAAATGTTCTTAACCTGAGGTACCACTTTAGCTAATGGGGCCTCCCACTGCTGCCATGCCACTGCCACGCGATTTCTGTTCTCAGCCTGAAGCAAAGTTCTTAACCCGAGGTACTATTTCTGGGTTAGCGGAGTCTGTAACCTGAAGCGTCTGTAACCCGAGGTACCACTGTAGTAGAAACTCAGCTGAAATGTGCTCCTTGCATTTCTTTATTTGCACCATCTCTGCTTTCTTTGGTCAATGTTTGTTCTCATTGGGGATAAGTGACCATTTTCTGAAGAACTGCTCCTTGCCTCCAGTAAGCTTCCTTGACTCTGTTCCTTAACCACGCTGGCATCCTCTTGGTTGCTGCACTCAGGTCCTGCCTGCTTGTGAGTAGCCTCCAAGCATTTGGTTGGTTGCTGTGAAAAGAGGATGCTGAACTAGATGGACCACGGGCCTGATCCAGCAACACATTTTGTGTGTGTTATCATTGCGCCTCCTTAGAGCATTCCTGAGATCCAACAAGGGACAGCAAAAAGCAAATGTTCGAAGCCTTTACAAAAGAGCAAACATGACACTAATCTCTGCAGTCTTTTAGATCATTCTGAAATCTGCATTATCTCCGCAGAGAGCTGAAGAGATAATGAAGAGAAAAAATGAGAGGCACACATACAAGATGGGGGACACCTGGCTTGAGAGCAGTACATGTGAAAAGGATCTAGGAGTCTTGGTTGACCACAAACTTGACATGAGCCAACAGTGTGACGCGGCAGCTAAAAAAGCCAATGCAATTCTGGGCTGCATCAATAGGAGTATAGCATCTAGATCAAGGGAAGTAATAGTGCCACTGTATTCTGCTCTGGTCAGACCTCACCTGGAGTACTGTGTCCAGTTCTGGGCACCACAATTCAAGAAGGACGCTGACAAACTGGAACGTGTCCAGAGGAGGGCAACCAAAATGGTCAAAGGCCTGGAAATGATGCCTTATGAGGAACGGCTAAGGGAGCTGGGCATGTTTAGCCTGGAGAAGAGGAGGTTAAGGGGTGATATGATAGCCATGTTCAAATATATAAAAGGATGTCACATAGAGGAGGGAGAAAGGTTGTTTTCTGCTGCTCCAGAGAAGCGGACACGGAGCAATGGATCCAAACTACAAGAAAGAAGATTCCACCTAAACATTAGGAAGAACTTCCTGACAGTAAGAGCTGTTCGACAGTGGAATTTGCTGCCAAGGAGTGTGGTGGAGTCTCCTACTTTGGAGGTCTTTAAGCAGAGGCTTGACAACCATATGTCAGGAGTGCTCTGATGGTGTTTCCTGCTTGGCAGGGGGTTGGACTCGATGGCCCTTGTGGTCTCTTCCAACTCTATGGTTCTATGATTCTATGAAGGAAATAATATTAGTAACCCTTTATAATAGTGAATTTTGTGATACTGGACAGTACAGATAATTACTTCTATGCACTTTAATGGTAGATAAGTGGGATGGGTGAGGAGAG
The DNA here is from genome assembly GCF_964188305.1 of Podarcis bocagei. Classification (NCBI taxonomy): domain Eukaryota; kingdom Metazoa; phylum Chordata; class Lepidosauria; order Squamata; family Lacertidae; genus Podarcis; species Podarcis bocagei. The sequence goes on along the minus strand of NC_138134.1, from coordinate 67,477,794 downwards.
ACTTAGGAATTTTCATGCATCTCAGTGTTGTTTAATCATTTATTTGTTTTGAGAAAGTAAACTGCCCTAACCTCATAGGAATGTTTTTTGTTTTGCTATTAATTTGTAGAAGTGCTCAGATGACCTCTAGTGGCCGTGTGATAACATTGCAGAGAAAGCGCACAATTCTAAAATATAACCTTAATATAGTGGGCTCACTGCTTTTTTAAAATACCATTTGGGGTTAAAAAGGTCCAATTACTTGTCCAAACTAAAAGTTAAATGAGTTAACAGGTGGTTCATGGTTGGTTTTGATTTCTTATCTTGCAGGTTGTTGTATTTAACGTGTTATATTACTTTTCCTGTTGCCTTTATATGGCAAGAGTTGTGCTGGATTTTTAATACCGCTTTGGAAATTTGGAAATAAAATACTAAAAGGCATTATTACACAGTGTTGATAAATGCTTAGTAAACAAATGCATTTTTAATCTTACTTGTTTCTCATTTTAATATTAGGTTTTACTGTTGTTGTTTTACTCTACCTGTAGCTTTCTGTGTTTTCAGCTGTGAGCTGCTATGAATTTAGGACTGAAAAATTAGGATAGAAATCTTTTGAATAAAACCTAGAGACTTGGTGGAAACAAGGAAATAATTCAGTACTGTATTAGGTTTTCAAATAGCCTATAATTGGCTGACTGACTTGTTTTTCAGGAAACATTGCTATACAAAACCACAGCTAGCATTATTATTCGTATTAAGTGTAATAAGTGAAATGAAAACTTTATCCTGGGCAGATGGCGTTTGATCAGAAACACGGTGATGCTGCGATTTCTACACTTCAAGTTCAAGTGGATGATGTGAAAAATGTCATGAGCCAAAATATTGAAAAAGTCTTGGACAGACAAGAACGGCTGAGTGAGCTGGCTGATCGAAGCGATGATCTCCAAACAGCGGTGATTCTACATTCATTTACTTTGTGCAGAATATTTATCAGTAGAATGGCTTTAAGCTGACTCTTTGAGGATTGGCATCAGGATCTGAGGGTTGTATCATATTAACTCCATCACGCAGCCTTTCTCAACCTTGGGTCCCCAATGTTTTTGGCCTACAACTCCCATCATCCCTGACCACTGGTCCTGTGAGCTAGGGATCATGGGAGTTGTAAGCCAAAAACATCTGGGGACCCAAGGTTGAGAACCACTGAAAGGATGTACGATTCTGCAAATGTACCGTATTTTTTGCTCCATAACACTCATTTTTTTCCTCCTAGAAAGTAAGGGGAAATGTCTGTGCATGTTATGGAGCGAATGCCTACGGATGGCGGGGGGGATCTGCTGCAGCTGTGAGCAGAGGATCCATGGTTCCCCTTCCTTCCCTCCTCTGTGGCTCGCTTTGAAACAGCAAAGCAGGAGAAGAGCCGCTGAGTGGGAAGGAGAGAGGGACAGGGAGCCTGCTTGCTTTAAAGGAGCAAAGCGGGAGAGAGGAGCCTTCTCCTCTTATACCCCTCGTCTGCATTATTAGCAGCATCCTTCTCCACCCACCCCACGCGTGTTCCTTGTCCCTTGAGTGCTTTTCCTTCCCTCCCCACTTAAAACATGGTTACAAAACACGGATCCACATGGATCCTCAGGATTTTTGCACTGGATCACCCCAAATTCACCATCAAATCACATAGCATGTCCATGGCTACAGCTTGCACCAAAAAAATCATGCACCAACTGTTGCCTGGGGCCGCAGTGGTGCAAAAACGTGGTTACAAAGCATGGATCCACATGGATCCTCAGGATTTTTACATTGGGCTACCCCAAACTCACTGTCAGATCACATGTTTGTGGCCACAGCATGAACCACAAAAATCATACATCCACTGTTTCGTTTAGAATATTTTTTTTCTTGTTTTCCTCCTCTAAAAACTATGTGCGTGTTATGGTCAAGTGCGTGTTATAGAACGAAAAATACGGTAGCTTCCTTCCCATCTCTCCTTGCACACTCTTATGGGGGTAACACCTGTAAGATTTAGGGGCACAGGGAGGGGTATGCTCCATTGCACAAGTGTAAATCCTTGGACTGATGGAAGAAGTTTGTTGGATCCACAGGGAAGCCACGTGGTCCATTTGCTAGCAATGCAGCAAATTGCTTACTTTGGGGGCTCACCACAAATTCCTCCTCCAAGAAAAAGTCGTTGGTGATCAGGGCCTTTGAAGAAACTGTTTCAAGTGTTTAACTATCAATTCATGCTAATCAAGCAGCTTCAACGACACTGAATTCCAAGAGGAGAAATATTCTAGGCTCATTTTGCGCTTCTCTCTCTCACCAGCTCTCAAAATACTCAGGCAGCCTGATGGAAAAAAGCATTATCCTAATTGTGCTTATTCATAAATCCTATTTAATTCAACAGGGCTTATTCACTTAAGTAGGGTTGAGATTACAGCTTAAGTGTGTTAACACACAATTCTTTGAATTGCATCCGTTTGAAAAACAATGCAAGCTAAGACTTCAATTACCAACTGTTGGGGTAATTTGTAAGTTACACAAAGCTACTTCCACATTTCTAAAACAACCGCTTTCATCCATTTGGTGTGTTGCCCTGCTTATTGATTTGTGCCTTTTTCCATTTGCTTTCAGGCTCACGGTTTCCAAAAGACGTCTACAAAGATTTCAAGGAAGATGTGGTGGAAAAACACTAAAATGATCATAATTATTGTTAGCGTTGTCCTCGTCATAGTAGTGTTCATCATCCTTTTAGCCACAGGCACCATTCCAACATAAGGATCCTTTTAAGCAGTTTCAAACGATGCACTGGCATTCTATAAAGAGTTCTAGATTGAAAGGCACAAGTATTTTTGTTTAAGTCTTCTACCTACAAATAAGTACAGTTAACAGCTACAAATTGCTTTTACACACTAGCGCTTGCCGTTGGGCGGGCAAGCAACCAGGGATGGGAAACCTGTAGCCCTCCAGGTTCCTGGATTACAAACCACATTATCCACAACCCTTTGCCAGGCTGGCTGAGGCTGCCAGGAATTGGGAGTCCAACAAGGTCTGGAGGATCACGGATTTCCCAGCCCTGCAATAAAGGAATGAGCTAACTCCCCATTTTAAATATTTTGCATCATAAAAAGTGACAAGGCAATAGATATACCTATTAAGACAAAACCCTGAACAAAATTCTCAATGGTGAAGGGGTAGAAATACTTTCAATTTCTAAGCCAACTTGTTGCATCCATTTCCTATTCTGCACCCTTATATGCTTAAGGCCCACGTTCTACAAATACTGGTGTTTAAGGGTTAAATAATAATAATCTGATACCAAGTAGGAAAAGTTCTTTATTAAAGGGGGAAATTCGTGCTATAGGCAAGAGCAGGCTTGAGAACTCCAGACCACAATGTCCTGCCCAATGGTTTTTTGCTTATTCTCGCACTACATGATTCCTCACTGCAGTTTAGTTTCATGTTTATTAAGCAACAGCCTGATAGAGAAAGAAATTGAGCCCTAGTGCAGGTGTGTCTACTTATTCCTATAACTGGAGCCTCTGTGGCGGAAAAACTATTAGTGGCTGAACTTCAGTCAATAGCTATATGTCCAGACACGTATGACTGCAATGTACAGTCATTTTATATGTAAGAATTTTGGGAAAAAGCAGCGAGAAAGATGCTGGGCTTTGCTGCCAGCCACTGGCGACAGCAGGTAGACAGACCCCAGAAAAGCACCTCCTTAGAGCCATAAGAACATGTTGAGATGAACGGACTGTGCAATACAAGCCATGGCAGAAGCAATTCATTCTGCAGTCTCTTATTCCAGAGTAGACTGTCAGGAGCCTTCACAGTACTTACCCAATTGCCAGTTATAACAATCAGTACAAAATTAATGAAATGCTTAAAAGTGCCATCTTTCTTGATTCAACTGCTTATAGAAATGTTTTGTTTCCAATAGATATTGATGTGACAGTGATCAAACAAAATATAGATATCTGTGTACCATCTGGCCAATGTTTTTTGAGTGATATTAGAAGTCATACTTTGTTGGGCAGGTGCCGGTGTAAAGGCTGGAAAATATAAATGTAACATGGACCCCACTGTACTGTCTGAAGTTTTGGTTGTTTTTTAAAAAATGTATTTCTAGAGTTCAGGAACAGAGGAGAAGAAAACTTGTGCTGGCTCCTAACCCACAGCCAGTAGGTAGTGTCAATTCAGAACCGCTAGATCTACAACACTGGAATTATCCTGCCTTTTGGCTGACTGACTCAAGCACGATACAAATACGAACTGCCAAGAGTGGTGCAAGGAGATTGTCACTGCCAAACTCCTCAAGCATAAAGTCTCTTAACAAATGATCAACACAGCCACTTAAGTGTTTTGGGGTCCACATGTTAACGGGGCAACATTTCTGTAATCTGAAAACCACTGTAAGCCATTTAATACAGTGATCAGATTTCTAGCTTCCAAGGCAGTGGAGCAGAATTTGTGCAAGGCTTAGCGATGCTCCGCAAAGGTGAGAAACCAAGATGGATGTTAGATCCTGTCTATCCATTAAATCCCTCTTATCTACTACTAATACAATCCAAATAATAAAGAAATCTGGAATTGTTTGCTATGGAAATGTGTTGCTGTGTTATTAGTTGCCCGCCACTGGTGAAGTACAGCCACAGTTGTCCTCTCAGAATTTTTACTAAATGGATGCATAAGCAACTTAATACCTTCAAAGAACTCTCAAGAGCCTCCCTGTTCCCAAGAGGGAAAAAGCGAGTGCAATTTATACAAAAAGATTTATTAAAAAACCAGTAAGACACTACTACGTCATGACACTGTCACACTGGGCTTTAAACACAAGACTTTTGTTCTACAATACTGGGGAACAAAATGGGCGTGGGCATAAATCAAATTGATCCTTAAGCGTAGCAAAAAAAAAAAAAAAAGACGGTGAAAGCAATTCTGTTGTAATGAGAACGCAATCAAACTTCAGAGGGACCAACATCTTACTTCCAATTCAGGGACTTGATACAAAAATTTTAGTTTGAACTGCTATTAGCAGGCAGCCTGAGCCGCCTCAAAATGAATCTTCAAATGAGAATACTGCTTGTCCACCTAGAGAGAAAGAAAGAGGGGTCAGTTTGTGAAGGCCACAAGTTCTAGCCAAAGTTACAGAAAGTGTTTAGATACCCCTATGTCCCACTATGTAAATATTGTATCAACATTAATCAAATATGCTTTTTTATTTTAAAGCTGAACAGGAGAGTCCATGAGCTGGAAATCCACATGTGCACCACTGTTTGGAAAAGGGTCTTTCCACATCTCTGAAATTACTCAAGAAATACTTGTTTATTCACGAAATGCCGTAAAGGATCTCCCCAAAACCCTTTAATGCTCAACCACCACTGAGTAGCGGTAGTAGCTTAGCAAGTGGCTATTTTTGGCCCAAACACTTCTGTTAAAGACTTATAATTGCCAGCTAAAACAGCACTACTTGTCCATTAAGAGAAATACAACAAGGAGAAAGGGTTATTAAAATAGGTATACTATAAATAGGTGCGTGTAGTATATATATATGTATATAATATTGAGAAGTTAGAGGAGTTGACACAACAGGACTTCAGCTCAAGAACATCTTGCAATTACTGCTACAACGTCTATAAAAATGGGAAAAGCAAGCATTAAAATAGATTAATAAAATATAAAATTAAAGACTGGAAAATCCAGAGACAAGCTGTATCCTTAGAAGAACAAACAGTTAAAATTATTCAGTAAAGCTGACGTATTTAACCATTACTGGGCCTGTAAAAAATGCATTAAAAATTACATTACAAGTAGTTTTACAAGCAAAGAAATAAGTGAAGGCAAAGCTTGAAGTATCCATTTTATTATAATGCTGATACAGGATGTTGGAAGAGACCATACCAAACGGCAGCATTCGAGAGCGTGAGCATCTCGTACCCTGTCCGCATTGAGCGGGCCTGTGAGAATCGGGAAGTCAGCGCGACACAGGGCCTGCAAGGAAGTTCCCGCTGGCGGGTACAAACAAGGTATAATATCAGAGTTAGTAGGCAATACTGTTTTCGCTGCAATTCCTTAATTTGTACCCATTAGCAGTACTTTACCTGTTAACTTTACTGACTTGTTAATTTACAGGGCAAAAGGCAAAAGCTTAAGAGCGCCTGGGTTACTTATCTTCAAAGGCATTACGTTACATTACGGTAAGCACTTCTGGGTGCTGCGAAATTTTAAAACATCAATCATTACAGTATCTTACGCAATGTACTCAAAAACAGCTACTATTAAGGATAAAGTAACGGCGCAGCTTACAAATGAGGGACGTACCTGTCTGGGGTGGGCTGCCAATGGAATAATTTAGTATGGTTTGTAGCTATTTTGATGACCTCCTCGCCGAGATATCTTCCCATAGCCACTCTGCTGATCTAAATAGGAGAAAAGGCAATTTAAGGCTCACGGAAGTTAAAGAGGCCACTGAGCTTTAAGACCATCTATTAATTTTGTAAAAGGCTAGATCCTCAAGAAAGCTCTTCACATAGTGCTAGCACCACACATATGACAGCGGAGCCCTCTTTTATGCCTGTCAATTCCAAGATAAATAGGGACAAACCACTACTTTTACAGAAGCAGGCCATGCAAGCTTCACCAGCCCAACAAGCTGATTCATTAAAGACTTCTATAATAATAATAATAAATTTTATTTGTACCCCGCCCTCCCTGGCCGGAGCCGGGCTCAGGGCGGCTAACATCATAAAACTAACACAGTATACAAAGAACCTAAGAACATAAAAACAGGCAATCAATTAATTAAAATACATCTTAAAATTAGTTCAGAGCAAATTAAAATCTGGACAGATGGCAGTCCACAGGTAAAATTGAGAATGGTTAATATTCTCCAGGGCCAACTGTTACCACTGGTCTTATAAAGGACCTGTGAGCGGGCTAGGAGGCCTCTTTAATGCTTGTTCTTATACAGAAAGAAAAGAATCAGACTGAACCCCGACCAAAGGCCTGGTGGAACAGCTCCGTCTTGCAGGCCCAGGTCAAATCCTGCAGGGCCCAGGTCTCTTGTGAGAGAGCGTTCCACCAGGCAGGGGCCACAGCCGAAAAGGCTCTGGCTCTGGTCGAGGCCAGCCTAATCTCCCTGGGGCCTGGGATCTTCAGGGTGTTATTATTTGCAGACCTTAAGGTCCTCCGTGGGGCATACCAGGAGAGGCGGTCCCGTAGGTAGGAGGTGTCCTAGGCTGTATAAGGTTTTAAAGGTTAAAAGCAGAACCTTAAACCTGATCCTGTACTCCACCAGGAGACAGTGCAGCTCATATAGCACCGGATGTATGTGCTCCCGCGGAGCTAAGATCTCCAAAATAAAAGCAGGCAGTGTCAGGTTAAAAGGGGGTACTCCAACAAATCTCCTCTCAGAAGGTGGTAGTAGTAACGAAGGACGTTCAAGTCTCACCAGCAGTTTTGAAGGATGGAGAGCAAACAACTTCAAGTTAATGACCAAAAATTTCCTTAAGAATATGACCTCTTTTGTAATTAGACTAATCTGCAACCTCATGGGGCTCTAAAAGCATTATTATTATTATTAGTAGTAGTAGTAGTAGTAGTATACCACCCATCTGCAGATCTCAGGGCAGTTCATAACATAAAATAATAATCCCCCCTCCTAAAATACATTTAATAGGGCATCGGATGTCAATAAGCCAAATCAGTATGAATTTAAGTGCAGACCAACAAGTCCAACCTTGGTGCCATCATGGAAAGCCTATTTAAAACAAAAACAATACCACTTCTTGATTGCTAGGTACTGGGCACAAGTCACTATATGCCTGATTAATACTGTTATCGCCGAAAGTCATCTAAAAGATTGTAGCTTTCTGCCAGGATCACTGAGAATGTGTGTGCAGGCGTTGTGAAGAACAATGTCTACCACCCTCCAAGTTAAAAGCTTTGTTTGAGAAGGCGCACTAGCTTTCGGCTTGAGCCTGCCTTTTTCTCTTCCAGGCTGTCTCACGCCTCTGGTGTTCCTTGGCTGTTTTAGGTGAATGCCCAAAGAGCAACACAGGAACAAAACGAGGGAGGGAAAAAACAAATGAGCTGCAGAAGGGCTGCAGTGCAGACGTATCCTGAGGACAGCTCCCAAAAGGGCACTCCAAAAACGCAAGTGCAGTGTTCCGTTAGCGAAATGGTCCGCCTTTCAAATTACTTAAACAGATTTCCTCTGCTAAAAACAGAAGATTAGCATTTTCCATTAAAGTGCTACTCAGCTGTGCCTTTCGGACACTAGAAAGAAAGTACCCTGGATTCTGATTTGGTAGCCACCACCCGAATCAACAGCATTTGCTGGTATGCAAAATATAAACCATCTCTACACTTACTGCTATAATCTCCGTATCCGTAATAGTTGTTGTAGCCAGTGTAGTCATAACCTCCGTAGCCACCATACCCTTGGTTGTTGTATCCACCATAGTTGCCATACCCCTGGTTCCAATAATTACTGTATCCGGGGTTCCAGCTTTGACTGGGGCCTGCAACAGAAGTAAGAGATGGTCACTGGGGGGAGAGAGCCTAAAATGAACAGTCCTAAACTCTACAAGGCAGCTGGGCTACTCCATCCCTTCTGCTGAGACCCTAGCTGCTTTTGGGCCTTTCTCAGTTGTCAGGCTACTGGAACTTAGCTGATCACTGTAGGAACTGCACTGTAAGAACTGGCGCCTGAACTTGCTTCACTCCTTCTTTCTTCCTCATGGCTTACGTGCTACTCTTACTACTGATCTTTGTAAGATGCTCTGGAAGCCTTTTTGGCAAGGTTAAAGTCTTTGAAATAAAGTGCTATTATGCACACTTAATTGGAAGGAATTCCACTGAAATCAGTGAACTGAATTTCCAAGTAAATTATTTTAATTTTAAGTATACTGGGTGTTATGTATGGTTCAGCAACAGCTACACTGTGCCAAACACCAAGCTATGTTAGCTAGCTTTCCACTATGCTGAAGTATAACTTTATTCTGTGAGCAACCACTCAGGTTCCTTGTAATCCTGAATTGTTAAAAAGGACTGTCAGTTAATATAAAAAGATTCAATGCCTAGGGCCAGGCGCTGTAGATCAGGTAGGCGCACTGAGTTCACAGAGATGCTTGGGGAATTTTTAAAACAGAAAGCTGAAAAACATGCACTAGAGAGAACAGATCTTCGAGCAGGTACTGGAATTAAGTATCAGTGCCAGTTAAATAAAAAATTTACCTCCACCTCGGCCACGAGCTCTTCCAGCAAATCCCCCTCGTGTTCCCCACTGCTGCTGCTGCTGATACTGTTCTTTTGACATCGCTACTTTTATTTCACACTGAAAGAATGATAAGTAATAGTTATTTCTGCAAAGTCCAAGTGAGCAGCTCTTTCAGGTTCAATGCCCATTTACTTTAACACTACTAACTTCATCAAAAATAGCAATGCAATTTAAGGAATTAGTTGGCACCTCCAGTTAAACAAAACTTACAGCAGGTAAAAACTGCAGCTATGTTATAGTTAAGTGTTAAATCTTCATTTTCACAAAAACACTAGTAAGAATTGAGCTTTGAAGAGGTATAGAGGCGCTGCTCAACATTCAGGAGCTTTAACTTAATCTTTTTAACCAGCAAAATCTTTGCTGGTAAGCGACAACTTAGTTTTAGTTTTGGAAACTATGTCATTTTAGTAGGAAGTTACAAGCTCCAAATAAGCCTATCTACCAGTCACTGGCAGAAGAGGGATTGCTCTTTTAGAAGAAGTAAATACTGTTTCCAAAATTATGAACTACCCAGCATAAACTGAAGTTTAAATGCTTGCAATGTTACACTGAATGGTGTAATCCAGGGGGTAGGGAACCTCTGGCTCGAGGGCCTAATTACTCCCAATTTGGCTTGAGAGGCCATTTTCACAATACCATGCCCCACCTGTGTGGGACAGGGAAAGACGCAGCTATAAAGGAGCAATAAAAGGTAAAGGGGCCCCTGACCGTTAGGTCCAGTCACAGATGACTCTGGGGTTGCAGCGCTCATCTCACTTTATTGGCCGAGGGAGCCGGCATACAGCTTCCGGGTCATGTGGCCAGCATGACTAAGCCGCTTCTGGCGAACCAGAGCAGCGCACGGAAACGCCGCTTCCCTTCCCGATGGAGTGATACCTCTTTATCTACTTGCACTTTGACGTGCTTTCGAACTGCTAGGTAAGCAGGAGCAGGGACCGAGCAACGGGAGCTCACCCCGTCGCGAGGATGCAAACTGCCGACCTTCTGATCGGCAAGCCCTAGGCTCTGTGGTTTAGACCACAGCGCCACCCGTGTCCCATATAAAGGAGCAATAAGGACCTTCAAATTACCTCCCACTACCAGCACCAACTGAAATGAACAAACAAACCCCTCTGAAGGTAGGCTTACGCTGAGAGCGCACCTGCAAAGTGTTTGGTGCAGCCCCTTTGAACCTTGAGAAGCGAGTATCCCAGCCCACCCACTGACATTCGCCCAAAAGATGGGGAATTAAGGGTGTGGCCTACTGGCCACATACAGTTATCCACTCCCAGCGTAATGTCACAAGCAGTTGGTTTTCTAGGTTCTGTCCCACCCTTCGCCCTGCCCTACAAAAGGCCTCAGCACAGTCAATATCCCATGCCCAGTCCTCACTGGGCTGTTTTCAGATTCCCCCTCCCTCTCGCAAGAAGTGTGCATTCCTGCAAGCCTTTGGGGTTCACCTCAAGCCTGCTAATATACCGCCCTCCTTCTGTATGGATGGTGTCGTCAACTACATAAAGACCAGCACTTGGATAACTAAGCTCTATATCAAGTACATAGCAATGATTTCAAAGTACTGTATTTTTTGCTCTATAAGACTCACTTTTTCCCTCCTAAGAAGTAAGGGGAAATGTGTGCGCGTCTTATGGAGCGAATGCAGGCTGCGCAGCTATCCCAGAAGCCAGAACAGCAAGAGGGATCGCTGCTTTCACTCTTGCTGTTCTGGCTTCTGAGATTCAAAATATTTTTTTTCTTGTTTTCCTCCTCCAAAAACTAGGTGCGCCTTGTGGTCTGGTGCGTCTTATAGAGCGAAAAATGCGGTGCTTTTTCAAAACAGAAGAGTTGAAAATATTTCTAACAGTTGTGTGTGTGTATGCATGCTTTTAAACAAATGTTTCACCCCTAACATCCACCAGTGACTCCTCCCTTTGTGTTTTCTTGTCAACTCTTCTGTCTTGATAATAACGGGCTGTTATTGACCAAGCAAAACCAGGATTCTCTTTCTAAAGAGGAGGTGCTTTGGAATCATAGCTTGAAACATACTTTACTGAGACCAACGTTGTGGTATTTTTTCTCCATAATTTTCTTCACTGGATCTTCTTCTTTGAAAGTAATGAAGCAAAAACCACGACGCTTGTTGGTTTTGTTGTCCATGGGAAGTTCTATCGATTCCACCTGATCAAGAGATACACAGATGACACAAAAGTATGCATTTTGAACAGCTTATAGCTAAAAGCACACGAAGAGCGTTGTTTCAAAATTTATATTAAATAAAAACAATAGAGGATGCAAGCAGTCAGGATGCAAGTAGTCAGCTGAAATTGAAACATCACCATCAATGATTGTATGAACCATAAATTAGAAACCAAACCATAGTCTTAACTGAAGTGCAGGGAAGCCATTATTTACAGCCATTTTCCTGCTCAAGACCCAAGTCTCTGGGCAAAATGGGCTTCAGAATGTATGACTATGATTTGTCCATTCACACATCATACTAAGTCACGGTAGGTTTCCCTGCTCATGCTTTGCTGCAATGTTTGAAATAAGCCTCTGCACCCAGGAAAGTGCCCAGAGGTAACCCCGCCCCACAATGGATTACTAAATTACTGAAAGAAAACTATGTTAATTGCAGAAACATTAAATTGTTCAGAGCCAATTTAACCATTAGAGAAAAATGCCTGCAGTAGAATTTTGAATACATATCAAATCTCAGGCTCTCAAAAGAAATCGGCCTGCAACTGAAAAATTTCAACCAGTTTGTCTTATGGATATTACTACTCTAATATTTAATTTGAACTTTTATTGGCTGGGTCAATTAGGCAGTGGTTTTGTTCTGAAACAATAATAAACAGTGCACTCCACATCCTGCTGAACTCAGGGCAAGCCTCCCATTGATTTCAGTGAAGCTGGTAGTACCCTACTGCTCTGGAAACAAATTAGCCCCAATACAACTGTAACATCCAGAACAGCACAACACAGCTTTTAAACTGATTCGTAGGGGGAAGTCAATAGGAGCCAATAAGCACCTGGTTTAGGATAGTTCTTAGGGATGAACTAAATGTCTATGTCCTCAAACTGAGGCCAGGATAGAAACTGGTAGTAAGAATGTGGAGACAACAAAGAACCAAAAGTAGCATTGCAAAAATTACATGCAAACAAGAGATTAAAAGTACCACGAAGGGACAGCTTTCTTATTGGGTAGCTGGACCTTTTCTCAGAGCTGCTTCTGTAAGGAATACCAAGCAGAGATCTCCTAGGTGTGCCAACTGTCATGAGTTTCATTATTCCCAACGGTTGCATTTGAACAGGGGGTCAAACTTGCCCTACAGCGATGAAATAATTCTGCCCTCCCCCAAAAAAAATCCTCGCCCCATTTTCGTCAGTAAACTGTTTTCCAAAAAATATTTTGGGGGAAGTTGTGAATAAGTATGAGTGGTATCTAATAGTGTCTATTTCCCTTCCCCACTGCTATACATACCCTAAAGTTGCTCAGGAGATTCTATCAGCCACTCTGAGCAGTTCTGGAGGTAGGGGAATTACCAAACTAACTCAATATAAACAGACAGGGCAGGTGACTTACCTCGCCAAAACCTCCAAAATATTCCCTTATTTTCTCCTCAGGCGTATCTGGAGATAGCCCACCAACAAAAATCTTTTTAACTGGTTCTTTTGTTTTCATCGCTTTTGCTCTTTTGGGATCAATCACTTTTCCATTCAGCTTGTGTTCTTTCTGATCCATGACCTGTAAAAAAATAAAACATAAAAAACATGGCATCTTAAACTATATTTCCTTGGATACTCAGCAAGAACTAGCATAGATCTTTTCTGAATTCTTGCAACAATGACAAAGCGTCTTGAACACATACCTTGTCTACGCTCTCTGCTTCCTTGAACAGCACAAAGCCAAAGCCTCTGGACCGCCCTGTAATTGGGTCTAACTTCAGGGTGCAGTCTACAACTTCACCAAATTTCGTGAAGTAATCCTTAAGATCCTTCTTTGTAGTATCCCAGCTGAGGCCACCAATAAACATTTTCCTGCAGAAGAAAACAAACGTTCAGATGTTCAGACTTTAATGGACTTTGCTAGAACAGTAGCAGAGCAATGTGAATAGCCATTAGATAACCCGCCCCAAAACAATGCCTGCCGTTCTCTCCCACCCATAGACCTAGGTACCTGCCAAAACAAGCAGTGTGGGGGGACAACTGGCAAGCCATCTGAAAGGGGGCTACACACCCCTTTTATAATGAATACACTACTGAAACTAATCAGAATTCCAACAAGAATGCGACGGTAAAAGCAAAACCCTACTCCCCTTTACCATCCCAGCATATCCCAAGGTAACACCCATCTCAGCAGCCCAAGGTACTTCTAATAGCTAGAACATTACTTAAACATATAGCGCTGCCATTTTGACATGGAAGTAACCACATAAACTGGCTGATGCTACTAAGATAGATAGATAATTTATTGCGGTCAGAGACCAGTGGTGCTACTTAAATTTCACATCCAAAGCTGGCTGATTCTATTGTTCTGTTGTGAACTGCTTGGGTTTCTTACAGGCTAGTGCAAATACAAACCAGTTGCCTAAAATGCAGAACGTCAACAATAAAAGCTTTACACCAAGCATCAAGAATCCTAATGGTGTGTTAGTTCCAGTTCTGCTAATTTGTGAGTGAATATACTTCTGCAACCCAGGGGATTGCAGTGGATGCTCCTACTTGAGGAAGGGAAAGGGGGGAGGAAAGTTTCACCAATTCCCTCTTAAGCCTCCAAAGCAACACTCAATGCTATTCCAGAGGCCCCTCCCTCGGGAACAGATCTCAGGGGAAGGGTGTGGGAACTGCAGAAAGGAAATGAGGAATTAGTAAAGTTAACCCCAACCCTTCCACTAATGGGCAGCCTGGATCCAACCCCATGAATGTTTGTATGGTATAAAAGCAATGAAGTGCACAAACTAGTCAGGTTGATTATTGCAGCAGGCTCCAAGACAAAAATAAAATAAAATATGACAGTCAAAGCGGCAGAAGTCCTGTATGAACTAGTTTTGTGATTACAATGATTTTCACACAAGACAGCACTGCTATCAATGATGACAGACCTCTCCCAAATCAAGTATGTAACCCAGGAGCTACTTCCAAGCAAAGAGGTCGAGACATGTCCACCACTCCCCACAGAATGAACAGTGAATAATACTTAAGTAAGTCAGAGCTTGGGGGAAGGGTTAGCCTAAATTGTTTTGAGATTAAAACAGGGAAAGTGGGGGGAACAGCCCACTGACCAACTCCCAGTGTTGTAACTGTACCGGAAAAAGGCACATACTAACTTTTGTTCAGGAGGCTGTCCCTTCACCACCTTGCATTCAGTCAGGGATTTCCTTATCTTAAGGCTGCACCTTTTAACTGCAGCTGTGCCTGAAACACCATGTGATGCAATATGGGTTGCTGCTAGAAGTAACATCCCATCTTTGAGCTGCAACTGTCACGTAAAAAGAACCACCTCCGCGGAAGGCTGAGCGCTAACTAAGAGCAATAAGAGAAATCATAAGAGCTGCAGGCTTCCTGAAGCTATTTTCAAGATATATTTTTTTAAAAAAATAATATTGATTGCTTTTCCAACAATTTAAACACTACAAAAAACAACAAAAAATAGACAATACAATGCAAAAATACTACATAACACTAACACAAAACACTAACACATAAAACTAACAAAACAAAAGCAGTTTAAAACACATCAAATAATTTCAATAACTTATCTTTCATTCACTTATTTCAGCCACCTCCTCACACCTCCCTTTTTGTATTCCACTTCCGCTAATTATTTCAGCAATTCCTTTCCATCTTCCTCTGTTTTCTATCCTAAAATTATCTTAACATTCTGACCTTATTTTTCCCCTTTAATATTCTATTAATCTATTTATACTTAATTCCTTATAACATTTCTACTAAAGCCATATATCTTCATTCCAACATTCTTCTAACATTCATTAATTTTACAGTATTTCTGTAAATAGTCTTTAAACTTTTTCCAGTCTTCTTCCACCGACTCTTCTCCCTGGTCTCGGATTCTACCAGTCATTTCCACCAATTCCATATACCGTATTTTTCGCTCTATAAGACGCACCAGACCACAAGACACACCTAGTTTTTGGAGGAGGAAAACAAGAAAAATAATATTCTGAATCTCAGAAGCCAGAACAGCAAGAGGGATCACTGCGCAGTGAAAGCAGCAATCCCTCTTACTTTTCTGGCTTCTGGGATAGCTGCGCGGCCTGCATTCGCTCCATAAGACTCACAAACATTTCCCCTTACTTTTTAGGAGGGAAAAAGTGAGTCTTATAGAGCAAAAAATACAGTAGTCCATCAACTTCATCTGCCATTCTTCCTAGGTGGGTAAATCTTGTGTCTTCCAATACTTCGCAATGAGTATTCTTGCTGCTGTTGTTGCATACATAAAAAAAGTTCTATCCTTCTTTGGCACCAATTGGCCGACCATGCCCAGGAGAAAGGCCTCTGGTTTCTTCAGGAAGGTATATTTGAATACCTTTTTCATTTTGTTATAAATCATCTCCCAGAATGTCTTAATCCTTGGGCATGTCCACCATAGGTGAAAGAATGTACCTTCAGTCTCATTACATTTCCAACATTTATTCTCGGGCAAATGGTAGATTTTTGCAAGCTTGACTGGTTTCATGTACCACCTATAAATCATTTTCATTAAGTTTTCTCTTAAGGCATTACATGCCGTGAATTTCATACCTGTGGTCCATAACTGTTCCCAGCCAGCCATCATTATGTTATGTCCAACATCTTGCGCCCATTTAATCATAGCTGATTTCACCATTTCATCCTGAGTATTCCATTTCAACAGCAAGTTATACATTCTTGACAAATTCTTAATTTTTGGGTCTAATAATTCTGTTTCCAATTTTGATTTTTCCACCTGGAAACCAACTTTTTTGTCCAAATTGTATGCCTCCATTATTTGGTAATAATGGAGCCAATCTCGCACTTTGTTTTTCAATTTTTCAAAGCTCTGCAATTTTATTCTGTCTCCATCTTGTTCCAAAATTTCCCAATATTTCGGCCATTTGGCCTCCCTGAAGCTATTTTCAAGATAGGCTCATGCAAAAATAAATAAATTTGAAGACAGGTATGTAAGTGAATGTGGAAGACAAACTTACCAGCTCCCCCCCCCCCATCTTTTTAATGATTGTATTAAAAAAACTAATTTGGCATATGTTTGTTACAATCTTGCAAATAATTTGACAGACGTTGCTAGTATACAACCTTTGTATTGGGCTGTTCATGCTCAGTAATTTGTGATACACTGAACTGAACTGTCAAGGTCTTTCCTGTCTCGTCACCTGCACAGGATTATTAAGAACACACCAAGTGAATGGATACTTACAAGTTGGTTTGTTCTATGGTGCTCTGAGCACTCCAAGTGGAAGATACAACTCAAATGTACTATTTGAACAGCTGCCTTTACTGATAATGTTGTGGTGCAGGCCTCCCTGCTTACTGAAGATATTGGTGCATTAGAGAACCACACCTGGAATGCAAACTCCTACAGGTTTAACTGTTACAGTTTCCATGCAAGAAGTCCAATAATTGTAATCTAGTAGACAACGGAATGCCTAATGCAGTGTTTCTCAAACTTGGGTGCCCAGCTTATACTGGACTACAACTCCCATCATTCCAAGTTAGCAGGACCAGTGGTCAGGAATGGTGAGTTGTAGTCCAACAACAGCTGGGGACCTAAGTTTGAGAAACACTGGTCTAATGAATCCAACACTGAGCATCTTTAAAAGTATTACAATTTCCGGAGTTCCCTTCTGGAAGTTCTGACTGTTAACCCATTTCAGGTTTAGAGCATAAATGAGTTTCACAGATTCAGAGCACTTCAGTACAAAATGAAACTGCAATCCAGTTGCACATCTGCTATCTTTATCACACAGAAAACAAGATTACTAGCAGTGCAGGAATGTCCTTGGATCATCTTGTAGACATATTACATTCTTTACTACTGTATTAGGCAAGGCCAGAAATGAAAAGATTTCACAAGTATAGGAAGAAATTATTCCTGCTAATTAAGTCATGCCAAGACAGCATTTTAGGACCAAAGAAGGCAAGAGGCATAAATATGGGGTTACAATTCTTTCCAAAGACCGTGAGCAAAGCCCATTTTAAAAAAAACTACTCACATGTACAGATGCTCAAAAGTCGGCTACGGCCTGCTTTATATATTATGGCAGTAAAACAGTTACCCAGAAAGGAATTGGTTCAACCTATGTGAACACAGCTTTAACACAAGTGGTTAACCATGCAGCTCCACTCCCATCGCTCAGCTTGGGCACTGAGGTTCTCCTCAGAGGGTCTTCTGCTGGTTCCCTCACTGCGAGAAGTAAAGTTACAGGGAACCAAGCAGAGGGCCTTCTTCGTAGTGGCCCCCTCCCTGTGGAATGCCCTCCCTTCAGATGTCAAGGTTAACAACTACCTGACTTTTAGAAGACATCTGAAGGCAGTCCTGTTTAGGGAAGTTTTTAAGGATTGATGTTTTTGTCATGGTTTTAGATATGTTGTAAGCCTTCCTGACAGGCGGCGTTTAAATAATAAAATTATTATTAATTAATTATTTATTATTATTATTATTATTATGGTTCTCAGTAGCACTCATTCAGTATTGTATAAACCAGGAACCATCATTTGATTAGTTTCAAAGGCAAGAGTGCTCCACAGTTGAGGGGCAGTCTCAACAGCCCAGGCTTAATGCTAATAGCAAATGGATGCTCATATTTGAACTTAGTACCACATAAAATAGGGACGTGGGTGGCGCTGTGGGTAAAACCTCAGCGCCTAGGGCTTGCCGATCGCAAGATCAGCGGTTCGAATCCCCGCGGCAAGGTGAGCTCCCGTCTTTCGGTCCCAGCTCCTGCCCACCTAGCAGTTCGAAAGCACCCCTAAGCGCAAGTAGATAAATAGGTACCGCTTTCTAGCAGGAAGGTAAACGCAGTTTCCATGCGCTGCGCTGGTGCCGGCTCGCCAGAGCAGCTTCGTCACGCTGGCCACGTGACCCGGAAGTGTCTCCGGACAGCGCTGGCCCCCGGCCTCTTAAGTGAGATGGGCGCACAACCCTAGAGCCGGACACGACTGGCCCGTACGGGCAGGGGTACCTTTACCTTTACCTATCACATAAAATAGCAGCATAGACCATCATGCTGAGTCCCAGTGATTTAGGTTACTTAGTATGCCTTAACTAGCACTATCTCAATAACATTGCCCAGCCAGGAGAGCTGCAGTATTTTTGAGCCCAACACTATGGAATAATCTCCCTAGGGAGGCCACCTGGCACCCAACTTGCTGTCTTTTCAGCATCTGGCTAAGGCTTTTCTTCTGTCCCAGTTTTAAAGATCTGGCTTTACGGTTGGTCACTTTAAAGTATGTACTTGGCAGCTGCTTAGTTCTGTGATATACATATTTGGTTGTCTCTTAAGTTGTGGTTTTATTATAACGTTGTTGTTTTGCTAAAGCCATCCAGAACTCCAAAAAGCTTGCCACATTTTTGTTACATTTTAGCTAGTCCTAATGAAAATATTGTCCAACTGTGGATTCTAGAGGTTTCTTCCCCCATATGGGGGAACATGGCTACCTTTTGCTTATTTTACAAGCTAATAAATGGAACCCTTTAAAGTCATCCCCCGGTAAACCACATTACAAAACTCTAGGCTCGGAGGTACGAATGAATGAATGACTATCACCAGAGTAAATTACTTATGTATATGCTACAAAAGGATACTGCTCAGCTATCCTGTTAACATTTTCTCCCATGCATTACATAAGACATGCAATATACATTAGTTGAGGGAACATAGTGTTATCCTTTCCACACTGTAAAAGTCTCAAAGTAAGAAAGCTGCTTAGGTGACCAACCTAATCCACTGAAAGACAATGCAACCTTCGGCCAGATAGTGGATACCCTCATTATAAACAGTGGGGGTGGGCTTTTCACCCAGCATTTCCACATATCTCTGCAGCCACTAACACAAGACACAGATAAAGACAATGCCATGGGACCACCAAGTAAAAAGTAGATTTCATGACGGGACAAAAGAGAGCTCAGTGGAAAGCATCACATTCGTTTTGAAAGCTACAGAATGTGTACCACCAAGCTCTTGCATGAGCTTATATGACTGTCTTTTGCACAATACACACAACTGAAAATTTGCACAGAATGGGCTCCACTCGCGCCATTTCTAGCGAGGTAGCAGCGCAAGTCCATCTGCAGCGAAAACAATGAGCCTTGTGACCGTCTACTCTCTGCGAGGCCACAACTCTTTGTTTTCACGCATCCCGGGCTAAAAACAAACAAACAAACAAAAACCAGCAGGGCTCATAAGCCATCGTCTGCATTTGACAGCCACTTCTAGACGGCTGTTTTAGTGCATTTTTATAGCGCCCAGACCATGCACACCGGAGCATCCACTTTCGCACCATGCAGCCCCCTCTGCGTTAGATGCATTTTGCTCCGTTGCAACCCGAGAGTGACTTCCAACTCTTCTCCCTTGCAAAGTCGGCAGGGCTGCCGAAGCAAACGGGGGCCACTCTTTCTTTATATATAAAAAAGAAGCCACGCGGGGTTCGCTACGGGCAAGGTCTCGAGGGCCATAAAACCAGAAACACATAGGCACAACCCACCCCCACCCACCCGTCTCCGGACCAAAGTAAGGCTGCGAAACGAAGAGATCGCTCTTGCAACAGGCAGCTGCTCCTCGGAAGTCGCCCGAGGCGCAGGAGCGCCGCTCGCCCGCTTAGACTTGGAAGCCATCAGATAAAGCGTCCACGACCCCCGTTTCCTTCCTCCCCGGAAGACTCGCGCATCTCCATCCTAACACTACCCGGGGAGGGGGAGGGGAAGCGGGGGAGATGCGGAGCGAAGCACCACTGAGGGGGCAGCAGAACCAATTTTGGGGAGGGGAAAAGGAGGTTCCCCTAGGAAATAATGCCGCCGGTTACGTTTCTCCCGACTCGGAGTAAGCAGGCGGGTCAACGCGAGGCGGGATGAGGCCCACCGTCGTTCTCCTCCTCCACCACCCGCTCGCCTACCCTTCATCTTCCTCGTTTTTGCTCGCGTCGATTTTCGCTCCCTCCGATTCTCCTGTGCCGCCGCCGCCGCCGCCTCCTCCGCCACCTCCTTCGGCGCCGCCGCCGCCACCGCCTCCGTTGCCCGAGGCCCCTTCAGGCTGCTCGGCCTGCTCCGAAGCCTCCGCGGCAGCGGCATCTCCGGCCAACGACTGCTCCGACATGGTGCCTCGGCCGGCTGGTCTCGCAGGAAAAGGGAGAGAGGAGCGTCACCGAAGGTTTGTTGGGGGGGGGGGAGAAGAAGAAGGCGGGATCCTGCGAGGCGCGGGGGGGGGGAGAGGAGTCAGTAGGGGCTGCGCTGCCCGACCGCGACGAAAACCGCGACGGCGGCGACGTGCCAAGCGCGGGCTGCTGGCGTTTCCCTCCTTTCTCGCACTTTAATGGCGCCGCCTCGATGGTTCCCAACCTAAAATGGCCGACGGAAGGAATGCGGCGGCGGCGCGGCCACGTGACCGACGCCCCAGTTTTCTTTCTCTCCTCCTCCCTTCCCCACGCCGTGCGCGCGCATTCCCTCGCCTTGAGGTCGTTTTGCTAGAGGAAACCATAGAGACGCAGGCGGACGGGGGACATAGAGGGGCCGTCGGTGGCGGCGTGGCGTCTTTTCTATTCAGCTTGTCTAGTCAGCCCCTTCGGTCGTGTTGTTTGTTGTTATTGCGTTTATTTATTATTCGTTAGGACTGCCTCAGCTTCCCTCATGTGATCCCAGGGCAGTTTAAAAAACAAAAAAGCGGGTCCGCAGCAGTTTTAACAAGGCATTACAAAACGATAAAAGCACAAATAAAACTGAAATGAAATAAATAAATAAATAAAATAAAACTGAAGTGAATAATAAGGGAGCAGCAGACAATAGGAAGGCCGCCATCACAGGCCTCACAACACAAACCCCGGATGTAGGAGATTTCTCCCACAGAAGTAAGAACTCGGAGCGCCACTCGGGCTCCCTTTATTCCTGTCACAGAAGCGCCGCCATTCCGTGAAAGAGGAGGTCTCGGAGCCGGAGATCCCGCGAGGGTCTCGGCCAAAGGGAGCGGGTCTTTCCGGGACGCGGGAGGGAAGAAAGGGCCGCGCGACTCCCTCGCAGGAGGAGAGGGAAGGGCGTTAGGCGGCGGCGGCCCAAGGCTGTCCTGGATTAGACCAGTAGCTGCTAAAATAAAGGCTTAAGATCGGAACTATTGTATTTGGGCCGATTAACAGGACTGGAGCACGGCCAAGGAATCACATCAACTCCGGATAACCAGAACAAGGGAAGTCATCCAAGTGTTTAATTCGGAACTGAATTAATTGGCTCTTTTGATTGTATTATGATTTGGTATTTTATTAATGTGGCCTGTTATTTATGAAAAATTAATAAAAAGTACTTTTTAAAAAAGCTGTCCTGGATTATGAACACGCCGCCGGCTCTTGCACAGCTTGCACGACCACGACCGTTTGCTATTGCATTTATTGCGTTTGCAAATTTCCGCTCGCATTTAACAGGCGAACGATCCTGTGAACAATCCCACGCGCGTCCATAACACGTTCGGCGATGAGAAACGCTTTGTGCAGTGCTCTATGAGAAAGAAACGAGATGGGTTTGTGTGTGAGAGACATGCTGAGTACCCACTTTTATTTATCAAAATAGAATCTTTTTAAAAAACAAAAAGCATCAGCTTCATCCACCTGATAAAGCGGACTGTGGTCCACCAAAGCCCATGCCATAATAAACCTCTTTCAATGCGCCACGAGGCCCTTCGTTTTTGCTGCAAAAGACTGAAACGGCCATCCCTGTGCAAATCTGAAAGCAATTACACATTTGAAAATTAGACAGGCAATATTGTACTAAGAACCTCCAAAAATGCAGAGCAGCCTGGATTATAGTGTGTGAAACAATACTGTCTGCTCTCTTTTGACTCAGTATATTCGCAGTCTCGCCTAGAGATGCCGGGAGGATTGAATCTGGGGCATTGCGCTCACATGCAAAGCAGGCGCACTACTATTTCCTAGGCGCTCTTAAACCTGGCTACGCACCCAGCCAATCTTCCATCATCAATGGGGCTTAATACTGATTTATCCGCATGGTTCTTTTAGGGATAATAGATGCCAGTAAAGTGCTACATAAAAGTAATATATCAGTAGTACAAACAGCGTATTTTTAATACAGGAATTTCACAGGTGGCAGAGAGCAGATTGCCATACTGGAACAAGTGAGCTTCAAGAGGAGACAGTTAACATGAATTAAATTCATCAAGAGGTTCAGTGCTGTCACTTTTGGGTTGGCTCACAAGTTTTTAGTAACGCTGCCAGGATTTATCAATAACAGCTTCTTGCGAACAGTCAGTGTTAATTAGTTATCACTGTTCTTTTCTGCATTTCATTTCTTTCTGAACTGCTTACAATTCCCTCCCAGTATTATACACACCTGCCTACTGGCTTATTAAATCTGAAAAAGACTGCATTCTTTGAAACTAGAGTTTAAAACTGGTTAAGTCTTTAAAATATACAAGACCCTTAGTTAATGAAGGGGAACATGCTAGTCTGTCAGTGAGAATGCTTTGCCTCAAAGTCTCACATTCAAGGGCAAACTCTCTTCCTGATGTTGAGGCTCTCATTAAATACAGTGGTGCCTCACAAGACGAAATTAATCCGTTCCGCGAGTCTCTTCGTCTAGCGGTTTTTTCGTCTTGCGAAGCAACCCTATTAGCGGCTTAGCGCTATTAGCGGTTTAGCGGCTATTAAAGGCTTAGCGGATTAGCGGCTAAAAGGCTATTAGCGGCTTAGAAAAAGGGGAGCGGAAAAAAATCGGAACACTCACAAGACGTTTTCGTCTTGCAAAGCAAGCCCATAGGGAAAATCGTCTTGCGAAGCAGCTCAAAAACGGAAAACCCTTTCGTCTAGCGGGTTTTCCGTCTTGCAAGGCATTCGTCTTGCGGGGCACCACTGTATCCGTATACACTAGGCAAATAAATGCGTTCTTTTCCCAGGCCTTAGGCTAATTAAACCATCTAGTCGTACTTTGAATCCCAAACACCTTGCGACTCAAAAACATTTTGGCTCCCGAACGCGCTCCTACAGCCAATTGGAAGCTGCGCCTTAGTTGTCATTTTCAGAAGTTGAACAGACTTCCCGAACAGATTCCATTCGACAACCAAGGTACGACTATAGCCTTTTAAACTGGGGGGGGGGGGTGTTTTTACTATGGTATTTTTGTTTTACAGTATATTGTAACCTGCTCTGTGATCTTTGGATGAAGGGTTTAGAAATTTGTTAGAACTCTGGCATTTCCAGATAGGGGTAGGAGACCCTGCATCTGAAATGCTGGAGATCCTGCAAATCAGCATAGGAAATATATTACTGAATAGCCATGTGGTCTGACTAGGGCATATGGCAGCTTCCTTATCTTCCTAGGACCCGAGATTTACCGTAGTTTTGAAAGAGGGGAGTTTGGACTTTATATCCCACCTGTTACTCCCCTTAAGGAATCTCAAAGCGGCCAACAATCTATTTTCCCTTCCTCCCCCACAACACTCTGAGGTGAGTGAGGCTGAGACTTCAGAGAAGTATGACTAGCCCAAGGTTAGCCAGCAGCTGCATGTGGAGGAGCGGGGAAGCGAACCCAGTTCACCATATCGCTCTTAACCACTACACCATGCTGGCTCTCTTCAAAGAACTGGTGGCAACTTCTAAGGAGTTTTTAAATGCAAAAAAAGGATGGGGAAGTAGGATTCCCTCTCAGATTACATGTACTGTATTGCATACTAACATCGAAACTGTGTGACCATTATTTAAATTGCTCAATTACTATCATGGTCAAAGGTCCTTTTTGGTGACCACTCAACATTAGGGTAAGGTGAGAGGACTTGACAGTTTGATTGGTCTCAATGAGAAAGAGAGCCTCTTGCCTCATAAAACCCAGACTATCGTTTTTATTATTCTTTAATATATTCTTTTATATAGAAAGAATGCAGCACTGAAAAAGCCACATCCCCAAATACCATATAATACTAGATAAGGGAGCAATAATGAAAGGGCAAGTACTCATGGAGTAAACTCCCCAGGCACTGATTATTTTCATAGGGTTTGCTTTTCCTGCTGACTAGCACTCATTTCCATTTCTACCTTAGATTCCTTTTACTGTCAAGGTCACTGGACTGTAGAAATCTAAAGACTGCTAAGACACAGCCTGCTCATTTACAAAAAAATAAAGCTCACGGGGATGGAGAGACTAAACACTATTCATACCTTTAGTTTTCCAAAGATCAGGCAAAGTTCTTGGATTCCATTTGAAAGCCCTAGTGTTTATGCCAGTGATTGTCATTATCATAACTAAGGCTAAGTAGACACACTGCATCACCCCATTGTGTTTATCAGCAGCAGACTAGACTGTGTTGGCTGCAACTGCCAAGTCGGTGTCAAAGCATGAGCAATGGACAAACAACCCTCCTAGTACTTAAAACTTTTGATTAATTGTTTGTTGTTTTAATGAAACAGCATTTTGTCTTCCTTAGTAGTAAAAACACCTTAGTTGCACAACTTAATTAAAATGCAAATGTTTTTTTTTAAAAAACACCCAAACAACCAGCCAACAATTTTCAGTAAACCTAGGGTATGTTTCAGTCTCTGTTCAGTGTTTTTCAAAGAAAAGGGATGACTTCCCTCCAAGCATACATAGATTAGGGACTACATATCAACATAAAAGATCACACTTGCTTCTATAATCAATAAAGTCTCTTCATTTTTTAAATGAAAACGTCGGTGATAGAATCATGTTGCAGTACAGCATGGAATACATTTCTCTAGCACACACTGTGTGGGTTTAACATGTTGCAATATTGCTCACAAGTACCTAATGGTATTCTTGAGCCTGATATAACCACCATGGTATTCTCAAAATGCTGAAGACAGCACTCACAGAAGATAAGCATTTTTATTTGAGTCATTCAACAAAGAATACAAATAAAAATTGTATAAACACAAGAACCACATTGGCATCATAACACAGATGACAAAAGGACAAAAAGTAAAAACCATAAAGAAAACTATTCGGCCGCTATGTACAGTTGGACACTGTTGTGTCATACACTAAAAGTCTTTTACAAAATAATCTCATGTCACGAAGACCACCCTCCAGTCAGTCCTGATGTTCTGCAAGATGGCTTTGCTGTAGAATCTACCTACAACCAAGACAAAAAACATTATGAGACTAGTGCAACATTTACAATCGTTTTTAAAAGGTCCATTTTCATGAACTGCTTTAAGTCCTCTATTTATTCCTCGCTTCACTGTTAAAGATCATATGCATCTCTGTTAACATGAAATATTTCTGATGACCCAATTGCACTTTACATGCCCAGGCGTCCCAGTTCAGCTCAAATGATGCGAGCTATGTCAAAGAACTGTAGAAACTCAGCAAGGAAGTTCTTGGTTTACTAGAAACCAAGCTGTAGAAGAGCCTTTCACGGCTTCAACTGCTAGCGGGAAAGAGAAAGTGGCAATACAAGGAAAATTATTGTTAGCCAAGTGATTAAATAGAAACTGCCATCTGCATATGATCTTTAATGTTTCCAGATTTAAAAGTTCGTTTAGGTTTGTAGAATTCACTAATAGCTATAAAAGAAAAAAGCAAGCATTAAATCTTAAAGAACGAACACTTAAAACGAGGTTCCACAATTGATATACAACACTAAACAGAAGACCAAAAATGATTAAGCTGTAAAGGCATTTATGCACTTTAACTCCTGTAAAAAACCATTTTAAGTTAAGACACTTAAATCTTCAAAGAAGATTTTAAAAAAGAAGCCAAAGTCTGAAGTTTTCCACTTTAATCTTTACGCTGGTACATGAAGTTGGAAGAGACCATACCACAGGACAGCGTTTTCTGGTGTATGCCTTGCGCTCTGCCTGCAACGTGCGACCCCCAGAGATAGACGTGGTCAGGGTGACACACGGCCTGCAATGAAGTTCCCGCTGGCGGGTACAAACAAGGTATAATGTCAGAGTTAGAAGACAACAATCTTGTTTTGCTTAAGTTGTACCCATTTCAGTACTTTACCTGTTGGTTAACACTTCTATTAAGTTTAATTATTCCTCTACACCACCTGGCACACAATGTAAGCAGAAAAACTCTTATGTTTCTCTGAAGTACTAAGGACGATGAACCACCTTTTACAGAGTTAAAGATCTATAGACACTTAAAAGTAAAGAGTTTTAAAAACACATTTCAAAACACGTTTTTTAAAAAAGTTTTTTTTAGAAAAAGGCTATCCAAGAAAAGTGGTTTATACTTGTTTGTCTATTGATCTTTAAATTAGATTAGACGTATGGGTGGTGACACTTTCACTCAATACACACCTGTTTCTTTCCAGGTTTTCCTTTAGTATGGCTGGTAGTTGTTTTGGTGATTACCGCCACCTCGGGATGCCTTTCCGTAAGTGCTTTGCTGTCCTGTTCAGGAGAGAAATTGCAGCTTCAAAGTCCATCTCAAAACCACAGGATACTCAAAAGATGCTGTACCAACTATTATCGGAATCGTTACAGATACTTACACAAACCTCTATCAGTTTCAGTACAGACTCCCACAACTCTTAGAAACTCCCACAACTAAAAATCCATAAAGAAATACGCAATACCCTCCTCTTCCTGCCCCATAGATGCCAGGATGAGAAAGACCATAAAACTACCCTAAATCTATAGTATGGAGGCAATGTTGAAAGAAAAGAGGCTTACCACTGTAGTCAGCGTATCCCTGTCCATAGCCATAACTTGGGTAGTTGTACCCAGAATAATCATATCCACCATAGCTGCTGTAACTCTGATCGCTGTAAGGACTGTTGTAACTTCCATATCCTTGATCATAATAGTTATTATACCCTTGGTTCCAGCTTTGACCTTGACCTAAAATAAAGTGATTATGACATGAAATCTTTAGCCTGCTTTTTTATGTTAGAGAAAAATTAAAAGCCGCAGTATTTAAAGCTTTTTTACTCTAATATTCAGCTACAAAGGCTCCCAAATTTTAAAAAAATGTAGAACAATCTCTGCCCTCAGTCTTACAATCTAGTATCACTCCAAGAACACCCCCTCACGTTGCAACTCCTGATTCAGATGGTTTCTGGAGACACATTTCAGCAGTTAAGATTTAAGGCACACTCACCCCTGCCACGTCCTCTGGAACCACCACGCCCACCAGATGAAGCGCCTCTGCCTCCCTTCTGTTGCTGCTGTTGCTGCCTATATACATCTTTGGGCTGTGCTACTTTTATCTCACACTAGATGAAAACAAAAGTGCAGAACTATAATACTACGTACACAAAGGACTTAACATTCTGAACTATCATCACTCTTGCATGCAAGAGAAGTTGGAAGTGACAAACACAAAGCAATACCTTTCCAGAACCAATTTGATGGTATCTGCTTTCCAACAATTTCTTTACCGGTTCTTCATCTGAGTATGTGATGAAACAGAAACCCCTTCTTTCATTTGTCTTCGTGTCCATGGGAAGCTCAATATTTTCTATCTGAAAACCACAGTTAAAAGCTGTAAAATCTAACCCAATGTCAGCTTTCACCAAACTAGTGCTTTCTGTTTGTTTTGATCTACAACTCCCATCAGTCCCAGCCGACACAGACTTCCTTCATCCTCTTGGCCCCTATTTTGCAATGTGTATATACTTTCACTCTTCCAGCTTCCAACCTTTACCATCCCATTTTTTCTTGCAAACCCTCATGCCTAAAAGTAAATCTCTAACTTCTACATGCTCTCAAATCCTTCCCCTGGACTCTGATCGAACTCAAGCTACATTTACTCACATTCATCCAATGCTCTTCCGTCATTCTTTTTAATATCCTCTTAGTTCTTCATTCACCCCTCTTACTTTTACCTCATTGATGCAATTCAGACTACAAATATTTTGAGACAAGGCTCATCTTTTTCCTTATGTTACTCTTAAGCACCAGATGCATTACAGTGTATTGACCAATAATTAATATTTTTAGGCAGCTTGCAAGAAAAGTCTTAACTGAATAGTGTAAAAATCCAAACCCATGCCCCTACTTCCATTGTAAATGCAACTCTCAAATTGTTCCTATTTGTTCCCACTGTAAGCTCTAAAAGTCAACGACCCCAAGAGAAAAGCTATCAAGCTACTGAAAGGTCACATCTGCACATAATAAGCCAGACTTTCTGGCCTATTTTGAATCAGCTTTACTGATCATAGCTTCTTGCAACAAACTCTGATCCCTAACTTATACATAATGAGATGTCAAAGCTCCCTCCTACATTAATCCTGTTTGTGCCAGGGGATCAATATAAAGGAGTGACCAGGGAACACTGCTCACTCAGAAGGTCTAGCTCACTGTTGTATGCAAATGCAGACAGTGTCATTCAAAACTACTATATTACAGTAAGCCCACAACTTTTGGGGATCGTGCCTAAAGCCAAAATTACAGTCAAAACACACTGGGTGCAATGGTGGATGAGATTGCCACATTCTTTTTACTGGATGCCCAACCCTTTTTAAATTTGGCCAAGCATGTAAAGCTGAATGCATACAAGTTAAATGTGCACAAGTTGCAGGCTTCTTGTACAATTTAGAACAAGCAATGTTTTACCAGTAAGTATGCCACAAAATACCCCTCAACTGTAGGCACAAAAAATGCTAGACAAAGACAACAACAAAGATTATACCTCTCCAAAGCCACCAAAATATTCCTTTATTTGCTCTTCAGATGTATCTGGACTCAGTCCACCAACAAACACTTTTTTGGGTGGCTCTTTCCCCTTTAAAGCTTTTGCCCTTTTGGGATCTATTAACTTGCCATCCAATTTGTGTTCCTTCAGTTCCAAAACCTAAAAATACACGAGTTCAAATTCAGACTCAGAAAATGAAAATACTTCATAAGTATTCAAAGATGCATTTAACACCAAGACTTACATACCTTCTCAACGCTGGCAGCATCTTTGAAAAGCACAAAGCCAAAGCCTCTAGACCTCCCTGTGACAGGATCTGTTTTAATTGTGCAGTCCACCACTTCTCCAAAGCGAGACAAATACTCCGTCAAATCTTTTTTGCTCGTATCCCAGCTTAGGCCTCCAATGAACATTTTACTGCAATGAAAGGACAGACATTTGATTAAATTATACCTTCCCAAAACATTATGCATTTAATGTATGTTTTGACTTTCAATTTGCAATGTAGCTAATAAATTTAAAGTAAGGCAATTACACTAACCAATACAAAACATTATTAAGCAAGACAGACAAATATGCTTGATTGCCCCAACTCATTTACCATGTCTCTATTGTATTCCACAAATTAGAAAAACTCAAACATGTCACACTTGATGTACAGTCACAAGTTAGTAAGGAAAATCCAAAACCTCATTTTTGCAGAGAGGGGGTCCTTCAGAACACTGCTCTACTGATTTGTCCTGCATATGTGATTCAAACTGTGAGCAAAGATGACTGTAAAGGTCCTTAATTTTTTATATATTAAAGTCCTATCTCTTATCCCTACCATGGGAACAGCTGGGCATAAAGTTCTCAATGCTGATCTACAATGTTATCTTTATTTTCCATTGTTTGGGGGAGAAAGCATTTTAATTTCAAAAAGCCCAAATACAAGAGTAGCCAAGTATAGGTCAACATTTTCATGAAGCGGAACACATTCTGTATCTATTCTGAGATTATGACAACTCTTGTAAGTTCTAATGCCTCTACACGACAGTAAATGTATATCTGGTTTAAAATACATGCCTATAGAACCCCTATTACACTTTCAGCTTAGTGTGAAGCTTATTTTGTTTAAATGGGACTTACTTCCAAGTAAAAGTATATGGAATGGAGGTTATTTGCAGGCAAACACAATCTATCCTGATTTAAGACTTTGCAACAGGAATGAAAGGTACATATTTGATTAACTGCTCATCCTATCTTGAGCTTAGAATGGAATCAGGACAGAAAGAATGAAATTAAGACACCCTTCCCTGGAAGCAGGAAACTTGCATAATAAGTAAGGACAACTATCAGCTTTGAATAGTCTTGCAACGATGAAATGCAGGCTAACATGAAAGTGCAGATAACTAACCATGCTCTCAATCTTAACAGCCCTGAAAGGTAGGTCAATGGGAATTTTATATTGTAGGTGGCTGGGATAAGGCCTTAGAGAACTGTGTGGACCTGCATGGCCAACACCCAGGAATACTGTAGTGGGAATTGCAATCCAGCATCATCAAAAGGATGGCACAACAAGAGGTTTGAAGAAGCTCTCAAGGCAAATCTTTAAATATGTAGTATAAAAACCAACAACTGAGAATCACTGGCCTGCGAGAGCTTCAACTGGAGAACAGCCTTTACCAAAGGCATCATGGCCTTTGAAGAAGCAGAACTCAGAAAAGGAGAAACACAAGGGAGAAATGTGCTAAGAGGAAGGCACAGTTTGGCAAATCCTTACTGTGATCTACTACCACCTGAAACCTCTGACCCCACTGTGGAAGGATGTATGGATCCAGAATTGGCATCCACAGTCACACCGTTAAGACCATATTCATGTAAGACAATCTTACTCGGATACGAGTGATCACCAAAGAAGACAACTACATCCAAGAGTCTCCATGCTGCACAATAATAATAATAATAATTTATTATTTTTAGCCAGGCAAAGTGCAGCAGTTAGGTTTGTTGGGAGTAAGGCAATGTTTCTCCAACTTGGGAGTTATAGTCCAACAACAGCTGGAAGACTCACCATCCCTGACCACTGGGTCCTGCTAGCTAGGGACGATGGGAGTTGTAGTTCAACAACATCCAGAGACCCAAGTTTAAGAAACACAGGACCGGGGCCTGGGAGGGTTCCAATCCCCACTCGGCAACTTGCTCTCTCACCCTAACCTACCTCACAGGGTTGTGGCGATTAAACTTAATGGGAAGGGCAAAAGGGACCACGAGCGCCTTACGGGGTGGGGGAGGATGGGACAAAAACTTAACATAAATAAGTGAAGCAAAACGCACTAGTGTAGCAATCCTGTGATGAGCGCAGCCTTGGCAGAGATCAAGTGCGCCCAGAATCCAGCAAGATGCCTTGAGAGCCTGACACACAACGAAGCCTACACTGGCCGGCAGCAGCTCTCCATGGCTGCAGAGCAGGTAAGTCTCTCCCTAGTCCCCCGCTTGGGATCGAACCTGGGACCTCCCCGCATTCAAAACAGGCGCCCCTTACTACTCTTGCCTGGTTCCCAGACTGCGCACGCGGCGGCGCCACTTTCCTTGATCCCGCCCACCGCGCTCGCCCATAGGCTGCCGCTTGCGTCACGGCGCCTTAACGGGCACATTGCCGGCTCCGCCCAGTTGGAAGAGGAGGCCGAGCGCGCGAGCGCGCGGGGGGCGGAGCGAAGGACACACAAAAGGGGCCCGGGGAGGCGGCGCTCGCGTGGGAACGGCCTAGTCACGTGGCCGAGCCGCCTCAGTCCCCCCCCTCCTTCCCGCCATTTACTTTTCCTACAGGACAAAATGGCGCCCTCGCTCTTTTCCTCCCCCTCCCCTCGCCACGCCGCGAGGCTGGTTTCCTCCACCTGCTCGTCCGCCCTTCGTACCCGTCATCTTGCTGGTTCTTGCTGGCGTTGATCTTGGAGCCCTCGGCGAAGTCGTCCCCGCCGGCGCCGGAGCCCGCGTTGTTGTTGTTGCTGCTGCCGTAGTCGGTGTTGTCCTCCATGGCCGAGAAGGGCCGAGAAGAAGCGCGCACAACACAGAGACACAGACAAGACGAGAGAAGGGACAAGCGAGCGAAGCCGAGCAGACTATTAAAATGGCGGCCGTAACAAGAGATCCGGGCAGAGCCTGCGCCGCGGTTATATACGGCCTCTCTCGCCCAATCGGCGCCGTCCGCAGGCGCAGGCGCGGAGAAGGAGGGCGGAGGGATTTTCTGTAGGAAAAGAGCTCTCCAGTGGCGGAAGGGCAATGGCGGAGGCGTGAGCCCGAGTGGGTTGGGCTATGTTAAGAGCCTTTCGGTTTCTTCCACCAGGGACTCCACACGTTTGCGTACAAAAGTACCCGTTTGCATTCAGTGGGTCTCGTTTCCCATTTATTATTATTATTATTATTATTATTATTATTATTATTATTATTATTATTATTATCATCATTTATTACCCGCCCTAAGCCTGCAATATTTTAAGCACAACATTTAAAAACGGTTCAAAGCAACAAAATAAGACGGGTCCTAAAAAGTAATAAGCTGCGGCTTGTAATGCTAAGTCTGTTTACTCAGAAGGCAATGATGGTGGATTCAGGGCTTAGTTGGTGTTAAGGGACCTGCATATGCCATTGCTTTTCATAAAGCAGATGAAGGGAAACATGGTTCCTGATCACGTGCAGAGTGCCTTTCTTTCATGAGTAAATACAGATGGGCAGTACACATGGGACATCCAGTAGGAAAGTGAGCCTTGCTTCTAGTTTTCACCCTCACCCCACATTCACAACTTCTGAAAGGACCTGCCTGCATGCAAAGTTTTTGTTTCTGTACTTGCCCCAAAATCAATTGTACGGCCTGCTTGTGTGGTTTGTGGCTTCTTTCGCAGTGCGGAAAAAGGGGGTCAGTGGTGGCTTTTAGTGGGCACAATGAAGCCCTCCCATGTTTGAGCCTGTATGGTCATGTAGCATAGCTGTCAACTGTCAACCTTCCCTTTTTTTGCACGAAATCCCCTTATTCCAGCGCCGTTTCCCGCTGCTTCCCACTGCTATCCCGGATTGTTAGATATCCCGTAGACTGTCCCCGGGACAGGTGAGGCTGCTGATCCCTTATTTTCGAGGCTGCTGATCCCTTATTTTCAAATCTGAAAGTTGACAGCTATGCATGTAGTGCAGGAAGAGTTCCCCAGAGGACATCCATACATATCATGATTTGGATGAGGTTTCTGTGAGGGCTGTATTCCTTTGTAGGAAACAGTGCAAATCAAGGCTGAGTATGATACATGACAACGGCTACATACACATCATGCATTTAAAGAACAGCCCCCCCCCAAAAAAAGAGAATATTGTGAACTGTAAGAAACTTGTTGCACAGCTATAATTCCCAGGACCCTTAACAAACTACAATTCCCATAATTATTGGTGGGGGAGGCATACTTTAAACGTATGGTATGTACACAGCCTTATATTTTTCATCCAGTACCCTACATGATTCCAGCCACACAAATGCTAAAGGTTTCTCCCAGTGCTTTTTATTCTTAAAAACAAAAATGTTTAGGTGTACTCTCATTTTGACTCAAGAAAATCACCATTTTATAGTTCGAATCGGGAAAAATAAATACAGTAAATGGACAAAAGGACAAAGATTCACAAAATGTTTAGGGGTAGGTGTAACCCAGCTCTCCCCCCCCCCCCGAAAAAAAGCACTGATTTCTCCACACATACTGTACATTGTTCTCTCCATTCAGGCAAGCAAGCTCTGTCGCAGTTAAACGACACACCCAAGCCAGGAAAAAGCACCCAAGAAGGGTGGTGCCCAGCAGTTGGTGTCAGGAGTTGCCTGGCTGCTTTCTCAAACTCCCCACTGCTTGCTATTCAGACTTTAGCAGGAAGTTAAGTAATGCTTTGAGCAAGGCTTCTATCATATGCACACATCAGGAAGGAAGGAAGCTCCATTGAGGTTCATGGGGTATCTCCATGTCAGTTAGAATAAGATTACAGTGCCCATGCTCTTTCCACCCTTTTTATAAAAAAAGGAGAGAGGACAAAGAGTAAGGACAGAGCATCCTCAGCCTTTCCAAGCAGGGTTACCTGCCTCCAAGTTTAGAAAAGGTTCAAGGAGCAAAGGACCCTGTTTCCTTTTCCGACAAAATTTGAGTCCATACTAACAATACAGCTCAGGTAAGAGCCAGCCTGGCTGAGATGTATGCACAGGTACAGTGGTACCTCAGGTTACATACACTTCAGGTTACATATGCTTCAGGTTACAGATTCCGCTAACCCAGAAATAGTGCCTCGGGTTAAGAACTTTGCTTCAGGATGAGAACAGAAATCGCACGACTGCGGCGCAGTGGCAGTGGGAGGCCCCATTAGCTAAAGTGGTGCTTCAGGTTAAGAATAGTTTCAGGTTAAGAACGGGCCTCCAGAACGAATTAAGTACTTAACCCGAGGTACCACTGTATATGCTCTTGCCACCCTGAACAATTTGGTCCCGCTAGCAAACTTGAACAATTTGGTCCCGCCACCTCACTTCCCACTAACTCTAGTTCATGCTTGAAGTAGTTTAAAAGCACAGGAGTACAGGTTTCTGTCCCTTCATAAGTGGAAGGATTATTGTATTGCCCTCCCCAAAAGGCGTCCTTATTTTTTTGAAAGTCCTTCATTTCATTTGAGAGCACCAGATTAATCATAGAATCATAGAGTTGGAAGAGACCACAAGGGCCATCGAGTCCAACCCCCTGCCAAGCAGGAAACACCATCAGAGCACTCCTGACATATGGTTGTCAAGCCTCTGCTTAAAGACCTCCAAAGTAGGAGACTCCACCACACTCCTTGGCAGCAAATTCCACTGTCAAACAGCTCTTACTGTCAGGAAGTGCTTCCTAATGTTTAGGTGGAATCTTCTTTCTTGTAGTTTGGATCCATTGCTCCGTGTCCGCTTCTCTGGAGCAGCAGAAAACAACCTTTCTCCCTCCTCTATATGACATCCTTTTATATATTGGAACATGGCTATCATATCACCCCTTAACCTCCTCTTCTCCAGGCTAAACATGCCCAGCTCCCTTAGCCGTTCCTCATAAGGCATCGTTTCCAGACCTTTGACCATTTTGGTTGCCCTCCTCTGGACACGTTCCAGTTTGTCAGTGTCCTTCTTGAACTGTGGTGCCCAGAACTGGACACAGTACTCCAGGTGAGGTCTGACCAGAGCAGAATACAGTGGCACTATTACTTCCCTTTATCTAGATGCTATACTCCTATTGATGCAGCCCAGAATTGCATTGGCTTTTTTAGCTGCCGCGTCACACTGTTGGCTCATGTCAAGTTTGTGGTCAACCAAGACTCCTAGATCCTTCTCACATGTAGTGCTCTCAAGCCAGGTGTCCCCCATCTTGTATTTGTGCCTCTCATATTTTTTTTGCCCAAATGCAATACTTTACATTTCTCCCTGTTAAAGTTCATCTTGTTTGTTTTAGCCCAGTTCTCTAATCTGTCAAGGTCGTTTTGAAGTGTGATCCTGTCCTCTGGGGTGTTAGCCACCCCCACCCCCCCAGTTTGGTGTCATCTGCAAATTTGATCAGGATGCCCTTGAGTCCATCATCCAAGTCGTTGATAAAGATGTTGAATAAGACCGGGCCCAAGACAGAACCCTGTGGCACCCCACTAGTCACTCTTCTCCAGGATGAAGAGGAACCATTGATGAGCACCCTTTGGGTTCGGTCAGTCAGCCAGTTACAAATCCACTGAGTGGTAGCATAGTCAAGACCGCATTTTACCAGCTTCCTTACAAGAATATCATGGGGCACCTTGTCGAATGCCTTGCTGAAATCAAGGTAGGCTACATCCACTGCGTTCCCTTCATCTACCAGGCTTGTAATTCTGTCAAAAAACGAGATCAGGTTAGTCTGACATGACTTATTTTTCAGAAATCCATGCTGACTATTGGTGATCACAGCATTCCTTTCTAGGTGCTCACAGACTGTTTGCTTAATGATCTGCTCCAGAATCTTCCCTGGTATTGATGTCAGACTGACTGGGCGGTAATTATTTGGGTCCTCTCTTTCCCCCTTTTTGAAAATAGGGACAACATTTGCCCTCCTCCAGTCTGCCGGGACTTCGCCTGTTCTCCAGGAATTCTCAAAGATGACTGCCAGTGGTTCTGAGATCACATCTGCCAGTTCTTTTAATACTCTTGGATGCAGTTCATCTGGCCCTGGAGACTTGAATACATCTAAACTAGCCAAGTATTCTTGTACTATCTCCTTAGTTATTCTGGGCTGTGTTTCCTCTGCTGAATCATTTGCTCCAAATTCTTCAGGTCGGGCATTGTTTTCTTTATCGGAGAAGACTGAGGCAAAGAAGGCATTGAGGAGTTCAGCCCTTTCTGTGTCCCCTGTTTGCATTTCACCATCTTCTCCTCTGAGTGACCCCACTGTTTCTTTGTTCTTCCTTTTGTTACGGACATACCCATAAAAGCCTTTTTTGTTGCTTTTAACCTCTCTAGCAAGCCTGAGTTCATTCTGTGCTTTAGCTTTTCTGACTTTGTGTCTACATGTGCTGGCTATTTGTTTGAATTCCTCTTTGGTGGTTTCCCTCCTTTTCCATTTTTTGTACACATCCTTTTTTAATCTTAACTCAGTTAAAAGTTCTTTAGATAGCCACCCTGGCTTCTTTAGGCACCTTCCATGTTTCCGTCTCATTGGTATTGCCTGAAGTTGTGCTTTTACTATCTCCCTCTTAACAAACTCCAAGCCATCATGAACTCCCTTTCCTTTTAGTATTACTGTCCATGGGATCTCACCCAGCACTTCCCTTATGAAGTCGGCTTTCTTAAAGTCAAGAAATTGAGTCCTAGTATGCTTGGCTGCTCCTTTCCGCTGTATAGTAAACTTCAGAAGAGCATGATCACTCGCGCCTAATGATCCATCCACATCTACCCCACTAACCAGGTCATCAACATTGGTTAGGACCAGATCTAAAATGGCTGTTCCTCTTGTTGCTTCTCCCACTTTCTGGACAATGAAGTTGTCTGCAAGGCCAGTGAGGAATCTGTTTGACCTTATGCTCTTGGCTGAGTTTGACATCCAACAAATATCCGGGTAATTGAAGTCCCCCATTACTACTATCTCCCTTCCTTTTGCATGCTTGGCCATCTGTTCCAGGAAGGCATCATCTATGCCCTCCGTTTGGCTTGGGGATCTATAGTAAACTCCCACAATGAGGTCTCTGTTATTCTTCTCTCCCTTAATTTTGACCCAAATGCTCTCACTTTGGCTTTGAGGTTCTAAATCTTGGATCTCTTCACAGGTATACACATCCCTGACATATAACGCCACTCCTCCTCCTTTCTTGTCTGGTCTGTTTCTCTGAAATAGATTGTATCCCTCCATTATTACATTCCAATCATGGGACTTATCCCACCAGGTTTCAGTGATGCCTATTATGTCATATTTAGTTTGCTGTACCAAGAGCTCAAGCTCATCTTGTTTATTTCCCATGCTTTGTGCATTAGTGTACAGACATTGAAGTCCATTAATCATTCCATTAATCAATGGACACTGAAGTCCATTCCATTAATCAATGGACATTGAAGTCCATTATAATATATAGGACACACTGCCTATCCCTCATTGAATTCAAATGCCAGTGTTTTGAAATGTTTAGTTTGCAAACTTAAGCAACTGGAATGATTCCTGATCAGTGAAACTTCTTTTAAGTACGTAAGAAAAGTGCTGCTGGATAAGACCACAGGACATGAGCACAATAGCACTCTCCTATTCATAGGCTTCAACAACTGGTATTCAGGGGAATTCTACTTATTTATTTGTATGTAGCATACTATACAAATACATTTGTTTTCTTGAAAGCCCCATAAACACTCTCTTAA
This sequence comes from Podarcis bocagei, assembly GCF_964188305.1. Lineage (NCBI taxonomy): Eukaryota > Metazoa > Chordata > Lepidosauria > Squamata > Lacertidae > Podarcis > Podarcis bocagei. The sequence continues at coordinate 67,439,880 of NC_138134.1, read as the reverse complement.
GCTTATAGCATGTTCCTAAGACTTTTTAATGCCCCTCAGCTTCCAGTGGAAATTAATGTTTTTATCCCCTTGCATTTTAACTTATTTTATCCTCCTCTTCTTATAGGACATTTATTTTAGTAACATTAAGGTTATTCTGGTTACTGTGTTTTGGTCTTAATGTAAGCTGCTTTTCATGTGTTTATGAAGAAAAGTAGGGTTTAAATTGTGGAATTAATAGAGGAGATAATGGAGGAGATAAAAAGGGGTGGCAAAGTGAGTAGCACTGAGCAATCTCATTCCATGCAGCTTTACAAGAAGTAATGGTACATACCGCTGAGCCCCAAAATGGAAAACTATCCTGGTGACATGCTGGCCAAAATTTGTAAAATGAGAAGTGTTGAGTCTCCAGCCTGCTTGAATTCCACACCCTATGACAAGGAAGCCTTTCCACATAATCCTGTGTGTGAAGTCTGACTCATTGGTATATATTTAAAGGCACAATCTTCTTTTTCCATTTGTTCCAGGGTTGCATTTGGACTTTGGCATGGTTAAGTATCATATTATTAAAGAGTGCTTTTTCTTTGCAATTAGCATTATAGCATAGAGGGGGTGAAAAAGAAAAAATCTTCATCTGAAAATGAATTTTATTTAAAAGAACAGAATGAAAACCGAGAACATATTTTTGTAAAATAGTCATAAAGTTAAATGCTCTTGAAATACAGCAGAGATGAAGGTAATATGCTACCCAATCAAAGCATGACATAGTCTAGGGGGTTTAAATTGAGCAGGGACGTGGTTCAGAACTGAGCTTCAGAAATAAATACCGTCAGTAGTATGCACAGACTGCATCTGCCTCAATGAAGTATCTCTGTTTATATTTAATGAGATGTTTCCACAACCGTAACAGTCTGAAATCTAATCTCACCTGGTTGTATGCAGTTAGTCCTACTCAGAGTAGACACATTGAAATTAATGAATCTTAGATCTATTACAGTGGTGCCTTGGTTCTCAAACAACTTGGAACCCAAACACTGCAAACCCAGAAGTGTTCTGGTTTGCGAACCTTTTTCAGAAGCCAAACATGCTCCATTTTGAGTGTTATGCTTCCGTTTTGAGTGTTACGCTGACAATTTGAGTGCCACACTTCTGTTCTGAGTGTTACATTGAAGTCTGTCTGTTTTGGGTACTGTATTTATTTTGCGTTTTTGTTTTTGCAGCTTTTTGTTGTTTTTTGTGACTGTGTGGAACCCAGTTCAGCTACTGATTGATTGATTGATTGATTGATTTGTGTGACTGCAGTACATTGTTTATTGCTTTCATTTTATGGATCGATGGTCTTGTTAGATAATAAAATTCATGTTAAATTGCTATTTTCGGAATTGTTTTTAAAAGTTTGGAACGGATTAATCCATTTTGCATTACTTTCTATGGAAAAGCGCACCTTGGTTTTGGAATGCTTTGGTTTTGGAACAGACTTCCAGAACAGATTAAGTTTGAGAACCAAGGTATCACTGTAATTGCAATGGATGTACTCTGAGTAGGACTAACACTGAATATAAGCCTTCTACCGCATGATACAGTGGTGCCTCGCAAGACGAAATTAATTCGTTCCGCAAGTCTCTTCGTCTTGCGGTTTTTTCGTCTTGCGATGCACGGTTTCCCATAGGAATGCATTGAAAATCAATTAATGCGTTCCTAGGGAAACCGCCTTCAGACCAGGTCCGGGGACAGTCTGTCCCCGGACCTCTTCTGAAGGCTGGGGGGGGGGACAAGGGCTTTTCTTCCCACCCCCAGCATTTTAAAAAACCCTGGGACAGCGGAGGACTTCTCCGCTGTCCGGGGCGATCTTAAAATGCTGGCGGGCGGCATTTTAAAATCGCCCCGGACAGCGGAGGACTTCTCCGCTGTCCGGGGCGATTTAAAAGCCCCTGGGAAGGCAGGCAGGGGGGACAAAGACTTTCGTCCCCTGCCCGCCTTCAGAAGGTGTTCCCGCCCCCCGCCCCACTTCGGAACAGCTTTCCGAAGTGGGGCGGCTGGGGCAGGTGTCCCCGCCCCCCCGCCCCACTTCGGAAAGCTGTTCCGAAGTGGGGCGGCTGGGGCAGGTGTCCCCGCCCCCCCTCCCCACTTCGGAACAGCTTTCCGAAGTGGGGCGGCTGGGGCAGGTGTCCCCGCCCCCCCTCCCCACATCGGAACAGCTTTCCGAAGTGGGGCGGCTGGGGTAGGTGTCCCCGCCCCCCCTCCCCACTTCGGAACAGCTTTCCGAAGTGGGGCGGCTGGGGCAGGTGTCCCCGCCCCCCCTCCCCACTTCGGAACAGCTTTCCGAAGTGGGGCGGCTGGGGCAGGTGTCCCCGCCCCCCCGCCCCACTTCGGAACAGCTTTCCGAAGTGGGGCGGCTGGGGCAGGTGTCCCCGCCCCCCCGCCCCACTTCGGAACAGCTTTCCGAAGTGGGGCGGCTGGGGCAGGTGTCCCCGCCCTCCCCTTCGGAACAGCGTTTTAAAATGCTGGGGGTCGGGAGCGAAGCGCTGCCGACCCCCAGCATTTTAAAACCTTCCCGGGACATGGGGAGATTTTAAAATGCTGGGGTTCGGCAGCGCTTCGCTCCCGACCCCCAGCATTTTAAAACCTTCCCGGGACACGGGGAGATTTTAAAATGCTGGGGTTCGGCAGCGCTTCGCTCCCGACCCCCAGCATTTTAAAACCTCCCCGGGACACGGGGAGATTTTAAAATGCTGGGGTTCGGCAGCGCTTCGCTCCCGACCCCCAGCATTTTAAAACCTCCCCGGGACATGGGGAGATTTTAAAATGCTGGGGGTCGGCAGCGCTTCGCTCCCGACCCCCAGCATTTTAAAACCTCCCCGGGACACGGGGAGATTTTAAAATGCTGGGGTTCGGCAGCGCTTCGCTCCCGACCCCCAGCATTTTAAAACCTTCCCGGGACAGGGGGAGATTTTAAAATGCTGGGGGTCGGCAGCTAACGCTTTGCTCCCGACCCCCAGCATTTTAAAATCTCCCCGGGACAGAGACTTCTCTGCTGTCCCTTGGAGATTTTAAAATGCTGGGGGTCGGCAGCGAACGCTTCGCTCCCGCCCGCCAGCATCTTAAGATCGCCCGGGGCAGGCGGGGGGGGGGAAGGCAGGCGGGGGGAGCAAAGACTTTTGCCCCCCGCCGGCCTTCAGAAGAGGTCCTCTTCTGAAGGCCAGCTGTGGGCGAAAGTCTTTGCTCCCGACCGCCAGCATTTCCTTATGGGCTTTCGTCTTGCGATGCAAGCCCATAGGGAAATTCGTCTTGCGAAGCGCCTCCAAAACAGAAAACCCTTTCGTCTTGCGGGTTTTCCGTCTTGCGAGGCATTCGTCTTGCGGGGTACCACTGTACATGGATTCGCTGCTACTCTTTTACCAAAATGAAAGGGGGCAGGGCAGAAACACAAATAGTAAATGCTGTACATAATGGGAATCTATAAGAGCACCCACTCAGTGTTTTATGTATTCCAGTTCACCAGAACCTAGAAAAGTTCCAATCTAGGGTTTACCAAAATAAAGTTGCAAAGCACACAGCTGGGCCCTGAACTTTGTAGGTGTGACCTTCAAGGAAACAGTTCTGAGCATGCTCAGAATAGATGTATTGCCTCTTTAGTCTTCCTGGAAAAGACCTGCAAATATGGCTAAATTACCATCATGCAGGAAGGGGCAATAACTGCAAAATCAGGTCTAAATGCCATTAACATACACATGTACTATCATTTTGTTTTTCTGCCTGGATACAGGTGGATGGGACCTCCCGGCCACAGCCGTACTTTTGCACTGAGGTTGACTGAGTGGTAAAGAGGATAGGAGATTGACAGAACTATCTCCCTCCCTAAACTAACTCCAAATGGATTATGGAAAGATGCATGAGACAAAAAAGAGCACTGGTTTGAGATTTTGGAGGAAACTTTTAAAAAGACCAAATAAAAAAATTCCTTCCAGTAGCACCTTAAAGACCAACTAAGTTAGTTCTTGGTATGAGCTTTCGTGTGCATGCACACTTCTTCAGATACACTGAAACAGAAGTTGCCAGATCCTTCTCTATAGTGAGAAGGTGGGGAGGGGTATTACTCAGAAGGGTGATGGGAATGGGAGATTGGCAGATAGCTGAGATGAGCCTGTTGACGACTCTTAACGACTGTAATAGGTCTTACAGGAAAAGGCAAGGGGTGAGAAGGTGAGAAATGGCGTAGTCATGTATCATGGCTTAGTCAGTCTATCTGAAGAAGTGTCCATGCACACGAAAGCTCATACCAAGAACTAACTTAGTTGGTCTTTAAGGTGCTACTGGAAGGAATTTTTTTATTTTGACTATGGCAGACCAACACGGCTACCTATCTGTAATTAAAAAGACCAGATTGACATTTTACTGGGTAGAGCTAAGCCCTGCTTGTCCTGACGCACCAAGTCACCGATGACTTTAATCAGGAAATAGGAGAAATGAGTAGAAACAAATCAAGAAACCGAAATACCAGAATTCAATAACAATTCACTTCTAGTCGCGTTCCAAAGGCATTGTCAGTTAACGATGCACACTAATAACTCGGGCTGCCCACAGCAGGATGGGACCCTAATTCTGAGCATACCTTTTGAATCCACCATCAGTGCCCAAAATAAAGAATCTCAAGCGTTTCTTGGGCAAACGAAGCCTCTTGCTCCAAAGCGGTAGGGCAACTACGGGCGCGTGCCACCTAATGTTCCAATGGTACCAAGGGATGCAGCCTACAAGGTCCTCGCACGGCTTGTCCTGCCGATAAACCTGCAGGGAGATGCTGCTCCTGTATTGCAGACAAGACGCACCCTCCCCAGGCACTCGCTCTACGCAGCGGGGAAAATGGCCGCTCAGCTTTTATTACACAACACGGTAGTTTGGGTGCACGCCTATTAAATCCGTAACTACTTTGGGTTACGGAAACGGGGATGGCCGCACGCGTTATGCAGCCCGAGGCCTGACTTATTACCAATTGTTAATATCGATATGGTGATGGTGACGCGCCGCGCATTTCATTCCCCCCCCAAAAAAAATTTATTTTCAGAAAATTATAAACAAACATAAATCATAACCTTATTAAAATTACAATTATTAACATTGTTAAGTGACTTCCTCGCTTCCCCTTGGTTGAATTCCTATGCAGATCCTTTTAACGGCTTTCCAAAAACGCGCCGCGCATTTCAGGCGCTCCCTCGGAAGGCGGTTTGCACCTTAACCAACCCCGCGCGCTTGCACAAACGGAATCCCCCCCCCCCTAGCCACGGCGGGTTCTTGCTCCGCGGCGATGTGCGCGCTCTTCCCTGCGAGCAAGCCCCGCGGAGCAGAGGAGCGCGCGCGCGCGCCCTGGACGGTGCGCGCAGCAGAGCGCACGGCGAATGCGCCCAGCCGCTTCCAGCCGCTGCCCCCTCCTCCTCCTCCTGCGCGCCGCATTACGGCCACTCCGCCTCCCCGTCCATTCGCGGCAGCCAATCGGGCTCCCGCGATCCGGATGCAGCGGCGACTCCGCTTCCAGCCACGTGGTGCGCCCGATCCCCTCCTCTCTCTCTCGCCAGTTCCCCGCGGCTCCTCCCGACGTTTCCCCTCCGACGCCGCGTCCCAGTGAAGCCGCTTTCCGGGGAGGGTCCGCGCGCGCTTTTGCGCTTGGATCGGCTTCTTCCGCGCTGCCGTGCGCGCAGCCAGCAGCCTCATCCCCTCGGCTCGGGGGGCCCCCGCGGTGGACATGGTGGGCTTCGCCGTCCCCGCAGAAGTCAGCGTACTCCTCCTGGACATCGAAGGCACGACGACACCCATCGCGTTTGTCAAGGTGAAGATTTGGGGTGGGTGGAGGCAGAGGGAGCGGAAAGGCCCCGCCGTCGGGTGCGCGTCTGATACTGGTTTTTTGGGGGGAAGGGGGTTTGGATCGGGCCGTCGGAAGCCGCAGCCTGCGCTCCCCCCAACTCCCTTGGGCGCAGGTGAGGCCGCTTTCCCCTTCCGAGTAAACAAACGCTGGGGCACATTAGCGATCTGTGCGCCTCCCCACATTCGCTTTTCTTGGCACGGGTATGGCAGTTTCCCTCTGTAATCACATAACGTTTAGCATCTGCGTTTAGGGAAACCTGGAGGCATGGAGAAAGATACAAAGCAACCTTTTAAGAAAGTTGACAGTAGCAGAATGCTGGGTTTTGTTCTCTTGGTCTGTGAAAAGCTACCGATAGGGTCTATAGACAGTGGCGTAGCGTGGGTTGTCAGCACCCGGGGCAAGGCAAGTAATTTGCGCCCCCTAACCCGTGGATTTGCGCCCCCTAACCCTAACCCCCAGATGTTGCGGCTGGTGCGGCCGGCCCCCCTGCACCCCCCATGCTACGCCACTGTCTATAGATTTGTTGACCTGGGGGGGGCATCGCAAAAACACATGGTAAAAACAGGCACTCCTCACGACCCTCTGCTGCAATTGTGCTGTTCTTATCTGTAAGACAGTTTTTGGTCTAGAATGATGGGGAGCTTATCCAGTGCTATTTCGGGGAAAGATTTCACTACTTTGTGACTTAATCTTGAGAGAATGTGGAATTAAATGTAAGTACTTTTACCACTGTGTACTTTTTTAAAAAAAATATTTTCATGTGTGCATCTCTTGGTTATAATAAATACCATTCTCAGCTCCATTCCCAGTGATCTGTTAGGGTAATAACCACCCACAATTTAGTCGAGAGGATGTGTTTAAATTGTAAGCCAATATTTTTTTGCCGTAAAAAATAGATTTTTTACGTTTGTGGGGAGAAAATGTCAAATCTTCACCAAGGCCAACAATCCAGACTGGTCCTACGTGGGCCAGAAAAAAGCCTCAGGGCAGGGTATCTGCCGCCTTGAATTTTGTACAACACCGCACATGCATATGGTGGCATACACATAAATAGTATTGTTGCATGTGCTTTTGTAGTGGGGACCTTATTTAATTGCATCAAGCACTACTGCCTGTTGTCAGATATGTAATATGCACACACATGTACACAGACACATCCAGAGAGTTATTAAACAGAAGGGGCAAAAGGCCATGAAACGTAAATACAGTATATGAGCTTCCTGTGTTGCTTTGAATTTCTGGCCTCTGCAGTTTGCATCATTTTTCTTTACCCATGTTTATAAATTTGCCAGCAGAGAATAACGCTTAACACACCTGCAGAGGGTTATAAATCCACAAAAGGTGAATCTACATCTGTTCAGTTTAAGATGACACAGGGCTCTCTTTCAGGGCGGTGTTCACTATACTACTGCCGTTAAATGTCACCGGGGAAATGTCAGTGGTAAAGCACCTGTTTTGCATGCATGCAGAAGGTCTCAAATGCAATCCCTGGCTTCACTGAGTAGGGCTGGGAATTTCCTATGCCTGAAACTCTGGAGAGCCAACTACCCACCAGTGTGGACATTACAGTGGTACCTTGGTTCTCAAACGCCTTGGTACTCAAACAGCTTGGAACCCAAGCACTGCAAACCCAAAGTAAGTGTTCTGGATTGCGAACTTTTTTCAGATGCCAAACGTGCTCTGTTCTGAGTGTTACACTTCCCGATTTGAGTGCCATGCTTCCGTTTTGAGTGCCACACTTTTGTTTTGAGCGTTACGCTGAAGTCTGTCTCTTCTTGCTCTTTATTTTGGCGGCTCTTTTTGTTTTGCTTTTGTGACTGTGTGGAACCCAGTTCAGCTACTGATTGATTGATTGTGTGACAGCAGTACATGGTTCATTGCTTTCATTTTATGGATCAATGGTCTCGTTAGAGAGTAAAATTCATGTTCAGTTGCTGTTTTAGGGGTTGTTTTTAAAAGTCTGGAAGGATTAATCCATTTTGCATTACTTTCTATGGGAAAGTAATGGAATGCTTTGGTTTTGGAACGGACTTCTGGAATGGATTAAATTTGAGAACCAAGGTACCACTGAACTGGACTATGTGGACCAAGATGGACATTGTATAAGGCCTGTGTTTCCTAAGTGAAGACATTTGGGACTGGGCTTCTATGTTGTTAAAATTTTTAATAAATACCCAAAAGGACTAAAGGCCCTGTATACCCGTGCCTTTTTTTTTCCTTTTTTTTTGTAAGTAGAACAAACACTTCATAATCTTAAGAATTTAGGGCTTCTATTTCTTCTGCTCACACTCCTGCTATATAAACGTGAGTGAGCTGAGAGCTGTCACCTCAAATACTTAGGAAATTAGGTCACAGTTACACAGTAGGCTTCCTACTGACACTGTATTTTGCCTTAACACATACACACACACACAGAGAAAGAGAGAACTATTATTGTTGTGCCAGAAATGTTCTTTCTGACATTCAGAAGTTCGCCTGATGCTTTCCGGTCCCTACTATTGACTTCATTACCTGGAACGCCACCTCAAATGAATCCCCAGCTTTGCTAATATAATGACTGCTATGTTTCCCGTTACTTCTGTCCTCTAGCGCTGGGTTTCTCAAACTCGAGTCGCCAGCTGTTGTTGGACTACAACTCCCATCATCCCTAGCTGGCAGAGCCAGCGGTCAGGAATGATGGGAGTTGTAGTCCAACAGCTGGGGACCCAAGTATGGAAAACCCTGCTCTAGCAAAACCTGGTCTGGGAGTATGTGAATAGGCGTTAAGAGGAGCTTTTTGAGGGGAAAAGAGGCCCATTGCCCTGAAAAGCTTATTAAAGAAAGAGTTTATCCTTTTGAACCAAATTGGCCTTTTTTATTCTCAAAGTAACCTTAGAATTTTGAGGGACTCGGAGTATCTTTTGAGAATACTTTTTTTCTCTCCAAGTTGATTTTTGCAGCAGGAGCAGCCAACCTTGAACTTGATTTCCTACCTGACTTGAAGGCTGCATCATTTGTCAATTAGCAGGTCCATTGCCCCTGGACATGAACTGCAAATGCCAGACTTTTTGTTCCCTGTTTAATTGGCTGTGCCCAGTCTAGCGGTTCCTTAAACTGGCACTTATCCTGATACTCAGTAATAGCAGCTATAACACCTCATCTCCAGCTGTCCTATTGGAGCTTCCATCCCAACACTCCCAAGAAATATCCCCAAATTCAGGCATCTGTATTGACGCATTATTTAAACATGCATACAAGCATCCCAAGAGCAACAGTACGTAACTCAATACCCGGTTGATTAGGACCAGCATGTCTGCAATCCTGTACAATGTTTCCTGGGAACAAACCCCATTGAACTCGGTGGTTTTTGCTTCCGACTGCATAACTTGTGAAACATACTGAGTTTCACAAAAAAAAGGTTCATCCAGCTGCAGCTTTAATTAGAAATGCAAAACAACCTTGCAAAGAAAGGTTACCACTGCTTGTGTGAAGCCGTACCCCCATCAAATAAAAGGAAAGACGTATCTAGCCTCTGCTTATCCTTTTTAATTCTCTGTGCTTATGCATCGTAAGCAAACTTGAAACCTCATTATTGCCAGAGGAAGGAGGGCCTGCCAGTTAGCCAGGTGATCTAGCAGATGTTGCCATCATTCCTATTCTGAAAAGTGTCTCAGAGCTACACTTCCCTGCATTTCACTCTTGACCAGTAGTAGAAGGAGTGGAGGCGGCAGTGGTGCTCCCCTGGCTTCCTGACAGCTGAGTCACTGCTGGTTACAGAGAAGGAGAGGGTTTGGGGGGGGGGGGTTGACGTTAACATATGAGAGTGCTGGAGGTGAAATAGTTAAACAGGTTACCCAATCAGAACCCAGTGGGTGGAGTCAGAGGGACTATAAAACCAACTCTGGGAGGGGCGAAGGGGGGAGTTCATTGGGAGTTGGGTGGTTGGTTGGAGTGGGAGTGAATTGGGATAGAGTCTGTGGGTAGGTTGAGTTAGGATAGTGAAATAAGTTGAGTCAGGAACAGTTAGGAGCTAGGTAGACAAGTACCGTATTTTTTGCACCATAACACTCACTTTTTTCCTCCTAGAAAGTAAGGGAAAATGTCTGTGCGTGTTATGGAGCGGGTGCCTGCGGGTGGCGGGGGGGATCTGCTGCAGTCGTGAGCAGAGGATCCATGGTTCCCCTTCCTTCCCTCCTCCGTGGTTACAAAGCATGGATCCACATGGATCCTCAGGATTTTTGCATTGGGCTACTCCAAACTCACTGTCAGATCACATGTCTGTGGCCACAGCATGAACCACAAAAATCATATATCCACTATTTCATTTAGAATATTTTTTTTCTTGTTTTCCTCCTCTAAAAACTACGTGCGTGTTATGGTCTGGAGCGTGTTATAGAGCGAAAAATACGGTAAATATCTGAGAGGTGGTTTAGTGAGTGAGAGCAGGTAGCGGAAGTTATAGGTCTGGATAGGTACCCTACGATTGTAATTGACCGATACTGTTTATGAAACCACACGCTTGTTAAACTGCAATAAATAAACAGAAGTTTATATTCCAGTTTAACCCTGACTGGACTCAGCATTGTACCAGGTAGGGCCTGGGTGGTGGCAGCAAGAAAGAAAGTGGTGGCACAGGGATCAATAGACGGTGAAATGTCCGGGGATCCTTTGTGATCGCCACAGGGGTCAGCATGGTGCAAATGCACTGCCAGCACCAATCCAGTGCTCCTGCCATTGCATTTTCACCGCGCCTGTCTTCCCACCACTTTGCCCCTCTCCTTCCCAGGAAGCAGCAGGGCCTCTGCTGTCAGGAGGTCAAGTGAGGGCTGTCCCAGCACCCCCATCCGCTACTGCTCTTGGCTAATTCTCCATCGAACGATGCATTTAAACCAAAAGGCACACTTGAACAGTTGCAGGCTGAAGGCTTTGCACTCACGTGCCCTTTTGTAATACCAGGAATTGGAACTAACAGGGCGAGGAAGAGCACAGGAAGCAAATGTGCTTTGTCATTTTCAAATGTTAAGAATATCAGTTGAATTGCAGCGGGGCATCGCCTGCTCATAACTTTCTACGGTGGTACCTCGGTTTCAGAACAGCCCGGTTTAAGAACTATTCGGTATACAAACTCTGCAAAACCAGAAATAGTGTTCCAGTTAGCGAACTTTACCTCGGACTACGAACGGAAGCCGAACAGTGGAAGGGCACCCGCGGCAGGAGGCCTCATTAAGGAAAGCGCGCCTCAGTTTAAGAATGGCTTTGGTTTAAGAACGGACTTCCGAAACGGATTAAGTTCGTAACCCAATGTATTGCAAGAATGACATTCAGGCCTAATCCCCATTTCCCCTTAGAATAGTGTTCTCCCATTCTTGGGGTCTCCAGCTGTCGTTGGACTACAACTCCCATCATCCATCACCACAGGAGCTGGAGTCCAGCCACAGATGGAGGGCACTACGTTGACTACCGCTGCTCCACATGTCGATGCCCTATGTGAGCTAACAACACATGAGTAGGGCTGAGGTCACTCTAAAAATGGAAAATTTTCCACAGGCAAGGGGTGTGAATACAGGGATGGAAACATTTCTGCCTCGTGTTCATTTCGCTTTTTGTCTTGCCAGGATACTCTGTTTTCCTACATCAAAGACAACATCCGAGAGTACCTTCGTGCGCACTGGGAGGAAGAGGAGTGCCAAGAAGACGTCGGCCTTCTGAGAAAACAGGTAAAGTGTTTGCCATCCCTTCCTTTTTTTCTTCTTCTAATAACAATGATTTTATTATTTATATGCCGCCCATCTGACTTGGTTTCCCCAGACACGCTGGGCGGCTCCCAACAAAATATTAGAAATGCAATAAAACATCAACCATTAAAACAAGACTGCCTTCAGATATCTTCTAAAAGTTATGCCGTCCTTTATCTCCTTGACATCTGATGGGAAAGCATTCCACAGGGCCGGTGCCACCACTGAGAAGGCCCTCTGCTTGGTTCCCTGTAGCTTCAGGTCTTGCAATGAGGAAAGCGCCAGAAGGCCTTTGGAGGTGGACCTCAGTGTCTGGGCTGAGCGATGGGGGTGGAGATGCTTCTTCAGGTATACAGTTATTCTAGTCTTCTCTTGCTGCATTCTGGACACCAGGTTTAGGACAAAGTCACGAGTACCTATGTTAATCGCGGCACATCGGTAGCAGGAAAGGAACTGTGGTTGATACTTCAGCAAGCAGGATGCTGGAGTAGATGGACCCTGAATCTGACCCTGCTGGGCTCTTTGAAGTAGGAGTCCCTATCACTGCTAATAACATTTTCTCATCGTTTCCCAAAGGCTGAAGAAGATGCCCACATGGATGGAGTGGTGCCCATCCCCCTGGAGACCAGGGATGGAGAGGAGGAGGTGGAGCGCATCATCCAGGCCGTCATAGACAACGTCCACTGGCAGATGTCTTTAGACAGGAAGACAACCGCCTTAAAGCAGCTCCAGGGCCACATATGGAGGGCAGCATATGAAAACGGCCGACTGAAGGGAGAGTGAGTGTCTAGCGTTTATGACACGAGCGGCCAGTGTGCGTTATTGCCCCATTGCTCCCGCCCTCCAAACAACCATAAACACACATTTAGAGGGGATCTGCACATGAAAGCAGAAAACATGGGGCTTTGACCCTAGCACTGGGCAGACTTCAGGCTTGCAGATTCAACTTCCTGTTTGTTTGGGGTTGTTGTTTTTTTTTGCTGAGGCCAGGTGCAAAACGCAGACCCTTAGAATGACTTAATTCTGAGTTTAGGGGTATCAGAACTGAGTGGAATATCTTTTTTAAAAAAATTCATTTTTATTAAATTTTCCACTTTAACAATCCAATCAAATCGCATTAAATATTCCAAATTGTACAAATGCATATCAAGTAATCCAAATATTCTGCCAGATTATATTTTTTTAATAGGACTTCCCATGCTTCAAGTTTGGAGGGTTCTGATCATCTTATACTGCTTTTCTTTCTTATACTGCTTTTACTGCGAGACTCCTTATGGGGTCTTCGCTGCGAGATCACATTCATCCGGTACTATACCAGCTGCACTGGCTCCTGGTGGAGTACAGGATCAGGTTTAAGGTGCTGGTTTTAACCTTTAAAGCCCTATACGGCCTAGGACCCTTGTACCTACGGGACCGCCTCTCCTGGTATGTCCCACAGAGGAACCTACGGTCTGCAAATAAAAACACCCTGAAGGTCCCAGGCCATAGAGAGGTTAGGCTGGCCTCAACTAGAGCCAGGGCTTTCTCGGCCGTGGCCCCGATCTGGTGGAATGCTCTGTCACAAGAGATCTGGGCGCTGCGGGAACTGACGTCTTTCCGCAGGGCCTGCAAGACAGAGCTGTTCCACCAGGCCTTTGGTCAGGGCACAGCTTGACTCCCTCCTCTGGCGATCTGCACAGAATTTTGCTTAACGGTTGCCATCAATTTGATTTTAATTAATTTTATAATGGAATGTTTTTAGAATGTGGGATTATTTGATGGTTGTTAGGCGCCCTGAGCCCAGCTTCGGCTGGGGAGGGCGGGATATAAATTATTATTATTATTATTATTATTATTATTATTATTATTATTATTATTATTATTATTATTTTCATAGTCATTTCTGATGGTTCCTCTAATTCTTCCTGTTGTTAACCTTCCTTCTTTCACAGCCTCTGAGTTATTCCCACAAGCGAGTTAAAACAAGCAATGATGTGTTTCTGAGTGGAATATCTTGAGTATCAAGACTGAATGGACACACATCCATTCCTGGTCCTTCCCCCACCCCTGATTTCTTCGTTTCAGCAGCATACTTTAGGATGGGATTCTTCTTGTTGTTGTTGTTATCATCCAGTGTTGGGATGGGTGTCTGTATACATCTCTTCATAATTTAGAGACACACATAGCATCCTAGACCCATAGAATTGTTGAGTTAGAAAGAACCTTGAGGATTATCTGGTCCAATCCAGAAATCTCAGCTAAAGCATCCCTGACAGGTGGCCCTCCAAAAAACCTGCATGGAAGTAGAGTCCACCACCTCCCAAGGGAGACCGTTTATTATCGGAACATTTTTGTTCCTGTAATTCTAAGATGCATCAGGTCTTCTTGCGCATTTGTGGAATGTGTCTGTCCAGCAAATTCTGCACACAAATAAGGCAAGAACTTCTGTTGTCTTTTCAAGATATTTTGCTGCCTCCTGCATTGCTATTCCCTGTCCATTACAGGTTCTTTGATGATGTGGTTCCAGCAGTCAGGAAATGGAGAGAAGCAGGGATGAAAGTTTACATCTATTCCTCTGGGAGTGTTGAGGCGCAAAAGCTCTTTTTTGGGAACTCTACGGAAGGCGATATTTGCGAGGTAGGCACTACGCTGAAAGGTTTGTCTCCTTTCTTTGTCTTTCCAGCTTCTTCCGCCCTAAAACGGTCTCACTTCCAACTTCTCTCAGGTGCAGAGTGTCTGTTTGCGTTCGCAAGATGGAGGATAAGGCCATCAAGTAACCTTGATGGTTATGTTCTGGAGACAGCTCACCTTATCGGGGGTTGAACTAAAGGGTCCCTTCCAGTGCTGTGATTCTATGTCCTTGAGACAATAAAATGGGCAAAAGCAGAGAAGACATGCAGTGAAGGAATTAAGCGGCAAACTGGAATGTTTCACTTCACACTGCAGCTCAAGGAATTCCCATCTCCTCCTCCTTCCATGCTCCTTTATTTAGTGAAAACAATGAAATTTACTTGCAAGCGGAATACAAGCACAGTGGGGAGCAGGCTGAACTAGAACGCTTCGCTCTGCTGTGCATTTTAATTTTATTGCATTGAGAGTTTTGGAAACATCTGGGTGTCCTGTGATTTTACTGAAGAACACAAGGTTGATTTGCATTAAAAATCAGGGTGTTAGTAGAATTTGTACTGTTAAAATGGAAAGGGGTCAAACCATTGCAAGAGGTGTTGAAATTTTGGGAGGTTGGGTAGTTACAATGGAATGGTCTCGGTGGTGGGGTGCACATTTTTACTCATTTATTTATGATTATTACTTTGTCAAAATAAAAAATAAATAAAAAAGAATGTGTAAAATGTAAATAAATGTATTTTTTTAAAAAAAATCAGCACAATGCAGAAATAAAAACGCAAAATACTATTTATTAAAAATCCTGAAATCTAAATCAGAGCTTTTTTTGTTTAAGGGCACATATCCTCTCGCAGCATGAAGTGGTACAGGCTGTTTTTACCCCCACATTCTGCTCCACGTGTAAACAGGGCTTAGAGGGGTCTTCACAATCTAACCAGGACTCTAACTTCTGTTAAATTTTGCAAACTGGGGGAGGAAACCGCTTTTTCTGCAATCGAGCAGTGTAGAATTTTTATGAAATAAGTAGTAGACGCGTTAGAAACTATTCTATATCATCACAACGTCAGTTAATGCAAATGTCAGTCCGTACAATGTAAAACAGTACAAATAAGCTGGCCTAATTTAACATCTTAAACTAAGCAGCATTGCGTTAAAGAACAGACCGAGCCAACAAGCGAGAAAAACTATACTAACACAAAAATGAAAGAAGAGCATGAGAAACGTTAAGCCTCTCCTTTAAAAACAAAATGTCCTTCCTAAATCTTCCAGCTCTTTGATGGCCACTTTGACACCAAAATAGGCCCAAAAGTGGACAGCGTGAGTTACCAGAGGATCGCCGCAAGCATTGGGTGTTCCACAAGCAACATACTGTTCTTGACGGATGTCACTCGGGGTAAGAAAGCAAGTTTGGATGTTGTGATCCTTATCTTCTCGTAAGCCTGCCCAGAAGCTGTTCACTGTGAACTGCATCCATTTCAAGCACGATTATACAGTGGTACCTCGGGTTACATACACTTCAGGTTACAGACTCCGCTAACCCAGAAATATTACCTCAGGTTAAGAACTTTGCTTCAGGATAAGAACAGAAATCGTGCTCCGGCAGTGCGGTGGCAGCAGGAGGCCCTATTAGCTAAAGTGGTGCTTCAGGTTAAGAACAGTTTCAGGTTAAGAATGGACCTCTGGAACGAATTAAGTACTTAACCCGAGGTACCACTGTACTGATTTTAACAGTCATGACTACCCCCAGAGAATCTTGGGAACTGCAGTTTATTAAGGGGCGCTGTGAATTGCGAGGAAAGTCCCTGTTCCTCTTAGGGAGCTGTGCTTGTCACAGCTATAGTTCCCAGAGTGGTTTATCCATCTTTCCTTCTTCCAGCATATGAGCAGTAATAAGATGGTTGTGTGTATCTGGATTCACCCTCTTCTGATGGATTATTCTTGCTCTTTTCCCCTCAGAGGCAGATGCCGCAGAAGAAGTCGACATGCATGTGGCGATAGTAGTCCGGCCGGGCAACGCAGGCCTGACAGACGACGAGAAATCTTATTATAGACTCATAACCTCTTTCAACGAACTCTTCTTGCCGTCCTCCACTTAAAGAAGCAAATTTCTGTGTTTCTGTTAAGAAAGAAAGGATGATACGGGAGCGACACCTGACCAAAATCCTCCTTGTACTATAATACGGTAGTTTATTGCTGGTGACATGAATTTTGGAATTGAGAGCATTGGGATCCTTTGGCTTCCAGCGACAGGAATTTGAACCCGGTGTGGTTGAGACATCTGCTGGTGTGGCAGGCACACCTCAGACCCAGCGGCTGCAAAGCCCTGGTTGTCAGCACATCCTTGCTTTGGAATTGCACGTGGAAGTCATGCAAGCCACCAGGAGGATGTTGTCCATGGAAGGCCTTCTTGAGACGAAGGGGGCTGCCTAAGTTTACCCGCAGCTGCCGTTCATCTCCAGAGGCTCCTGTGTAGGAGATCCTTGCCATGGGTTGTGCCCAGCATGTTTACCTCAGACACACATTCCCTTAGCTTCATCCTCTCCTGCAAATAATAAACAAGTCTTTTAAGGTTTTTATGTTCTGCTGTTTTTGATTTACAAGCAGGGGTGGGGGACATCAGGATCAGGACCATCAGGATCAGGACCAAATGCAGGCCTCTATCCCGCCCATGGGATTCTCCTCAGGCCACACCCCTTCCTCAGGCCACGCCCTTCCTTGGGCCACACCCCTTCCAGGTTCTGCTCCTCTGGTGCATTTATCTAGCCGGAACGTGCCCCAATCTTGCTTGTCTTAGTGAAGGATGGAGAGATTCAGCGAGCAGAGACACAAAAGCCCTGAGTTTTGCATGCTGGAATGCAGCCTGCTATTCAAAGATCACATTATCTGCTCTGCTTAAGAGTTAACTAATCCGCTGAGGAAATAAGGTACTGAATTGACTTGCAGACCAAAAGCTGTAAACACTTTTGAAGGCCTTCCCAGGCGAAGCTTTCTGTGCCAAGGTGGTGCGATATTTTGCCCACCCCTGTCCCAGCGTGTTTTGGGAAATCTGTACAACGTTAGCATCGCTAATGTATAGATTGGCGGGGGAGGGAAGGATTGTATTTTCCCTTTACTGTGGGCAAACACAATCTCTCCCCTTCAGCTACTGATAGGTTGAGTGTTTTGTGCATTGCAGCTGCAATCAATTGGACAGTACCTGTGAAGTCGATGCCACAAATCACACCAGTCATTTCTCCCTTTACTTGTACCATTTTGTGGCTGTTGAATTCCCAAAATGTCATCTTTTTTCCCCCAGACGTTTCACCCCACTGACCCCTTTCAAAGTCTGCATGGTTTTTTGGGGTCTCCAAGACAGGAGTGTGTATCGCCTCAAACTCAGTGTGCAGCTGTGCCTTGCCATACAGCTGTTTCCAAGCTGCTCCTTCCCCTTTCCGTTCTGCGTGGAAGAGATACAACTTCATCCACACCGGACAGGGCGAATGCTGAGAGAAAGCAGTGTCATTTTCCACACAAACAACTACTTCCTTGCTTGTAAGTAAATACTATTGCAAGGCACTGTAACCAGGGCATTGTCTTCAAGGCATATTTTGCAGCAGTCTTGGCCAGTACTGAGCAGCTCTGTGACTGGCCAGGACCTGGCTGGCTGATGGCCTGGAACACTTATGTCTTAAGATAGGCAGAATGCAGAATATAACAGACCACATCCTCATTGTAAATTTCAAACACTGTGATACAACTTGGTAGTGGCTCCTCATCACCACCCAAAACCATCAGAAGTGTGGTTTGTTAATGGTGCTGAGAGTTTTCAGGAGAACCCATATCACCTCACAGAGCGACAATTCCCAGAATTTCTTGGAAAGGGGGATTGATAAACAATTCTGGGAACTGTAGCACCGTATGATTGTTAAAGGGGTATGATACTGCTTTAATAGTATTGTGCAGATGTGGCCATAAGTATAGCAAGTTACATTCACATTATGTTGTAGGACCAGGGGGTGGGCAGGCTTTGTCCTAGGGAAAAGTCCTGCCCTATGCAGAAGCCCAGAACAAGGCTTTGGCCTCTTCTGCGGCCTCTTCAGGAATAAAGGGCTGTTAGAAACAGTGCACATGAATATGTGATCCACCCTGCTGTGTAAGGATCCCAGTTCTCACTACAACCTTTGCATGCTGGGAAACAAAATATTTCCAATGAAATCCATTTGAGCAATAAAGCTTCTTCCTTGAGTAGCGATGGGAAGCGTCCCTTTTGCTGCAGATCTATTCAATGTCCGTGTGATTGTCGCCTTGTAATGCATGTGTTGTCTTTAAACAAATCTGTGGCCGAAATGGAAGACCAGCAGCCATGGCCCCTCTGTCTGAATTGGCTTCACTTCCGCCCACGCACTTGTGGTAAATAAAGGTTTGTCTTTAGTGTTTGCCAAGCGCCTGTATCATGTTGGTAGTTGCTTACCTGTTGCAAATTTGACCTCTGGTAATCTTTCAAAGCACACAAATGAAGGGGTCACTCTCTAAACGAGGGATCAGTGAACCTCTCGCTCTTCAGATATTGCTTGATTCCAGCTCTCATCAGCTCCAAGGAGCATGGCCACTAATCAGGGATGATGGGAGTTGTAGTCAGGTTCTTAAGGTAAAGGTAAATGTACCCCTGGCCGTTAGGTCCAGTTGCAGACGACTCTAGGGTTGCGGCGCTCATCTCACTCTATAGGCCGAGGGAGCCGGGGTTTGTCCGCAGACAGCTTCCGGGTCATGTGGCCAGCATGACTAAGCCGCTTCTGGCAAACCAGAGCAGCGCACGGAAACGCCGTTTACCTTTCCGCCGGAGTGGTACCTGTTTATCTACTTTCACTTTGACGTGCTTTCGAACTGCTAGGTGGGCAGGAGCAGGGACCGAGCAACGGGAGCTCACCCTGTCATGGGGATGAGAACCGCCGACCTTCTGATCGGCAAGCCCTAGGCTCTGTGGTTTAGACCACAGCGCCACCTGCATCCCACACAGTCTTAATTTGCCCCAAATAGGCAAGAGGATGAACAGAACCTGAGAGGCTGTTAATTTATTTGGAAGGGTTTTATTTTAAATACATCAATCAAAGTCCAGCGCATGCCAGTTTAGTTTATGAAAGATGTGAGCTTAGAAATATCAAAGTGAAAACAACATGAAATGCATATTGGGGAATGAAAAATCTACAGGAAAGTGGCTGTTATATGCAAGATTAATCTTAATTGCAACTAAACTCTTCCTACCTAACCTCCAGCAGCCTCTTCATTTAAAGTTTCATTTAAAGTTTACTACATAATTCTAGCTGGCCTTTCACTTCAAGAAAAGACTGTTCCAGGAAACAGGCTCCTGTGGTTTTTGATTCATCTTGCTACAGATAAGTATGGTGTCCAGGATATAAAAACCACAAAAATCCAAACATAAAATTAGTCTGCATAAAAATTAAAGAAAAATGTTTGACTTTGCTATTTTATTTTTAATCTCACCTTGGAGCAGAATGATCTATAAAATATTCAAATCTGTCTGTATAGGCTGAAGCTCTGGAAAAACCTAGTTCCGTGCAAAAGGAACAGTTCTGATAAAGGAGAAGTAAGATCTCCCCAAAACAAGTCACAAATATTAATCAGAGCTGTACAAAAGTTATGTGGAAAGCTTGGCACAGAAAAACCTAAACCAGCATGAAACTCTTGCAACCAGCAAAGTTTCATTCTCTGTGTGTGTTCCAGAGAAGTTACAGAATAAAAAATCGTTGGAAGAAGAAGCTGCTTGTGTGAAATAGAAATAAAGATGAGATGGAGGTCAGAGAAGAAATGGAAACTTTTCTCTGTACAACACTCCCCAAAAATGTGTTTTCTGCTCGGTGATTGGTTTTGTATTAGTGAATTACAAGTCATGGGCAGACACGCCAAACAGTTTACAAGATTCTATCCCGTTTGGGGCCCAATGCACAGAATGTATTTTTAATTTGTGCAAGAGACGAGACACATTTCATTTTTTGATGTGGAGATTTTGTTAGGACTAATAAATTCAAGACGGGTGAAGAGATGCAGGGCCAAATAAGGCCCTCCAGGATACACCTAAGTATTTTTGCTGAGTGCGAATGTGGCTGGCACAACCCAGTCAGATAGGTGGAGTACAATTATTATTATTAAACTCTCATAATGTCTCTCGCTTGCCTAGATGTACAACGGGTGGGAAACCTCAGGTCCAGAGGCCAAATGTGGCCCTCCAGACCTTTCAGTTTGGCCCCCAGAACTCTCTCTAGGTCGCCCTCCTCCTTTGCTACCACCACCCCACTTTTCCTGGGCTACCCTATGGCCTCTCAGTTCAGCCTTTCACCCTCCTCAAGCGTGTTTGGATGAAGGCTAGAGAGGGGCTTGTGACCCCGTGTCAATAGGATTTCTTTCCACTGAAGTACGTTTAGGATGATGGCTTTCAAAAGTAGATCCTTGTCCAATTATGTCCCTCTCCTTTGAAGTCTCTTCGCCCAATAGAATCACTTCTTCACACGGTGCATTGTTAAGACTATGGCCATAAACTTGGATGGCGCCAGAAGTGGATTAGACAGGCTACCACTGACTGCTAGTCACAGAGGTTGTGTAGAACATGAGAACAAATGCTGGATTAAGTGGGCCTTTGGTCGGGACTCTTCTTATGTTCTTAAACGTTAGACTTTTAAGCTCTTTTGAACAGGGGGCAGTTCTCTTCCACTATGTCAGGTATCGTGAACATGGATGGCACATTTGCCGCTCATCCTTGAAGCTGCCTATATGCCACATGAACGGAAACAACAACAATTAATAATATTTATACCCTGCCCTCCCCGACCAGAGCCGGGCTCAGGGCGGTTAACACCAATAAAATCACAGTAAAAACATAATAGGAGGAAAAAAAGGGGGGCCAATTTAAAATACAGGTTAAAATGCAATTTAAAATGCAGCCTCATTTTAAAATAGCCAATAAATCAAGACCATAAGGGGAGGGAAACATAAGAGTCAGACCGAGTCCAAACCAAAGGCCTGGCGGAACAGCTCTGTCTAGCAGGCCCTGCAGGACCCTAGTCTCTTGTGACAGAGCATTCCACCAAGTCGGGGCCAGTACTGAAAAGGCCCTGGCCCTAGTTGAAACCAATCTAACCACCTTGAGGCTCGGGACCTCAAAAGTGTTGTTATTTGTGGACTTTAAGGTCCTCTGAGGGGCATACCAGGAGAGGCGGTCCCGTAGCTATGTGGGTCCTAGGTCCAATCACATCAATCTATTATAATCCCTCTATGGTTTTGCCTTTGGCCTTGCCCGCCACTGGCATATGGTCCCTAGGTGGTATCTCAGAAAGAAACACAGTCTTTGGTCTGAAAAAGTTCCTCACCTGAAGTACAAAAAAAAATAGCATCTCCATGCATGCAGCTGCAGAACCTGCTTTCCTGCTCCATCCAACACTCTCTTGATTATTGCGTACATGTGCAATAAATACTCAACGCTCTCCATAAAAGAAATTTATTTAGTGGTCATGTTTTAGTGTACAGGAATTAAGTCATTGCTCAGCTGTATTGAAATGTGCCATAAGAAATTCTTTTAAGAAATGTACAATATATCACCAAAAAAAAGCTTGAATTTCAGCTCGAGTGGTTGCATATCAGGAAAAACAAAAATGAAAAACCTTTCACAAACGGATTTTTCCTTTCCGATAAAATTTCAAAATATAAAATGATACAACGTAAAACATTTTCTTTTTAAAAAAACAACATCACATAATATTTACAGTAAAACACATTTGAACAGAAGCCTATTTTAGCTATGTGTATTTGTGTGCATCTCAGTTGCTGTATGCCGTGTATAAAACTCATTTGTCTTGGTTTCACCTCTTACAGCCCCTCCCCCAAACCTACCTTTCTACCTATTGAGACGTTTGTGTACTTTACATAGTGAAGTGGATTATTTTTTTAAAGCAAAATAGTCCATGTCCAACAGCAGACTTTGGCCCAATGCAATCATAGGATACTCTCCCATGTTTTGACCATGCATTCATTTCCAATCATTTAACTTGGAAGCCCTGAAACAAACCCAATGCCCATCAACAGCAGGAGAAAAGAACTAAGGAATGTTGGCTGCGTTTATTTAAAAATGTAGATGGTCCGTGGGTGAACTTCATTCATCCTCCTCCTAGCCAGCAAATTGTGACCTGCAGTATTTCAGCATGGTTCTGAAAACCACAAAAGCCCTAACGTTTAGGGGAAAGGTGGCAACCCTAACCCCTGAGTTTCAGGAGAAGAATGAGAGGTCCCCTCTCCCCTTTGCCCTGATGCTTTAGTTAGTAGACTAGGCTGCTTCAAGGTTTGCCAGCTTTCCCCCTTCCAGCAAGGCCCTTCCGCTTTTAAAAGACTTGTGCCACGCAATAAGGAAGGAGGTAATGTAATAGCAGGCTGCAGCTTGGGGGTAACCTGTTAAATCTGCATCTGAAGCAAGAGACCTAAGTAGCTGTGGCTCCTCCTTGTCTTCCTTCCTTCCATGCATGCACACACCGGGTCCATGCCTCCTCCTCTGTGTGGCACCTTCAGAGACCTGCTTGCTGCAACTGGCTGGGTAGGGGGTGTGGGGAAGGTGGAAGCAAGGAATGGAGGTAGACAGACACTGGAACAGGCACCCCCAACCTTCAGCCCTCCAGATGTTTTGGACTACAATTCCCACCATCCCTGACCGCTGGTCCCGTTACCTAGGGATCATGGGAGTTGTAGGCCAAAGCATCTGGAGGACTGCAAATTGGGGGTGCCTGCACTAGAAGCTGCAGCTTCCATGTTTCCCAGCAGAGCAACAAATCCAGAAATGAAGGAACTCCCTAGATCGCAGGGACTGGCACAGACTGGGAGCAAATTCCCTGGCGCACTAGGGGTGAGAGTGAGGGGAGGCAGCTACCTTTTCTGGGGTTCAAAATTTGCATTTAAGGGGGGGGGGGAGTACAGGAAGCTGATGCACAGCCACGCCCATAGCAACAAAGGCGCCAATCTTGTTCTGAACTGTATTGCAGCTGCACCGATGAATTCAGAAGACTCCTGCCTCCCACCTTTCCTAGGTACCCTTAGGGTGGGACTAGACCTCCTAAAGCGGCCCCCACATCCCTTTGCTGCCTCTTCCTTGCGACATCCACAACATGACACAGAATAGGCTGTGACTGCGTCTTCACCCGCTTCAGCCGGCCAACGATGAGAGGTGCCTGGGGAGATGCTGGTATTACATCGCATCGCACATTGCGTTGCAAAATACATCATGAGGAAGTGGGGGAAAGAGGCACAGAGGGCGGTGGCAGTTCCGTGTCTCTTAAAATACCTAGTTCTGTGGTGGGTTTTTGGGGGGGAATACCTTTTGGCAACTTGTAGGCATGGAAAATGAACAAGTATTTTAAAAACAAAAGGGGGAGGAATAGGACCAGGGGTTCAACCATGTGTCTATGGGAACCTAAAGCCACGGCAAAAGGAAAGAGAGAGTGGCCTGGGTTACACCTGATCTGTTTGGTACTCGGACGCTTCGGAGAGGCTTTCGGAAAAGCTGAGGAAGTTCTCCTGGTACTCGGAGCAGATGATCTCGAAGCGGTAGTGTCTGAACTCCACAGCAAAGGAGCCGAAGTAGCAGAGGAAGCACATCACCATTCCCCACTGTATCCGCGCAGCGTGCATGTGGAACTTCTGGGACATCAAGATGAAATCTGGAGAGGCGTCAAGGAAAAATGTGCAGGAGGCGCTCGAGCGCAGGAAGAAGAGAAGAAGAAGAGTTTGGATTTGATATCCCGCTTTATCACTACCTGAAGGAGTCTCAAAGTGGCTAACAATCTCCTTTCCCTTCCTCCCCCACAACAAACACTCTGTGAGGTGAGTGGGGCTGAGAGACTTCAAAGAAGTGTGACTAGCCCAAGGTCACCCAGCAGCTGCATGTGGAGGAGCAGGGAATCGAACCCAGTTCACCAGATTACGAGTCCACTGCTCTTAACCACTACACCACACTGGCTCTCAAGAGAACGTGGATGAGGCTGTCTTACATGCAGGGCTGTGTCAACGCTATGCTAAAAAATAAAACATTTTGCACCCCGGCAACCCAAATTCTGCACCAAAAAAGTAGAATTCTGTGAGTTGCTTAACTTGAACTTGGATCGCCCTCCCACCAGATGTCAAAGAGAACAACAACTACCAAACTTTTAGAAGACATCTGAAGGCAGCCCTGTTTAGGGAGACTTTTAATGTTTGATGTATTGCTGTATTTTAATATTTGCTTGGAAGCCGCCCAGAGTGGCTGGGGAAGCCCAGCCAGATGGGTGGGGTATAAATTATTATTATTATTATTATTATTATTATTATTATTATTATTATTATTATTATTATCATCATCTCTTATTTTGCATCATTTATTCTTCACAAGGTGTGATGGGAGGTTTGGGCCTTTTCATAACCCATTTGGGTTTTGGTATTCATGGGGAATTCGCAGCTGAAAGAAGCCAAGTAGGGGAGGGGGCCAAGTTTTTCTCCCCTTCCTATGCACCCCATTTGGTATTAAAACAGATCCCCCCCTTTGCAGACACCCACTTTATTACACCAGCACACTGATCCATCAAGAGTTCATCATACTTTCGCAAGGCTTATGTAAGGACATTTCAGATGACATGGGTTGCTTTTTTTACCAGACTCAACTTGCTGTTGTTGTTTTATTAGAATCTTACCTCTGTCTTCTGAGAACTGCATTAGCAGGAAGAAAAGCATGCAAAAGGGATAATAAGGCTGGCAAGTTTCCAATGCTGTGTGTATGCAAAACAAGGAGATAAGAGATGAGAAAGGAAAGCTAATTTTGCATGTGACGGTGAGGGCACGTTCATAAAAACCGCACCCATTTAATTCCGATCTCTGGTTTTGCACCTCCAAAATTCTGTTCAAGATCTCTGTGCCATGCACCAAAAGAATCTACACAATTTTCATTCGAAGTCATTCCTGCTAATAGCTGTACTGGAAATGGTAGCCTTGTGCGCACAAAAATATATATATACACAAATGAAATCTCACTCAAGACGTGGGAGAGAGAAGCAGGACCACGCTCACTGTCCCACAGTCCCATGCCTGGATCAGGTCTTGTAAAGAAAGCAGGTCTGTGGAGCCTTTGTCCACAAGACCCAAATCAGTGTACAGAGTTCAAGGGCAGAGCCATGTAAGCCATGCTCATGCTTTCCCCACCGCCCTTCACTGACAGCACAAACTCTTTTACCCAGATTTGGCAAACTACAATAGCTGTCCAGTCAGATGAATTTGGCTCAATGCATCACAAGTTATGTAGGTTGGTACAGTGGTACCTCGGGTTAAGAACTTAATTCGTTCTGGAGGTCCGTTCTTAACCTGAAACTGTTCTTAACCTGAGGTACCACTTTAGCTAATGGGGCTCCCCTCTGCAGCCGCGCTGCCGCTGCGCGATTTCTGTTCTCATCCTGAAGCAAAGTTCTTAACCTGAGGTACTGTTTCTGGGTTAGTGGAGTCTGTAACCTTGAAGTGTATGTAACCTGAAGCGCCTGTAACCCGAGGTACCACTGTAGTGTTTTTTAAATATATATATATATAAATAAGAGAACTGCATTTAGAAAAAAAGAGAGAAAGTAAAAAGTGAGTGAGAATGTAACAGAGGGAAAAAATACTGATACTTTACCATACATTCATATACAGATTTGTATATTCTTATTAGCCTAATGCACATATAATTGTCAGTACCCCAATATATTCTGTGTACACCCATTCCAGATACCATTGAATTTATCAAAAAAAAATTAAGTCTATAAGCTGTCGGTTCATATGTTGCTAATGTCACCACTGCTTAAGGGGAATTGTATCTCTGTTCTTTCAAGCCATTAGTATCAGGCTTCTGTAGGTTTGGTATAGTTGAAGAAATTGCGGCCTTCCCTTAAGCATCTGTAAGAGGGATGCTGGGCTCAATAAGCCTTTGATCTGATCCAGCAGCCGCCTTCTTACACTCTTAGGTTATGTTCTTAAAACAGCGCAGTTACTAAAGGGTCACAGAGTATTCATATTATGCATCTTCCCTTGGTCAAAACACATTTTTCATCAGGTCACTAATTTGGGACTTGCTCAGTACAATCCCATACATACTCAGAAATAAACTGAACTTACTCCCAGTTAATGGTGTATATGATTTCACTCTAGGAGCAGAATTATATGCATTTCTGCCCAGAAGTAAGCCCCATTGTATTTAGTAGGGCTTGCTTTCAGGTACGTTGGTACAGGATCACAACTTAAGGCACAGGACTGCATTGAAAATCCAAGCTTACATGTTTGGCACACAAAAACTGCCTGCATCAAAATTTAAATTTTAGCGGAATTTATAGTTTCAGAAATGCATAATTTGAACGAGTTCTGGGGATTAGTGTTAAGACTTGATTTCACAGTACATGTGCTGATATGCACTGCAATGGCAAACTACAGCCTCATGCAAACAGTTCATTGCCTGGAAACTCTAATTTATCAGATCGTGAACTTTCCGCCTTTGAGATGAGAAGTTGGCACCTGGAGAAAATGTGCAGAATTAAAGGATACAAAGGACAACGCAGAGGGTTATCGCTGCCGACAAGACGACTCGTGGGATCCCAGCTTTCCTTCCTTCATTCTTCAAGTTTATTTTGAGCGTTAGGGCAGACTGAATCCAGCAGGCCAGGGTGCCGAAACCAAAGGTCAGGGATGTGCCCACATTATGGATTTCTTCATCATTCGAAAGCTGCAAAGACAACAGAACTGGTGGCCTTCCTTGATTTGATTGACAGAAAAGGCTCTTGCCCTCAAACCTCCAGATGATTCTGCTTTACATGGTTCTGCTAAGGACCCAGAGCAAACCTGGTCATACTGCCACTGCTGAACTCAACATGCATGAGAGAATACCTTGATGTGTGGATGACTTTACTTCCCCCTCAATCCTTCAAGGTGGATGGCTCAGAGGGATGCCTAAGGTGGGCAGGTGCAAAAGGAGCTCCTGCACATTTAATATTTGTGCAGAAGAGGGGTTTTCAGCAGGTGTATCTTATCATGCAAGTTACATCTGCCAAGGTTCTCTCTTCTGTACAGCTATTAAAAGTTCGGGAGCCCTGTCGTCTTTTGCATCTGACCACCCGAGACGTGCCTGGAGTAAAGAAGGATGGAAGAGCTGGAGAGGGAGAGGAAACACTTCTGCCCTTTCTGAAGCAGATCAGAAGAGGCAACTAAGGTGTTTAAAGTAGGTGTACCAGATGTCCCCGGTTTCCGGGGATAGTCCCCAGATTTGCAAATCTGTCCCCAGGAAACGTGGCAACGGCAGCTTCAGCAGCCCGGAGCCAGCCTGGTAGCACAGTTGGCTCTGGCTGGCTTCAAGAGCTGCTTGCTGCTGCTGCTGCCGCCGCTGCTGCCACTGCCGAGGGGGAACCAGGGACGTCCGGCGGTACAGATCTCCTGCCCCCTTCTCCCTTTGTTTTGACAGATCGGGGAGGCTCGGGAGTCGCAGGCAGGTGGCCGTTGCCCAGGAGGGGAGCAAGGCGCACGGTTTCTCTGCCAGGCAAGGTGCAAAGCTCTTATTTCACACCCTGTGAAACATAAATGCACATAGTTTTTTAAAAACTGGGAAACCCTGCAACTCCTTAGCCTCCCCTGATCAGTCAAAACAAAGGGGGAAGGAGATGGGGGGAGGCTCAGGAGTCACGGGCGGGCAGCGCGCCGTTGCCCAGTTTTTTAAAAACTCTGCGCATTTATGTTTCACAGGGTGCAAAAGAAGGGCTTTGCACCTTTATACAATATGCATATTTGCTTGGGCCCAGGGTCTTTTGCCTCACCATCCCCACTACTGACTCCCTGTTGCTACTCAGCTTCAAAATAAATAAATAAAGTGTCCTCGGATTCATTGAAAAAAATCTGGTAACTGTAGTTTAAAGCACCCTCCTAAAGAATCCTGTGAACTATAGTCCACTCCTCATAGAGCTACAATTCTCAGCACCCAGGATTCTTTGGGGAACAGAGGATGTGCTGTTCCACATCCTCTCCCGTATCCCAGTCCTGGTTGGCACCAATAACAGGCTGCAGGGAGTGGCAAGCTTAACATGACCTACGGGCCTCCTCTTGCTATTAATCCACTCAGAAGAATAATTCTACATGAAATGTACTTTCTTTATGACAGTAGGTGGGTTTGGGATTTATAGGAATGGCAGGCTCTTACGCAAGTGCTAGTAAATCCTGCACGTCTCAGCACAAATGCCCTGTTCTCTTATAAATGCGCAGTTTCCTTTTATGGCTGTATCATTCCCTACCTCACATCTGCCAAATAAATCATCTCATCTGCCTGGAGCAGCCTGGGCCCTGACACTAAGCGACACCTAAGCCGGGCTTCTGCGGGCATCAGATTTTGGCCCAGGAAAACACGGCTTACATTTATTCCATGACCTGCAGGCACCTTGGACAGAATCCATGAGAACTGAGCCACTAGCTGTGTGGGCTAGATAGGTCTTGCCCTTCTCCCATCAAGCTGCGGAGCATGCAAAAATCTGATGGCGTTTCAAAGGCAGCTTGTAATGCAGTGTGATTGGTGGCTGATGATCTTGCTAGGAACACAATAAGACAGGATTCTCCTACTTGGAGCATGCCATCATTTCAGGGGTGCTGGGATATCAGGGTGAAGGGCCTACCTCTATGAGAAGGGCTGAAGGTTAGGTGGCCATGCACCTTTCGGATCTACAATTCTACGTTTCTATACGAGACAGGGAGGGAGTTGAGAAACATGAAACTCAAAAGGAGGATGGAGACAGCCTGAAAGAGAAGCAGCTGTTTGGAAATACTGAACTTACAGAAAGTGCCATCTGGCGGCTAGATGAAGCTAGGCAGGAGATCCTTTTAAAGCAGGGAGTGATCCACTCTGCCCTGCATGCTGAAAGCACATGCAATCCACTCTTCTTTAGGGTGCTGAAGAAGAGCAGCACACGATGGGCAAAGGTGCACTGAGATTTTGTCAGGGGCAAAATCTTGGGAATTATAGGGACAGAACTACTTAAATGTATAGAAACTTATTCATGTATGTGACTATAGTGGCAAGAATGCTACTTGCCCCAAAAACAGAAAGAAGAAGTCCCAGCAAAGGAAGAATAGATTCAAAAACTTATGGAATATGCAGAAACGGTGAAACTTACCGGAAGAATAAGAAATCAAGATAACAAACTTTTTACAAAAGAATGGAAATGGTTTATGGAATACTCATGGATAAATTGTAAAGAGATAAAAACATTGGCAGGATTATTGTAATAAACCTGCAGTTTCGTAAGAGTATATATTTAAAGGAGAGGAATAAATGAACAAATTTGTATATGCAGAATATGTTAAAAATAAATTTAAGGAAAGTGGGGAAAAGAAGTCAAGTTTTGAAATGTAAAAATGATTGTAAAACCAGTAAAATGTAATATATATATATGAATGAGAGAGAGAGATTTTGCCAGGTGGGGAAGAGGAGTCATTTAAGAGTACGGTAAAAGAGAAGGAAGCCACAGAAGAAGGGACATTACCGTTGTTTAGGGCACAGTGCTATAATCCCCGAGAACATACCCCAGAAGCCATGGGATACAGGAGATCTCTCCCTTCACCCACAGAGAAGGAGGTCTGCAAGCGGTGAAGGAGTCCTGTCCTTGACCTGTCTTTAATGTGACATGGAAACTTCTGCCACCCTTGCTGCTCTGTTATCGGTGCTCCAACAGCCATAATGGCAATAAGGGGTGTTCAAGGGGTGTGATGGGGCAGAAGAGGGGAGGTTTTCGGAGCCACTGAACCCAGAATGCTTGTTCCTCTGACACGCAGTCAGAGAAAGAAAAAGGAGGGGAAAATATTCCAGCCCTATAGCTGGCATACTAATTTCCTCTGCAACTTTCTCCTCCCCACCCTCCATCCTGGTCAGTATGAGGTCAGTAGGGTTTGGGGTTTAGAGCTTCTTCCAGCACAAATACTCCTTTCCCTATCATAATAGAATAACTCTGTTCTAGACATTTACTGTAGATTATTATTAACAGGCTATTGAACTAGAAACTAATGAGACAATGCCTTAATTCAGACACACTGACAAAACATGGCTGTTTCACTGTTTAATCATTAACAAACAAACAGACCATCGTTTGTGGTGTCACAAGAAAAAACAGCAATGAGCCTTGTGATCGCATAGTGTGAAAGGGGAGATTATCTGATGGGGGACAGATTAAATCTGAAGGCAGTTCCTGTATCTGGAAGCTTTCAACATGCGGTATTCTGTTGTGTTCTTGTATATTCTGTTGGCAGCCGCCCAGAGTGGCCCATGTGAACTTAACAAAGTTTCACATTTTGGATTCTGTTGCAGACCTGACATATGTTTTAATCTGTAAACTATTTGAATCACCACATTTGTAAACTTCCTAATGGCTCATGGCCGAAACAAATAACTGAATCCGGCCGAAGTATTCTGTATAGATGGGGAACTGGCAGGTTTCCAAGATGTTGTTAGAATCTTAACTCCCATCAGCGCCAGCCAGCACAGCCAGGGATTATGGGGATGTAGTATGTTGAAATAAATAAATTAAGGTCTTATGTATACAATAAAGGTTCATAAATGTACCAAGCAAACACGTACATAGGCCACATGTCTGAAGCTGCACAGGAAAGCAGCCATGGAGCCATTTTGACTGCCAGGCTGACCAGGTGTTTTCTCTGCAAGGTCAAATGGAAAAGCCTCCCCATTGTCTTTTCCTTCACAAATCCTGTCTTGAGGGTATGTCTGTGTTTGAATAGGGTGTAAGCCTGCAACCTGGCCCAGGAACTAAGTATTTATCATTACAAAAGACTGGCCAGGCTCCCCAGGCAATCCAATCCAGTAACCTGCCAGACAGGAGATAAACAACGACAGGAGAAAAACAACATTCAAATTGTATCTGAGGGGTGGTCTTAGGTTATACCCCTTCTGTGATGTATGTACAGTGGTACCCCGCAAGACGAACACCTCGGAAGACGAAAAACTCGCTAGACGAAGGAGTTTTTTCTTTTCTTAGCCGCTTCGCAAGACGCATTTCCCTATGGGCTTGCTTCGCAAAACGAAGCTTGCCCCGCAAGCTCCGGGGATAGCGGGGAAGTGCAGCGCGTCTTCCCCGCTGTCCCCGGACCTCTTTTGAAGCAGAGGGCGGCGGGGAGAAGATCGCTTCTTCCCCTCTGTCCCCGGAGATTGCGGGGCACGCAACGGGGAGAAGCAATCTTCTCCCCGCCGCCCCTTGCTTTAAACAGCTCCGGGGACAGAGGGGAAGGCGCGCGGCGCTTCCCCTCTGTCCCCGGACGGTCTCCATAGGAACGCATTGATTGATTTTCAATGCATTCCTATGGGAAACCGTGCTTCGCAAGATGAAAAACTCGCAAGAAGAAAAAACTTGCGGAACGAATTAATTTCGTCTTGCGAGGCACCACTGTATGATGTTTCTGGGGATGGTCTTGATCTACAGGGTAGCAATTTCAAAAGTCCATATAAGGCCTTGCGTGCCATTGTTCTGGGTTCCTCCTCCTTTCCTGCGGGTGAGGGGAGCACCCTGTGGCAACAGATCAATAAAGATCAAGCTTATAAGCTGCTTTGCTTCTCAATATTCTCTGGTTGGCCTCTGTTTTGTTTTTGTTTTTGCTCGTACATATCAACTGCAACATGCGATTGCATGTGTTTCGATTCCATTTGGAATGTGACAACAGAACAGTGGTCTAGAAACATTAAAAAGACGCCCGTATATGCCAGGCAAGATCTCTGGGACAGAGCGCATCTTTTGCATGCAGAATATACCAGGTTCGACCCCTGGCTTGTCTAGTTGAAAATGGCAGGTGATGGGAAAGACCTCAACGTGGGACTTGGAGAGTCACTCCCATTCAGGACAGACAAGAAGTAGGGAAGATTTTTCAATCGAGGGCCACATTTCCTTCTGGGTGCCCTTCTGGAGGCCAAATGTCAGTGGCGGGAGAAGACAGATAAAAGCAGCAGAGCAATGGATATAAAGGATACCTTTGTAGCACAGGCTAGTTTGTACGCTCACGCCTTTTTCTATCCTTCATCCAGGCAAGTAAGAGGTATAATCAAGAGACCACAGACACATTCCAGCCAAAAAACGCTCACAGAAGGTGCAAAGAGGTACTGGTGAGGGGTGTGGCTTAGGGAGTCAGTTATTGGGGAAGATGAGAGAGAGAGAGAGAGAGAGAGAGAGAGAGAGAGAGAGAGAGAGAACGAACACACACAATACCTGGAAATTGCCCAGCAAAGTCATTCCGAAGGAGGCCAAGCACAACGCCACCAGGCCGCTCACATTGAGCCAGGGATTCAAAACTTTTGGTTTTAGCTGAATAAAGCGAAGGACAGCCACGACAAGCGCTGAAATGAGGAACGAGAACGTGACACTCATGCGCAATTATGACTCCAAACGTCAATATAATTCTAGGTCCAAACAGGTCTGCCAGACAGGTTTACAAATGCACCCACCACAGCCTGGCTATGGAACTTGAGAAGTGCAAAAGGATCCGCCTTCTTTTAATTCTGGGGCAGCGGACTTGCAAGAGCCTCTCTCCTAAGTTATTTCTTGGTCAGTCAAAAGCAACGCCACCCGGAACAATTAAGCCCTGATAGGACCCTGGAAACCTCTCTCCCATTAACCATCTCCACTGTGCTTGAATCTTGCCTACAAAGGATGACCCAGAAGCAAAGGCAGCCAGGCCTTTGGTACTTTTAAGAGTGGTGTAGGAAAAGGAATTTTGGTAGCTCCAGTTTACATACCTGCCAAACTCCCTTCTTCTACACATAGGTGCCCTGCACTCCTTTGGATCTGGTCACCCTATATTTGAAACAGCATACCATAAACTTTTGTCAGAAGTGTCTTCCTTGTATATATGTAGACTGGAGGTAGCCAATGTGCAGCCTTCTAGATATTTTGGACCACAGCTCCCATCAGCCCTAACTGGCATAACCAATGGCCTACACATCCCAGGTAACCAGGTGAGCGCAGATTTATAAGCCTGCTATAGGGCTACTACGGCTCAGTTCCTAACCCTAGCAAAGAAATACTGACCATCAATTAAAAGAAGGGTTGTGAACGTTATATAACAAATGGTACATTATCACCTTTATTATATGCATAATCAAATTATTGTTGTGCTCACACACATGCAGGATTTAAAGCAGTAGAAACTGATAGCAAGTGTCATGCAAATAAAAACAAATATTGCCTGAAAAATGAGATGATTAAAAACAAACAAGCAAAAATATATGGTGACTATAATGTTTCACTATGTGGATATTTTACACAACCTTTGCATATGTTATTTTATAGTAGGGGTGGATAACTTTTTTGGGCTGCGGGCCTCTGAGGGCTACATGTCAAAGTGAGCAAAGGCCAAAGTGGAAAAGAAGTATGGGAAAACAAATGCTGTTGCTGTTATGTTGTTGTTGTTGTTGTTACAAATTTTGGTGGGTCTTATGGGTGGATCACAAAAATATTTGGCATCATAGAATTGCAGAAGGAAACCTGCAAAAATTGTCCTTTTTTTAAAAAAAACAGACTTTTTTTAAATGAACAAATTTTAAGTGGCCTTGGGAGGCCACAAAAAATCTTTCGGCATTGCAGTATCGCATCTGAGAACCTATTGGAGCAGTCTGTAAAAATGTTTTTAAAATAAATGGAAATTTTTGGAGGGGCTTTAACGCTACAAAAAAATCATTTGGCATCATAGCACTACAAATTAAAAATGACAAACTTACAGGGGGGGGTGTCTCAAGAGCCACAAAACCTCTTGCGGGTCTGGATCTTGCCTGCGGGCCATGGGTTAGCCACCCCTGTTTTACAGGTCTAGTTCTCAGAGGCAGTAAATATGTTGGAGCAGCTTTGAGGGGACTTGGCTAAGTGATGTTGGTTTGGCCCCCAAGAACATTATCATTCCTACAATGGGCGCACTGCCCTTCCCAGAAGGTTTACTGACAGTGGCAGAGAGCAGTGCTGCAAACTGCCTGAAATTTTAATTAACAACACAGTGTAGTGTCGCTCCAGGGCATTGTGGGAAATTTAAAATGGCAGCCAGCTCTGCTGCTAAGTAAACCCCAAACCCAGGTAGGTGTCAGAGCTGGTGGGCCATGCCCAAAGATGTTAGATGCTGATGCCAAGCCTAAAGCCTGCATCTGAGCTAAATAACTTGAGATTAGGTAGGGTTTCCTACGATTGGTTGCTCCTCCATTAAAGAAACCCTGCATGCAGAAATCCAGCATGTCAGGAAGAAGGGACTTAGTCTAGCCTTCTCCCTGACATTCTAATCTTCTGTGTTGAAAGATTTCAATTATTTTTATGAAGGAGGAGTCCCCCACATGACCTTCAGTCTCAGGTAGTCCAGCCCAAACACCCCACTCAGTGAGAACTAAGCCAGAATAGCTGCAGATTACTGGGCCTCGCCTTGACAACATTTACTGAGCTGAACCTGGTGATTCGCTAACACAAATTAGAAGAGACAAAAAAAATAAAAGAAGAAGCCAGACATTCTCCATGCAACGCCTACCTAGAAATGCTGCCATGTTCATGACTTGGCTGAACACACAGCTTGCAGGAGGGGCGTCACCTGCAATACTTCAAAAATATAATGCGCATCATTGTAATTCAACTAAGCCTGCAACAGAGATGCATAAATCAGTAAAATGGTCCACTGGTTTAAAAATGGGCCTTATTTGGGGGGAAAGACATGGAGAGACAGATAAAGGACGGAAAGTGACTTCATTACCTTATATAAGGAGGCTTTTGGGGACCTTCCTTCCTAAGGGACGGAAAAAAAATGAATCATACACAAGTCAGAATTGAAGGGCTGGTTAGTTTAGAACAGGAATGGAGAACCTGTGTGGCTCTCCAATGGTTGGACTCCAATCCCACCATCACCAGCCAGCCTTGCCAATGGTCAGGGATGATGGAAGTTATAGCCCATGGGTAGGCAAACTAAGGCCCAGGGGCCGGATCCGACCCAATCGCCTTCTAAATCCGGCCAACGGACGGTCCGGGAATCAGCGTGTTTTTACATGAGTAGAATGTGTCCATTTATTCAAAATGCATCTCTGGGTTATTTGTGGGGCATAGGAATTCGTTCATCCCCCCCCAAAAAAAATAGTCTGGCCCCCCACAAGGTCTGAGGGACAGTGGACCGGCCCCCTGCTGAAAAAGTTTGCTGACTCCTGTTAAACCACATTTGGAGGGCTGCTGGTTCCTGATCCCTGAATTAGACCTGCCTGCAGTGACTCCCTCTACCTAATGGGTGTGTATATGTGTGTGCAACACCAAACCATTTGCCAAATTTAAAAGGGAACCGGTGGTGGTGGGGCAACAACCTGGGTCAGTCCAATCTGCAAGGCTTGAGACAGCCAGTAGCAGCAATGCTATTGGTCCTCCATTTGATGCCTTTGTTGCTACTGGGCAACGCCAGGCAGGGCTGACCAATCCATGAGGCAAGGTGAGGCTACTGCCTCAGGCGGAAGAATCCACAGGGACAGCAGATCCCAACGTAGATCTTTATTCAGGGCCGGCCCAACCAAGAGGCAAGGTGAGACAACTGCCTCAGGTGGCAGAATCCACAGGGGCAGCAGAACCTAATGCCAATCTTTCTTTTCCCCCTTGTTCTTGATGTAGATCTTCCCTCACCTCTTCTTCCCTAATGTGAGAAAGGTGCCATTTTCGGATCTGCCTCAGGTGCCAAAATGTTTTGGGCCGGCCCTGACAACAGGCTGCATTGGACAGTTGTCCCAACTGTGACTGAAGCTGTAGAGGCAGGCAGGCAGGCGGCAGCAGCACAAGGGACAGCCAGCAGGGAAGGGTGAGAAAGACTGTCGTGGTCATGGATGGAATGGGAGTTTCCTTGCTGGCCCTCGCCTGCATGCTACCTAGGAAGGCAATGAGGCAAGTTTGTCTCCTGCTTCCCCCACCTGGGCAGGTACTTCTTCTGTTCTGCTTTAGCTGTCATTTTAATGGGAGGCACTAATTCAGGCCAATGCAGGGTTCATTGGGTGCAGTAGGTAACCAAGACTGGCTCCATCGTCTGCACCACTGTTTTGCAACTGGCTGCAGCTGGTGGACTTCTGAGCTCTGGTTTAAAAAAAAGCAAAAGGTGGTTCATTCAAGCCTGACCTACTCTTGCTTTTAAAAAAGAAAACGTGCTAGTAGTAGATTGCAAGAAAAGGAAGGTGCTATTAGCAGACTGCAAAATCAAGCAGAGTAACTTTCAATTCATAAGGAACTCTGCACTGTTTCCACTCATTTCTTCTATTGCTTCTATTTACATTGCTGTTTGGTGGATAACACCCTAGGCCAGTGATGGCCAAACTTGGCCCTCCAGCTGTTTTGGGACTACAATTCCCATCATCCCTGACAACTGGTCCTGTTAGCTAGGGATGATGGGAGTTGTAGTCCCAAAACAGCTGGAGGGCCAAGTTTGGCCATCACTGCCCTAGGCTATTAGCCGAGAGCATCGCTGTGTAAAGTCAGCTAAAAGGATTATATGATGAAATTCCAGGGAAACTAATCCTGCTTCTCTGTAGGGGTCAGCAGAATAGGGCTCCCAACACTGCTTTGAGTTCATGTGCTGAAACTCACCCTGATGATTTGATACTGTGAAGCATAATGGACTGTGTCATTAGAAAGCAAGATTTAAAATATATATATATATATTACCTGTCCAGCACATTTAGCGGAATAATGTTGTTGTCTTCTACTGCTATAAAATACCTGCCAAAAAAGGAAGGAAGACATTTAGACAATTCTAAATGAGGGGTAAAAGGGATGCGAGTAGCGCTGTGGGTTAAACCACAGAGCCTAGGGCTTGCCGATCAGAAGTTCGGCGGTTCGAATCCCCGCAACGGGGTGAGCTCCCATTGCTCGGTCCCTGCTCCTGCCAATCTAGCAGTTCGAAAGCACATCAAAGTGCAAAGAGATAAATAGGTACCGCTCTGGTGGGAAGGTAAACGGCGTTTCCGTGCGCTGCTCTGGTTCGCCAGAAGCGGCTTAGTCATGCTGGCCATATGACCGGAAGCTGAACGCTGGCTCCCTCGGCCAGTAAAGCGAGATGAGCGCCGCAACCCCAGAGTCGGCCATGACTGGACCTAATGGTCAGGGGTCACTTTACCTTTACCTAAATGAGGGGTGGGATGTCAGGGGTGATTCCTGGAAGAAGGCAAGCTGTTCAGCAGAATGGCAGAACAATGTTCTTCCAGGAAAGAACTGTTCATCCTGAAGCATGCCAAGACCCCTTGACTAATGTCGCTCCAAAGAAAATTATTCCACCCAGAAACCATAAAAGATCCACAGAGGTCACTTACACAATCCACAGTCCTGCTGAGGTAAACAGCGTCAACACAAGAGGTAAGAACATCCATACGCTGCATTTCTTCCCATCCATGCCTGACAGGAACAAAGAGAACAGAAATGAAACATGGCAAACGTGAGAACTTGTGGCCTTTTCTTACCTCAACGAGAAGATATACAATGCTCTCTATATACTCAGAATGGTGACATTCTTCGCCCAACTTGCAAATTACTATTAATCCCATTTTAAACCTGCCTTTCCTCCCAGGAGCTACATGGAGCTTAGTCTGTTTTATGCCTGGACACACCTATTGTCGCACCTTCGGGTGCCACCATAACTTCACAGTGTTCAAAAGGCTAATTGTTATTCTACCTAGGTAAAGAGGAAGATGGACAATTGCTTTTCTGCCACCCATCCTTAAAACAGGAACAACTCTTTCCAGTCTTCCCATAGCCTCCCAAAATAAATGTCTGGTTAGATGTCACATGAGAAGCACATGAGCAGAGTAAAGAGTGAACTGAATTGTTGGGGGGGGGCGCACCCACATCCCCCCCCACCCTTCTTCCTAGCCAAATTGTATACGAAAAATCCTGAGAGGCGGGCCTTGTTACCTCAGGTTATGGTTACTTGAAAGATGCACTAATTAAACTCATGTACAGCACTCAATGCACATTTCACACAAATTGCAATTGATTGCAAATTTGCATAATAAGCAGAAAGGTTTGGTTTTTTTGGCCTGATCTGCATCTAATCACATTTTTCAGTCTCTAGTTACATTCCCTTCCCCTTAGTCATCATCTATTATTTCCTTCTGTTCCCACACAGTTCTCTGCCAGAAATGTCAATATTCTGCAAAAATAATAATGAGAGAACATGCTAACCGAGGCTGTTTATTGCTACATTTTCTATATGCACCTTTTTTTGTTGACTGGCATGCTTTATGATGAGCACAGAGTTTTGAGTTCTCAGTGCGATTTTCATGCTTGGTGTCGAATAAGCAAGACGCAAGTCATCCTGGAAAACCGCTTTCCTCCAGTTCCCTCTACCCCAATCCTCGAAGCCAATGAATTCATTAATAAAGTTAATGGAATCTGTCACTCGAGTACCAGGAGACATGTCAGCAGGGACAAAAGTCAATTTCTCTACGCTTCTAGCTTCCTTGCAAAGAAATCTCTGCCTAGGATGGATTGTACTTCAGTATCATGCAGCAAGCGCTAAATGCCATCCCTGAAGCCTGCAGCAATTTAGCCACCTCTTCCAAGCTTGCTGCTTTGGGATATGCGCCACTTTCTATTCTTTCCATTGTGACCATTTTCAGCACATTCAAACCCCCCCCCCCAATACTCATCAACTTCTTAATGGGTTTCAAACATTCCTCCACTATATCCTGACTAATATTCATAGCATCGTTTCATGCAAGATACTACTGTTGTTCATTTTCTTCCCAGAAGCACAAATAAAGAGGGAGTGAGACAGTGCTTTTTTCTATTTAAAAAAATGTTTACTCTAAAAAATATTTACCGTACTCTAAAAAAAATTTGACTCAAGAAAACCACAATTTTATCGTTCAAATTGGGGGGGGGGAAT
Organism: Podarcis bocagei; assembly: GCF_964188305.1. NCBI lineage: Eukaryota > Metazoa > Chordata > Lepidosauria > Squamata > Lacertidae > Podarcis > Podarcis bocagei. The sequence continues at coordinate 67,400,805 of NC_138134.1, read as the reverse complement.
ACAGTAAATGGACAAATTACAAAGATTCACAAAATGTTTAGGGGTATTCGTACCCTTGCGTACCCCCAGAAAAAAAGCACTGGAGTTAGATATTAAGATTTCAGAAAACTGAGGCCAAGTTAACAAATGCAAAACCCAGTGCTTGCTGCCTGCTACATACTGGCCTGGTGCACAAGACACACTAAATCCTGGCTTAGCAAGAATGCATGAACATGCAGACACCCGTATAGATGCTCACAGCCAGTTTGTTCCTCCCCAGTTACTTGAACTGATGTGATGTGCTGAGCTAAATCAAAGTTTGGCTTAGAATGCCATCTAAACTGGGATTTGTGGCGAAGCTCTCTTTTCACTAACCATGAGCTGTAACCAAAAGAAGCAAAACTCTTGTGAGCTTTTGCAAACCAGCTCACTGACTGCTTCAAGAAGTCGAAATTCACCTTTGTGTAGAGGTAAGAAAGACACAGCTACTTCCCTGGCACACATATAAGGTTGTTGCAACCCAAGCTCCTGATGCATGAAGACTTGATTTTGTGCAAGCCTCTGCTTCACACACACACACACACCCCTAGGAGTAAATATTCCAAGATCTTGAATGCAAAATATTCCTGAACTCTGGGAGATTAAATGTGGTAATGCCCATAAATACCTCCCAGAAGGCAGAAATGCAATGTCATACCCTTTTGTTCTATGTTCAATAATTCTCAAAAAATTCTGCCCTCTAAGGGGCAACTTAAATAAATGGTCAAAAGAAGAGCACTTTGCCAGTAGACATGGCCAGACTGCATAAAGGCACAGAGTTCATTAGTACCAAAACAAAAAATTGCCTTCCCCGTTAGATTCACTTCCTCTGCCCCTTCTGCTCATGGGCCTTTTTCAACGAGTTCCCCCCACATCTGCGGTTGTTCAACGTTTGGCGTAAACAAATGACCATGAAACTTGCCTTCCTTTCTGGCAGACAAACCATGCTTAGCAAAATTTGGCTTCCTTCTGCAAACCACGCTAGAAGGAACCAAACATTTGCAAGCGGAAAAAAATATATTACCTATTTCATCCTGCGAATGAAAAGTGGGGTCTTCCCCAAACGGTCACATTTTTTTTTAAAAAAATGAAAATCTGATGGCACCGTTTCAGTTCTAGACGCAGCCCAGAAGCTCTTCTGTGGCTTCGTCCCATGCTGATGATGGGAGCAACATGGGGCAGATCACAGGTCCCCACATCCTTCCATTGTCGCTGCTCGGCCTCAACCAGGCCTGTCTGATTTCTTCCTGCTTCCTACAAATCCTTTAAAATGTCACAGCAGAAACAGCAGAAACAGCAGCGCTTTGGGATGAAGCCGGGGGGGGGGCACCTCCCACACTGCAATCTATTGCGACATTCTGGAATTTTGTTTCTTACAGCCAGTAGTTATTTTGCTTTTTGTGTGTTTCGCAGGCAAAAAAAATGAAGCGTCGGTACTCATATATTGATAAGAGTGCGGTGGGTAGCAGCACAAAATGGCTGCCACAGACATTTTTTTAAAAAAGGGAGATGACTTACTCCAAACCTATGAGATAATTAGCTGTCAACTTTTCCCTTTTCTTGCAAGGAATCCTATTCAGAATAAGGGAATTTCCCTTAAAAAAAGGAAAACGTTGACAGCTATGACGAGATTGCCTTATCTCACACACGCCCACTCAAAATTACTTTGATGGGGGGGCGGGATTGGCACACATACGTAACAACTGTCCCACATTTGTTAGAACTTAAGTTGTTTTCCCAGTAGCAATGTATGGAAGTGAGAGCTGGAGCATAAAGAAGACTGATCGCCGGAGAATTGATGCTTTTGAATTATGGTGCTGGAGGAGACTCCTGAGGGTCCCATGGACTGCAAGAAAATCAAACCTCTCCATTCTTAAGGAAATCAGCCCTGAGTGCTCACTGGAAGGACAGATCCTGAAGCTGAGGCTCCAAGATTTTGGCCACCTCATGAGAAGAGAAGACTCCCTGGAAAAGACCCTGATGTTGGGAAATATGGAGGGCACAAGGAGAAGGGGACGACAGAGGATGAGATGGTTGGACAGTGTTCTCGAAGCTACCAGCATGAGTTTGACCAAACTGAGGGAGGCAGTGGAAGACAGGAGTGCCTGGCGTGCTCTGGTCCATGGGGTCACGAAGAGTCGGACACGACTAAACGACTAAACAACAACAGCAACAAAGTCGTTTAGTGTTGCAGCAGCTGCACTTTAGAACTCCCCGCTTATTGAGATCAAGCTCATACTCTTTGCGGCGCCTGTTAAAAACATTCCTACCCAGACATTTAGAAAGCGGAGGACATTTTAACCTGCTTCAGTATTTTAACTTTTGCATGTTATAAAGCAGGGCTGTTCATTTCCCTCCATCTTCACCCGCTTTGAGGGGTTTATGACACTCTTCAACACAAGTTTTGCGTTGCAATGCACGAAGTCCCTACAGATCCCCTGGGATAGCGGCGACTGCGAAGTCACAGGGGAAAAGCCACCTACGCCGGGGGGGGGGGTAGACCATCGTGCAACCTCAACCTTTGTTGTGGGGCGAGCTCACATGCAAGTCTTTGGCCCTGCCGTCTACCCGATTGGAGCCTCGAAGGCGCCTCTCTCTCTCCTTCGCTCTCTGCCATGCGCTCTGTGCGTTCAGGGTGGGGTGGGGCGCGCAAAAGGCTAAAAATGGCGCTCCACCAGTTCTTATTTCTGGGCTATGCGGGGGCCAAGTTCAGTTAATGGCTTGGGCCCCCTCAGGCCCGTCTCCCAGAGCACTGAGGCAGAGAGAAGGGTGTGCATGGGTGAGTGGCGAAAGAGGGAAAATTGAGAAGGGCATTTCAGCTCTCAAATCAGTAGGCCACACAGATGCCTGCAACATGGCAAGGTGTGCATGCGCGCGCACAATTTCAGTCAAGGAAGCGTTGACTTGGAGCTTCCTACGGGCCCAGAATGCAGCTTTCAGACTACGGTGCCTGGTTGCGATGCAATTCACTGGCCATGTTAGTTGCCACTGAAAGGCATCTCTCCTGCGGCCTAGTCCCATGTTGCCTTGGCAACGCAGTTGAGGTCTAATCGCAAGAAATCGCCACAGGTCTCACAAGCGGCCAGGTTGCTCACCGGAGCAAGGTGGTTTTTGAGCATATTACACCAACCCTGGCCCAACTGCACTGGCCGCCCATTAGTTTCCAGGCCCAGTTCAAAGTGCTGGTTTTGACCTATAAGGCCTTAAAATGGCTCGGGATGGCAATACGTCAAAAACTACCTCTCCCCATATAAACCGACCCAGACCCTGAGATCATTATTTGAGGCCCTTCTTTGTGTGCCTCATCCTCAAGAGGTCCAGAGGGTAGGGCCTTTTCTGTGGTGGCTCCTTGCTTGCGGAATGCTCTCCCTAGGGAGTCTCACCTGGCACCTTCATTACATAACTTCAGGTGCCAGTCAAAAAATATTCCTGTTCTTCCAGGCCTTTGGCTAATTCAACAACCTATGGCCTTTTAAATGTGCCTGCAGGAGTTATTGGTTTGTTTTGCTATCATTTTATTTTGTATTTTGTATCATTTTGCATTTTGTATCATTTTATTATGTATTTTGTGTTTTCATTTTGTATTTCTATGTTGTGTTTGGATGAAGGGCAGTATACCAATTCAATAAACGAAACAACAAATTTAATGAATAAATAAAGTAGTCAAGCTGTGTCTGGACTACATTTCTTTAGACTACAGGGAAGGGAGGGAGGGACACAACTGACTCCTTATCCACAAAAACAATTCCCTGTACACAGAAATTTAGTATGTCAGGGAGAAGGCTAGACTAAAACCCCAGTCCCTGAAATCTAGCTTCTGTGTGCAGGGATTTTTGCTGCTGTCTTTTAATGGAGGTGTTAACCCCAACCAGCAGTCTGAAGTGGCACAGAATTTTAATTTCTGTGCAATTTTACACAAATATTACTTGTCAATCAAAACTAAATTATATTAATTTAAGCAAAATACCTATTGAATTCCCAAGTCATATGTTACAATTTTTTAAAGCATTTTTGGAACCTGAAAAATTCAAGACGCCCTACTCCAACATTAATTTGTTTTCATTCTCCATCTCTTAGCCAATAATGAGGCGAATATTTCTCACAGATGAAAACGGTCACTGTTGTGCACTTCTAACCCACCTATGAATTTGAGCTAGGTCTATGTCTCAGCAGCGAAAAGCTGGGAAATCTAATTGAGGTGGAGGACACTGGTGGATAAACCCATAATAGAACAAAAATTCTGTGTGTTTTTACTTGGAAGTAAATCCAACTTCTTCCAGACTTTTATTATGGGTGTATTCTGCAAAAAAATGCTATTGACACAATATTACTGCATTGGTGGTAGATTCATGGGTGCCAACTTTCTGTGTACATGGGTGCCCATGTACACAGAAAATCCCCCATGAAAGGGCTGGGGCCTGGGCACCCACAAATTTCGGTGCCAGGGCCATGCACACTGCATGGCACCCATGGCCCCAGGCACCCACGGTCGAGGGCCCAAGCTGGCACTCCTGAGTGGATTCATTCTGCTTTAGTTTGTTCTGCTATGCTTTCCCAATACTGCCACACTATTACTGTGGCACAAGATGTTCAATGATTTGAGAGGACGTTATATGATAGGAAGCAGTGGGACAGCCCCAAATTTCTGGAGGTGCAAACAGTGTTGAGAGCGTGACCACCCTAGTATTATCATGAGCAAAAATCATCATGATTGTACACACACAAAAAGATATACTGAGGGGCAAAAGGGACCTACTTTCCATGGAAACATACTAGGACTGGTCTAAAACATGCATGTTTAACTGTATAGCTTGTGCACTTACAACCAATGAGCACCAGAGGGCACAAAAATACTGCTCGGATTCAACATCAAAGACCTTGAAAGCAGTTTTAGTATCAAATCCCAAACCAAGGGCTCATCCACAATTTTGCTTGACCCATATTTCGATTGTATTGTGTACCAATTAATTCCATAGGGTTTGAGAGCTTTCTTTGTTGTTCTGCAGCCATGCCTTGCGAAAATCTGATCCTGCCCCCGCAAAAAATTCAAAGAGAGATGATGTTCAACTAAGCGTCAATTCAGTAGGTAAAGGTTGGATTGTCTCAAGGCACGGTGGTGGAACAACGAGAAAGGGCTGTCACCCATAATTTTGAACCTGTCACCTGTCTTTCTGAGCATTTGGGCTCGTTTGCAAACCAGAGAAACTGCCAGGGGGACACACAAATGGCTACATATTCTATTGACTACAACAGAATGCTTCTCTTAAATCAAATTTCAGTGGACAGCAGCCCATGGATGTCAAGGAAAATCTCTGCAAGATGTAACATTGGTGGCCCTACCCTTGTTTTCTCCTGCCCCCAAGGCTAGGACCTGAACCCATGGCTTCAAGTCATGAGAAAGGAGATTCCGACTAAACCTCAGGAAGAACTTTTTGACAGAAAGAGCAATTCAGTAGTGGAGTTTCTCCTTCTTTGGGGTTTTTAAGCAGAGGTTGGATGGCTATCTGTCATGGATGCCTTAGTTGAGATTTCTGCATTGCAGGGGGTTGGACTACGTTTCCGAGCACAGTTCAAAGTGTTGGTGTTGACCTTTAAAGCCCTAAATGGCCTCAGTTCAGTATACCTGAAGGAGCGTCTCCATCCACATTGTTCGGCCCGGACACTGAGGTCCAGCACCGAGGGCCTTCTGGCGGTTCCCTCATTGTGAGAAGCAAAGCTATATGGAACCAGGCAGAGGGCCTTCTCGGCAGTGGTGCCTGCCCTGTCGAACGCCCTCCCATCAGATGTCAAAGAGATAAACAACTACCTGACATTTAGAAGACATCTGAAGGCAGCCTTGTTCAGGGAAGTTTTTAATGTGTGACATTTTAATGTATTTTTAATGTTTGTTGGAAGCCACCCAGAGTGGCTGGGGTACAAATAATAAATAATAATAATAATAATAATAATAATAATAATAATAATAATAATAATTATTATTATTATTATTATTATTATTATTAGACTAGATAACCCTTGGGTCCCTTCCAGCTCTACAGTTCTATAATTCTATGATTTGATTGCACACAGAAAGTAGCCCTATAACACATTAGCACAAGTGAAGAGGCTGGTTTGCCTACGACAGGGGGACATGATGATCCCCTACCGCGTCCCCTCAGAACCCATTTTAAAAACGATTGCTTATTTTCACACACAGCATGGTTATGCTGCAGCCCTGATACTTAGCAGCAACCAGGCGAGCAGCCAGCGAGGAGCACTGTAGGCAAGGCACACCCACTGCTGCAGAGAAACAAGGCCGTGCAAAGTGGTTTTGCGACGGAAAGACATCCTTCAGGTCCACCAGACCTGCTCGCCTATGTCTCATGTCAGATCAGCTGTCAAGAGAATCAGACCAAGGCAACAGCAAGCTATTATGCGGGATTACTACGGATTAGCGTCGATGGCAGAGCTCACTTGGCAGCTCCGAGCCACAGATCAAGCTTTCATCTTAATTGTAAATATTCCAAAATATTCCATTTGACAAACGAGCCCACGCGGGTAGTATTAACCGCTGAAGTGCTCCGAAGCAACAGCAGTCGTGCAGAGGGCTGAGCAATTTGCAGGCCATTGTCTGGCTGGATGAATGTGGGCCACAGTGACGCATTTGGGGTATGTCCGGGCTCTGGCTGCTTTGCTCTTGAAAGCGAGGAGCAGATCCTAGAATGGGTTTATTCTGCTCTGATTAAACTCTGGAGCAGGTTGCAAAAGGCAGAAAAGGTTTCCAAATCCTCTTGAAGAGGTCAGGTGTGGGCATATGTCTAGACTGCACTAAGTTCTTCACAGGGGTAGCTGGTGCCCATTGAGTATGGTAGGGCAGAAGGCAGGGAGACCACCAGTAGATGGCGCTAGAGATAATACCAGGCAAAGCTAATCAAATCTGGTTTTGTCCCCATCCTCCTCCCTCTTCTGCAAAGGCAAACTGAATCCAAGGGGGAAACGGATGCTGTGCCGTGCCACACCCTGAACCAGTTTTAAGTAGAAAGGAAAGCAAATGAAGGGGGCAGGCTGAGAGCAAAGTAAGGTTGGTGGGGCAGTGCCCCATTTCTCCTAATGGGCTGACTGCAGTGGGTATACTTTATTGGAAGCCCACTCTGGACGGCTTCCAATAAAACATTAAAATACAATAAGCTATTAAACATTAAAAGCTTCCCTAAACAGGGCTGCCTTCAGATGTCTTCTAAAAGTCTGGTAGTTGTTGTTCTCTTTGACATCTGGTGGGAGGGTGTTCCACAGGGCGGGTGCCACTACCAAGAAGGCCCTCTGCTTGGTTCCCTGTAACTTGGCTTCTCGCAGCGAGGGAACTGCTAGAAGGCCCTCGGCGCTGGACGTCAATGTCCAGGCAGAACGATGGGGGTGGAGACGCTCCTTCAGGTATACTGTACCGAGGCTGGATTAGATGCCCCTCATGTTCCTTTCCAACTCCACAATTCTGTGATTCTGTGCCATTCTGTGCCTTGAAACCCTTTTCTGAACTACACCAGATTGGGACGGACTGGACTTATCCAGAGATTACTCTACCCAGCCTAGAACCTGGCTTCCAGACTCAATATAAGCTGGGCTGGATTTCACCTCCACCCCTTGCCCACTGCATCCTAAGGGCTACCGGTGCATACTAGGCAGAAATGGAAAGCACACTTCCAAGTTAGGAAAAGGCACGTCTATCGGTCCTATGTTTCTCAGCTGCTCCTACGCGTGAACCCAATGAGGCAGTTGACACAAGAGAGAGGTCCCACTCCGCCGACCTCAGCTTCTGCCACCCAAGCTGCACGCAAGCAGGCAAAGACTCCCCCTGCATGTAACCAATTTCTGCTTCTCCCTCTCGCCTGGTCCTGGAAGGCAGTGGAGCAGGAGAGCTGGGGGCAGAAGGAGGAAGAGGTTAGGAAGCCCTTGACTCTGCGCCAACCTGACACCTCTCCGCCTGCCCCTCTAATTCACTCTCCGACAGCTTCTCCTGCCTCTGACTCTCGTCTCCTGGCTGTAACAGCCCCCCCCCCAGATCACTGATCCCTAAGTCAGTCTCCAACCCCCCTTCTTCCCGGTGCCCACTCTTCTGTCTCGCTCAGTGTCCAAGCCAATACCTGACGAGGAGTCTTGCATGACCAAAGCCAGCCTCTTGACCACGTAACCATGGCAATAGACTACTCTTTTGCAGCCTGCAATTTAAAGGACCTGGGGGCTGTGGCTGGATGCTCTTTTTTGATCAGGCAAAATCCAGAAGTTCAAAGAAGTGCAGCGCTCACGCAACCTCATGGCCTATCTAACCTTTCCTTTGAAGAATTTATCCATTATCGTATAAAGCTTTGAAAGGGAAATGCTGGCTCAAATGTGCCTGGAAATTTCAACTTCTCATCTAGAAGCCCGAATCCCTGATGTATCTGTTATTCATTGGTGTAGGGAAATGCATTCTGTGCCTGCTCAGGAGCACTTTTACTTCTTCTTTCATACGTTCTAGGAAAGAGCCCTGGCCTGAAAGCAGATTAAATGGTGGTGTGACAGAAATTTTCCTCAATAAGTAAGTGTTTGGCCAATACTTTGGCCACCTCATGAGAAGAGAAGACTCCCTGGAAAAGACCCTGATGTTGGGAAAGATGGAGGGCACAAGGAGAAGGGGACGACAGAGGACGAGATGGTTGGACAGTGTTCTCGAAGCTACCAGCATGAGTTTGACCAAACTGAGGGAGGCAGTAGAAGACAGGAGTGCCTGGTGTGCTCTGGTCCACGGGGTCACAAAGAGTCGGACATGAGTCAACGACTAAACAACAACAAGTAAGTGTTTTGATGTTAGATTCTGCTGGGAAGTGATATTTCACTGCCTCTGCACTTGAAGAGATGGTCTAACCATCTGAATAGCGGTGCTTTGCAGATCTACAAACTGATGGTTCAAGATTGGGGTGTCTGGTTCCACCAGGTAAGTTTGGAGATGCTTAGAGTCAAATAGTGGTTTAACTCCCTGTTAATCACCCATTGTCAGAAGTCCAGATTCCCAGCTTGATAACACAGTAAGCGTAGGTAATTAAAAAGGAGGATTCATTGCAAAAACAAACAGATAGCTTCGGATGGCTCTGACAAAGCCACCAGCATCATTACTCAAGATGACCCTTCTGAAGACTTCTTCCGGCCATGACAGAAGATATTCAACTTATGGCTCTTACGGCTCCCATTTTGCTTTCTATCAAGCAGCCTTCCCATTTGCTGACTCTTCGGACTTAGTGGATCAGCTCCAACCTCTTCCTGGTCTGAGATGCTGTCTATTGGTGCCTATTTGTGCTTCCTGCGATCTTTGGCTGTGTTCTAGCCTGCTCTCAGCTACTGCCTTATCAGCCGGCCCATCAAGGTCAGGAAGAGCCGAAGTCTGCAGCTGCCGGCTCTCCCCTGCCTAACACCTAAGCCTCTCTGTTCCTGGCTGCTTTCTGCAGCTGGCTGCAAACCTTCGCTTGGAGCTGGCTCATTCCTGACACCCATTTACACAGAGACAATTGCTTATTTTATTTTATTTCGCTGTTACTTGGGCTGGATCTCTAGACACGTCAAAGAAGCGTTTCAGTGAAACGTGCTGTAAACTTTGTATGAGAAATCGGGTTGGCAAAAACAGAACTCCACAGCGCCATCTGGTGCCACAGTGCTATAATGCATATACAACGCATGTAAAGCATTTTTTTGTTGCCAATATAGCTGAGTCCTTGGAGAACCAACATGGCACAGAATCCCATTCTTGCATGGACAACACCAAGAATAGCAATGTAGGAGATGCAAGCTACAGGGACAGTGGCATCTGAGCATCACTTACTCAGATCAATGGCAATGATAAACCACTGATGGTCAATATTATTATTATTATTATTATTATTATTATTATTATTATTATTATTATTATTAAATTAATTATACCCCGTCCATCTGGCTGCAAAAGGGAGGAAGGGTTTTGATCCTGACACACTTTCATATCCATCCAAATGAAGCCTCTGATGTGAATGGATAATCCAGTCTAGAGTGCCACGACACTTGTTTCTGCCCCCCCCCCCAGCCCCAAAAGGTGGGTGGAAGATGTTGCTGATGTCAACTCTGTTCATGGCTACGGCCAGGAGGTCTTCATCTCTCCATTAAAAGAGCCCAAATGCTTTGCTGATAACCCCCCCCACACACACACATTTTGAATTCTGCAGATCTGGCAGAGCATCAACTTGTCTGGCATTAACATCAATGCTTTATTCCGACTGTAAAATATGCCTATTTCAGAATCTATTGCAGTGTGGTAAAGCTTAAAAAAAAGGGGACGCGGGTGGCGCTGTGGGTTAAACCACAGAACCTAGGACTTGCCGCTCAGAAGTTCGGCGGTTCCAATTCCCGCGACGGGGTGAGCTCCCGTTGCTCAGCCCCTGCTCCTGCCAACCTAGCAGTTCGAAAGCACGTCAAAGTGCAAGTAGATAAATAGGTACCGCTCTGGCAGGAAGGTAAACGGCGGGAAGGTTTCCATGCGCTGCTCTGGTTCACCAGAAGCGGCTTAGTCATGCTGGCCACATGACCCAGAAGCTGTACGCCGGCTCCCTTGGCCAATAAAGCGAGATGAGCGCCGCAACCGCAGAGTCAGTCACGACTGGACCTAACGGCCAGGGATCCCTTTACCCTTAAAGCTAGTACAATGAAAGTAAAAGCCCTTTGAGCCCAGCTCATTTAAACAAGTCCCATTGAAAGCAGTGGGACTAAAAAGAGAGTCACAACAAGCATGTTGCATAGGTTTAAACGTGTCTTGTTCAGGGTTAACTTTAGTTGGATTGGTGCCTATAGACTGAGTGTGCAGTTAGCAGTGCAGGACAGCAAACATTAGCAACTCAGAACCGAAGCTCCACTCCATTGATCACATACATCATGGGAAAGGGGACCTGCAACCCTCTGCCTATTTTATTTATTTATTTATGAAAGTATTCAAACCACTTAATATATAGATATATATATTTACTGGATCACATAAAAGCAATAAAAAAAAAACAGAGCACCCCATAAGAAACCTGTATTTGGAAGATAGGAGTGGGAAGAAAGTAATGTTGGTTTGGGGGGGTTGTTATTTCACTTTATTTTGAAATAGCATTTTTTTAAAAAACAAATAAATATTTTTTTAAAAAAAATTAAAAAATATTATTATTATTATTTTAAAAAAGAGAAAAGCAGCGACATGCAGAAATTCTGTTACTTCTGTGGCTCATTGCTCAAATCCCGCTCGCGAGTTCATCATGCTATAATATTTATTTAAGTAACACGAAAAAGACATCCATTCTTCCATAAAACACTCATAATTAGATGCTCTTAAGGTCACCAGCTTCGTCTAAAAGCTCTGCCTACTTCACAAAATTCACCTTCTAGTTATGACAACTTTGGGCTCTAATCCTGCCCAATTTGGTTCCAGACCCTGAGAGTTTAACCCTGAGAAAATGGAGCTCTCAAAAGGAAAGAAGGTTCCCTGTGATATATCAATGGATAAGTCTTGTGTATACATTTGTGTATACAACCCATTCACGCACAGGGTTGGAGAACCTGTGGTCTTTCAAACATTGTTGGACACCAACTCCCATAATCCTTCGCCAGCGTGGACAATTGAGAGGGAGGATGGGAGTTGTAGTCCAAAAGACTGGAGGGCAACAGGTCTTCACCCTTTCATCAACAAGTTCCAGGAAGTTCAACATTTAAGAACTAAACTTACCTTGAAGCATCCAAGTACTGAAGCATATATGGTGTTCGACGGAGGGTCAAGCTTTAGTCCCCACCTGCTTGACAGAGGACAACATATATTGGATATAATACCTTAGCATCATCATCATCATCACATTTGCTTTACAACCATTTAAAATTCAGTACAGTGGTACCTCGGGTTAAGAACTTAATTTGTTCTGGAGGTCCGTTCTTAACCTGAAACTGTTCTTAACCTGAAGCACCACTTTAGCTAATGGGACCTCCTGCTGCCGCTGTGCCGCCGGAGCACAATTTCTGTTCTCATCCTAAAGCAAAGTTCTTAACCCAAGGTACTATTTCTGGGTCAGCGGAGTCTGTAACCTGAAGCGTAAGTAACCTGAAGCATATGTAACCCGAGGTACCACTGTATTTAAAACAGTTTAAACAAACTGCTGTCGCAGGAATTGTGTGGGTCCTGAAAACACACATCTCAGGTGTCGAAAGACCAGGCTAAAGAAGTGTGTCTTCAGCGTTTGATGAAAATTGTATACAGTACTGAAGATGTCAGGTGCACTCCTGTGGGAATTACATAGCTTAGGGCCTCAGTGTCAAAGGATGGCAGATCCAGAAGCATCAGTGTGTAGACCAGGGGTCGGCAAGCTAAGGCCCATGGGCCACAAGCAGCTCACGTGGGTCATTTAACCGGCCCCTGAGCCGCCCCCGAACTGAGCCACCTGCTTGGCGAGTCCCTGCGCACTTCGCTAAACCGGCACAGCACAGTGCGGGGACTCACTTCCGCTGTGCCGGAAATCACGTCTGCGCAGATGCTGACGCCAGAAATTGTGGGCGTGTGTGCTCGCGCTCGCTCCGGCTCATGGAGGGAACTCCGTTGGAGTGAACCGGCCCAGGCGGGGTAAACCTTGCCCACCCCTGGTGTAGACAATGCTGATGCATTGATTATCGTCTTCCAAAGCAACTAATCTATTCTGAACTTTAAAATGGTAAGCGCAATGCTGGTGGTAGGGACACGGGTGGCACTGTGAGTTAAACCACTGAGCCTAGAACTTGCCGATCAGAAGGTCGGTGGTTCGAATCCCCGCGACGCGGTGAGCTCCCGTTGCTCGGTCCCTGCTCCTGCCAACCTAGCAGTTCAAAAGCACGTCAAAGTGCAAGTAGATAAATAGGTACCACTCCGGTGGGAAGGTAAACAGCGTTTCCGTACACTGCTCTGGTTCGCCATAAGCGGCTTAGTCATGCTGGCCACATGACCCAGAAGCTGTACGCCGGCTCCCTCAGCCAATAAAGTGAGATGAGCGCCACAGCCCCAGAGTCGGTCATGACTGGACCTAATGGTCAGGGATCCCTTTACCTTTTAATGGTGGTGGTCAACAGAAGAGGTTCAAAGATTCTCTCAAGGCAAATCTAAAAAAAATGTAGTATAAAGACCGACAACTGGGAAACACTGACCTGCAAGCGCTCCAATTGGAGAACAGCCTTTACCAAAGATGTCATGGGCTTTGAAGACGCTCAAACTCAGGACGAAAGGGAGAAACGCGCTAAGAGGAAGGCATGCTTGGCAAACTCTCACCATGTTCAACTCCTGCCTGGAAACCTATGTCCCCACTGTGGAAGGACATGTGGATCTAGAATTGGCCTCCACAGTCACTTAAAGACTCACTGTTAAAACCGTGTTTATGGAAGACTCAGCTTCCATAAACTCAGCTACGAGTGATCGCCAAAGAGAAAGACCAGTGATCTGACTCAGCAAAAAGCAACTTCCAATATTCTTATGGAGGTAGTTCTGGACTTGGCTGGGACCCTGGAAATCTGCTACCAGTAGGCAAATGGTCTTCTTATAAGACTCAGTTCCTCATAGTGCCTTGCTGTTTCCCGTGATCAGCAAAGCAAGTTATGCTGAATTTGCAGGGAAAGGGCCATAGCTCAGTGGCAAAACATCTGTTTCGCATGCCGAAGGTCCTTTGTTAAATCCCTGGCATCTCCAGATAGAACTGGGGGTTGTCCTCTGTCCTCTGCCCAAAACCCTGGAGAGCCACTGCAAGTCAGACAATGCTGAGCTACATGGGGAAATGGCCTGACACAGTATAAAGCTGCTGTCTATGCCAGACACAGATGTTTGCCAACCCCCCCCCCTAAAAATGTGGCACCAAGAAGCAGGTCCGGTATTCCCAATGTGGCCAAACTCTGTACAGTGGTACCTCAGGTTACATATGCTTCAGGTTACATACGCTTCAGGTTATAGACTCCACTAACCCAGAAATAGTGCTTCAGGTTAAGAACTTTGCTTCAGGATGAGAACAGAAATCGTGCTCCGGCGGCGCGGCAGCAGCAGTAGGCCCCATTAGCTAAAGTGGTGCTTCAGGTTAAGAACAGTTTCAGGTTAAGTACGGACCTCCGGAACGAATTAAGTACTTAACCTGAGGTACCACTGTATCTTTAGATATGGAAACATCTTCCCAGGGGAACCCAGCAATGGGAAAATTCTAGCCCCACGGCACCAACTGCAGCATCCAGGACTTCCATGTGTGAATCGGATGTTATATATATATATATATATATATATATATACACACACACACATACACCAGAGATGCAAATTTCATCTCAACCCACACATCACATTTTTTTAATGGCGTTCACACATTCTGTTGCTAGTCTCCAACTGTACAAAGATTGACTATATACAGGCATGAACCAGTCCCTGGAGACTGGAAGCCACATGCATGAACATACTCCCATTGAATAATCATTGTGTTTGAGGGGCTAATTAAAGTTTCCTGTGGGCTGTTGTGTCTGTGAGGTCTCATTCACACATGGCAAGTTGACACGCAGCCATAAGCCGATTAACTTGCATGTGTGAAGCCTCCGTAAAAGCTGTTCCGTCCGTGACCTTGAGGGACAAGGAAGCTTTTTCATATTGTTTCAGAATACAACCCAGCCTGATCCATTTGGAAAGGATGGGATATACTAAAACGGCAACTGATTCATAGGGTTCCATTTGGGAAGCTAAGCTATTTCTTTAATAACAAGCATTTCCAAACCTACCATTTATAAGCGGGTGATGAAGTCCTAAATATATGTAACTGGCTGGAGGGCAATTTTTTGGGGAATGGCCTTGATGTGGAGTAGGGCTAGGGTTGGGATGGGATACCTGTGGCCCTTCAGACGGTGTTGGATTCTAGCTCCCATCGTACCTAACCATTGATCCTGCTGGCTGGGGCATACGGGAGTTTGGGAGTTGGAGCTGGACAATATTTGGAGGGCCACAGTTCATGAAACCCTAGGCTAGGGTGTTCAGCTGCATAACATTATCATCATCAACAACAACATCATACCTCTTTATATATTTAAGGGAAAATAATCTCGAAGCAGTTTACACCACATATTAAAACATCAAATTAAACAACCCAGAACAAAAACATTAGTGAAGAAAGTCAAATCACATTCAAATACATAAAGTATGCATTCAAAGTAACATAACTGAACAGGAAACTGTTATCTTACAGATTTCAAAAGAAAACATTGCAACGGAGGATAAGAGGGCAGCCAATACATGGCACAACGTTTATTCCACGTGTTCCTATTGAAAAGAAAAATAGTCCTATTCAGGTAAGAAATAGGTGTGGAAAGGGGGGGGGGATTCTTGCCTGCGTCAAAAGTCTCGCAATTCGTTCATGACATAAGTGGACTCTTAGCCACATGACAAAAGGAAAGAATTGCTTCCTCCACTTTAAAAGCTTTCGGCACAACACCCACCCTGTTCCCATATCCTATTGTAAGGAGGCTCAAGTATATGTTAATTACAGTAATCACATTTTCTCCCAATTTCTCCTGCACCCACTCCTTCTCTGTTGTCTCCCTTCTGCTGCTTTTCTACATTGTAAGCCCCCTGGGGCAAGGACCAGCTCTCCTATTCTTAAAGTGCCAATATACCGTATTTTTCCGTGTATAAGACGCCCCCATGTATAAGAAGCCCCCTATTTTGGGGGACTCCAAATTAAGAAAACACTCCTCAGCACTACCCCTATATAAGACGAGGCCCAATTTTAAACCTAATTTTTTGTTAAAAAAAACCCTAGTCTCATACACGGAAAAATACGGTATACAGTACATGGGGTACATGGGCTGCTGGGGAGGGATAGTACCTTTGGTGGGGACACACCATGCTCCTTCTAAGGGAGTTGGCCCACCTTTGGTGCCTACCCTGCCCTCAGTTCTCACCCCAGGAAACAGCTTCAGCTAGCCAGGTTAATCCAGGTGAGGGTAGCTGATGGGTCTCAAAGCCTTGGTGAGTTAGGGACTTTCCCTGCATGGAAAGACAGGCACCGGCAGATTGAGTGGACGAGACCAATAGTGGGTCCAATGGTCAAGAAGGCTGTTTCTGCACATGCTGTAGAGCAGCAGTTCTCAACCTGTGGGTCCCCAGATGTTGTTGGACTACAACTCCCATCATCCCTGAGCTCTGGCCTTGCTAGTTAGGGGTGATGGGAGTTGTAGTTCAGCAACATCTGGGGACCCACAGGTTGAGAACCGCTGCTGTAAAGGCAAGTGAGGGGCAGATGGGGCTCATCAACCTAGGAAGGTAGCCCATTTAGAAGAAGGAAAACTCTGGTCCTAAACCTCTGCTTCCTTGCAGGACATCTCTGGAAGAAGAAAAAGCTAAGGCGTAAACCCTACACAAATCTGGAGAGGAGTCACTAAGACAGTTGGATGGCGTCTTGTACGCCTCCTTCTGGCAACTCCTGCAGCCAAGCTGGTGCCAAATGCGTTGGACCACATCGGTGAAGCCAAGAGGAGGGTCTTGTCATCTGGGCAGCCCAGGACCTCCATACACACTGCCCAGGCTTGCGCTCCAGGGAGGTCACTTTGCTGCTAATGCAACAAAAACAACACAGGAGGTGGTGGCAGTCACGAGCTACCGATTTCTGCAGCCACAGCAGCCGCTGTGAACTCTCCAGCGGTTTGACTTCACCCCCTGGAGGCGCACTCTCGAGAAAGACAGGTGCCAAGAACAACAAATATCAATATAGTTCCCAACATTCCATTACACAGATTAACCAGCAGGCAGAGTGTTCCAAGAGAATTGAGAATTTCCTCTGGTTGTTTCAGTTCTGTTGGGGTGGTGTCAAATCTGGGTCCCCTAAAAAATGTGCGAACCTGTCAGCCTCTGGAGCCAGCTGTAACCTTTGCAGATAGTAAGGCACGGGGAAGGGCTCAGCAGTGTGGCATCTGCTTTGCATGCAGGATCAATCACCAGCCTCTCCTGCTATGGCTGGGAAACAGAGCCTGACAAAAACCTTAGAGAGCTGCTACCAAGCCGTGTTGACAATACTGAGTTAGATGGACCAAGAATCTGTCTTAAAGATAAAGGGACCCCTGACCATTAGGTCCAGTCGTGACCGACTCTGGGGTTGTGGCGCTCATCTCGCTTTATTGGTCGAGGGAGCCGGCGTACAGCTTCTGGGTCATGTGGCCAGCATGACTAAGCCGCTTCTGGCGAACCAGAGCAGAGTACGGAAACGCCGTTTACCTTCCCTCCGGAGCGGTACCTATTTATCTACTTGCACTTTGACGTGCTTTCGAACTGCTAGGTTGGCAGGAGCTGGGACCGAGCAATGGGAGCTCACCCCGTCGCGGGGATTCGAACCGCTGACCTTCTGATCGGCAAGTCCTAGACTCTGTGGTTTAACCCACAGCGCCACCCGCGTCCCTTAAGAATCTGTCTTAGTACAAGGCAAAATCCTATGTTCCTAAGCTGAGGTCACAAGGGGCATGCAGTAAATTTATCTTATGCTTCAGTGGCATCCCCAAAAGTTGCACACCCTAGGCTTTCTGTCTTATGGGACAAATGGCTGCTATTCAATCCCATGTGCAAAAGACACACGTGTGAACCTGGGGACACACAATGGAAGGCAAAAATTGCCATTCTATTGAGCCTGACAACATAAGCCCTCCCTCCGCAACACCCAAACCATCAGCTGTCATGGGGAACAGGCACTGCTAGCGGAAACAATAGGGACCACATGGCTTGGTCTGCTTCACCAGCCTGCCTACCCAGCCCCTTACAAAAACACAGCAGAAACACAATATTTATTGTTATTATGGATCCCCTGTCGCGATCACCACCTAGGGCTGCTAGATGCAAAATTTAAAAAACAGGCGCTGCAGACGCTTCTGGTGCTTTGGGGAGTAAAAGGGACACAGACAGCCGACCTAGGCACTATGGGGACTGATATAAAGGAGCACGTCTGAAAAACAAGGAGAGCATCGCTTAAGAGGCATTCAGCAGCCCAGTTATCAAGCAAAGGGGATGCGAGCAGGTAAAGGGAAATAGTGAATATGGCTGAATGATGCTTTGTAAGCAGCATTGGTGCAGCCTGATAGAAAGATGGAAACTGGTGCACCGGCGGAGCGTGGGTTCTTTTCTCTCTCGCTTTTTTTTTTTTGGACGGGCAATCGCTTGATTCAGGTGGCAGCAGGAAGGAGGAAGAATGAAAGGGAGTTTCCAAGAGCAGAACCAGGGAGAGATAAGGCCGCCTCTCAGGTGTGCAGCCATCAAAGAGCAACTACCCTCCCGATGAAAGCAATTAAGAAGAGGGCTCATCAAACGGAGAGGCGCCCTTTCGATGGAGCACGGGGCAGCAATTCAGCAAGGCGGGTGCGGGTCGCCAGCAGGAAATCCCCGGGACTTTCTAAAGGCAATTGCAATTTGCAATACACACGCGCGCGCACGGTTGCAGCAAAAGCGCGATGGTAATGATCAGGACCACTGATAAGGCTTATCTGGGCGGATTGTGGAGGTGAGGAAGACGGACAGGGATGGATGGAGATGGAGGGGGGGGTAGGTGGGCTGTGCAGGAAGGGGTGGGGGAGGAGATGAAGGGCTTTAAGGCGGGGGAGGCGCCGCAGGGAGGAAGGAACCCAAACCGAGAGAGAGACCCCAGAGACCCTCCTACCGAAAAGCTGGGAAGGAAGAGGAGCGCGGAGGCGTCTCGGCGTCGGTCCGGCCCGGGGGTCCCAGGTGCTGTTACACCTGCGAGAGGAGGCAGGCGGCGGGAGCGCGATCGGCGGCGGCAGGAGGACTGGGCAGGCCGGGAGGAGGGCTTCCCCTCGAGGAAGAGGTGGAGTCTGCGGCTGCCGTCCGCCTCTCGCAGCCGCCGGAGCTTCCCCGGCGCCAGAGACAAAGGGCGAGGGCGCGCCTGGCTGCCTGCGTCTCTCTCGCAGGGGGGGATATGAGGAGGGGAGGGGGAGACACACCCCCAAAGGGGTGGGGGCGGGCGGGCGGCATCCTCTCCATCCTCGGAGGCGGCGGCACCTTCCTGGGTACCACTAGCCAGCGCCGCCCCACCCCAGATTTGCGCTCTCATCCACCCACCCACCCGGCCTACTTGTCATCTGAGCCCCCTCGAACCGGGCATTCATTGCCCTTGGGGGGGGGTGGAGGGTGGAGAGTGCGCGCTCGCGTGTGATGCCCAAGCGCGCGCGCCTGCCACACTTTCCCGATTGCGCTCTTGCGCTGACCTGCGGGCAGCTCTCCCCTTTGGCGATGACCTGAAAGCAATGAAAAGGCGTAAAGTAGTAAAGGGTTCCCCAGGGTCATCTAGTCTGACCCCGACACAGAGCTCGAACCCGCCACCCTGAAATCAATGGGGGGGGGGTGATCTCAATGGTGAGTGGGATCGCCCAAGTCATTTTCCTGGGTGCCTGCCCCCTTAAAATATCTCTTCTTTTTTGCCAAATGTGTAAGGTTGAATGTGTGCAAATTAAATGCACGGAAGTTGCAAGTTACCTGTATTACAGAGGCACCATATGCCTCATTTGTGCAAAAGTAACTGGGCGTTTCGGATTGTAGGACAAGGCCTGCCAAGGAAAATAAAGAATCTATTTATGTATGCAACAACAGCAGCAAGAGTCTTGATAGCACAAGGATGGAAGAATGAGGAAATCCCGACAAAAGAACAGTGGCAAGAGAAATCGATGAACTATGCAGAATTGGCTAAACTAACACATACCTAAACTGCAAGATAAGGACAACTGTGACTTCAAAGAAGAATGGGAACTTTTTACAAATTACTTAAAAAGACAACAGAATGAATTGGACTCCTTGGCAGGTTTTGAATAAACATATACAAATTTATTGATTGTAAACATAGTAGATAGATAATATAAGGATTTATACAATTTTACAGTATTCAGAGAATAATATGTGTTGAAAAATCAGAGAGAGGAGTTGAGGGAAGTCGGGGGGAGGGAGGGCTTGATGAGGAGGTGGGGGGAAGGGGGAAAATAATGAATATGATATCTTTTGATATTTTGATATGTTGA
This sequence comes from Podarcis bocagei, assembly GCF_964188305.1. NCBI lineage: Eukaryota > Metazoa > Chordata > Lepidosauria > Squamata > Lacertidae > Podarcis > Podarcis bocagei. The sequence goes on along the minus strand of NC_138134.1, from coordinate 67,380,741 downwards.
AATGGTCAATAATAATTCTTTTTTAAAAAGTAGCCAGGCCTTTCAGCACTGCCCATGGACTTATCGGAGAAGAGGGAAGCATGCCACACTGTTTTGCAAGTCAAAAGCAGATAAGGAAAGTGTTTCTTAAGAAAACAGAAACAGAAAGAGGTTCCGTTGGATAACCCAGTTCCTTTTTCTCCCTTTCGTGAATCGCTCTCTTCTCTCATCACTTACTTTCAGCTTTGATAAGAATCATAGAAAGTTCAACACAGGTCACTCTGCTTCTTTTTCTCTTTCATATTACAAGAACTGACTTGCCGGCTTGGACCAGAGTACCCTGGATCAGCCATGACGGAGATAGCTATCCCCTGTCATTTGTCTCTTGCATCCAATAATTGTAATATTGTTATGAGTTTGTGGGTGCCTTGACTCCCCTAAATTCCTAGGTCAAGTGGGTGTTGGAGTTTAATCACTGCTTGGAGTATTGAAATAGGCTGCTGGATGCTGGATTGAACAAAGTGCTAAAATTCAGGCCAGACCAGTTTTTCCATGCTCAGGAAATTGCCTGGGAGAAGAACCACTATGGAGAACAAAGGAAGGTGATGGGCGATTAGAAATGGGTGGAGCCCTGCCTTGAGCTATGGGTAGTTAGCAGAAGAAAAATGCCAGAGTTTTTGTTAGGAGGAAGTTTCAGGATTTCAGTTGGCTGTGGCGTGATCGAGGAAAAGGAGTGTCAGTTTGTTAAATGCGGCTAGCTGGGGCAGGGCGCCAGAGCACAACGTGGGCTGCCTGTTTCAAATTGGAGGCTTCAGCAATGGGAGAAACAGGACCCACTTGGAGTATAATTCTTTGAAACCCTCCATCACAGGCTCAGGTTGTATATGTGTGTAAATAAACCATATATCATAAAGGCACAGTCTCCACTGTGTCTCATTTCCAAAGGAAACACGAACACTGCTTAGAGATTGGAGTGGTACATAACAATACAGTGGTACCTCAGGTTAAGTACTTAATTCGTTCCGGAGGTCCGTACTTAACCTGAAACTGTTCTTAACCTGAAGCACCACTTTAGCTAATGGGGCCTCCTACTGCTGTTCCACTGGAGCACGATTTCTGTTCTCATCCTGAAGCAAAGTTCTTAACCTGAAGCACTATTTCTGGGTTAGCGGAGTCTGTAACCTGAAGCGTATGTAACCTGAAGCGCATGTAACCCGAGGTACCACTGTATACTGCTTGCTTCTAGGTGATGAGGGCTCAGTTTTTAGCCATCAGGGCTAATATCCACAGTTCACTATGAAGTCTTCTAGTTCTCATTTATAAAACCATCTAATCTGACCTGTTCCACCACTTTGGGCCACAAATCCCACAAACGGGGGATTTCAGTGTAGCAGAACCTATACTTTGGAACTCCCTGCCTATTGAGATCAAGCAGGTGCCTTTACTTTATTCTTTTGGGCACCTGCTAAAATGTTCTTGTTCAGGCAAGCCTAGATACTTAGAAAGTTGAGGTGATTTTAATTTGCTTTAGTATTTTATCTGTTGTCTGTTTTAAAGTAGGATTGTGATTTTTTCTTGATTCTGTTGCCTTTCCCCTTTTTTTGTAAACCACTTTGAGGTTCTTTACAATCCGGGTTGTATAAACTTTATGAAATAAATACCGTATTTTTCGCTCTATAAGACGCACCAGACCACAAGACACACCTAGTTTTGGAGGAGGAAAACAAGAAAAAAAATATTCTGAATCCCAGAAGCCAGAACAGCAGGAGGGATCGCTGCGCAGTGAAAGCAGCAATCCCTCTTGCTGTTCTGGCTTCTGGGATAGCTGCACAGCCTGCATTCACTCCATAAGACGCACACACATTTCCCCTTACTTTTTAGGAGGGGAAAAGTGAGTCTTATAGAGCAAAAAATACGATAAATAGAGCTCGGAGCTCAGCCTACCCTACTTTCCGGGGTTCTTGTGAGGATGTAAAGTGGGGTGTTTTCATCTACAAGGATGTGAGCAGCTCAGGATGAGAGAGGCCTATAAGTATAACACACAAACAAATCTCCCCATAGTAAGCCAGCAAAAGTAAATATTTAGCAAACATCGCAAGAACTATTTCTTTGGCCTTATTTTGATGGCAGGGTAAATGTAATCTAGTCCTTGAACTTTATCCTTTGGAAACATTCTATTTTAATGGAAAGGAGAAAAGTTCTTGGCTGCAAGTCTTCAGGACGAGATGGGCTGTACACAGATAAACAAATGCAGTTCTGGATTTATTTTCCCATCCCGAGCTGCAGCTCTGTCCTTTATTTCCCTTTTACAGCTTGCCACATGCCACCACTCATACTATCTTGCTCTGTGGACCTCCTATATCCCATAATGCATCGGTGCATCTGATGCCCCCAGGGACAGAGCAGTGTGCTTGGACTGACTGAGTTATTTTTGTTGGTAATGGGCTCCTTCAGATTGGTTCCCCCTGAGGCAGTACTGGCAGAATAGCAAAGGTTGGTCACAAACAAGGCGCTTGGGAAGCTATTTAAGAGCATTTCATGCGCTTTTATGCCCCAGGGAACCATTCATAGGACAGGAACCACAAGATTCAGGCTCGGTAGGTCAACTGAATCCATCTGTTGTCTCATTAAATATCTCTCTGAGATGTCTTCTTCTTCCTTTTTAAGCAAGGGGAAAATATAACGGCTTTAAGTTCTATTATCGCCATTTTCAGCTGAATTTGCTGAAAGCGAGGGGGCAGGGGGAGTCCGAAGGGGAAGCGTGAAAACATGTTTGTAGCATTTCACATTGACAAGTAGCTGTCAGTCCAAAATATTTCCGATCGCATGCATTTTTCGCATTGCAGCAAGCTGAAGTGAGGACGTTTGTTCCTCATCAGACTACTGCAATTTCCACCAGTGACAAAACAACAGCAGAGAAATGTATTGTACCCCACCCTTGTGTCCCCCAGGAAGCTCATGTCAACATGCAGAGTGAAGAATTGACTCCTTGCTATCAAAAGTACACTTGCAAATTAGGAAAAAGCATGTCCATCCATCCTATATCCATCCAGCCTATGTCCTAGGTATGTACCTGATGAGACCGTTGCAGCAACAGAGAGGCCCCAACCCTGAACTTAACTTATCTGTCTTTCCCACCTGAGCTGCAGGCAAGCAGGCAAAGACGACGCCTGTGTGTAACCTGCCTCTGCTCCTCCCACTTCAGTCCTCTTCTGGTCCTGAGATACAGTAGAGCAGGAGAGGTGTGGGCAGGAGGAGGAGGTGTGGAAGCCCTTGATTGTACACCAGCCTGACTCATCTCTCCCTCCTCCTGCACCCATCCTTCATTCTCCAATCCTGCAGCATCTCCTGCCTCTGTCTCTCATCTCCCAGCTGTTAGAGACTCCCCTAGATCACCGATCCCTTCTCCCAAGTCAGTCTCCAATCCCGCTTCTCCCAGTGCCATCTTTACCCGGGGGTGCGGGGCACCCCAGCACTGAATTCTGGGGGGTGCCAGGCAGGCACCGCTGAAGCCACCCATGGCCGGCATCGTGAGGTACCGGCACGAGGGGTGGCTGCTGGCTTGATTTTGGGGGAGCCTCTGATTTGGCCACCAGGAGGAGGAGGGGGAGGCACCTGTGGCGATCACACAGGGTCCCCGGACGTTTCACCGTCTATTGATCCCTGTGCCACCACTTTATTCCTCGCTGTCACCACCCAGGCCCTACCTGGTACAATACTGAGTCTAGTCAGGGTTAAATTGGAACATAAACTTCTGTTTATTTATTGCAGTTTAACAAGCGTGTGGTTTCATAAACGGTATCGGTCAATTACAATCATGGGGTGCCTATCCAGACCTATAACTTCCGTTACCTGCTCTCCCTCACTAAACCACCTCTCAGATATTGACTTGTCTTCCTAGCCCCTAACTGTTCCTGACTCAGCTTATTTTGCTACACTAACTCCACCTACCCACAGACTCTATCCCAATTCACTCCCACTCCAACCAACCATCCAACACCCAACGAACTCTTCCCTTTGCCCCTCCCAGAGCTGGTTTTATAGTCCCTCTGACTCCACCCCCTGGGTTCTGATTGGATAACCTGTTTAACTATTTCACCTCCAGCACTCTCATATGTTAACGTCACAGCGCCCCCACCTTTATTTCCTGCCAGAATCTTGGAAGGAAAGGCGGCGGCAGCGAGGGCGCCAGAGCGAGAGGTGCTGAGAGGCAGCCGCCTGCCTAGACGGGCACTGAGGCTCGGCTTGTGCGCCTCTCCGCCAAAAAGCAGCGCAATGGGCTGGGGATGGACTTGGTCGAGGGCGCTCGCGGCGGCAGCAAGAGCAGCAGGAAGCTCCCTGAAGCCCTAGCCTGCCCACTGTTAGCCATGGCAAATGGTGGTGGCGACGGCTCCAGTAGCCACTACTCGGGAGGAGGCGGCGGCAGCAAGATGAACAGCCCCATCAGCACCAGCAGCAGCCTGGATGCGGACTCAGCCTCGGCGCCCACCCAGGTGATCAACACGGTTAATTTGGGGGCTAAATTAAATTTGGGGGCGCTGGGCGCAGAGGCGTAGGAAGGTCAAGTGGTACCTGTGCGCAAAAATTCTTGTCATCCCCCCCCCCCACACATTGATTTTATTTATTTTTTGCCTGCAAAAATGGTTTTACATTATTTCATATTTTCTTACATGTGGATTCTGGGCCTCTGAGAACAAGTAGGCAACTATGGAAAGATACTTAAATCTACAGGATGGATTGTGTTTTGGCTTGTGTTATTTTATTTATGTTTATTGTTTATTTATGTAATAAAATTTATTTTAAAAAACCTGCAAAGTGGTTTGCCAAAACAAAAAAACACCACAGCAGTTAAATCAAGAAAAGTCGGCTGCGTGCAGGGGCAGAGCAAAGGCAAGGCAAGGCCTAATCTACGCCTAATCAGCGTAGTCTCATTTTTTTCACATAGGCCGAGCCGAGTTTCCAGGACCCAGGAAGCCCAGTGGAGGGTAGGTCAGTAGGGTGGTTCATAAAAAACTTTTTTTAAAAAAATGCCTGCTCCAAAGGTCTTATTTTACTAAACTAGGGATTATCTAGCTATAGCTGAAATTTCATGCATATCAGTTAATATCTTGAACCTGTTCCACTGAATTGAAATTTCAGCCTTCATAACATAGGAAACCGCTATTTTCGTGGAGGAGGGTCAAGATATTAACTGATATGCATGAAATTTCAGATATAGCTAGATAATCCCTAGTGTAGTATGATAAGACCTTCGGAGCAGGCATTTTCCAAAAAAAACACACCAAGTTTTTTAATAATAATAATAATAATAATAATAATAATAATAATAATAATAATAATAATTTATTATTTATACCCCGCCCATCTGGCCGGGCTTCCCCAGCCACTCTGGGCGGCTTCCAAAAGAATATTAAAATACTATAATACATCAAACATTAAAAGCTTCCCGAAACAGGGCTGCCTTCAGATGTCTTCTAAAAGCCTGGTAGTTGTTGTTCTCTTTGACATCTGGTGGGAGGGTGTTCCACAGGGAAGGCGCCACTACCGAGAAGGCCCTCTGCCTGGTTCCCTGTAACTTGGCTTCTCGCAGTGAGGGAACTGCCAGAAGGCCCTTGGTGCTGGACCTCAGTGTCCGGGTAGAACGATGGGGGCGGAGACGCTCCTTCAGATATACTGGACCAAGGCCGTTTAGGGCTTTAAAGGTCAGCACCAACACTTTGAATTGTGCTCGGAAACGTACTGGGAGCCAATGTAGGTCTTTCAAGACCGGTGTTATGTGGTCTCTGCGGCCGTTCCCAGTCACCAGTCTAGCTGCCGCGTTCTGGATTAGTTGTAGTTTCCGGGTCACCTTCAAAGGTAGCCCCACGTAGAGCGCATTGCAGTAATCCAAGCGGGAGATAACCAGAGCATGCACCACTCTGGCGAGGCAGTCCGCAGGCAGATAGGGTCTCAACCTGTGTACCAGATGGAGCTGGTAAACAGCTGCCCTGGATACAGATTTGACCTGTGCCTCCATGGACAGCTGTGAGTCCAAAATGACTCCCAGGCTGCGCACCTGGTCCTTCAGGGGCACAGTTACCCCATTCAGGACCAGGGAATCCTCCACACCTGCCCGCCTCCTGTCCCCCCAAAACAGTACTTCTGTCTTGAACTGCCCTAGTAGGGCAGTAATTGTTCCTTGATAATTTGTCACCCCCTCCATGATGGCACCTTGTGCGGATCGCCCCCGCCCCCCCTTTCCTACACCCCAGGCTGGGAGGATCTTTGCACCCCGGTGCCACATATGCTAAAGACGGCCCTGCTCACTCATCAGTATTCTCACTGACCAACCAGTCCCTGGCACTGGGAATGCCATTCATACATGCATCACTGGGGTAACTCAAGAAGGAGAAGGACTGTATAGAATTGAATCTAATTTGTATTCAGAAAGTCCAAGGTTCAATTTCTGGATTACGTACCTCCAATAAAGCTTAGAAAAGGGCCCTTGAGAAGCCACCCCGTACCCCTCCTTTGTAAGTCACTGCAGCCTTAATCCAACACTATAACCACTGCACCATGCTGTCCTTCTTAATAACATAAAAACTGGTTCAGAAGGAGTCCTGTTTCCCATAATATATGCATACAGTGGTACCTCAGGTTAAGAACTTAATTCGTTCTGGAGGTCTGTTCTTAACCTGAAACTGTTCTTAACCTGAGGCACCACTTTAGCGAATGGGGCCTCCTGCTGCCACCGCGCAATTTCTGTTCTCATTCTGAAGCAAAGTTCTTAACCCGAGGTACTATTTCTCGGTTAGCAGAGTCTGTAACCTGAAGCGTATGTAACCCGAGTACCACTGCACATAAATTCTGCACACTGTCAGTTCTGCTTTGAAACAGCCTTCAACGGGGAATAAGTCTGCATAAGACAACCATCTCCTCCTCTGGGGTGGCAGCTTATGGGGTCAGGCTGCAAGCAGAAACAAACAAGTGTTTTTTTTTAAGGGGGAGAACTGCTTAAAAGACTTTATTTTTAATGTTCTCTTTTTTCTGAGAAGAAGCCATGAGGTCAGCGTCTTGCTCTTATTTCCAATAATCATGTCATGCGCTATTTATGTTAGACAATGAGCTTTTATCCATGCTGCTGTCGGGGGTCCAGAAATCGGCTGGCTTTCGTGCCAATCCATCTTCCCCTTCCCCTCCCGCACCCCCAGAAAAGAATCCATCATCAGGACACCAACAAAAGTGTTTTCTAATTCTCAAAATAAGCCTGTAAAAGCATCTGCTGATTGGGGATCTATCAGCGGACTTTGGGCTTCTTCAAAAACAACACTGCTGGCTAACACAGAAGCTAATCTTAGTGACAAATGAAAACACTTCTTCCTCCTATTTGACACCGGTCTACAGATTACTAGCGAAATCTTTCATCATCTGCCATATGCCCTTCTGTTTCAGGCTTTCAAATATTTTGAGATAGAGATAGAAAACTAACACCAACAGACACTTTATTTAGCCTTAGTTTGCACGTTCTTTGTAGATCTGTAGGCAGATGTCATTATGTGTTGGACCGGTCATGTTGTGCGGATGCCTGATTATCATCCTCCAAAGCAACTGCTCTATTCTGAACTTAAAAATGGAAAGCGTAATGGTGGTTGTCAACAAAAGAGGTTCAAAGGCTTTCTCAAGGCAAATCTAAAAAAATGTAGTATAAAGACCGACAGAGCTGGACCATAAAGAAGGCTGATCGCCAAAGAATTGATGCTTTTGAATTATGGTGCTGGGGGAGACTCTTGAGAGTCCCATGGACTGCAAGAAGATCAAACCTATCCATTCTTAAGGAAATCAGCCCTGAGTGCTCCCTGGAAGGACAGATCCTGAAGCTGAGACTCCAATACTTTGGCCACCTCATGAGAAGAGAAGACTCCCGGAAAAAACCCTGATGTTGGGAAAGATGGAGGGCACAAGGAGAAGGGGACGACAGAGGACGAGATGGTTGGACAGTGTTCTCGAAGCTACCAGCATGAGTTTGACCAAACTGCGGGAGGCAGTGCAAGACAGGAGTGCCTGGCGTGCTCTGGTCCATGGGGTCACGAAGTCGGACACGACTAAACAACAACAAAGACCGACAACTGGGAAACACTGGCCTGCAAGTGCTCCAGTTGGAGAACAGCCTTTACCAAAGGTATCTTGGGTTTTGAAGACGCTCGAACTCAGAAAGCAAGGGAGAAACATGCTAAGAGGAAGGGATGCTTGGCAAACCCTCACCATGATCAACTCCTACCCAGAAACCTATGTCCCCACTGTGGAAGGACGTGTGGATCCAGAATTGGCCTCCACAGTTACTTAAGGACTCACTGTTAACACCGTGTTTATAGAAGACAATCTTACTCAGCTATGAGTGATCACTGAAGAGGAGGAGGAGGAGGAGGAGGAGGAGGAGGAGGAGGAGGAGGAGGAGGAGAAGGAGAAGAAGAAGAAGAAGAAGAAGAAGAAGAAGAAGAAGAAGAAGAAGAGCATGCAGAAGATCCCAGATTCAACCCCTGGCATCTCCAGGTAAGGCTGTGTGAAATCCAGAAAATCTGCTGTCAGTGTAGACAATACTGAGGTGATACACATCTGTGGTGGCTAAGACTACAAGCCACAATGCCTGTATTCAGTCTTCACTGTGAGGTGCTGTGTGCTGCTGAATGCCAGTTCTATAGCCTGGCTTAGGGAGGAAGACATGATGCTCAAGTGCAGCGCCAGGATGTAGTCATGTGTACAACAGCAGTTCCCACCACTACCACCACCAATTGCCCTCGCAGGCTGGTGCCTCTGGCCCTAACTGTTCATCTACAAAAAATTTCACCGCCTGCCACTGATTCCAGTTCCCACAGCAGCATGAAAGGTTCGCATCAGGTTGTGCAGAAAGTAAATATCTTTAGCAGGGAGAGATTTGTTTGTCCGTCCTCACAGAATGCTGCTCACACAGTCTTCTTCTGTGGGCTTTCACTGCTGGTCAACATTGCAGAATAATAATAATAATAATAATAATAATAATAATAATAATAATAATAATAATACTTTTATTATTTATACCCCGCCCATCTGACTGGGTTTCCCCAGACACTCTGGGCGGCTTCCAACAGAATATTTAAAATACAACCGTCTATTAAACATTAAAAGTTTCCCTAAACAGGGCTGGCTTCAGATGTCTTCTAAAAGTCTGGTAGTTGTTTTTCTCTTTGACGTCTGGTGAGAGGGCATTCCACAGGGCGGGTGCCACTACCGAGAAGACCCTCTGCCTGGTTCCCTGTAACTTGGCTTGGCTTCTCGCAATGAGGGAACCGCCTGAAGGCCCTCAGCGCTGGACCTCAGTGTCTGGGCAGAATGATGGAGTATGTGTTCAATAGCATGCAGAAGTAACTGCCACCTTGCTGCTGCATGCGAAAGCACATCTTTTTACTCCTTTTCTACAAACTCAAAAAACAAACAAAAAGAAGAAGAAGAAGAGTTTGGATTTGACATCCCGCTTTATCACTACCCGAAGGAGTCTCAAAGCGGCTAACATTCTCCTTTCCCTTCCTCTCCCACAACAAACACTCTGTAAGGTGAATGGGGCTGAGAGACTTCAAAGAAGTGCGACTGGCCCAAGGTCACCCAGCAGCTGCATGTGGATGAGTGGAGATGCGAACCCGGTTCACCAGATTATGAGTCCACCACTCTTAACCACTACACCACGCTGGCATAAGAGAATTCATCTCCTTATCCAAAGAGGAAAGCTCATTTTCTGCTTTGTGGACGAGTGTTTCTACATCAAAACTCAAAGCTTTCATCCCATGCTTGAGGCAACTGTGGATTATATGGCATTTGCAATCCCCTTTTGCTGCTTTGATTTCTGACGCACTGACCTGTGTTTCCCAGAGGCATTGCCAGTCGCATAAGGATAAACACCGTGAATGTTGGAGAACAGTGCTGCAATTGCCTCACAATTCTCATTGCAAAAATCAAGCAAGTAACAATGCTTAATTCCCTGTGGCACAAAAATGACACATAATTACTTGGGAATTTTTTTCCTGTGTCCCTTGTGGGAGGTGTCAGATCCAAAACGTTTTCTGGTTTTCTGGTTGCTTTTGGCAACCCTCGAGGTATATTTCATTGCAATTCCAGAATAATGCAATATTCCAGGAAAGCATTTTGTTTCTGCACTCTCGACTTATATAACTTCACTGGTGGGAAATACTGTGGTAAACCTGCGATGAGTCACGTTACAGGTTTGTGGGGCGGGGTCAGCCTGGGTGATACACATGGGTCCCTTCCAAACCTGTGATCAGGTGTATGTAAGGTTAGAATCTTTTAGAGGAAACCTGCAGAGCCAGTCAGATGAGTTTCTTCGTAAGATAATAGCCTGAGCTGGCCAGTTAAATACTGCCATTTGCATGTCCAAAGAGGTTGCCCTGTTGCCACAGAGACAACTCACCTTACTTGGATGGCCTCAGGAGATTCCTGGAAACTAAGGTCAATTTCTAGAGACTCAGGGCCAAACATGGGGGGTTGGCATACACATTATACCAGGGGTCAGCAGGGGGCCAGTCCACTGTCCCTCAGACCTTGCGGGGGGCCGGACTAGTTTTTTTTTTTGGGGGGGGGAGAACGAATTCCTATGTCCCACAAGTAACCCAGAGATGCATTTTAAATAAAAGCACACATTCTACTCATGTAAAAACACACTGATTCCCGGACTGTCCACGGGCCGGATTGAGAAGACGATTGGCCGGATCCAGCCCCCGGGCCTTAGTTTTCCTACTCATGCATTATACCTTTAAAGCACATTTGAATGACATTCTTTCTCTCAAACATTTCTGGACACTGTAGTTTACCTCTCACAGAGTTACAGTTCCCAGAAACATTTAACAAACCCCTTGAGGGAAATAATGTGCTTCAGATGTGGTTTAAAGGTATAGTGTACAGGTATAGTGTATAGTGTGTAACACACACACACACACACACAGAGAGAGAGAGAGAGAGAGAGAGAGAGAGAGAGAGAGAGAGATCAATGGGTCACTTTTCCTCTACAATCGCTCAGTTAACAGTTCAATTTGTGAGTTTTGCAACAAGTGTGGGAAAGTGGTGGTTGGGTACTACAGAGTCAGAACTGATTGGGGAAGAAAGCCCTAGAGATTTGACTTGCAAAACTCTGTACAAATGTTCAATTTGAGCAGACTGCAGGACCACAGCCAGCTCCTTCCTTAGCAATATGAGCTCTTTGTATTCTTCTGCATTGCTTTTTCTCTCTCTCTCCCTCCTCTTTCTGGACAAATAAGATCTGGCTCCCTGGAAATCTGAGAGGGCCAAACCGGCTTGGCTTCAGCAGCAGAAAAGATCCACCCTCAGCCTGCGAGTTCAGGAGTTTAGCGCAAAACTCCGCCAGCTGCTCAGCAAACTATATGAGGCAAATATTTGCTTTGTAGGTGAGTGTGAATTTTCAAGGTGGTTTTAACTGGAGTCTGTGATAAGGGAATTTAAACAACTGCTGTGGCGGATATGCATAACTCTCCTGAACAACAAACAAACACACAAACAAAAACCAAAAAGCTGCAGGTTTGGCATAATATTGTAGTTTGTGCCCTACAAACATTGCATGGTTAGTGCCAACACAACTTGCCTCCAGAATGCCAGTATTTTGTGGGAGGAAGTCAAGCGCACATCAGAAATTTGAGTTTGTGCAGTTAAAATGGAATAAGCACCCTGTCCCTCTGGCACACAAAAGATATATTTTGTGCCTTTAAAAAAAAATAAAAAATGATATTTTGTGATTAGGAAAATGACAGGGACATTGCTGGAAGACTGAGAGTCCAGTTACCAGTCAGAGCTCTTTGGCATTGAGAGAGAGAGAGAGAGAGAGAGAGAGAGAGATGCTTGTAGAGTAAGAAAATAACAAAGTACCGTATTTTTTGCTCTATAAGATGCACCAGACCACAAGACGCACCTAGTTTTTGGAGGAGGAAAACAAGAAAAAAAATATTCTGAATCTCAGAAGCCAGAACAGCAAGAGGGATCGCTGTGCAGTGAAAGCAACAATCCCTCTTGCTGTTCTGGCTTCTGGGATAGCTGCGCAGCCTGCATTCGCTCCATAAGACGCATACACATTTCCCCTTACTTTTTAGGAGGGAAAAAGTGAGTCTTATAGAGCAAAAAATACCGTATTTCTAGGAAATGCATAACTTGGATATAAAAGGCTTCTAGTTCTAACCTACCTAATCTAGAGAAGCCAAAGGCAACTGTGTTTGCTCCTTTGCTCTCAGATGAAAGATCCAAGGTGACTGCTCTTGTTGAGGTCTGAGAGAGAAGTTTGAGGAGGAGGAGGAAATTGCAAGCAGGATACAACCTAAGATGTATCAGTCTAAACATCAATGAGACAGGGAGGTCAGCGAAGAAGTCAAAGGTACAGGGGCAGTCCAGGAATCTGGAGGTCCCTTGCTTTATCTGTTTTAACCCCATGCAAACCCCTCTTCTTCAAGCCGAGTTGCACCCAAATGTCCAACAGAAACGCCTAGAAAAGTCTGGGATAAATGAATAGCGAACGGGAAGACCTACCAACACAGAACAACCAAACGAGGATGAATGTTCCTTGTTTAATAGCTTTCCATAAGCAAAACAAAGGGTGCTCAAGGAAGCCTGGACATTATCTCACTTGCACCTAAGCTTCCTGCAAGCAAATCAGTATGAACATTCAATAAATAGGGTGTCTGGAGGAGCCCATAGATGTAAGGTACGCTGAAGCAGGGCAAGATTTGCGAAGGAAAGGAGCAAGTGAACATCCCAATCACCAATCCACTGTAATTTGAACTGGAATGTTTCATTGGCAATGAGACCTTTGAGTCGCAAGAATTCATTGTCCTCAAATTTCCTTTGGCTTCTCACAAACAGACACAACATTATCCGTTTTAAAATGTGCATGGTCTGTGGTGATGGCCACATTTCATGTCCATTTCTCCCTGCTTCTTGGTTTTCCATCCTTCATTCATTTCTCCACATTTCTGCAGGAATTAGCTTTTTGGTGTTGTTTTTAAATCCTCATGAAAATTCATCAGCCAAGTTTCTTCTAATACACACACAAACTTACATGCCGTTTTATTACCCGGCACGACATTTTTTGCAAGCCATTTCCCTAATGTAATGCATTTTGTATGTCATCTTCACTAATATATGCATTTTATTTATGAATTTTTGTACACACGGGTTGAAGCACTGCTTCACAAAATTCAGAGATGTGAGAACTTTGAAGGGTAATTGAGCTTCATTTTGCATATTGGTTTGAGAAGTAGGAATCAGGTAGCTCCTCATAAAAATGTAAAGTAAACATTTCCCCCTGTCTCTAATGAGTTGTGATTAAACTGTTTACAGCTCAGTGCAGTGCTTACATGTCCCATAAACCTCCATCCCCACTGGGTACCACCATGAATGTTGTATGAGATGTTAACGTATTTGATTACAATTTACGGGAAGATTCAGTATATGCTTGAAAAATATTCCCAGACACTTTGCCTTTTGAAAATGAGTGTATTGTTTAGAGTTTTTAAAAACCCACCTCCAAACCATAACTGTGAATAAAAAACCCAACAATCTTCCTGCCCAGAATGTTAATAAAGGAAATAGGCTGTAATCTAAGCACACTTACTTGGGAGTAAATCCCTTTAAATCCTGCCCCATTGCACCCAACAAAGCATAAATAGAACTGATGCAATTAGAATTATTTGGGTATTTATAATCAATCTTGCCAACCTGTTTTTCTGCTGCTGTCTTTTGAGGTCAAGTTCTATGGGAACAGTTGTCAAGGAAACCTGTGATACCTGACTTTTCTAACAAGGAGCTCATTCTGTCAGTTTCCCCGATATGGGCAGCTTAGCTTTTCATAGGTTCTCATCCCTTCCCTCGCTATTTATTAAATCAGGGACCGTGATTTCTTTGCAAAAGATGAACGCACATTTTCTGAAGTGACACCTGCATCCTTAAATGCATTTTATTCCCCAAGGAAATAATTGCAAAGTAGTATGTTGCACTGTCGGTTTTCTTCCAGAACCAACACCTATGGTTCCCCATCCCCATGCCCGGTAATACTTCTAGTTTAATGCCAAAATGTTGGATTCGGAGCTTGGGAAGTGGATGTGCAGATTATCTCAAATCCAGATTCAATGTTCTCCAATCACAGGTACCATGAAACAACTGACTGGGAATATAGGAATGTAGTTAAGAGAACTTTGGTTAAAAATTTGGGCTTGAGAGGCTACGTATTTGTATTTGTATTTGTTTACTACTTCATAGAATGAATGTGTCAGGGAACTGACATTGGAGGGAGAGGCGAAGGGGAGGCTCCCAGATGATGCTGGCGAAGGACCCAGCAGCAGGGGGAGAAACAGCTCAGTAGAGGGGGAAGCCAATCAGCACAACACCAGGGATAAAGGGAGGCAGACGGGGGAAGTGGAGAGAGGGCTCCAGGACTCTTCACTGGACATCAGTGAGGAGAGCCCAGGTCCTCCGCTACCCACGCCTTCCCTGCGCAGAGGGCTCCCGCGCAGTGAGAGGAGGAGGAGACTGGGTGTCAAACAACTTTTATGTTGGAAGAGGTTCAAGAAACGCCCACTGACGGATTCTGCCAGTGACTGAGGCAGCCACGATGAGAAGGGGCTGTGCAGTCAGAAAGGTTTAACAAGGCAAATTAACCGAGAAAGGCACCAGCTTATGCATGAGTAACTCATACCTATTACAGAATGAAAGAAGCAGCAGTAGCTACAGGGCTAAAAAGATGCAGTACAACCCTATGCGTGGTTATTGAGAAATATGTCCCGTGGTGTTCAATGGGCTCTTTTAAATGTGTTTAGGTTTGCAGCCTTAGCTTGCAAAATCTAAGTCTTGAGGTGGAGGGAGAGGGCCTTCAGAAATACACGGAAGCTGGAATGAGCCTGGTCAGAAAGGAACTAACTACAGAAATTATGATACAGAGCTAGTAAATGTACCCCAAGGAATGGACATGCCTGTTCTGTGAATTTTGTGACTAACTGCAAATAAGCCCGGATCAGAGTGATTAGGGAGCTGGAGCAAATAAATTATAGGTGGCTGTGGCTGTTTTTGTGGCTATTTTTATATATATATTTAAAAACTGAAACAAAAATGATTCTTTGGGCTTATCTTCCCACCGAAGTGTCCAGCCAGGCTTAAACTGATATATTAGTCATCACGGATTCTCTTTTCCCCGGGGAAAATCAGTTCTGGGAAAGAAGCTGGCTACTTCTTACAGAAAATTCCCACCACTTTTCCCCAAACTCCTACAGCATCCGTGACATCAGAAGCACCATGGAGATGAAGAATTTACTTCAGATATGGGTTAATTACCACTTCGTTTGTTATGAGCAAAACCATGGTCTCCTGATGGGTTTTCCCTTTACAATATAGGAGTAGATATTCAAGATCTAGTCACACTTAAGGTAATGGGCCACAGTGGCGTAAGGTGGGGAGGGGCTATGGGGGCCATTGCCCCAGGCACACAATCGGGGGGGGGGCACAAACCAGAACCCTCCTCTACCCACACCTCAGAGTCCTGCCTGTCGCCAACACAAGTACAGTGGTACCTCGGGTTAAGAACTTAATTCGTTTTGGAGGTCCATTTGTAACCTGAAACTGTTCTTAACCTGAGATACCACTTTAGTTAATGGGCCCTTCTGCTGCTGCAGCGCAATTTCTGTTCTCATCCTGAAGCAAAGTTCTTAACCCGAGGTACTATTTCTGGGTTAGCGGAGTCTGTAACCTGAAGTGTCTGTAACCTGAAGCGTCTGTAACCCGAGGTACCACTGTAGTGGCTGAATGAACCAATATTTCCTAACCACTCTGCCTCTTCTGCCATGCCCCTTCCAACTGATGCTGTTGTAGGCCAGAAAAATGCAAGCCTGCCCGGTGGTCCAGGCAGTGGTATTTTTAATATTTCGAACAAAGCATTTCAATTTCCACCAATCATATACAGTGGTGCCTCGCAAGACGAAAAGAATCCGTTCTGTGATTCTCTTTGTCTAGCGGTTTTTTCGTCTTGCAAAGCAAGCCCATTGACGGATTAGCGGATTAGCGCTATTAGCGGCTTTTAGCGGCTTATCTGCTGATCGGATCAGCTGATAAGCGTCTTAGCGGCTTAGAAAAAGGGGGGAGGGAAAAAAACCAGCAAGACATTGTCGTCTTGCGAAGCAAGCCCATAGGAAATTCGTTTTGCGAACCACCTCCAAAACGGAAAACTCTTTCATCTAGCGAGTTTTCCGTCTTGCGAGGCATTCGTCTTGCGGGGCACCACTGTACATCATTACCTCATTTCATGTTTAACACACATATGTAATAAGCAACAGCAGTTTCTGCTGTTTACGTTCTGATTCCCACCGTGTTCTGTTACATTGTGTTAGTGTGCATCATGTAGAAACTTATGTTCTAGCTTTGAGCTGTAGCTTTGTGGTTCACATATTCGCTGTATTTCTGCCCCAAGGGGAGGGGGCGGCAACTTGCAAAATCACCGGTTTCATAAAGTAACAGGCTGCCATAACTTCTCTATTAAAAGCACACTCAAAGATTTACAGGGGTAAATGCCACTGCCACAATGCAACACACTTGGCCTCCCCCTTTTCCTTTTCCTGCTCCTAGCTCCTCATCTTCCTTTAATTTGATATGCAGCCACACGACATGGTATCGCTCGCAGATTATTACTCCAGTGGCACGGAAATGGAGAACACTATGCAAATTGCTCTGGGGGGAAGCGTTTAAGATAAGTATTTAACAATGCATGTTAGAAGCCGCCTAAGAGCTCCTAAGATTGGCGTGCCAAAGCTGCAAACTGAACCCAGAGGCGCCTAACCAACTTCCCGATTATTTATGCAATGTAAGGTTGCCAAGACCACATTTACAGCGCGGCAATACCCATCCCATGGTGCCAATTGTTCTTTTTCTCATATTATTAATACTTAAACCACACACACACACACACCCAAAACCCTGTAATTCTGTACCCTGCGAATAAGTGTCACTGAATGCTCAGAATTTTTCTGAGCAGACATAGATAAGATTGCTCTGCTAATCTTTATGTCATTAAGGCTGCAGTCCTATACACCCATGGGTCACCAATGTGGTGTCCACAGGTGCCCACCTGGCCACAGAAGCTTTCTTGGAAGCCCATAGGGTTTCCTCTCCCTGCTGAAACTAAGCCTGAAGGCAGCATTCATTTGTAGCCAGCAGAATAGGTTCTGGGGTGTGTGATGCCCACAACGGTTTCTCTGGTTTACAAATGTGCCCACATGGCCCCAAAGACATGGCAGGTCACTTACCTGATAAATGCAGAAGAAATGCTTTCTCTGCTCGCTCCCTCCTCAGCTCTCAGTGAATTAGGCACATGAGCATGAGGTAAGGAAGACAGAAATGGGAGAGGGGGTGGGGAAGAGGAGTGGAAAAGAACATTTTTTCACAGGCACCTAACAAAGAACAAAGAAAGTCTCCAGAAAAGGAAATGTGGGGAGGGAAGGAGAGAGAAGGGGAACTCAAATCCCAGCCAAGTCCAGCCTTGACAATGAAAGGAAAGGGAGTAAAAGGATTTTGATGAATTTTCAAGAAGAGAAGATCCTGTGTTGTTTTAGGCTGAATTCCGAGGCATTTGTCGCTCCTTCCGCCCTTTTGTTGTCGGCATTTTTGAAACGAGAGCAAGCTATTCAGGTGGCCACATCTAGAGGGAAGGTATGGACAGTGGCGAAGCTGCATGCTCCAGCACTGGGGGTGGAGAGCAAGCGGGGACATGGCTGGCACGCGTCCTGGGGGTGTGGTGCGCATCCCGGGGGCACGGCATGCCGCCTGTGGGGGCGTGGTGTGTGTCCCAGGGGCATGGCGCACCATCCATGGGGGTGTGGCGCCCGGTACGATGGGGGGGGTGCAGCGCGTGTCCAGAGGGGCAGCCGCGATGGTGCCCCCTCCCCGATGGTGCCGGGGACAGTGCGCTCCCCCTGCCCCCCTTTCCTCCGCCAGTAGATACACAGAGGTGCTGCCGCTCTTGAAACAGGGGTGAGTCTGATCTCATGCGGAGTCGCTGCCTGGCACGAAGTTACCCAGTGTCTGGGCCGGCTCACCCATAAGGCAAGGTGAGGCGACTGCTTCGGGTGGCAGGATCCACAGGGTCAGCAGATCCAGCTTCCAAGGGATGCACTGCCTCCTTGGAGGCCAGATCTGACACCTCCTCAGCAGCAGACACCCCCCCCCCAAAGCTGCCTGTACAGAAGCTTCTCAATGAATAGGAAGCACTGCTGGGAGCAAATGTTGGCGGCTGCCCTCTGGGCTCTCCCGGGCTTTGCTCCTGTCTGGTGTGTTTTGGAGTGGTCCCCTTCCCCCCACAATGGCATTTGATTCCCATTTCATCCATCAGCTAAGGTTGATTTGATTCCCCCTCTTATTCCTGATGTAGATCTTTATTCTCCCCTTGAAGCTGGTGTAGATATTCAGTCCCTCCTTCTTCCCTGGCTGGGAGAGAGGGGCACCATTTTGTGGTTCGCCTCAGGTGCCAAAATGTCTTGGGCCAGCCCTGCCCAGTATGCATTGCATGTTGGGTAATTTTATGCCAGGCAACCCCTTTCTCTTGGAGCCAAGCTGCTCCTATTCAAGAGTGGCAACCGCAGTAGCACTGCTACATGCTTTGCCATGCAAATTTGCGGCCCAGGAGGAAGGCGACTAGAGAGTAGCGACGCTGTGGCGCAGCAGGGATGGGGGCCCTGTGAGCTCCTGGCGCACCTCTGTCACCAGTCTTGTGAAGAATTTTCCATGTGGAAATGTGCTATTATAAATGCCAGCCACTGCTATTTGTGTCCATCTACACAAAGCCAAGACCTTGGTTTCAATCCAGCCTAATTTTTTAGTGCAGTATAGCTCTGTCTAAAGCCATGGTTCCCAAGTGGGGCACACGCCCCACAGGTGGGCAATTTGACTTTTAAGGGGGGGGCAATTCGTGAAAGAGTTATTAACAGTGAATGGCCTTTTAGGCTTCTTCCATGTGAATAGGAGTTCACTTTTTGAATACAGTGGTACCTCGGGTTAAGTACTTAATTCGTTCCGGAGGTCCGTTCTTAACCTGAAATTGTTCTTAACCTGAAGCACCACTTTAGCTAATGAGGTCTCCTGCTGCTGCCGCACCGCCAGAGCACGATTTCTGTTCTCATCCTGAAGCAAAGTTCTTAACCTGAGGTACTATTTCTGGGTTAGCGGAGTCTGTAACCTGAAGCGTATGTAAACTGAAGCGTATGTAACCCATGGTACCACTGTAATAAGAATTATTTGTCACCGGGGTGGGGGGGCATCAGGATTTTAGAGATGCTTAGGGGGGCAAGGCCAAAAAAAGGTTGGGAACCACTGGTCTAAAGCACCCTCTTAAATTCTGCCACACGGACTGAACATTGACTCAGAATGATGAGTGCCACCTAGTGATTATTTTGGGGAAAAGAGCTCCAAGTGAGACAAGATCAACACGCAAGTGTTATCCCTACACAATGAGGCTGAATCGAAATAGCTGAATTATACCGCTTAGTTGCCAAAATGGCTTCTGAGCGGTTTACTGGGGCACATCCAATCGCAGTCTAGTGATATAGCCGCACACAATTAAAATACACAACACGGCAAATTCCCGACACCCAAAATTAGAGCGTAGAATGTAAATTGAGAAATAACCCAGAGAAAGTAGATTGAGAAACTTACAAGTCGAGAAGAAGTGGCTGCTATGAACGATGACCAACACAAGCTCCACAGTCTAGTCACCTCAGAGCAGGCGACACTGCTTCAGATAGACAAATCCTGTTCTGCTTCTGTAGATATTTATGTATCTCCAGACCCACCTTTGTTGTCCCTATTTTGACTTTCAGGAAATCCTGTGCACTGCTAGCCAACCAAAACATACCCAGGAGGCTGCTCCTCCCATAATGAGTTCAGCACTGGCTTGGTTTTCCTGTTACTTTGCGGCTTAATAAGTGTCAAAAGCAATGGCCCAAATTATTATAAGTAGTAGTCTCTTTGTGTTACGATTGGATAAAACATTGCCCCACTTAGTGGGGCTCAATGACGCAGGGGAGTTTAATGGGGTGTAGGGCAAAAGAACAACCAAGCCAGGCAGGTTTTGAAGATGAAATTGTCGGGATAGAGAGTTTTATTCAATAGCCTCTAGTGGCAGGAATGAAAATTCCAGGGTAAAATTCAGGGGGGTCTCTGTGTGACCATTATAGATTCTGCTCACATGACTGGATTTCATCTTCTACCCACTGTATCCCCCACCTCCTCCCACCCCATGTGCACCTAGAAGTTTTTGGGGGAGGTCCTCCAAAGCAGATTTCGAGAACCATGGGAGGAGAGAAAAGAGAAGTCCTGTTGTGCAAGTCCTGATGTGTGCTCCTGTGATGCTGGATTTTGCCCCGGGGCAATGGGGCAATGGCCTGAATGATGCAGTAGAAGGGATGTTCCTGGATCTCTAATAATCTAATAGACAGGTTGCCCCCCAAAACATGTCTTTAAAAAAAATGGTTTGTCTCCTCCTTGGCTGAAATGCAATATCCAATTACCTGGGTGTAAGCTCTTTCGGACTCAGGGGCTTTTACTTCTTCTTTTTTCTTTTTCCCTTTTATTTTATTAAAATTTTTATTGATTTACAAAAGTGTGTGTAATGTCTCTCTCGTATCCCCCCCCCCCGTTATGTACTGAAGTTCTCACCCTGGGCCAGCAGGGGGATACTGTAGATAGTTATGCAAATAAGGGATCAAAAGTGACGTTCAGTGATTGGATAGTTTTAGAAAGTTGTTACAATTATGTGTACTGGAGCTCTATATAAGCAGGCTGGCTGAGCCCTTCAGCTCAGTTCTGTTCTGGCCTCTGAATAAACAAGAGCTGTTTGAAGAATTGCTGTGTCGTCTGATATGTTCACCCACAATCCCCCCCCCATGTAACATTTTTACAAATCAGTTTCATAGAGGCTTTTACTTCTGAGTGGATTTCACTATTAGGATCATTCCAGAAGCAGAATTCCCAGCAAGGGAAGAATGGATACAAAAACTTATGGAATCTGCAGAAATGGCGAAACTTACCGGAAGAATAAGAAATCATGATAACAAACTTTTTATAAAAGGATGAAAATGGTTTATGGAATATTTGCAGATAAATTGCAAACAGATAAAAACATTAGCAGGATTAGTGTAATAACCTGCAGTCATATAAGAGCATATATTTACAGTCGATAATTAAATGAGCAAGTCAAATGAATTTGGATATGCAGAAGGTATCAAAAAATAAATTTAAGGAACCACAGAAAGAGGGGGAAGGAAGTCAAATTTTGAAATGTGAAATTGATTGTAGAATTAATGAAATGTATAAATTTGAAAAGTATACATAAAAAAACTAAAAAAAACCTAAAACCCTTTTAGGATCTTTCCAGGGGGGCAGGACTTAATTTGCAAAGAAGTCATTGAGATGACACAAAATGGACATTGGTAGCAGGTGATTTTTGAAATACTTATAAAAAATCCAGTGTGGTGTAGTAGTGTAGTGGTTAAGAGCGATAGACTCGTAATCTGGTGAACCGGGTTTGTGTCTCCGCTCCTCCACATGCAGCTGCTGGGTGACCTTGGGCTAGTCACACTTCTCTGAAGTCTCTCAGCCCCACTCACCTCACAGAGTGTTTGTTGTGGGGGAGGAAGGGAAAGGAGATTGTTAGCCGCTTTGAGACTCCTTAGAGTAGTGATAAAGCGGGATATCCATTCCAAACTCCTCCTCCTCCTCCTCCTCCTCCTCCTCCTCCTCCTCCTCCTCCTCCTCCTCCTCTTCTTCTTCTTCTTCTTCTTCTTCTTCTTCTTCTTCTTATCAGGGGTATGACCATCGAGGAAGCAGATCAACAGGACAGCATGAGTCACATGGTATTCCTTGGTCCTGATAATGACTTTCAGTTTAGGTTGGCCTGAGCATTTAGGAGACTGTCTTTCCTGGCTGTGGTTCACCCTTTCCTTGTCATGCTGTCAACTGGAGCTTGGTCCAACATGCCCTCTGTTGCATCTGGTCTTCCTATTTCATGCTCCAAAGAATTCAAATAAAGCACATAGCTATTTGATCGAAGGCAAGGGAGAAATAACACTGTGGGCTTCAGGAAATTGGAAAGAACAGCAGCCTTCAGCAGCAGAGGTTTCCAGAGCAGTTTTCTGCAGAAGTCCACATGGCCAAGTACTGGAAACACTCAGTAAGTTTTTATCTATTCATGAGCTTTTGGCAGGCGATTCGCAACCATCAACCCAAGCACCGCTTTATGCCGCTGAGGACTAGACACTTATTTGGAACAAAGTCTGGAATCCTCCTAAGACACATTTCAGATTCATGGTTTATTTAGTGCAGCAAACATCCCCCTGGGGACGTCTTCCTGGAATAAATGATTGCTTCGGATGCTTGAGACCAAATACTTATTTGCAAAACATAATTGCTCTTAGGTTGCATAGTACTTTTATCATGCAATGTGATTTATGAACTTTATTGTGTCTAAGCCCAGAAGACATCCTTATAGCATAAATCATAATTTTCCCCACTTTACAGATGTTAGAGCGTCTTGCCCAAGGCCACAAAATGAGTCAATTTCAGAGATAGCAACCTGGCTGAAATTTGACTAGGTTCCTTGAGGGCTGTTGGCCAATCACTATCAGGCTAGCCTACCTAAAAGTGGTGTTGTCAGGATAAAATGGGAAGGAAGAGTTGTGTACACAGCTCTGGCCTTCTTTGGGAAAGGTGGGTTTTTTAAAAAAAATTAACACAATTAAATAAACACACATTTCAGCAAGACTTAATCCATGCAGCCCACTTTCAAACCCTTCCACAAATTCAAGGAAGACAAGAGTTTGAATCCTCACACAGCCATCAAGCTGAGTTACTGACTTTCAGACTTACCTAATGTGACTTTACAGGAACTGCTAGAAAGTGAGATTAAATCCCCACCCCCAATTTTATGTTTTTTTCTGAACCACCTTTGCTCAAATAAAACAGGAGGGAGGCAGGGCAAACATGTTAATAACTGTTTATTATAAATCACTCAAGCATTTACATGTCTTTCATAACATATTAACACTGATAAATGCCTGCTGGATGAAAAACAGGAGGAAATGTTTTTGTTCATTTTCTTTACAGTCATCGTTTAACGAAGCATTAGAAAGACATTAACAAACCAGACTGGATTTTTTTTTTCCCAAATCAAAACCCGTCACAAGAAATAAATCTGGCTTTCACTCTCATTTACATTACAAATAAGTCTCCACGCAATTCCAGACAAGGAGGACTATTAAGTCGTGATTCAAGAAAAAGCTCGTTCCACTGACACTAGACGTGTTGATGCAAACTCGTTTTTTGTTACTTATAAAAGGCGGGCACTGGCCCCAATCCATCCACATGCACGAAACAGGGATTGGTCCTGCTGTCTGTCAATGGAGATGCAATACGTGGGTGGAAGGCTCGTTACATTCAGCAGAAAAACATACAGCACTCTCCAATGCAAAGAACATAGGAATGAAGGAAGGTTCCTTAGAAACTGAATCAGACCAGCCATCACTCTATAGTTCAGTATTGTCCACACTGACTGGAAGCAGTCTTCCGGGGTTTCAGACAGGGGACATCTCCATCCCTCCTCAAAGATGCTGGAGATTGAAGGAAGCACCCTCTGCATGCAATATCTTTGCTTTACCCCTGAGATACAAAGAGTTGGGAGCGTAGCATTTGGCTCCTATTGCCTCCTGTTGCTCTGTGGACCCCTCCTCCTGTTATAAGAATTTTAAGGTCTTAGATATATAATTTTGTTGTTGTTTAGTCGTTTAGTCGTGTCCGACTCTTCGTGACCCCATGGACCAGAGCACGCCAGGCACTTCTGTCTTCCACTTGTTCAGACTCATGTTTGTAGCTTCGAGGACAAAATGTTCATAAATGTACCAAGCAAAAACGTACATAAATATATAAACCACATGTCTGAAGCAGCACAGGAAGACAGTCCTGAAACCATTTTGACTCCCAAGCTGACCAAATGTTTCTCTGCAAGGAGGGAGGAGGTGACAAAACCCTCCTTGTTACAGGAATTTAGTAATCACCATTTCAAAGGAATGGGCAGACTACCAGGAAAGGCGTTATCAGATAACCTGGCAGACAGGAAAAACAACAACATTCAAATTTCTGTTGTAGACCACCTTTTCTGTGATGTAGGTATGATGTTTGTGGGGGGTGGTCTTGGGTTACACCCCTTCTGTGATGTATGTATGATTTATGGAGGGGTGGTCTTGAGTTCCAGGGCAGCAAATTTAAAATGTCTATATAAGGGCGGACACACCTTTGTTCTGGGTTCCTCCTCCTTTCCTGTGTGTGAGGGGAGCACCCTGTTGCAACAGATCAATAAAGATCAGGCTTAGTAGCTGCTTTGCTTCTCAATATTCTCTGGTTGGCCTCTGTTATTTTCTCCTACCAATAGGGAACCCACGTAAGGACTCTATATGGGCTCTTGGATACCCCATAAGGGAAAAAGGATAGATTTTGTTTACAACACTCCTCATCTTCCCACTTCTGAGGTGGGGTACTCAGTGCACACACACACACACACACACACACACACACACCCCTCCGCTGCTGCTGCTGATCAGATAGATTTGTGGGAGGGCAGAAGATCCACAGTAACTACTCCCCGTAAGTTTGGATATGTTTGCAGTCATATGCATAAAACTCAAGTCCCGTTTGATGCAAAGGGGTTTGGAGGGCTTCAGTGTCTCCACAAAGACCTTCCCCACCAATCCCCAGCTTGCCCCATTGATTCTGAGGGGGGCTGTTGGCAGGTTTTGTGATGTATGGCTCATCACCTCAAATTCTGCACACCAATGAATTTGGTGTCGGATAACCAGCATGGCCAATGAGAACCCATCGAAGAATCCAAGATGGCCACATTCTCCATCTACTTTCATCTTTCTTAAATTCTTCAGTATGAGCCAAAGTCACCTCACTACACCAGGAAACCAGGCATCCCTGCCAAAATCATTATCAGAAGCGTTACAGCATCTTTTGGCTTGTTCCTATATATCACAGGCCCATAGGCTGCATCCTGCCTCCCCCCCAATTTTTTGCAGCTCCCTCAAATTTGTAGTATAGTGTATATAAACAGAGTACACTCTAAATGAAATGTAAATTATGCTTACAGCCATCACAAGATTTTTCGTGCACTGCGTTTATTGGGAGCCTCTAGCCAAAATGGACGCCATCTTTCTGTAAAAAAAACCACCCTAGTACTGACAATAACAGAATGATGAATGGAAGGAGTTTTGAGATTTTCACAGCCTCTGACACAGTAGAAGGATTCAGAAGGCCTAAACAGCCCCTGAGGGAAAGAGAGATAGCAAGGTCTTTAATCTAGAACTGACATGACTTTTCAAATGGGGGGAAAAACACATTATCAAGCATCATTTTTTAATAGCAATTGTGCGTGTGTTTGCATTTATTCCAAAGCAGGCTGCAACGCTATACCCACTCGCCCAGGAAAAAGTTTTATTGAAATCTATGGGATTTTGAGTAAACCGTGCTGTAAGTGTCAGGGTGTGTGGGTACACAGCTTCAAATTTTTGTGACCAATTCTGCCCCTGCCCCTGATGCGAAACACGTTTTTTTGAAACTGAGTGGCTTTTAAAACTCACGCATTGTTTCCCTAAAGACCAAGGAAGGGGAAATAGGAGACCTCCTAACAACTTTCAGCGCCCTTAATTTTCCAGGACTGCAGCCTTATATTCTTATCTGGGTTCTTCTTATCACTGACAATAAATCATGGGTGGTTTTCTTTTCTTTTTTGCCGTAATTTTGTTCGATACTCTAATATTGCGATTATGGTTGAAATGAATATGGGAAGAGACGAGTTGGGGGGGGGTTCTTGCTGGGATCTACAAATGGCCACATTACACATCTGTGCTTCCAAAATTCCAGAAATCTGACAGGGCTGTCAATTCCATTGCAATTCATTTATCCATCAGCAGCTGTCACTGGCCACAAGGGATACTGTAGGACTTTTTACCCTAACACGCACTGTATACAAGGAGTAAAAGTCAATCCCCAAAGCTACATCAACTGCCTTTTAAAATATATTTTGCTTGGAAATTCATAAGTACTGTACCTCACATGCAGCAGAAGCACTAGCATAACTTATAATCAGCTCTTATGTTTCAATGGTCATAAAGTTGTGTGTTGTGTGTTGTTGTTTTTTTAAGGGGCGGATTAAAGTATCTACGAAATACAGAATTTTTTAAATAAAAAATGTGCATGCCTCTATAGCCTTGACACGTTAGAATAGAAATTAAGTATCCAAACATTTAAAATGAAGCTTTATTTGGTTTTAAGACGTCATTTAGCTGTACACATTTACAAATGACAATGAATGTGTGACAACAGAATTAATCATTTAAACATACCGATTTTATTTTTTGGCCCATAAAGCATATCGATGTTAATACAAGTAACCTGCTCTTCAATAAATTAACTGCATATTCAACAACGAAACAAAGCCAAAAGAAGAAGAAGTAAAAAAATAAAACCAGAGGAGCATTTGTCTTGCCACAAAGGGCAATTCCTTTGTTTCTTTGAATAATGACAATTTTTCACTCCTCAGCTTCAGAACTGTTTAGAAATCCTTTTGTGTGTGCCAGGTGCTTGTCATTACAGATCACGCTGCACCTTTGTCCACACTGCGAACCCCTATATGTTAGACAGAAAGCAGGGAAGGAAAAGCAGAAGTTTAAGTGTGGTCAAGAGGAAATGATGATACCCCACAGCGACCAGAGAGATGAGAAGGCCACCCATTTTCTTCTTCCCAGCTTGCCCAACCCAATATCCTGAAGCAGAACCAACATGGTGACCTCCAGATGTCATTAGACTACAGCTCCCACTATTCCTGAAAGTTGCCCATTGTGGTTAGGACTCATGGGAGCTGTAGTTCAAGAACATCTGGAGGACGCTACAATGGCTTCGCATGTGAGAGATCAGCAGTTGAGGAAAACGCTCTCCCTATTGGCAGCCATGTCTTCAGCGTTATAGAACTTGGAGCAAATCAGAGACTACTCTGTTCTTCAAGTGGGGCTCACATCCCTAGCAAATATCTCAGATGCTCTGAGAACGTGGGGTCAAAATAACCTGTGTGACATGCTTCTGTGTGTGTAGCCTCTTCTCTCCACACCTTGAATGTGGGCACACATATCCCAATTTTATATAAATTGGTTTCATTCATTCCCCCCCCCCCCAGTTCTCCTTTATTTGGAGAAACAAGCATGAACCACCATTGTGTATTTCCGGATATGAGGAATACAAATGGTGACAACTAGTCAGGTGATATGTCTCTGAGGAATTTGGAATTTTCCACAAAGGAGCGAGGAAATTTTGATATAATGTTTAACACCCCTTTTGTTGTATGTTTGAGTTGACTGTGCCTCCAGTCCTTCTCCTTTCTTATCTGATACAGTACACAGGACTGCAGTGTAGGACCCCCTTCTAGAAATCTGCATTACCACTGTGAACAGGTTTACCCATACATGTTAGGCCTCCTTTCCCTCAACTGTCACTTGGAGTAACCATTCCATCGGACTTCCTCAGCAGGAGAGCTAGGAAGTGGGGCTCATTCCACCAGCTTTGCCAAAACACTGGCTCTCCTAATTAAATTATAACTAATGATTGATATAGCATGACTAAAACAATTACTAAGGATTGATCATAACATGAAAGGATATAATAATCGCGTTCCATAGATGTGGTCAACTATGCATTAAGAACAGGTCAGAGTGTAATATTGTCATGAACTCAATATGAACTGAACAGAACATTCTGGGATGGTAAGGGAATGTCTTAAGAACGGTTTATGCAACATCATGTACAGAAGCAAAGCTTAGAAGCAAGCTTCCCATCATGCCACAGTCGTGTGCAGAGGCAAATGTGTAGAAGCAAATATTCCTATCAACCTCCTAACCCTGAACTATGCCAGCTGGTCATTATAACTGTTTAAGAATTGGTACCTGAATTTGATTTCCCCCCCTCTTCCCTCCTGTTCACTTTCCCGTATGTGTCATGTGTTTTTTTAGATTGTAAGTCTGTGGGGCAGGCCTGCCTTGTTTTAATTTGATTGTATGCAATCCACTCTGAGAGCCTTTGTGGCCAAAATGTGTGGCACAAATGCTCTAAAGAAATAAATGCATAAGGGATTGGCCAATCTCCAACCCACACCAATTTTGCATGTGTATTTTAATGAGTCTGTCCTATTTAATTTTCTTATTTAGCTGTGTGTTTTTCCCACGTGGAAATCCATATTTAAATACATACTTAAATGCCCATTGTATCACAAAATATGTATTTTAATATGTATTTTATTTTAATATACACCTTTTAAAATGTGTTTAATTGAGCCAAATTGCATTTGATTGAGTCGACTGGTCTAGATCTCCCAGATTGTTTATGGATTTCTAAAAATGGATTTTGTTATACTCTTATTTTAAAAGGCACTGTTTGCGTGTTTTGTTGCTGTGTTTTGCTATAGTAGTCTTGATAAACCTATACTGTATTTGATGCTTATAGTTTGTAGACCAAATAAACTGAACTCCAAGAAAATGCATTTTAAAAATGCATTTTGGTATTGTTTTTTAGCTGAGAATTGTACTGCAATATTCAGAGAAGTGTGAAACCTGGAGGCTCTGATCTGTATGCTATATTGGGTCTGAATACAGGCCATACTTTTCAGCTGAATCTGACTTGCATAAAACCTGAGTGTGAACCAGAAGCACAGTCTAACACATACATAACCCATGATTTAAGTAATCTCATTTTAGGGGTTTGGCCTATATTTGGGGACAGCTTATATTTGAACCAATACAGTTTTCATTTGAGGGGGTTGCAGATTGAGTCAGTTTGCTTTAAACATGTGAATCAACGGAAATATCCCTCCATTTTGATTTCACATACACATTTCTTTGCACACACGGAGCTATCTATCCCTTTTCAAAATTGATTGGAAAAGCCTTCCTCAGTGGGTGAGTACCGCATGTGCCTTTAAGCCCCCATGCCAACAAGAAACGCTAGAAAAGAAAAAAATGTTGACAGAATTACTTCAAATAAAACAATTCACTTGCGCAAACTATGCTTTTAAAGAGCAACCAGTTCCTTCATTCCACTAGAGATTACAATCTGCAGCCATATTTATTGGGCGTAGTCATGAGGACTCAGTCAAGTCAAAAGATCTACTACATTTAACTATAATATTAAATAATATGTAACTTTCCGAAACACCATACTTAAGACAGCTAAGAATTTAGGCTATATCCATCCATGATTTAATTCCACTAAAGCAGTAGTTTTCAAACTGTGTTCTGCTGGGGAACCTTGAAGACCCTCTGGGACCTATCAAGGGTTCTTCAATGTAAAGGCCAACATCAGTGGACAAGCTATATTCAGAGGCCCCTTCTTCACTCTACATTTAAAACCATATCATAATGCTTCAGGCGTGGCTTCCCCTGAAAGAACCCTGGGAAATGTTGTTTAATGAGGGTGCTGAGTGTTGCTAAAGGTAAAGGTAAAGGGACCCCTGCCCATTAAGCCCAGTTGCAGATGATTCTGGGGTTGCGGTGCACATCTCGCTTTACTGACTGAGGGAACCGGCATATAGCTTCTGAGTCATGTGGCCAGCATGACTAAGCCACTTCTGGCAAACCAGAGCAGCACACAGAAACGCTGTTTACCTTCCCGCCGGAGTAGTACCTATTTATCTACTTCCACTTTCAGATGCTTTTGAACTGCTAGGTTGGCAGGAGCAGGGACCGAACAATGGGAGCTCACCCTGTTGCAGGGATTCGAACCGCCGACCTTCTGATCAGCAAGCCATAGGCTCTGTGGTTTAGACCACAGTGCCACCCACCCACTGTTGTTAGGGGACCCCTATTCTGCTCTCAGAGCTACAATTGCCAGAGTTCCCTTGGATGAGGGACTGATTGCTGGAGCTCTGGGAGGGGAACAGGAGCTGCCCAGGAATCTTGGGAGAAGCCACAGGTGTTAAAAGTAGTACAATACTGCTTTGAATGGATAGTGAAGATGAGGACAAAGAAAGTCTACTTACCAGTACTGATCTTCTGCCGCAATGTACAGCTATAGGGGAGTGTTAGCATCACCCTCAATCTCACTTCACCCCACCCTTGTCCAGGTAAGCTGTAGCATCATCTGTGACCTGAGGGCAGCTGTGCAGCTCTGACCCTCTGGACCAGCCACTAACGGATGTGGCCATATTTGGGCACCTTTTCAATCCACAAAGAGCAACGTGGAGGCTCAGAAGGCCAGAGACTTGTTTCAGCTGAAAGCATACTTAAGTGAAGATCTACTGCTTAGATCTCTGAGTGATATGCAATAACATATCCAAGGATTTCTGACTCCCAGTCATTCGACAAATAGCGACGACTAAAACAATTCCGTGCAAAGATCCATCAGCAAGTTGTGCATCTTGGAGCTTTGATGGTCCCCAACCAAAGAGACTTTATGCTTAAGAGTGCAAGGGATTCTGCTGTGTCTGGCCTTGCGCTAATAGCTTATCTCTTCGTTGCCTGTAAAATATGAATATGTGTTGGCAACCACCTTCAATCATGTCTGCCGGCCAGTTTTAGAGTTTATGTAAGAAACTGATCTGTTCAGTAAATCAGATGCACATTGATACTTGGGCTTGTGGAACCTGGACAATAACGTTGCAGTGTGGATTCCAGCCACTCCATTCCATTTCTCACCCCAATTTATATGCTCCGTCACTCAAAAGGCATTCCAAGGCCATTGAGAGTGCTCAGTCGCCACCGGGCTGTATGGGGAAGCTTCTCCCTTAAAGGAAATGCTGCAGACCTCAGGATTCCTCCAAATCTACCTCCTTCTTTTGCAAGGGAGGTGCTGTTTTGGGTACATAAACAGCAGCATTCACAGCCCTTGCACTTGAAATGCAGGAAACGAAGCTAAATTTGCAAATCAAGGGTTGAAAGTCTGCTTGCCCTGGAATCCTCTGCAGCATTCATGACTTTCTTGGAAGATGATGTGTTAATGTGTAAAGTGTTGCCTTACAATAGGAAGTTTAAAAACCACTGCATTAAAGTAGGATGGAATTAACCCAGGATTTTAATTTGGCCTATGATCAATGAAAAATACTACTTCCATCCTAAGGGGAAGATTGGGGGTAAGGAGACCCTCCACTCCAATGAAGAAACATACAAACAACACATACAGCAGCATCAATGTTCAGAGACATATTTTGTTTCTCAAAAACTGCCATCTCCAGCCCTCTCTTTGCAAGCTTGGATCATCTCCCTCGGAGCCTGCTTCCTCTCGGTGACCAAGCCCAACCAAAACATGAAGTCAATGAACCACGTGGTTGGGTTGAAGTTCAAGCCAAGCTCGCTAGCTGAATAATCAAACGGAAAGGTGTGGTGGTAATTGTGGAAGCCTTCGCCTGGAAAACAGAACCCAGAAGGGACAGAGAGTGGGGTCAAAAGGTAGAGAAGAAAAAGAAGTGGGTGGTAACCCCAATGATCAGAAGCAAAATAAGAGAGGACCTTCAATGTGTGCTAGAAAACAGTTCATTGCAGAAACATCCATGGTTTTCAACATTTTGACAATAGTAAGTAGACATTGCTGGTTTCATAATAATTAGAAAGGAACTACTCCATCTTAAAATGCAGTATCTATTACATCCTGGACCCGCCTAGTGGGTCCCCCATCCCCAGGTAACTCTTACAAGCCATGATGGTTAAGGGCCAAGTCTACACACAGTAGGATGAATATCTTCCTCTTGTTCACATTGTTGGGTTTGTTGGCATCCATCTGATTCGAGAGACAATGGAGTCTGCCTTCAGGGGTGAACTCAAATTGCTGTGTTGGCAGCACAGAAGTGACCTCCACAAGAAAGTAATAAAGAGACTATCTGGACAGAACTGGATAGAACTGTCTAATTAAAGCAGCAATATAAGTGATGCTTGGACCCCCATTCGGAGCTTGAAGTATGGGTACCCCCAACAAAATTTAAAAATCTGGCTGTATAATTTGGAACTAATGTGATTTGGAAATAATAATAATAATAATAATAATAATTTATTATTTATACCCCGCCCATCTGGCTGGGCCTCCCCAGCCACTCTGGGCGGCTTCCATAAAAACCAAAAATACAGTAAAATGTCACACGTTAAAAACTTCCCTGAACAGGGCTGCCTTAAGATGTCTCCTGAATGTCAGATAGTTGTTTATCGCTTTGACATCTGCTGGAAGGGTGTTCCACAGGGCGGGCGCCACTACCGAGAAGGCCCTCTGTCTGGTTCCCTGTAGCCTCACTTCTCGCAATGAGGGAACCGCCAGAAGGCCCTCGGCGCTGGACCTCAGCGTCCGGGCAGACTGATGGGGGTGGAGACGCTCCTTCAGGTATACTGGACCGAGGCCGTTTAGGGCTTTAAAGGTCAGCACCAACACTTTGAATTGTGCTCGGAAACGTACTGGGAGCCAATGCAGGTCTTTCAAGACCGGTGTTATATGGTCTCGGCGGCCGCTCCCAGTCACCAGTCTAGCTGCCGCATTCTGGATTAGTTGTAGTTTCCGCGTCACCTTCAAAGGTAGCCCCACGTAGAGCGCATTGCAGTAGTCCAAGCGGGAGATAACCAGAGCATGCACCACTCTGGCGAGACAGTCCGCAGGCAGATAGGGTCTCAGCCTACGTACCAGATGGAGCTGGTAAACAGCTGCCCTGGACACAGATTTGACCTGTGCCTCCATGGACAGCCGTGAGTCCAAAATGACTCCCAGGCTGCGCACCTGGTCCTTCAGGGGCACAGTTACCCCATTCAGGACCAGGGAATCCTCCACACCTGCCCGCCTCCTGTCCCCCAAAAACAGTACTTCTGTCTTGTCAGGATTCAACCTCAATCTGTTAGCCGCCATCCATCCTCCAACCGCCTCCAGACACTCACACAGGACCTTCACCGCCTTCACTGGTTCTGATTTAAAAGAGAGGTAGAGCTGGGTGTCATCCGCATACTGATGAACACCCAGCCCAAACCTCCTGATGATCTCTCCCAGCGGCTTCATATAGATGTTAAAAAGCATGGGGGAGAGGACAGAACCCTGAGGCACCCCACAAGTGAGGGCCCAAGGGTCTGAACACTCATCCCCCACCACCACTTTCTGAACACGGCCCAGGAGGAAGGAGCGGAACCACTGTATAACAGTGCCCCCAGCTCCCAGCCCCTCAAGACGGTCCAGAAGGATGCTATGGTCGATGGTATCAAACGCCGCTGAGAGATCCAGCAGAACTAGGAAACAGCTCTCACCTTTGTCCCTAGCCCGCCGGAGATCATCAACCAGTGCGACCAAGGCAGTTTCAGTCCCATGATGAGGCCTGAATCCCGACTGGAAGGGATCCAAATGGTCCGCTTCTTCCAGGCGTGCCTGGAGTTGTTCAGCAACCACTCGCTCAATCACCTTGCCCAGGAATGGAAGATTTGAGACTGGGCGATAGTTGGCCATCGTGGCCGCATCTAAAGATGGTTTTTTAAGAAGCGGTTTAATAACCGCCTCTTTCAGCGGGTCTGGGAAGGCTCCCTCACGGAGGGAAGCATTCACCACCCCACGAAGCCCATCGCCCAGTCCTTCCCGGCTAGCTTTTATAAGCCAGGATGGGCAAGGATCCAGGAGACAGGTGGTTGGTTTCACTCGTCCAAGCAGCCTGTCCACATCCTCGGAGGTAACAGATTGAAATTGATCCCACTCAACTTGACTAGACAGAATGTGATTTGATTGGCCTGTTAATAAAAATTATTTTTTTTAATAAAAAAAAACAAGTGACCTCCCTGGGGTACCAGCCTGGGCACTCTGTATTGAGGTCCTGAGCTGCCCAGACAACAAGACTCCCCTCTCAGCCTCATGTGTGGCACCAGCTTGGCTGCAACAGCTGAAGTTGATCCCAGACCAACCGACTCAAAAGTGCTTTGGATGCCTACTCCAGAACAATATTAGCACAGTATTAAGTTCAGCAGGAAAACCTTCAAAGTGCCCTACAACATGTCACAGCAGAAGGGTTCCAAAATCTAGCATTTAATCTGAGCCCGGCTTCGGCTGGGGAGGGCGGGATATAAATAAAATTTATTATTATTATTATTATTATTAACAGCCCATTCACCACAACCCATTGGAAAAGCACTGCTTTGGCAGAGGTGGTGGAGAAGTAAGCTTTATTTGCCGTCTTCAGTGTCCTCTCACCTGTGATTGGTTGTCTTCTTCACAAAACTTGAATCTTTTGCACTTTTGCTGTTGTCTCGTCTGCATCATTCCCCAGAGGTCCCCTGAGAACCAGGGGGCCATCTGGGATCTGCCACACGAGAGAGGGAAATCAGAAGTGATTATGCTGGTGACCTTTTCCATCTCACCATTTCGCAGTGAGACGAGGGAGTTAACATGCCAACTGAAAAGTCCTTGGGACATTCAGGAATCCCTTGAATTCCATAAGCCTCTGGGAGCAGACCATTGTAATGGGTCCTCCATCCCTGTAGGGGGGAAACTGCTATTGTCAAACTTAACTCCACTAGGAAATGTTTGGTTCAGGACAGCAAGCCAACAGAAACCTCTCCCAACACCAACACCCTGTTGCAGGGCAAAAACCCCCGAATAAAATTCAAAATATTAACTGACTCAAAAGAAAGAGGGGGGTTTGCCCTGCCGGACTTAAGGTTATACTATGAAGCTGCAGCCTTCTGCTGGTTGAAAGATTGGTTTTTATTGGAAAACACCGATGTCCTAGATCTGGAAGGGTTTGACAATGCCTTTGGTTGGCATGCATATTTGTGGTATGACAAGGCGAAGGTTCATAAATTATTTAAAAACCATATTGTCAGAAAATCAATTTTTGCCGTCTGGATGAAGTACAAGGATTTACTAGAAAGTAAGACCCCGAGGTGGTTATCACCAGTGGAAGCCAAGGTCTTTAAAAAAAGACCCAATATGGAGGCCTACTGGCCAAAATATTGGGAATTAATTGAAAGAGTGGGAGACAACTGGAAGCTCCAAAGCCAAGACAAACTAAAAAGTAAGGTGCGAGATTGGTTACATTATGCTCAAATTCAAGAGGTTTTTAAAATGGATAAAAAAGTTGGTTTCCAGGTGGAGAAATCGAAACTGGAGACGGAGTTACTAGAACCAAAAACTAAGGTACTTTCGAGAATGTATAACTTGCTGCTTAAATGGAATACACAGGATGAGACAGTTAAATCTGCTATGATAAAATGGGCACAGGATGTAGGACATAACATTATGTCTGTGGACTGGGAAAGGTTATGGAACACCAGTATGAAATTTACGGCATGCAGTGCCTTGAAAGAGAACATTATGAAAATGGTATACCGGTGGTACATGACCCCAGTCAAGTTGGCTAAAATATACCACCTGTCTGATAACAAATGTTGGAAATGTAAGGAGGCAGAAGGGACATTCTTTCACCTCTGGTGGACCTGCCCGAAAGTAAAGGCCTTCTGGGAAATGATATATAATGAGTTGAAAAAGGTATTTAAATATACCTTCCCTAAGAAACCAGAGGCCTTTCTTCTGGGCATGGTGGACCAGAAGGTGCTAAAGAAGGATAGAACTTTGTTTATGTATGCAACCACAGCAGCAAGGATTCTTATCGCAAAGTTCTGGAAGACACCAGATTTACCCACACTGGAGGACTGGCAGACGCAGTTGTTGGACTATATGGAGTTGGCGGAAATGACTGGCAGAATCCGAGATCTGAGCGAAGAAACAATGGAGGAGGACTGGAAAAAATTCAAGGACTACTTGCAAAAATATTATAAGCTGATTGAATGTTAAGATTGCGCAAGATTAGGAAATGCTACGTTTCTGCAATTTGATTAAGTAAATGACAAAGTAAGTTATGATAAAAAAAAACGAGATAAATGTGAAACAAGTATATTATGTTTATTATAAAAGCGTTAAAATTAAATTACAAACTTTTGAAATTGGTAACATAATAGATTTAAAGGTACAATAAGGGTTGAAACAAGGTAATAAATTGCTGATTTGGCTAAAATAATGTACGCAATGTTGGGAGGACGTGAGGAGGTCCGAAAGAAAGCAAGTTGCTGAAAGATGATGCAACACCAACACCCTGTTGTAAAAACCAGATTGAGGTTATGTCTTGCCATAGCTCAGCGATGTGCTAAGTCAGACCCAGCTCTACCTGCTATGCCAGCTGAGACCCTACCTGCCTGCACACTGTCTCTCCAGAGTGGTACATGGTCTGGTTATCTCTCGCTTAGACTACTGCAATGTGCTCTATGTGGGGCTACCTTTGAAGATGACTTGGAAACTACAACTAATCCAGAATGTGGCAGCTAGACTGGTGAATGGGAGCAGCCACCAGGACCAAATAACACTGGTCCTGAAGGATCTATACTGGCTCCCAGTATGTTTCTGAGCACAGCCTCTGAGCTGTGACCGCCCACAAACCACTGTTGTAAATCTATACCGTTTTCCTCTTCCTCCTCCCTGGAAGGGTCAGGATGGGGAGGTGGTCTCCAAAATTCCTCTTCCTCTGCCTGGTCCCTGACACTCTGCCTATGTCTCACCTGCCCCATGACAACTCCAGCCTGTGTTGATGCCATACCTGAGGGACAAAACTAGGTCACACCACGTGGCCCACCCAGCTCATCCATCCAATTTTCGGTGACAAATGCCAGATCGGCCAACCTCAGCCACCATCAAATTGTAAGCGAGTAATTCCTTATTCTGGACTGACCTTATAAGAGCGGTGTCTTTTTATGGACTGAGGATAGAAGGGAAAGGAAGATAATAGCACTGTATCCGGCTTAAATGAATAGACAGCTAATTGCTGTTTTTATCAGCGTCTGCCAAGAGGGCTGAATGAACTCAGACAAAGGGGGGAAGTATGAGACGTGATCGGTAATTGAGAGCAAGGGTAGAATTATTATTAGAAGCGGTACCTGGCATTTCAAAACAATTTGAGCTGTCTTGGGGGCAGTAGCAAAAATGGGTGCTGCCAGAAAGGCAGTGAGACAAAACTTGGATGAGTGGAGACCTACATCACCTGTAAAGCAGGAAGAGGGTGGGATGGATAAAAGATACCTTTATTTGAAGAAAAGAAATGGTGGGCAAGAAAAGAGTGCTTAACTCTTCTCCCAACCATTCCTTGCCCCCTGCAAGCTACATCCACCTTCAGCCAGTGTGGTATAGTGGTTAAGAGCAGTGAACTCGTAATCTGGTGAACCGGGTTCGTGTCTCCACTCCTCCACATGCAGCTGCTGGGTGACCTTGGGCTGGTCACACTTCTTTGAAGTCTCTCAGCCCCGCTCACCTCACAGAGTGTTTGTTGTGGAGGAGGAAGGGAAAGGAGAATGTTAGCCGCTTTGAGACTCCTTCAGGTAGTGATAAAGCAGGATATCAAATCCAAACTCCTCCTCCTCCTCCTCCTCCTCTTCTTCTTCTTCTTCCCCAGATCCAAATTGGACCCACCTCACTTTTCAGCTCTTCAGTTGAGACCCAGCCTGTCAGCAGGTCTGGACCCTCACCCCAAAACTAGCTCTGTCCTGAATCACTCTTGGGTCGTGCAGCAGAGGAGCTTCATTGATCCATTCTCCTTATAAATCATTCCCAAGACGGGAAGATCAACAGCAGCAGTCGCATTCGCTTCCCTCCGCTGCCTCCTTCCTTTGCTTTTTATTCTATTGTGGGGTGGAGAGAGACCATTTCAACCACTGTGAGTCTTTATTTTAGTCCAAGTGAAATGAAAGCTTATGCCGCAATCGTCTTTCAAGGCGCCACGGATCTTTGTTGCCTTTCATGGTCACAAGCCGTTAATTCCAGTGACCTTCCCGTTGCATCTGTGACCTTGAGATCCGAGACAGAACATGCACAAAGACAGCGCCGCATCCCCAGTGGCTTCTGGATGCTGCCATTTTGCATTTCTGATTTATAACCCTTCATTCTCTTAATGTAGGGCCTGGCCTACATAAACTCCAGCAAGGGCATTCGTTGGCTGGTGGTGGCAGATTTGGCTCGATAGAATGTGCAGCTGAATGAACCATTGGGAGGACTGCTGGTGCTATTGAGTCCAGTAGCACTGCAAGAATAAATTAAGGGGCATAACGGGCACCAGAGTGCATCTGCATTTGCTGGCATACATTGGTATCGAAGGACAATGGAGTCCGCTTCTGGGGCTGAAGCCAAATTGCTGGAGAATCACAATAACTCGTAGCTGCTGCCTCATATGTTGTTTTTGCTGCGTTAGTGGTACCAAAGTGACCTCTCTGGGGTGCAAACCTGGGCAGTGTGTTTGGAAGACCTGGGATGCCCAGATGACGAGACTCACAGATGTGGTCCAAAGGAAAGCAGAGCAATATGTTTGGCTGCAGGAGTTGCCAGAAGGAGGCGGGCAAGGTGCCATCCAACTGTCTCTAAGCGTGGAGACTGCAGACTGCCAGTCTGGTTAAGATAGGGCTCTACCGGCTGGCTGGATTACTGCAGTGCTAAACCAATGCATGATACCACTATCTAATGCTAGATTAATAGCTGAGTCTCTAAATCTAGGATTAGATAGTGGTATCGCGCAATGGTTTAGCAGTGCAGTAACACAGTCAGCCCCATCTTAACCAAACTGGCATTCTGCAGTCTCCATGCTCCAGACATTAGGGTAACATTTGAAGGCAGCTGTATTTCATCCACCTCCTGAAATGGTTGTGGAGCCAGTACTAACGAGGACAGAGCTCCCCATTGCCTTTGCAATTCCCAGTAAGCCATGAAACACGGTGAAAACAGTCAGGTCTGGAACCTGAATCTCTGAAGGCCCTCAAACAAAACCACCCAAAAAACTGTCTTGGGAGAAGGAAACAAGTTCACCATGAAGTAAGGTGTTCATATAGTTGCTTAATCAACTTAACAGTAACTTCTAGAGAAGTTTGCAAGAAAACAAACCAAATGCCATCATTACAAATCAGGGGTGAGGAACCTGTGGCTTTCTAGATGTTGTTGGAGGACAATTCCCACCATCCCTGACCACTAGGAAGGCTTGCTGGGGCTGATGGAGTCCCGCAACATCTGGAGGGCTACAGGTTCCCCATCCCTGTTCCAAATGTCTCTGGAGACTGTTTTTGGTACTCACCAATAGCTCCTATGGTGACAAAGGGGTTCTGCCGAGGATTGATGTTCTTGTTGTACGGCCGATTGCCATACATGTGAGCAGCGCTATTGACCAGCCAAGAAACATTGAGAGAGATGGTGTAACGCAGAACTGAAGCAAGGAAGTACGAATTCCACAAGCTCTCCCCCCAGAAGTACCAAGGCACAATAGTAGGAATGACGAAACACATCAGCACGACCGAAGCCTTATAGTGCCTGCGGAGAAAGGAAAGCAGTGACAGGTCTATGGCTGCAAGTCAGACAAGTGAGAACAGAAGGTAACAGAAGCCAAATTAGTAAACCATAGACTGCAGTATACATTTAGTGTAAAGCCAAATAATGGGAGACAAACTTACTTTTTGTCTCAAGAGAAACCTGCATGAAAATCCTGGGAAAGGCTGTCAAATATTATTTTATTTTTATTATTCCTGCATTGCAGGGGGTTGGCCCAGAAAATCCTTGGAATCCCACCCAGCTCTACAATTCTATGGTTCTATATGGCAACAAATATCCAGATTCTGAAAATTCTGATTCCAATTGCTGTTTCGATTCCTACCCTCCTGCATAAAAACCACTGAAGTTTATAAATTCCAGGGGTGAAGTGGGCAGGAAAATGTTTATATTCTACCCATCAGCCAAGTTCTCTGGAGAGTTTGCAGTGGTTTGCCCAGTTGGATTCATGACGTTCTCACTTTTAATACCCACTTCACATCCATTCATTTGCTTCAGTGATGACCATTATTATGACCATTATTATTTATTGAATTTGTATACCACTGTTCATCCAAAGATCACAGGGTGCTTCACAACATAAAAATACAAACTGAGATCACAAAATACATCATAAAAACAAGAACAAAAACAAACCTAGAACCCCCACAAACGCATTTAAAATGACATAGAATGTTAACCAGGGACGCGGGTGGCGCTGTGGGTTAAACCACAGAGCCTAGGACTTGCCGATCAGAAGGTCGGCGGTTCAAATCCCTGTGACGGGGTGAGCTCCCGTTGCTCGGTCCCTGCTCCTGCCAACCTAGCAGTTCGAAAGCACGGCAAATTACAAGTAGATAAATAGGTACCACTCTGGTGGGAAGGTAAACGGTGTTTCCGTGCGCTGCTCTGGTTCACCAGAAGCAGCTTAGTCATCCTGACCACATGACCCGGAAGCTGTACGCCGGCTCCCTCGGCCAATAAAGCGAGATGAGCGCCGCAACCCCAGAGTCGGCCACAACTGGACCTAATGGTCAGGGGTCCCTTTACCTTTACCTAGAATGTTAACCAGCCAAAGGACTAGTTAAAGAGAAACGTTTTCGTATGGTGCCTAATGCTGTTGAATCCCTTGGTGGTTCCCCCATCTGGTTCCCCCCACCATTCCTCTGTGTCCAACCAGTCCATGACAGCTAAACCCATATAGAACCTTTGCCAGAAATCTTGGACTACAAATCCCATCAGCATGCACTCATCTCCCATCAGTGCCAGACAGCAGGTTGGTCGGCAAAGGCTGTATTAGGAGATGACCAACATCAAACTTCACTTCCCATGCGTGTTCCTCCCACTGACCCCACTCCCTGCAACCCAAACAACCGCAGAACCTTTATGTCTCTCCAAAATGCTGTTTGCTGCACGCAGCCATTTGAAATGGGCTTCATTGCAGTCCCAGAATTTCTGCAGATTTGTGCAGAGCAACATCATGTGGAGTGATTGTCATTTGCCAGAATTAGTGTCAATGAGGGCAGATTCCTTCCTCATTAATGCGAATGCTTAGAGTGCATTGCCAAAAAGAAAAAGGAAAGGAAAAGTAATTCTGCAGCAGAAAGGCTCACAAGTGCCCAACTCCCCAATGTATTTCTTTAAGCCTTTCTAGATCTGTCCTTTCACTGGAAGGATAGATCCTGAAGCTGAGGCTCCAATACTTTGGCCACCTCATGAGAAGCTCCTGCAGCCAATCAGAAGCCACGGAAGCCCAGTCAGACATTTGGGTTCCAAAGAATGTTCACAAACAGGAACACTCACTTCTGGGTTTACAGAGTTCGAGAGCCAAAATGTCCGAGTACAAAGTCATTTGGGATCCAAGGTATGACTGTATTCTGAGTAGGATTAGCTGTGGATACAACCCTCTGTCTTCTCCTCTTGCTAAGGTCTTTCCCCCTGTGCTCCCATCTCACTCACTTTCTTTGAAACATGACAACAGGGTCGTCCAGCAGGTCACTGAAGTCCAGCTTCCTTCCTTTCTCTATGACATCTCGATGCTTCCGGACAAAGAGCCAGCCAATGTGGGCGAAGAAAAAGCCGCGCTGGGCATTGTGGGGGTCAGCATCTGTCTCCGAGTACTTGTGGTGGACTCGGTGGTCTCGGGCCCATTCGAAAATATCGTTCTGCATGGGGGACAGCAGGAGGGTTTAAGCGATTTGAGTTTGGCATCACAGGCACATAGTTTCAAACACAAGCACAGTTTGCCATAGCAGGAAAAACAACAACTGTTTGTGTCAAATGATATCAGACAGAGTGGCTCACTTTCCCCCCACCCAGTTCAGCTATTGCTTTTAGGTAGAGAGCGAGGGGCTATTTTTACTGATTACAGTGGTACCTCGGGTTACAGACACTTCAGGTTACAGACACTTCAGGTTACAGACTCCGCTAACCCAGAAATAGTACCTCGGGTTAAGAACTTTGCTTCAGGATGAGAACAAAAATTGTGCGGCGGCAGCAGCAGGAGGCCCCATTAGCTAAAGTGGTACCTCAGGTTAAGAACAGTTTCAGGTTAAGAACAGACCTCTGGAACGAATTAAGTTCTTAACCCGAGGTACCACTGTATAGTTTAGAAATTATGTATTGTAATTGTTTAAGACTGAACTTCTGTTTAATTATTATTTGCTGGCATTTAATTTTATTGTGTACAGTTATACCTCAGAAGTCTAATGGAACTCGTTCCGGAAGTCTGTTCAAGTTCCAAAACATTTGGAAACCAAAGCACGGCTTCCTATTGGCTGTAGGAAGCTTCTGCAGCCAATCGAAAGTTGTGGAACCCGCGTCGGACATTCGGGTCCCCAAGAACGTTCGCAAACAGGAACGCTCACTTCCGGGTTTTGCAGTGTTCAGGAGCCAAAACGTTCGACTCGCAAGGCGTTCAGGATCCGAGGTATAACAGTGCTATTATATTCTAATGGATTGTTGAACATTGCTTTATCTGATACAAGTTGCTTATTTTAAAGCTTTGTTTATTATTACATTTTTGTATTGGATCAGATTGCTATAAGGTGTGCAACCTTTATTATTTCTTCAGTTTGTAAACTGCCTTGTGTATAGCAATTCAGAGAGGCAGTATACAAATTAAAAGTGAAATAAAAAAATGTAATGAAATTGGTGGGGAAGAGTGATTTTCAGGAGAAATGTGGTAAGTGCAGGGCCCCTCCATCATCGCTCCATTTCAAACAACCCCTTCCCTTTGGCATACCTTCCAAGTGCCCCAATTTAACTGGGACAGCCACACTTTTATCAAAAGGTGCCCAGGCTTTGCCTTTGTCCTGGGGTGCCCTGATTTCATGCCGCCTGCGGACAAGGGCCATGGAAGCAGCTCCTGCAGTGGCATTGTGTCAGGGGCTGGACTGAGGAGGAATGGTGGGAACCGCCCTGCCCTTTTTCTGAACCTTCCCAAGGTGCAGGAGGATAGTATTGATGTAGAACAGTGGTTTGCAGAGGGGCATAGTCCAGAGGGGGAAATATTGGGCGAGGAACAGCTAGAAGAGGAAACGTGAAGAGAGTGAGAGCGGGGAGATTCAGTGCCCTTGGACAGGATTCCTGACACACACACCCCTTCGCCCAAGACGAGAAGGGCTTGGAAAATGTGAAGAACAGAAAGCGCAATGGCAACAAGCTCAGATTACCCAACATAGGAGTGACGTAGTTTAATGGGGACGGAGGGGGTAAACCTTTTACTGGGAGCAACGCCATTTTTTAAGAGAGAGATGCGTTCCTTTGTCTCTTACTGTGATCATTAAAGACCTTATTGGGTAAGAATGCTCCTTTCGTTGGATCTGCTTATTTATTGCCACCAGGGGCAATTCAATTCCCCGATGCCTGACACATTGTGAAGGAGAGCATCCCAACCTTTGGGAAGGAGGCGTGAGGCTCTGGCAAGATCCTGGAGCCCTCCTGCCTCCTTCCCAAAGCTCGTAAAACACTTGCCCAGCTTTTGCTCCCTGTCAGAGCATAGTGCCTCCTTTCCTAAGCTGGGCAGAAGCTTCCCGGGCTTTGGAAAGCTGGCACGAGGCCCATGTCCTGATTTTTATCAGCAGAATGCTGGAGCGTATGTTATGGGGAAGGGCTGTCGCTCAGGGACAGAGCATCTGTCTTGCATGAAGAAGGTTCAGTCCCCATCATCTCCAGGTAGGGCAGGAAGAGATCCCTGTCTGAAAACCTGGAGAGTGGAGTGCCAGTTAGTTGAGACCATGTTGAACTAGATGGATTACAGGCCTGATGTGATAAAATCCCCTCTGCATTGCACCAACCCTAGCTCTAGTTAACTCCTGCTTGGACTACTGCAATGCGCTCTACGTGGGGCTACCTTTGAAGGTGACCCGGAAACTACAACTAATCCAGAATGCAGCAGCTAGACTGGTGACTGGGAGCGGCCACCAAGACCATACAACAGCGGTCCTGAGAGACCTGCATTGGCTCCCAGTATGTTTCCAAGCACAATTCAAGGTGTTGGTGCTGACCTTTAAAGCCCTAAACGGCCTCGGCCCAGTATACCTAAAGGAGCGTCTCCATCCCCATCGTTCTGGACTGAGGTCCAGCGCCGAGGGTCTTCTGGCGGTTCCCTCACTGCGAGAAGCTAAGCTACAGGGAACCAGACAGAGGGCCTTCTCGGTAGTGGCACCCGCCCTGTGTAATGCCCTCCCATCAGATATCAAAGAGATAAACAACTACCTGACATTTAGAAGACATCTGAAGGCAGCCCTGTTCAGGGAAGTTTTTAATGTGTGACATTTTAATGCATTTTTAATCTTCGTTGGAAGCCGCCCAGAGTGGCTGGGGAAACCCAGCCAGATGGGCGGGGTACAAATAATAAATTACTGTTAGTATTACCAACCGCTTTGCTTCCATTACACAAGCGTCTGCATGCAGAGTTTTGTTCATCTTGAGGATGAATGAGGAGTTCCTGTTGCAAAGGAATCTACAGCCATTGAGCAGCCTGTCATCAGTGGAGAAATGAAATTGTAGGCATGCATGGGCAGTAGCTAGAGCAGGGGTCAGCAACCCGCGGCTCCGGAGCCGCATGTGGCTCTTTTACACCTTTGCCGCGGCTCTGGGGAGGATACTAGCGAGGGGAGGAGGCGCATTGTGTGCCCCGACACTCCCCACTGTTTTAAATGTTGCAATGGTTTTGCGGCTCCCAGTTTTTTCTTCTTCGGTCCAAGTGGCTCTTTTTGTCTTAAAAGTTGCAGACCCCTGAGCTAGAGGGATTTGATATCCCGCTTTATCACTACCCTAAGGATTCTCAAAGCAGCTAACATTCTCCTTTCCCTTCCTGCTCCACAACAAACACTCTGTTGCTCACCTGAAAGGCCATTGAATTTGCTACAGCCAGGAATATCCGCAATGGTAGCTTGGCTTTGTAAGATCTGTGACTCCACAGGCGATGGGCCCCTGCTGTCACTCCCAGGGCAGTCACAAAGAAA
The DNA here is from genome assembly GCF_964188305.1 of Podarcis bocagei. Taxonomy (NCBI): domain Eukaryota; kingdom Metazoa; phylum Chordata; class Lepidosauria; order Squamata; family Lacertidae; genus Podarcis; species Podarcis bocagei. Next base: position 67,335,874 of record NC_138134.1, on the reverse strand, counting down.
CACAGGTATGCTGCAAAACATAAAGGAGAAACAGGGGGAGGGGGAAGAGAAAGAAATAAAGTGTAAATACCAAGCACTTGCATCTCTTGTTGTTGCTTGTTAAAACATAGCTCAGACTCTCCTAGGTGTTGCTGTTGGCGGGCTATATTTTTCTAATTACATACCCTCCAAGTGTCCTGTTTTTCAGGGACAGTCCCAGAATTACAAAAGGCACCCCAGCTTCTGATTTTATCCCAGAATTCCCTTTTTCCCGCCAGTGCTGCTGCTCAGCTCGAGGAGGATGAGCCAGCGCTTGTCCTGAGCAACGACGGTGATGGTGGCCTCATCCTGTTGCCTCCCCATGGCCACTGCTCCTCGGGCAGCTCATAGCAGCTGCTGGAGAATAAGCAAGAAGGAGAGGCTAGGAAAGAGGTACACTTTGGAATCCGCTGGAAAGGCACATCTTAAAGGTTTAACAACCTATAAATTGATGCGCTTTTTCGCTGCATGGTTTGCCATGTTAAATCTCCACTGGTATTCCCTCACCGAAGAGTCCTAAATTGGGGGCTTTCAAGATTCCAACACAATATACCTGCTGTGCCTTGACCTCCCACTCTGATTGTGTACTGTATTGATTAGAACACTATAGGTTTTGGGCAAAAACCATAACCCAAGTTTGTGTCCTTTATCACTCTAATGTAACCCTCCAAATGCAATATGTGTGCCTGGAAGCACAATTCTGGCCCGTTTTCCCAGCATCCCATTCCACAGCACTTCCCAAGCGACTGGCAGAAGAAGAAGAAGAGTTTGGATTTGATGTCCCGCTTTATCACTACCCTAAGGATTCTCAAAGCAGCTAACATTCTCCTTTCCCTTCCTCCTCCACAACAAACACTCTGTGAGGTGAGTGGGGCTGAGAGACTTCAGAGAAGTGTGACTAGCCCAAGGTCACCCAGCAGCTGCATGTGGAGGGGCGGAGATGTGAACCCGGTTCACCAGATTACAAGTCTACAGCTCTTAACCGCTACACCACACTGGCAGGTGACAGTACAAAACTCCGCCTGTTCCCAAAGACCCTCTCTGCCTTTGATGGTCCATAATCTCTTCTCTCCATGTCTCATCTGACTGAAATTTACAAGGAACACCTTCTGTCCTGCCCTGTCCTCCAGAACTGCAAAAGACTCCTTTGAAGATGTCGGAATCTTTTGAAGATGAAGCTGTCTCCAGCTTCTTATTCCCCATGTCTCTTCAGGGGGCCTTATCTTCTCCCCCCACTAAGATACTGCTCTGTGCTTCATCATAACCACATCCCTCCTGTTGCTTTTATATCACTTTGAGCGTAGCAGCACTAATACTGCCAAGAGAAAGCCAGCTGTGCTCCCTCGTCCTGGGCGCCAACAGAAAGGCTTTCATCCGTGCTCCGTTTTGAGATATGTCAATTTTGCTCATCATGTGTGGAAGCGGGAACAAGGAAGCATCATCCAAACAGATTGCGGTCCCTGAAGGCGTCTCTGCCTTGAAGATTGCACCAAATGAGGTGAATTGTTCTCAAAAGCTGTAAACATAAACAACGACAATCGAAAGAATCCTTTGTTGGCATGGTGAGATGTGAGATGTTTTGGACCACAACTCCCATCGGCCCCAGCCAGTACAACTTGATGGGAGTTGTAGTTCAAAACATCTGGCCAGCACCAGGTTAGCAAAAATGGCTGGTTGAAAACTGTGCATCCAACTCCATCCCTTTGTGCCATTGCCAGTTGAATTTCTTGTGAAGGTTTGCTAGTGCAGATGAAAACACAATGGAAATCAAAACATAATTTTGGGTTTCGGAACTTGGGTACCAAAAGTATCTAAGTTTAAAAGGTGAGAGAGAGAGAGAGAGAGGGAGAGCTGTCAATTGCGAATGGCAAGTCTTTAAATGGAATTTAAAACTTTTAAATATATATTTCAGGCTGCTTTTTTCCTAATTTATCCCCTTGTTTTACGGAGCTTAATTTGGAGAGCTGTTTTGGAATGCAGCTCCTTTTCTAAACTGGTCCACGTTTCAACATGTGTTCTGTAGGGCTGCCATATAAATATTCTCATTTCAAACACTGTTTTGAATTGTTTAACATAAGCTGCCTTACATACAAAAAGAGAGAGTAGTTTACAAGTAAGTTTATCAGAAGGGGCCATCTTTCAATGGTAGTCACAGGTGCTGTCCCTAGTGTCTCCAGCTAAAAAGATCAGGTAGCACATGAAATAAAAGGCCTCGTATCATATTACTGGAAAGTCACAGCCATATCATATTACTGGAAGGGTCATAGCTCAAAGGTAGATCACATTCTGTGTCGAGTCTCCAACACCTCCAGCTGGGCTTGGAAGAGGATCCTGCCTGAATTCCTGAAGAACCACTGAACAATACTGCGCTAGATGGATCCATCTTCTGATTCAGTGTAAGACAGCTTCCTATGTTCACTGCCAGTCAGAAGAGGCAGTACTGGGCCAGATCAGTGGTGGAGAACTTGTCATCCTCCAGGTGTCACTGGTTGGCATTCCCATCAACCCTGACCCTTGGCCATACTGGATGGGGCTGATGGTGTTGAACAGCTTCTGGGAGGTGACCAGTTCCAGATGGGGTTGCCATGTTTTTGCTTGTTGCTGTTGTTTAGTCATTTAGTCGTGTCCGACTCTTCGTGACCCCATGGACCAGAGCACGCCAGGCACTCCTGTCTTCCACTGCCTCCGGCAGTTTGGTCAAACTCATGCTGGTAGCTTCGAGAACACTGTCCAACCATCTCATCCTCTGTCGTCCCCTTCTCCTCGTGCCCTCCATCTCCCCCAACATCAGGGTCTTTTCCAGAGAGTCTTCTCTTCTCAAGAGGTGGCCAAAGTATTGGAGCCTCAGCTTCAGGATCTGTCCTTCCAGTGAGCACTCAGGGCTGATTTCCTTAAGAATGGAGAGGTTTGATCTTCTTGCAGTCTATGGGACTCTCAAGAGTCTCCTCCAGCACCATAATTCAAAAGCATCAATTCTTCGACGATCAGCCTTCTTTATGGTCCAGCTCTCACTTCCATACATCACTACTTTGAAAACCATAGCTTTAACTATACGGGCCTTTGTTGGCAAGGTGATGTCTCTGCTTTTTAAGATGCTGTCTAGGTTTGTTTTTGCTAATAAAGAGTTAACTCCAAGTTCAAACTGTGTGGTTAACTGACTGGCTCACTCTGTGACACCTTACTAGTTACAGATCAAGACTGTTCCTATTTGCATAGCCCCACCTTGTTTTCCGGGTCACACTAGAATACAATGACAGCCCAGAGAATAGTTTGAAGGCACGATTTAGCAAGCTTACTGAAGCTAAGCAGATCCGGTCTGGTCATTGCCTAGATGAAAGATGGCCTGGGTCCTCCAGTTACACAGCTTAGACTTCCATGATGGAACAAATGCAGTATTTAGGGATTCTCTAGATCAGTGTTCCCCAACCTTGGGCCTCCAGCTGTTTTTGGACTACAACTCCCATCATCCCTCGCTAGCAAGACCAGTGGTCAAGGATGATGGGAATTGTAGTCCAAAAACAGCTGGAAGCCCAAGGTTGGGGAACACTGCTCTAGATGACCAGTTTATTGAGAATTCATCTTGACTTGGTCACACAAAGCCTATGCAGAGGTTAGACTATGCCTGGTCTTTATTGAATACTTGTTCTGCTTTGTTTGTGAGGAGATTATGTGACATCCTGCATTCATTCTGATTTGCCCCAAACATTCCAGTGCATTTTCCCCATAATGTTACTGTGGCAATCACACAGGGTCCCCGGACGTTTCACCGTATACTGATCCCTGTGCCACCACTTTATTTCTCGCTGCCACCACCCAGGCCCTACCAGGTACAATACTGAGTCCAGTCAGGGTTAAATTGGAACATGAACTTCTGTTTATTTATTGCAATTTAACAAGTGTGTGGTTTCATAAAAGGTATTGGTCAATTACATTCATGCCTATCCAGACCTATAACTTCCACTACCTGCTCTCCCTCACTAAACCACCTCTCAGATATTTACTTGTCTTCCTAGCCCCTAACTGTTCCTGACTCAGCTTATTTTGCTACCCTAACTCAACCTACCCACAGACTCTATCCCAATTCACTCCCACTCCAACCAACCACCCAACTCCCAACGAACTCCCCTTTTGCCCCTCCCAGAGCTGGTTTTATAGTCCCTCTGGCTCCACCCCCCCCCGGGTTCTGATTGGGTAACTTGTTTAACTAATTCACCTCCAGCACTCTCCTATGTTAATGTCACAGTTACTAACCACATAACGTCTGTGTGCTTCATTTTTTCAAAAAAGTGGATTGGTTGTGTTAGTGTGACAGAGCCCTTTCATTGATTTTAATTGCACTAACCAAAATTTCCAGAAAGTGCTTGATTTCCTCCCACAAAATAGTGACAGTGAGAGGGGAGAGTGTTGCCCTTAAAAATAAACTGCATTTCTTGGGTTGCCAACTGACTGCCCAAATGGTCTGGTCTGCTCCAGCGGTTGCTTAATCTGCAAGCAAAACCTTTCCCCAGCAGACAGATAAGCACCACCAGCGAATGTAAGCCAGCCAAGATCTTCAAGGCACAGCTACTGAGGCTAGCAGAAATGTTGGCAACCCTCCAAAATGCATAAATATCATGGTGGAATATTGAGAAATGGGCCTTTTCACAGAGATTGCCCTGCAGTTACATTGTAAGCGCCGACAAGAGCACACAAGGACCCATCTGAATCGAGTGAAGGAAGGAAGGAAGGAAGGAAGGAAGGAAGGAAGGAAGGAAGGAAGGAAGGGCTGACTACAAAATCTCAACTGCGATGATGAAGCGACTCTCAATGTGACTTTGTGAAGCCCGCCGGGGTGTCGCTAGCACTTAACTCGGTGTCTGATGAGCCACATTATAAACAGCGGGGGATGCGATGATACCTTTCCTTTCCGCAATCAATAGCACCTGAGGTCTTGCTGCTGAACATAAAAAGCCTTTTACATCCCACCTCACTGCCCGCTTGCTTGTGGATGGCATCTCCATGAGTGGTACAAATTAGGAGGGCTTTGGGGCTCGATACGCAGGTTTGCAGAGATCAGCTTGACTGCAGGAAAAACACAGAAGCCGACAGAAGCATCGGTATGCTTCCATTAGTGGGAGGTCACGGCTTCAGCTAAATATATGTCGGATAATGTTCAGTCTCCTCTTCTCCTTCACACTTTAACAGCAGGGCATTTGCTCTGACAATTTTTTAAAAAAACCAAACACCCCTACAACCCTTAAAAGGAGGTGCAAAAATTCATGGTTCTGAAAGCCACAGGGTACATCTTCCAAATCAGGGTCGTAATCAGGACCTTAAACCAGCCCCGCAGCAGGCAACCTGTATATTTATTTATTTTTACCTTTGCAAATGCAGAATTTTACACAGACGAGCACCGGAATTTCATTTGTTTTTCCAGCCCATGCCTCTTCCGACAAGTTTATGCTTGTATTCAGGGATATCACATTTGCCCAACACTCAAAAGCATCATATTTTTGCACCTGGGAAAAACGTGATACTTGCCCAAGATAGCAGAATCATCAGTGTTGTTGTGATAGCTCAGCGGCATGTGGAAATGGTGGAAAGATAATGACAGAGAAAGGGGAAAGTACTATACACTATCTGCTTGAAAACAAGCTTTAATATCCCACCAAATCCCATCAACATTCTCTCAGATTTCTCAGATGGGCTATAAAAACAATAGGAAAACATCTTAATCAGATTCAGAGATAGTAAACATTAGTGTCCTCTCAATTGTGCTATATCTACAGCATTACATGTCAAAGAAACCATACGAAAACAGAAACACAGCAACCCTTCTCTGAATTTTTCAATTCAGCCAAGTAACGTGTTCGAAAATTCATCTGCTCAGGCACAATGCCCACAAAATGCAGGTGTTAGCAAAGATAACACAGATGCATTATTTTAGAGGTAATTCCTTTGCCAAAATGTATATATTAGGCAAAATTGCACACAAGGATGTGCCTAGTGAGAGGAATTCACGCTAAAATGCTGGTGAATTTCCGTGAGTTCTTCATACAAATTTGCAAACTGATGGGGAACTGTGGAGAATTCAACTTTCGATTGGAAAAATGAGAAAAGGAGAGAAAAGAAAATCCAGATCTAGCCTCCCCGTGGTGTGTCAATGCAAGTGTTAAGCCACACTGTGTACCACTTTTCATATAGCAATTCCCCATCACTTTTCTTACAGCAAGCAGTCCAATATTAGAGGAAGAGATTTTGTTGGTCAAGGCCTCCCAATCAGCTTTAATTGTGCAGCCTGAATTTTCTGGCATATGTTTGAATCCCACCCGTAAATAGCAGCAGTTTGTAAGACCCCTTAATGCATCCTCAACTAGGTCTCAACCAAACAGGACATAAATCAGAGGGAAGCCCAATCTTTGTACAGAAAGACCAAAGGTGCTGCTTTTCTGATTATAATTGTGCTGAGGAGCCAAAAGCTTGGCTCCTGAGCTTTAAAAGTTTAGTACATCGTCAGTTTTCTGAATATTTAATGTGCTGACACAGACTCTGCAAAGAGAGGCAATTCCCCAGACGCCTGCGCTTAGCCCAAATTTTCTCTCACCCTAAAGCCACTTATTTACGGGCACTAAGCAATCAGTCCAAACGAAAACACATCCCAGGGGCACAGAGTATTTTAAACAATGAATTCAACGACACTGACCTATATTTCAGCTAAATGTACTGATGGTAAGTGGAACAAGTCATCAGCTGGTGTTGTTGGGGTGGCAAGGATTGTGATTCTCAGTTCAAATCTTGGCTCTGCCTCAAATTCACAGATTAGTTTTAGGAATATTTCCCAGATTAAAAGGTAAAGGGACCCCTGACTATTAGGTCCAGTCACGGATGACTCTGGGGTTGTGGTGCTTATCTCACTTTATTGGCTGAGGGAGCTGGCGTACAGCTTCCGGGTCATGTGGCCAGCATGACTAAGCCGCTTCTGGCAAACCAGAGCAGCGCATGGAAACGCCGTTTACCTTCCCGCCAGAGCGGTACCTATTTATCTACTGGCACTTTTGACGTGCTTTCGAAATGCTAGGTTAGCAGGAGAAGGGACCGAGCAACGGGAGCTCACCCCATCGTGGGGATTCGAACAGCCAACCTTCTGATTGGGAAGTCCTAGGCTCTGTGGTTTAACCCACAGTGCCACCCGCGTCCCAGATTACATGGTGGCAAAGGCTTGTTTTGCCAAAGTAAGCGTGTCCTCGTGATGGGGGAACCGTGGCCCATCCTGGGTCTGTAGCACCCATACGGTGGGTTGAGGAACCTGTGGCTCTTCAGGCACTGTTGGACTCCAACTCCCATCAACCCCAGCCTCATGGCCTGTGGCCAGGGATGATGGGAGTTGTAGTTCTCCAACCCTGTTGTAGTGACTGTGTTATGGGCTGCATATCAGGAGAGAAGGCTTTTGTCCACTGAAAAGAGAAATCTACTTTTGAAGGGATGGACTTGGCAAAGGCAGTCTCAGTTTCTCATCTGTAAACTGGGGACAAGAGGGATTGCTCACTAGGACAGGTTTCTTTATTGGCTTTGTCATAAGAATTCTAAGATGTCATAAATAAAATGAATGTTCATAAGCATGCAAAGTAAACACACACCCGTAAGTATATAATCCACATGTCTGAAAGAGTACAGGAGAGAATCCTGAAGCCATCTTCATCCTTAAGGACCACAAATATTTCTCTGTAGAGTGAACGTATCTTGGAAGAAATCTTTCCCAATAGTTCTTTCCACAAATCTTGTTTTAAGGGCATATTTTGTGTATGAATAGCATAGGCCTATGAACTGGAGTCAAGAACTAAAAATGGCCCACACTGACCAGGTAAAGCAGGGGTCAGCAAACTTTTTCAGCAGGGGGCCGGTCCACTGTCCCTCAGACCTTGTGGGGGACCGGACTATATTTGGGGGGGTGGAATGAACGAATTCCTATGCCCCACAAATAACCTTAGGTTGCCTACTCATGAGGTAAACCAGTCAGTGAACATTATCAGGTATCTTGACAGACAGGAGACAAGCCACACTTTCAAATTTCTGTGTATCTGAAGAAGTGTGCATGCACACGAAAGCTTATACCAAGAACTAACTTAGTTGGTCTTTAAGGTGCTACAGGAAGGAATTTTTTTATTTTGACTATGGCAGACCAACACGGCTACCCATCTGTAACTTTCAAATTTCGTTGTAGACCTCCTATTTCTGTGACACCTGTCGGATGCTTTTGGGTGGTGGGCAATTTCTGAAGTTGTTTGGGGTTTTTTAAGTTCTTGCACTCTCTGTTCTGGGTCCTCACCTCCTTGCAAGAGGGGCGGGGACTCTGCTACAACACAAAAAATAAGGCAGCCATGTTTAGGGAAGTTTTTAATGACTGATGCTTTAATGTATTTTTAATCTGTTGTTGGAACCTGCCCAGAGTGGCCAGGGAAACCCAGCCAGATGGACGGGGCATAAATAAGTTTTTGTTGTTGTTGTTGTTGTCATCTGCCTTGCTTTGACTGGATGTTGCCTCCATCCATCCTTCTCTGACTTACAATGGACTTAGGGGATCCTGAATCCCTTGATGGGGAGGTGGGCTGTCAAAGCCAACCCCGGATTTTTCGTATAACAGCTTTGTTAAGGAAGCAGCGGTCTGATAATTTGTTAGTGCTATCTCTGCTGTTTTTCTCTGCCAGAGTCAAAAAGGCACTTGATCCCCCTTAAGGGAGAGTTTGCAGCTACAGAGACGTTCTCAAGGACAGCGAAGCTTACATGCATTAGACTTCTTTGTCACTCCCATTGCCAATTATACATCTATATATGAAAGAAAACAGGAATTTCATCTGCCTCTAATCCCTCTCCCCCAAACATGCACATTCTTCTTTCAAGGCTTCCCTATTTTTCTTTTGCTTTGGGCAGATCGACACCCTAAATTTAAAGCACATTAAAAGTGCATGACTTAGCACAAAGAATCTTGGGGACCATAGTTTCCACCTCACAGGGCTACAGTTCCCAGCACCTGTAACAAACTACAGCTCCCAGGATTCTCAGGGGGTTGGGGGAAGGCAGGTGCTTTAAATGTGCACTGAATGTGTTTTAAGTGTATGGTGTATACGCTGTATTTTGGGAGTCACAGGGCTCACCACTGTGGGGCATGTGATATTGGGGTCCTTGCCGGGCCCCCCCTGTGGCATTGGTGAAAGGTCTCAATAGATATCACCTCAAAGACCACAATACACAAGATCCTGCTCTTTTTTTTCTGTTCCTCTTACATCAAGCAATTTAACAATGGCCACCTTTCATCTAATGCCAGGAGTGGGCATGCGTTCTGAACAGAGGTGAGGTGCAAGATCTTTCCCCTGTGAGCAAGATGGCCGGCATAGGTACCTTTTTAATGACAAAATGGGGTAGCTGGCAGGGTGAGGCATGCCCACACTGCTTTGTGGCCCTCTTTTTTCACCTCTTCAGGATGTGGCAGCCATTTTGGTTTACACCACCCTGCCTAGCAGCTATTTTGTGTTACGCCGTACCCCACTCCCCTTTGGCAGCCATTTTGTGATGGGCACCCGCAGAACTTTCTGGAAATTCCAAATGTGCCTATTGGCCCCCAAAAAGTTGGATGCACCTGGATCACATGTACCTCATGATGACTGGGTATCTAAGCAACCCAGCGATCTAATCCCCTCACTCAAGATAGGGCTCCCTCTAGCTCATGGGGGTGGTAGAAATGTGCTTTTAGCCCATCCTACTGGCTTTCCTGAAGCAAGCAGATGCGAAAAGAGTAGGATCTGAGAAGCTGGGGAAGAGAGAAAGACAGAAACCACCCACCCAAGGAAGAATAGTTTCAACTTCTCATAGAAAATTCAGGGTGGAATTACCAGCTCTGGAACTGATCCCAGAAAGCTTAACCCGGCTACTGTTACAAGAAACTCGACAGATCTTTAATCAAAATACTTGACTAAGGTCAAGCCCTTGGTTTTACATCTCATACAATAGACACCAATCCTGATTAATACCTGGGATAGAGCAGGCAACTATTGTATTTTGTGAGGAGCAACCAGCAAGATGAGGAGCTCAGGAAATCACAATGGGCCATTGGCCTGATCCTGCTCTTCTCGAGCTCTTATGTTATAAATTTTTTTCTTTTATGGACTGAAACCGTCGCAACTAGAACACAGATTCTAAAAACAAATTGTCCGGAAATGCTATGAACAGTTTCCAAAGCACTTTGTGTTGGTTTAAAGGTACCCCTGCCCGTATGGGCCAGTCTTGACAGACTCTAGGGTTGTGCGCTCATCTCACTCTAGAGACCGGGAGCCAGCGCTGTCCGGAGACACTTCCGGGTCACGTGGCCAGCGTGACATCGCTGCTCTGGCGAGCCAGAGCCGCACACGGAACGCCGTTTACCTTCCCGCTAGTAAGCGGTCCCTATTTATCTACTTGCACCCGGGGGTGCTTTCGAACTACTAGGTTGGCAGGCGCTGGGACCGAACAACGGGAGCGCACCCCGCCGCGGGGATTCGAACCGCCGACCTTTCGATCAGCAAGCCCTAGGCGCTGAGGCTTTTACCCACAGCGCCACCTGCGTCCTGTGTTGGTTTATCTTACCGTAATTTATATTCTGCACCTTCAGCATCAGCAAGTGTTCCCTTCAGTCTCGGCAACTGCTTCATGGGGGGCAAGAACAACCAGAGTTGAGCTGGTGTGCTCATTAGGCCTGACACTCCTGTGCAGACCTTGTTTCTTTAGAATAAAGAGTTAACTCGACTTCCTTTGTGTGATTTACGGCTGGTTTGCTCCTGATGGTAGCTCTGGCTCTGGTCTTGTCTACAGGTGGATGGATGTCTACCTGGGAACCACAGCTAGGGGATGGAGTTCCACGATGAAAGAAAAGTTGGCGCATGTGGGGAAATGGGGGCACTGCCCCACCAACTTCAATCTGCCATCAGCAAGCCCTTTCCTCCTTAGTTTCAGTGTTGCCCCTTGCAGATTTCAGGAGGGAAGAGGAGGATGGAGACAAAACTGGAATGAGTGGGCTCTGTCTGTGGCTTCACTTTCTGCTTGGACCCCTGCCTTCTATCCCAGCAGTCCCCAGTGTTGTAAACAAAATCTGCCCTTATTCTCTTATGGGGTATACAAGAGCCCTTTATAGAGTCCTTTGTAGGTTCTCCATCGGTAGGAGAAAATAACAGAGGCCAACCAGAGAATATTGAGAAGCAAAGCAGCTAGTAAGCCTGATCTTTATTAACTGTTGCAACAGCATGCACCCCTCACACCCAGAACCAAGGTGTGCCTGCCCTTATATAGACATTTTAAATTCCCTGCTCTGGAGCTCAAGACCACCCCTCCATACATCATTACATACATCACAGAAGGGGTGTAACCCAAGACCCCCCCCCCCACAAACATCATACCTACATCACAGAAAAGGCAGTCTACAACAGAAATTTGAATGTCATTTTTCCTGTCTGCCAGGTTATCTGATAATGCCTTTCCTGGTAGTCTGCCCATTCCTTTGATATGATGATTACCCAATTCCTGAGACAATGGGAAGGTTCCCTCACCCCCTCCCTCCTTGAGGAGAAAACATTTGGTCAGTTTGGGAGTCAAAATGGTTTCGGGACAGTCTTCCTGTACTGCTCTAGACATGTGGTCCACATATCTATGTACATGCTTGGTACATTTATGAACATTTATTATATATATATATAAAAGACCTTATTTTTTTTATTACAAGAGAATGGTAGAATTTACAGTGGTACCTCTGGATGCAAACAGGATCCATTCCAGAGCCCTGCTCGCATCCTGAAGCGAACACAACCCGCGTCTGTGCGTGCGCGGGTCGTGATTCGCGCATGCGTGTGACGTCATTTTGAGCATCTGTGCATGTGCGAGCGGCGAAACGTGGAAGTAACATGTTCCGTTACTTCTGGGTCACGTGGAGCGCAACCTGAAAATGCTCAACCTGAAGCAACTTTAACCCAAGGTATGGCTGTATTAATTTTTTAAAAGAAAATAAAAATCCCACCCCCCACCCCCCAATACCATACTCCTTGCTGGCCGTAACAAGAAGCAAAAGGGGAGTGAAATGATAGCTGGCGTCTAGGGAAAGGTACCCTTTTTTATTATTGAAGGGAAGATACGGTTCTTGGCACCCTCAAAACAAATGGGATTTACTCCTGAGCAAGCACGGTCAGCACTCGCTAGCTGTTAGCCTCCTTTCTGAGCTTGCTGCAGTGAGGAGACACAGCGTTTGTTCCCTCTCACTTGGCAGGAGAATAATCTGGCAGCATGAATGCTTTTTGCCAAAAGGTTTGCGACTGTTACTGATGGGGAGCCTGCCAAAATTAATTACAGGGGCACAGGAGAGAGAGGGGGCAGGCTGTGGCTAATTAGATCTCCGGTTTGCAGGCTTTACGCCCCACAGCTTACATTTCAAAGTGATCTCCTGTCCTCCACCTCCTAACCCTGCAAACGTTAGCTGAAGCTTCTGCAATGTTTCCACCGCCTCCTGATCTCAGCCTCCGGCTTTCCTTTTCCTAGTGGTGCCTGGAAGCGAAGGGCTCATTGTATCCAATATTAGTCATGCTCAGAGCTTACCGTTCAAATTCCTGGGACAAATATACATTCTGTCGTGGCAGCCGTAACCTAGGTTTAATGTGCCATTTGGTGTCCAGATAATATATCTGAGTTTCTAACGCGGATCCTTAAGGGCTGTTATAGCCTACCCCGTAGGGTTGTCATGGGAGAGACTAAAAGATGTGGGAAGAGGGCCCAAACCATGGATGCTGCCCAGGAGCTCTTTAAAGGAATGGTGGTGTTAATGGAGAAATCTGAGGGCTCCCTTGGACAAAAAACAAGGACACCAGCCAGGAATACCAGAGCAAAACAGCAACCAGTAGGCTTGGTCTTTATTAAAGACTGTCGCGACAGGACTCCCACCTGCCACAAGGTGGAACAAGATGGACGCCCCAAACAAAAGAGAACCCAAACTTTTATTAGTTGCTAATCCCCTTGTTACACCCCAAAAAAAACTACAACCACAACATGGTTACATCATGAAAGGGGAGGTCTGGTGGCAGTAATCTGAGCATCCTGGACCCTGCCCCGTGGTTCTCCTTGCCCTCCACCAAACACCCATCAAGTGTAACAAAAGAGATATTTACATTTCCCTGTTTCCCAGCCAAGTTAATCACACCCTTTTGTCTTCATCTGGGTTTGCTGTTTCTGCAATGGCTACCTGTCTGGCACTCAGGTATCAGGATGCCAGGGATTATCACTCAGGCAGAGGGGCTGCTGAGTAGCTGAGCTCACATGTCTATATGAATTTCTGAAGTTTTCCCAGTGAGCCAGTACATAGATACATTTATCAGTGAATTCTTACATTTGGTATTGTGCAGCAGAGGCCTTTTGAATAGCTAGGAAGAAACTGTGATGAAGTGTTTTGTGGGGACAAATCACAAAAGTCACAAAAGTGATTGTGCTGATTTTGGTAGTGGGCTGCATATGAATGATATCTGCAACCCCCCCCCCCGCAAACTTTACATAAATTCTTGCAACAGTAGCATATAAATACAATCATACATAAATAAATAAAAATTCCTCAGCAAGACTAGAAGCTGCTGTAGAGGAGGGAGGGACATTTTAGCAGGAAAACAGTACAAGTCGGAAAAGCTTAAAAAGCTGTTCTTTTGCAAAAACTCGCCTTCCTTTTCAAATTGCATCTTCCACGGCTGCATTGTGTAAGATGTGAGTGGCGGGATCAAAGTCCGTAAAAAAGAATAATGGAAAGAACGATGGATAATATGTAATTACACCCTCGGCTTGCAGAACCAATTTTCTGGGCAGAGGTATATATATAGGTGCAATGCATGAAACATAATTACATCTGGTCTGAAGCCGGTTCTTTTAATGCTGTATTTATCTCCAGCTCCCTGTGTTTTGGGTTTCTTTTTTTAAAAAAAAATGCTCCGTGTTTGATTTCCATCAAAGCAAGCTTCCCAACCAAAATGGACCTTTCTCTCACCGCCTCTCACCGCATCCCCCGCTCAGACTTCTCTGCCACAGTAAAAATGTGGTGAATCAGATCTCATTAAAGGAAAAGTGGGAGCTACAGCCTTTCATACGGAGGCTCAAACAGCTACCGAAATCAGGGAGAGAAGATAAATTACAGAGAGTGAAAGAGAGTCATCATCCGTGAGGGGATCAAAGAACACAGGGGCCATTGTCTTCCTGCATAAAAGACACACACACACACACACACACACACACACACACACACACACAAACACGGAGGAAGTTGATACCACAAAGCTCTAGAGCCCTGCCTGCCCTTGCCCAGCTCCCTTAGCCGTTCCTCATAAGGCATCGTTTCCAGGCCTTTGACCATTTTGGTTGCCCTCCTCTGGACACGGTCCAGTTTGTCAGTGTCCTTCTTGAACTGTGGTGCCCAGAACTGGACACAGTACTCCAGGTGTGGTCTGACCAGAGCAGAATACAGTGGCACTATTACTTCCCTTGATCTAGATGCTATACTCCTATTGATGCAGCCCAGAATTGCATTGGCTTTTTTAGCTGCCGCGTCACACTGTTGGCTCATGTCAAGTTTGTGGTCAACCAAGACTCCTAGATCCTTTTCACATGTACTGCTCTCAAGCCAGGTGTCACCCATCTTTCAAATATATATGTTTCTTTATTTGTGTGTAAAAAAATATTTAGATATTGCTATTCCTTTTTTTTTTAATCAGAGCAACTGGCAACAAATTATGCATAAAAACCATACAGCAGAAGCTATGTAAAAATGTTAAGATCAGAATCTGTTATGAAAATATGTATTCTTAATTGCCTGCATCAGCCTGACGGAAAAGAAACAGGCATTTAAAAGTTGGCACTGAAGGCTGACTCTCTGTTGGCAGAGTATTCCAGAAGACTGGGCCGATGCCATTGAAGGATTGGTTTCTTGTTGTTGTCTAAAGGAGCCTCACCAACCTGGCAATCAAGCAGCGATGCTCCTGTAGATGATCTCCGAGAAAGAGATGGGAAAGGGCCGGCCCACCCATGAGACAAGCAAGGTGAGAAGACTGCCTCGGGTGGCAGAATTCACAGGGGCAGCAGGCCTGGCTTCCAAGGAATGCATGGTGGCCGTGACAGCTGCCAGGATCTGCTTCCTCCCTGGCAGCCCCCTATCCAGTCCCACCTCTCCCCCCACCCCTGTTCACCATGTAAATCACTATTCCCCCCCCAAACTTTGTTCCCCTTGTAAATCTTCACTCATCCCTTCTCTCCCCTGATGGGAAGGCACCATTTTGTGGTTTGCCTCAGGTGCCAAAAGTGTCGTGGGTCGGCCCTGAGCTGGGATATTGATATTTTTTTAATAATAATAATAATAATAATAATAATAATAATAATAATAATTTATTATTTATACCTTGCCCATCTGGCTGGGTTTCCCTAGCCACTCTGGGCGGCTTCCAACAAAATATTAAAATACAGTGGTCTGTTAAACATTAAAAGCTTCCCTAAACAGGGCTGCCTTCAGATGTCTTCTAAAAGTCTGGTAGTTGTTGTTTTCTTTGACATCTGGTGGGAGGATGTTCCACAGGGTGGGTGCCACTACCAAGAAGGCCCTTGGTGCTGGACTTCAGTGTCCGGGCAGAACGATGGGGGTGGAGACACTCCTTCAGGTATACTGGACCAAGGCCATTTAGGGCTTTCAAGGTCAGCACCAACACTTTGAATTGTGCTCGGAAACGTACTGGGAGCCAATGTAGATCTTTCAAGACCGGTGTTATTTTGACAGTAAATATAACTCAACAAACACATACTAGCCCCACTGCAGTTGTAGTTGTGCACCAACAATGCCAGAAGTGAACCGTGTGGGCAGACACTGAATGGAGCCAAAAATGCAGGTCAAGACAGGAGCCCAACTTGGGGAGTCAGAGAACCAGAAAACATGCCAGGAGTTGGAGCCAGTGAGTAAAGAATATTCTTGCCCCAGTACAGTCCCAGCCTGAACCAGAAGCCTTTATAGTAGGGATGATGAACCTGACAGCTGCGTAGCGTGGGTTGTCAGCACCCGGGGCAAGGCAAGTAATTTGCGCCCCCTAACCCCTAACCTGCCGCCGCTGCCAGCTTCTTCTTGCTGCTGCCTGGTCTGGTCTGCTGTGGTTCTCTCCTGCACTCAGTGCTGCGCTGGGCGGCTGCTGCACTGTCCCTCCCCAGATAGTCCCTCGCTCTCTCTCCGCACCGCACTCCTGGCACCCACCCCCTCCACAGTGGGCGGCGACCCAGCGGCTCGGATCGGATTCGCACAGCCAGCACTGCAGTGAGAGAGAGTGAGTGAGCCAGGTAGGGGCAGAGAGCTGCGAGTGCGAGCGCCCCCCCCCAGATGTTGCGCCCGGTGCGGCCGGCCCCCCCTGCACCCCCCACGCTACGCCACTGGAACCTGTGGCCTTCCAAAAGTTGTACTACAACTCCTATCACCCTGGCTATTGGCCAACCTGACCGGTGCTGATGGGACTTGAAGTCCAACAACAGTTTCCCCATCCTTGGGTGACACCAGCAATGCTGATGGCAACCTAACCTAGTTTCCAAGCTTCTGCGCTGTTTTTGTGACTGCATACTACGAGCGGAAGGGTTTGGGGGAGAGGCTCTGGGTAAGTTGAACTTGTGGGGACTGTTAATAATAATAATAATAATAATAATAATAATAATAATAATAATAATAATAATAATTTATTGTTGATATCCTGCTCTGGGCGGCTCCCAACAGAATATTAAAAACACGATAAACATTAAAAACTTCTCTAAAGAGGGCAGATCATACGTTTCCCTTTGGTAAAAAATGGCGGCCTTTGTGCATAGGAACAAGAACACCCACATACACATCAAGTTGTTCTCATTAAACTTAAGGCACGTTCGGGGAAACCAACACACTTTAAAAAGCAGTTCCACGCATTATAACTAACTGTGCTTCACTGCCTTGTTTCTGGCAAGAAGGCTTTGTTAGCATCAAGAGAAGACATTGAGGATGCGGTGGTGTCTGTAAACACATTGCTGACTTCAGGATGTGACTAAGAAAGACCTTAAGTTAGACAAGATTACAGCTGCTTTCTCTCAGCATTCTTCACAGTAGGAGAATCAGCAGAGTTTGGTGGTGTTCCAGCATCAAGGTTAAAACAAACATGGGTTGCTTTTGTCCAATGAGGATCTCAGACCACAAGTGATGGACTGGCCCTTATTTTGTCTTCAGGAAACAAAAGAATCGCTACCTTCTCCCAAGTACATCTAAGATCAGGTTCACCAGAAGTTATTGGCTGTAGTAAGTCCTGGGGAGGCGTTAACTGCTGCAGTATTGTCCCCAAGGTGAATACGAGGGCAGAAGTGGGTCATTTATGTCAATATTAGAAATGATTAAGTCACAGGAGTTTTTTCACCATTTACATTGAGCTGTTATGAATATCAGCCTCCAATGGTAAATGGCAGAACAGAGATGAAATTTTCTCATTCCATTGACATTGAGATGGACCAGAAAATGTTAAGAAATAACATACTCTCCAATATCTCTCTGATGAAAATAGGGATGTCCTTAAAAAATAACAATAATTTTATATCCCACCCATTTGACTGAGTTGCCCCAGCCTCTCTGAGAGGCTTCTAACATATATAAAAACATAATTAAATATTAAAAAACTTTTCTATACAGGCCTGCCTTCAGATGTCTTCTAAAGGTTGTATAAAAACTAAAGGTAAAGTTACCCCTGACCGTTTGGTCCAATCGCAGACGACTCTGGGGTTGTGGCACTCATCTTGCTCTATAGGCTGAGGGAGCCGGCGTTTGTCTGCAGACAACTTCCGGGTCATGTGGCCAGCATGACAAAGCCGCTTCTGGCGAACTAGAGCAGCGCAGGGAAAGACCGTTTACCTTCCCGCAGGAGCAGTACCTATTTACCTACTTGCACTTTGACATGCTTTTGAACTGCTAGGTGGGCAGGAGCAGGGACCGAACAATGGGAGCTCACCCCGTTGCGGGGATTAGAACTGCCAACCTTCTGATCGACAAGCCCTAGGCTCTGTAGTTAGACCTCAGTGCCACCCACGTCCCTTAAAGGTTGTATAGTTACGTACTTATCTCCTTGGCTCGGAGTGTGTGTGTGTGTCACGTAACTCCACACCCTCCAACATTTCTCCGATGAAAATAGGGACGCCGTAAGGAAAAGTGGGACATTCCAGGATAAAATCAGAAACTGGGATGGCTTCTGTAAATCTGGGGCTGACCCTGAAAATAGGGACACTTGGAGAGTCTGAAATAATTGCACCTCAGTCCTTGTGTTGGACCTTAACAGAGAAATCCTAAGGTGGTGATGAAATTCTGTGACAGAGATGTTTCCACTTCCCTGCACCAGGCAGGGCAGAAACACCCCGCTCCAACACCTCAATTTTCTAATTCTTTCTATTCAACCTTATTTTCAATTCCCCTCCCATTGACACCAAGAGGAGGGGGGATAACTGCACAACTCCAGGTGTGCCATATACTAGTTCGGCCTTTGTGTGGGTGTGTCAGGGGAACGGGTGGAATCTGGGGCTAGTGGGTCCAGTTTTTAGGTGTTGACGCATTGCAGTACAGTGGTACCCCGGGTTAAGAACTTAATTCGTTCTGGAGGTCCGTTCTTAACCTGAAACTGTTCTTAACTTGAGGTATCACTTTAGCTAATGGGGCCTCCCCCCGCCGCCACCACGCGATTTCTGTTCTCATCCTGAAGCAAAGTTCTTAACCCAAGGTACTATTTCTGGGTTAGCAGAGTCTGTAACCTGAAGCGTCTGTAACCCAAGGTACCACTGTATATGGATGGTTTAGGTTAGAGGATTCCAAACATAAGATGCCCCCCTTTTTCACAGTTGTTGCACACAATGGGTGACCATTTCCACTGACAATCCCAAGAACTCTTTCATAATCAGTCATTTCCACTTCAGACCACGTTAGTGTATATTTGAGGTCAGGACATATACATGCTTGGGATGCTTCCCCCTATGGATTTTCTGTGGCGACTTTTTTAATTCTCTGGGGAACTTTTCCAAGAAGCCATATATATCCTTGAGTGGAAGAAACTCCTGCCAAGATTAAAGTGGGGAGAGGAGGATGAATGGCTTGTCCGTCTGACCTGCATTTTGTACCAACTTATGACCTAAACTGGCAGGCTGGGTGATCAGAGATGGGTGGGAATAGGGCATCTTTCCAGACTGGACGTCTTCCCAAAGGACATACTAGAGCCACTGTCTGCAGGAGGGAGAGCACACAGCATAAAATGTCTGAGAAAACTGAAAAACAATAGATCAGAGGTGGGGGATTTCAGGTCCAGGAGACAAATTCGGCCCTCTGCGCCTTTCTATATGGACCTTGGAACCCTCCCCAGGCCACACCTCTTCCTCAGCCACACCCACTCTTCCCAAGCCACACCCTTCATACCATTATTCAGTATTTTCGCCTGGCTGGAATGCTTCCTTGAACTCTGACAACGTCTGTTGGTTGGCCAAAGGCAAGATAGAGAAGGGGTGTGTGAGATAATGTGTAGAAACCGACAATAGAAGAATGGCAGATAAAATTAATGGACTATGCAGAATTGGACAAAATGACAGGAAGGATTTGAAACCTGCGGGACCAGAGATTTACAGAAGATTGGAAGAAGTATATGAACTATTTGAAGAGCAATTGTAACCAACAAATTACGTTAGTAGGACTACAAGAAGTTTTGTAAGGAGAAATATAAGAGAAAGTACAAAGTAGAAAAAGAATAGAGATATTAGTTATGAGACTTATGTAATAGGGGAAGTAAGAAATGTATAGTAAGAGATTAGATTGGAAATTTTTCAGACGAGATTGATGGAAGCCAAAAAATTGCATAAAATGTAAAAGTATGTTTAATTACTGTTGAAAATGATATGTTAAAACACACACACATATATATGAGATAATGTGTAGAAACCGGCATATGGGACAAACGTAAGATCTGCATTCATGCACTGCCAATCATTTTTTAGCTAATGATCAATTATTTTCTAGATAAAACAGCGTCAGAACCTCCCAAGAAAGAATCTTCCCAAAATAAAAAGTGTAGGCGTGGACATAGCAACAAGCGTGCAAGTGGGTGGAGGAGATTAGAAAATATTTTTCCTCCTGGAAGGAAAACGAGTTTCTATTTCAGGGGGAAAGGAGAAGATGTTACGACTTGACCGGGGATAAGGAACTTGTGGTGTTTCAGGTGCTGTTAGACTCCAGTTCCCATCACCCCCAGCCTGCATAGGAGTTTGAATTCAGTCATGTCTGAAGGATCATAAGTTTCCTGTCTCCAGCCTTCAGAAAACAGAGAACCCAGCTCTTCGGTAACGCAGAAGCCCCATGTCCAATTATTTTGCTGTTGCTTAAGAATAATGCAGTACAGTGGTACCTTGGTTCTCAAATGCCTTGGTTCTCAAACAACTTGGAACCCAAACACTGCAAACCCAGAAGTAAGTGTTCCGCCTTGCGAGCTTTTTTTTGAAGCCGAACGTGCTCCATTTTTAGTGTTACGCTGAGGTCTGTCTGTTTTTGCCATTTAATTTGTGTTTTTGTTTTTACTGCTCTTTTTGTTTGGTTTTTGTGACTGTGTGGAACCCAGTTCTGCTATTGATTGATTGATTGTGTGACTGCAGTACATTGTTTATTGCTTTCATTTTATGGAACAATGGTCTTGTTAGAGAGTAAAATTCATGTTCAGTTGCTGTTTTAGGGGTTGTTTTTAAAAATCTGGAACGGATGAATCCATTTTGCATTACTTTCTATGGGAAAGCGTGCCTTGGTTTCGGAACGCTTTGGTTTTGGAACGGATTTCCAGAACGGATTGAGAACGAAGGTGCCACTGTAAAGACTAGATTAGGATAAATGAGCTGCCTGCACCCTGGTGTAGCAAAATGAGACACTTTTCCAGAGGAACAAGTGGATATATTACACAAATAAACTTTTTTATTATCTCATATAAGAAATGAATGAATAAAGTAACCATAAAGTAAGAATCATAAAGTAACCATAAAGTAAGAATCTTGTAAGTATAGCATCCTTGGATGAGGCCACTCAGATTAAAATGCCTCCATTCCAGATGTTTATTTTGCTACCTGCGATCTATTTTGACAAATGCAAATACAGTACACTCGAATGTAGCTCTGCATGATAAATATGCAAATTATTATTTTGCAAATTATGGCATATTACTGCTTTGTCATTTGCTTTACAATGCTTTGACTTCATAAATCCGATGTAACTTTTGTTTGTTTGTTCTATTGTTTATCGTTTTTCCTAAGGGTAACGTAAATTAATTGTGACTTTCCCTTTAGCCCAAGGAAATAATACCAAGCCTTTGCTTTTTAAAAAATTGCAGAAAGAAATGTTCCTTCCTCTATCGTAATCTTTGAACTCCCTTTTGCCTAATGATGAAGCTGTAGGTTCAGGTTTCAAAATGACCAGGAAAAAAACCGAAAATCATTTCTTCCCATAATTAAGAATTAATTTATGGAATATCTAAAGCCTATCAGTTGTTGTTTTATTTGATTGGCCTCCATCCTCTGAATTAATTAAAAATAAATAAATAAATGAAGGGACAAACAAATATACTCATCACTGGAATTATTACAGGTTTGCCATATACATATGGCTATTCAACTGCTTAGATTTGTGGAACAGGCGCTCATTCTGCATTTGTGAGAAATCAGTCTTTGGAACTCCCCGCCTATTGACACACTTTGGAACTCCCTGCCTAGCCGACTGGCATCAGTCTGGAGCATTCACTGGTCTTTATTGTGGCACCTGCTTAAAACATCTTTTGTTTAGGCAAGCCATGGTGATGGCCCCTAAGCTTCGACAACTTCATGGAGGACAACTCTCTCCATGGCTTCTCATCAGCCAAGCAGAACTTCATGTTCAGAGGCAGTAAGATTCTGGACACCCGACTTTAGGCTGCCTCCAAAGAAGAAGTTAGTTGAACTTAGAAAGTCACCTTCCTAGCTTATTTGAAAGTGGCCAGAAGCATCTTCCTAAGGTCAGCTCAAAATGGTGGCAAGGCTGGTGATTTGCCAGAGTCCACTCTCCCTAACAATGTTCCCACTTGGTGCAGTCTTCCTGGTCTAGACAGGGTGCTGTGTCCAAATCTTGGTGCCAACATTGCATCTGGCTGATTAATCTTGGAAATAAAATGGTCTGATTCAGCAAGGCAATTCTTAATGTTCTCCGTTAGCAGAACAAAAGAAGAGGCTTTAGGGAAACTGATTTTCCTTTTTCTCTGCACTTAGTAATGCTTCTGAATACGTCCTCTTTATCAGGGGTGAAATGTCTGTCCAGTTGGATCTTTTAAATTTGCCAAAATGTCTCTGGCTATATTTTCTGGCTGAGACATAGACATAACTCAGCAATATATCACAGCTTCTACAGCATGCAGGGAGGTATATACTGTACCAGCATTCCTGCAGTTTTCATGGGGGAGCAGAAGCCCACAGGGGCAGAAAGGGTGAGGGAGTAGCGACGTTCATTGCTGTGCCACAACATGCCTGCTGGTGTGAATGAAATTTAGCGCAATGTGCCGTTGTTGTATCAGTCAAAAAGCCACAGTTCCATAATGCATCAGGTGCCGCAGTGTGAAAGGAACGTTAGAAAATGGAACAGAAGGGTTGGCATTACCAGGAAAATTAATGCAACATTTGAATGTACCTCTAAGTCAGTAACCCAGGAGCAGCCGTGGTTCAGACCAACCCAAGTTTCTGAGATGTTCTCAAAGCATAACTGTCAACTTACAGATTTGAAAATAAGGGTCCGGCAGCCTCGAAAATAAGGGATCAGCAGCCAAAATAAGGGATCAACAATTACTTTAATAAAATACCTATTTTGTTGCATGCAAATGGCTTTAGATACCTATTAGGTCCATAAATTACCATATAGCATATATTCAACACAAAAAATAGCAACAATTTGTTGTTGACAAAGGACAGCTGGACATAGAAAGGGCACCATTACCTTCAGTAGCTTATTTAAGGGACATCATCAATAAGGGACAGCAGCGGGACATGGCGCTGGGATAAGGGACTGTCCCGCCAAATAAGGGACGCTTGACAGCTATGTCTCAAAGGCGGCTGCTCTATAAAAATGCATTGCAATACAGTGGTACCTTGGGTTACAGATGCTTCAGGTTACAGACGCTTCAGGTTACAGAGTCTCCCAACCCAGAAATAGTACCTCAGGTTAAGAACTTTGCTTCAGGATGAGAACAGAAATCGTGCTCCGGCAGTGCGGCAGCGCTTCATGTTAAGAACAGTTTCAGGTTAAGAATGGACTCCGGAACAAATTAAGTTCTTAATCCGTGGTACCACTGTACTCAAATCTGGAGGTTACCAGAATATGGGTAACTTTGGACAGGCTATCTCTGTCCACGAATGCTGCATGCACATGAATTTATGCTCCACATGGGGTCTACGGCATATTTTATGACCCTGCAAAGTGCTTTTCTCAGTTTTCTCAATTTCACATTCTGAAAATGAAAGCTCAATGAAGATTCCGTGTTACACCCCGCAGTGTCCCCATTTGAAAAGATATGGAGGCGGTACCAGGAACAGGGACTTATCCACAGCTGCCCAAGGACATTAAATAACAAATAACAAAGTGGCAAAGTGGCAATGACTACCTCCCACTTCATTCAGCTGGGGGGGGGCATGTGCAGGGAGGGGAATGCGCGAATAGCTTAATTTAGGGAAGGGTTTTCAAATACATCTCAAGTAGCCACACCCACCTTGTGGACGACGGCAAGTTCTAGAATCGCTCTGGATCGAAAGCAACACGTTGAGGATGAGCGAGAAAGTTTCCCTGTTGAGAAAGACTACTTTGTGCCACAAATGGGGAGGTCTGCACAGAGCTGTGGAGACTGGTGCAGCAGCCTTAACTGCTGAAAAGTGCTTTACGTCACAGAGGCCCTCTTCCTAAGGCCGGCCCTAGTATTAGGCAGAGTGAGACAACTGCCTCAGGTGGCAGATGCTGGAGGGGGCAGCAGTGGTAGCCACTCCCTTTGCCCCCGCTGTTCCCTCAGCTAGAGGACAGCTCTGTCTGCCAAAATTACTTGTCCTGCATTCAGTAAGTGTCAGGAGTCAGGCATAAGTCAGTAATAAATCACCTGGAGTCAGTAATGCTTTATTCAAAGAAACCAAAACAGTGCAGGCCTTCCCCATAGATCTTGCCCCAGTGAGGCAATTGCAAGGATTGAAGGTCCTTCCCACTGCTCTCTAAAGCTCCTCCTCTCCCAGGTCCTTCTCAAGCAATCTCAGGCTCCTTCATCTATTCTCTCATTGCTCCACCCTCTTCATTCCTCTCTGTGTTCTGGGAGACCAGGAGAGAGGGGATCTGGTCGCAGCAGGAGGGGGGGCCTCCCTGGATTCTTCAGCAGCCTGCCTCGTCTCTGTATCCTGGCCCCGCTCCTCTCCTGCATCTGGTTCTGGACTGCTCTCTGCCCTAGCCTCTTCCTGCTCACTAAAGCCTGTTGCCTCTCCAGCTTTCAACACCTCCTCTCCCCAGTCTGCTCCCTCTTCTCCCTCTGACCACTCATTGTCATCCCCACACCAATCCCCTGGCTCTGAGCCTTCTTCCCCTGGGGGTTCCCCAGCTGGTGCCCGCCCCCTACTCCTCTGCTTCCATCCAGTCCATGACGGTAAGCTAGTCTGGTGCCCTTGAATGTTTGGTGCCCTTGAGCTGCAGTCAGATTCAACTGCCAATCTAGTTGGCTTCCATACTTTGGATTGTGGTGGGCATGTTGTCGTTTGCCTCAAGCAGTAAAATATATTGTGCTGGTCCTGCCTTTTGCTTGACAAAACTGGAACTACCTGCCCTCCCTGACTACCAGCTTGGTCCTTTAGGGAGCTGTAGCCCCTCCCTGAAGAAGCTGAACATCACTCTCCTGGTTAGACAAAACACGGACCAAATAATGCATCTGTCTTGTCAGGACTGAAGCTGCTGTTTATCGCCTCTCATCCAATCTATTTCTGATCCCAGACGCTGATTCAATACTCCCACTTCCTCATCTAACTCAGATGAAAAAGAGAGGCAGAGCTGGGTGTTGTCACCATGCCAGTGACACCTTATGCCAGATCCGGAGTTCAAATTCCTATTTAGCTAGAATATTGATGGATGTCCCCTGAGTGAGTGATTCACCAAACAGACTCAGCTTCCTCTATCTGTAAAATGGGGGTACTGAGGCTTTTTGTTGTGCATTCCTCTAGGACTGATTCGGAGGCAATAGCACAATATCTAGTCCACACAAAGGATTTGGTGGAGGTAGTTTTGCAGCAAGCAAAACAGCTGTTTCTCTGCCCCCCCCTTCAAAAAAATACAGTGAGTTTGCAGTGCACTTCACTACTGGAGAGGGGGAATGTGCAACTTTCTGTTCACCAACTAAATCACTTTTAAACTACCAATAGAATAGAATACAAGCAAAAGCAAAATGGCATTGATTTGCAGAGAGAGTATAGCTGTCATACTATCACTCTTTCTTTTTTAAAAAATGCACCGTTCGTGACTCGAGGTAAGCATAGCTTCTCAAGTATTCAATGTGAAGATGAAGCGTCAGTCTTCGCATTTGGAAACATTGGTGTGTAAGAGACTTTTTCTAGGCTTCACCATTTCTGCACGTGATAGCGGAAGGGGGCGGGTGAGGGAGGTCTATTCAGAAGAAACAAAGAGGGCTTGGAAATTAAACTGGGCAGCCTCTGGTGTCGCAGCTCTGGAGCCGCTGTGCTCGAGAAAAGCTCCCAGGTGAATGTTGCACGATCAAGCAATACAGCTGAGAATGGGAGGAGAGGGGAAAAGACAAGTCAGATGAGGTTCACAATGTCATTGCGCCAGAGGGCATTACAAGGGGAACTGTTTGCAGGCAATGACATTGGGCTGCGCTTAGTTTTCCAGCAGCAAAGCCAGGGGTTGAAAAGCTACTGGGAAAAGGTCCTCACTCACCTGGAAGTTCTGTCTCCTTCATTTTTCTCCATAAAAACCAGCATTGCCATTAAGTTTTCACCTGGACCCTCTTAACTAAAACTAAACCTGAAGCATGCACTTGAATTTTCTTTCCTTCATCCTTCTCCAATGTTTTGAACTACAGCCCTGGTCAGTGGCTGTTTTATTACCTCCACCTCTCTCCCTTCTGATGCTTTCCCTATTGCAGAAGTATTGAATGTAATCTCCTCGGGGCAGGAACTGATTTGTGCTTATATCCGTCTGCAAAGCACCGTCTGAATAAGAAATAATAATAATAATCTTAGATGCACGAGAACTGGTTGCAGGCATCCATTTGCAAGGGGAAAGCACACTGCTCATGCACAGAGAAACTATTTTCTTCCTGCAGCTTGCTTGGTGTAAGGGGGCGGGAGAGTCCGCTCTAAGGATGAGAGTGCTGTTGGTGAACATGGCTTCTGCGGTTAGCGCTGGCTGAAACCGAACCCTCACTTCCATCTCTAGCAGAAGCAGGCAAACCGTATCTCTGTGCAAGATACATTAGAAGCAAGGCGATGCGAACACACCAGGCAGAGGGTGATTCACAAGGCAGAGTGGGAGAATAATCCTTTGTCGCTGCAGGGAATGCATCTATTTGGGACCACTGTGGCCTGATCCTGTGTGATGCTAAGCCCTAACAATTCTCAATTGTTGCACTGGCCCAGGACCTTGGTTAGACAGCACTTCTCTCTTTCTTCAGCCCTGCTCGTGATTTTTGGGGTTTTTTTCATGTGGAGGATAACAAAAGTCACCCTGTAAAGTAAGCTAGATCTAGGCTGGCAGGTCAAAAATACGGGACAACTTAAACATGCTGGTCCTAAATGCAAATTACTTTAAAATCCCTTGAACCCATAGCACCAGCACACCACGCACCACTCCTTGCACTATGAAGAAGTCTTTACATTTTGAACCTTGCATCCAGAACAGTAGAAGGATGTTTTGCAGTGGGCCTCCAGTTTCTGGCATGGTGATTTTAATGCTGTTTTTCTGTTGAGAATCCTCTGCAAACACACTGAGTTCCCTCCCTCTGAAACACACGCAGAAACCCCCTCCCCACTCACATGCTTGTAAGAGAAGCTATATACATATAAGTTACCATTGCTTTACCCCAGGGCTACTCAGCTGCTACTACAGCCTGTATCTCGTCCAGCACAGACCGTGCAATCTCTAAGTGGGCGTTCACAAGAGCAGCTATTGCACAGGGCATACCTATGAGCCGTTCTTTTGTCTAAACAAGCAAGGTGCTTAATGGATGGGCTGCCTTCCATTTCTGCGCTCCTACCCACCTAGCAGCAAAATCGGGGAGCGCATTTGACATTCGGAAATGTTCAAAGGACAAAGCAGAGGGTGGCGACTGGATGCATCGACAGAGTGTGATCTTGCAAAAGGAAACAACAACCCAACGCTTAGGATGGTGTAGCAGACGCAGAACTTTCAAAACCACCGAAGTGGGCGAGAAATATATCATTTTTAAAAGAGAAAAGCACCCACACCCACACAACTGGTCCTCTGGGGGTGGGGAACCCAGACGGGGGGGGGGGGGGAGGAGGCCTGCATTATAAATTAATCCCCTGGGGAACAGGCAGACAAAACAACAACATCTCTTGTATAAAGGGAAAAACACTGAAATCTCCGGCGATGGGGAATGGGGGGTGGCAGTGAGAAGGGGAGCCACTTACCCCACATCAGGGTGAAGAGATGCGCTCTGGGGATGAGGACCAGGGAATACGCCGCCCCGACGTGCAACAGAGCCATGAGGATGACATTCCTCCAGACGATCTCTTGCCTCTGCCCAACTTTCCCGGGGCTCCTCTCGGGCGCAGGGTCCGCGGAGCTGCCATCTCGCCCCTCGCCGGAGGAGGAGGAAGAAGAGAGGGGCATCTTGGCTTCTTCCTCGACGGCGCCGCCGGCTCCGGGCTTGGACATGGCCGAAGGGCAGACGGGGAGAGATGCCCTCTCTCCCTCTTTCTTTTTACTTTGGCTCTTGTTTCACTGCCCACTCCTCCCCTTTTTTCCTTCTCTCTTTTAGGGTCAGGTTTCTCCCTCCCTTTACTTCTGAGTTTGCTTTTTAAAAATAAATAAAAACCCCTTTCCTTTTTAAAGATTCCCCTTCTTCCTTCCCAGCACTTTGCTCTGGGGCTACGGTCTACCGGCGGGAGCCTGATCGCTGGGCAGCGGCGGCAGCATCTGTTGCTGGCATCTCGTCCATGCCGCTGCTGCTGCTGCTCCGGAGCCAAATTCCGCACAGCAACAGAGAATGAAAAAAAGAGGGAGGGAGGGAGAAAGAGAAGGAGAGGAAAAGACCTGCATAGCTACAGCCAATCAGAATCAGATGCGGCGCTCTTAAAGGGGATGGGGGGGTGGGAGTTAGAGATGCACAACATCCCTGTCTACTATTGCCACACATTGGCCAGACTGAACAGAGAGATATAGTCTCCGTCCAACAAAGAAAGGTGCGTTTGATATATAGCACGTTCAAAGGCAACCTATTGCAGAAAAGGCCCCCACACACCCAGGTCTTTGTGTGGTAGCTGTGGGACCTCTCTCTGTGTGTGTTTTAAATTGCTGAATGGGTATCTAAAATCCTTCAGCACATGCAGCCGACAACAAAAGGACTTCTCCCTTAAGGCCTTGGGTTCAAAGAGATGTTGACCCCAGTTTAGTCACTGTTTTAAATGGTGCATTTTAGCCTTGCTGCTTTTAGCTGACCAGGGCCATTGTTAGGGGTAGAGTCAGGGCGGTGAAACCCAGGATCTTTTGTGCGAAGCTCCAGATTTCCTTCCTCTCCTTTGGAAAAAAACCAAAACAAAACAAAACCCCATACCAAAAAAACCACACACACCACAACTTGCTTACAGGGTTCCTGGGACCCCAATCACCCGCCAGCTTAAATTTGCTCAGAGGCCTACATTTGCATCTCTAAGAGTGGTATATGTTTCTAAGTATACATTAGCATATGACAGGAACATTTTCAGCCAATGAGTGCCGAAGACCTGAGTCTTTTAAGAACACACAGCTACACCCTCTCTATAGCCACCCTTCAATAATTATTCCCTGGGCGGCTTACAAGCAAAACCGTGCTTAAACAAATATAATATATCAAGACTGAAACCAGCAGCAAGGAATAGGAGACAGCAAAAATAAAATAAAAAATAAGATCATTACAACAGAGACAGCATGAAACAGTCTGGGTTTAAAACACAGTTTAAAAAGCCTGAGGGTGGGGAAGGTATTTAGCATCAATTGACAAGCGCCCCAATTTAATATTGAAAATAAGGGGGGCAGGCGGGCAGACGGACACACACACATGCAAACACACAAACACACACAGCTATATAGGAATGGTGCCAGTGTTGGGAGCCAAACAGCTATATCAACCACAATTTTTTTGTTTTTTGTTTTGCTTCAGTCAGTGTCAAATACATGCCATATGCTTGGGATGTATAAAGCATATGCAGCAGGAATGTGCAGATTATGAAGAACTGATGCAGTTGGTTGTGACAAGAGATGAAGTTCTAGGCCCGATTGACAAAATAAAAACTGACAAATCTACAATTCTGCGGCTCTGTGAAATCATACACCCAAGAGTTCTCAAAAGAGCTCAAATGTGAAATTGCTGATCTTTTCACACAAAAATATGTAACTTGTCCCTCAGATCAGCCTCTGTACGTGAAGACCAGAAGGCCGCCATTGGAAAATAATTTTTACAAAAGGGTTCTCAAGGGGATCCTGGAAATTACAGGCTGGTTAGCCTACCGTCTGCCTGGGGAAACTGGTGGAAAGCTAAAGATAAAATAGAATGCAGGAGAACAAGTCTTGCTGCAGCAACTGGAAAAATGCAACGTCTATTTTAGGTTGCAGTTGGTGAATGAAATTTCCTCTCTAAACTTTCTCTGAAGGTGCTGTTATGTTTGGCGAAAGGCGCATAGGCAACATCTATCTAATTGCTAGGCTAGATGAAGCTGTACTTCTGATGACCTGCAGAATACAGTGGTACCTCGGGTTACAGACGCTTCAGGTTACAGACTCCGCTAACCCAGAAATAGTACCTTGGGTTAAGAACTTTGCTTCAGGATGGGAACAGAAATTGTGTGGCGGTGGCAGCGGGAGGCCCCATTAGCTAAAGTGGTACCTCAGGTTAAGAACAGTTTCTAGTTAATAACAGACATCCAGAACAAATTAAGTTCTTAACCAGAGGTACCACTGTACCGTGGTTTGGTGTGTTCATCAGTGCTAACTGTGGTGGTCCACTTATGCGTCACCCAAAAATGAACAGAGACATGGATTTGCTTCTGACCATGACTATCAGCTGCTTTCAGTCTTGCTTAGCAAGTTAACTTGCTTTCTCAGTGCTCCACAGCATCCTTCTGCCTCACCGCCATGTGGAAGGAAGCCAACACCAGTGTGGAAGGACCCAGTTGTTGGCCACTCTCTGTTCTCCTTGGAAAGGAAGAAGTTTTTAGCCTTGGCTTACCCCGTTGGCACATCTTCCTATATCCACTCAGGTGCCATGTGCTTTCTAAAATTAGTTTTTATTAAAGTTTTTTGTGTTACAAAACAAACAGAGAAACAGGGAAAGGTGGATCTATTGCCTTCACTTACAAACACTAAATGTTCATTTACATTCATTGGGAGGCGCTTCCATCAGTAACATCTTAGGTTGGAGGAAAATAGGGGGAGAGAGCTGGGGGTACTGTTTTTTGTTCTATTGCCTATTGTTAGTGTAGGGGTTTGTGTCAACACCACGTGGTTAGGCCCTTTGTTTAGGTATGTATTTATTTTTATTGATAACGTGAGCGATTATCTTGGCTGGTTGCATTCAGTTGATTTCAGTTTGGCTTGTTTGTGTGTGGAGTGGGGGGGGGGTAGGTTGTTGGATCATATTGATTGCCATGTGCTTTGACATCATGGGCCGTCGACTCCAAAGCCAATGGCAGCAGCTGGAGGGGCATCATCACACCACCTCCTTTGACCTCACAATGGTGGGCGGAGCTCTGCAGTGATTGGTTCCGTTGCTTGTATATTATGAGGAATATGTATAGCCCACCCCTTATCTGTAGTGATACCAGGGAAAGGCAGGGACTGTGTAGCCTGGTGGGACACCAGGGTTCAAATTTGTGGGAATGTTCAGGGATGCAGGAGAGGATATATTGTTGATTATAGCCTTTCCAACTTGTGTTAACAAGTTCACAATTTTAGCAGAGTAACACCCCCCTTTTTAAACTCACAGCGGATGCGTTTGCTCAGGCTCACTAAAGCCTCTATAATAACTGTCCTGGTATTTTCCCCTTATTCTCTCATAAAAGATAAGACACGACACAGTCTTCTATAAAAGTATAAAAAGAGTTTACTCACATTCTGTTCACAATCGGAATCCAGAAGGCAGACTTAGCTTAGAAAAGTAACATACACCTGGAAACTATCTCATAAGGAGACAGTCCCTTTGTCCTCTCTTGGCTGGAAGCATCTTTGGCTAAGCAGATGTTGCTTCTTCGATGCATGTAGTCAGAGAGAGAGAGATGGCTGTCCTGCCCTGTGCTTTTGTCGTTACCTGCACAGGTGAGGCCACGCCCACCTCTAGTCACATGCAGAGGAAGTCTGTCCCAGCTCAGAAGGAAACAGGAAGTTTACCTGCTGGCTGGACAAACATTCCTCCCCATGCGCAAACATGTTCACTCTAGGAATGTTGTACTTGACTGCTCTTGTGTTTCACATCCCACAAAATTCCCATTCAGTCATGAACCATGCTGGCTGAGGATAAAATGGGGAGAGGAAGAACTAGGTGCACTGCCTTCGTGTCCTTGGAGGAAAGCGGGGATATTAATGTAATGATAAAATAAATTAACACATAAATAAAATGTGGTTCGTCTGGAAAGCTCCAGTTCCTCTCAAGCCAGTTCCTCTTGCAGCCAAAATTCTAATATTATTGGGACAATAATGAATCAGCTTCACTCAGAAGCGCAGATAACATTTATGCCGCTCCTCCCCTTCACGCCCGCCCCTTCTATAAAACGATGTTATCCACCACTGTTTGACGGCCTGGCCTCATTTATTTTATCCCCTCTATCACATTACAGAGCTGTCCTGGAAGAAAAATGACAGCACCTCTCCCGCTCTGTATCCCAGCTGCGGGATTTGTTAATACACAGTTCATGAGTATCAGATCAGAAGGATGACCCAGATTCGCAGAGGAGAGAAAATAGTTCACTGGAACTAGAGGACAGCTTCATCTGGGGCTAGTAAGAAGCAAGATGGAGAAGGCAGTTTTAACGGAATTGGCTTCCTTTCGTGCCTTATTTTTGGCGACAGCTTTAAGGTAACGCTGATTCCGTGGTCCACGTGTTGAAAAATGACTAGGGAGCCTGGGTTTCAAATCCCCACTCAGAAAGTTTCCTGGGGGTGGTAAGGAAACCTGTGGCCTTCTGAGATGAAGATGTACTCCAACTCCTACCAACCCCATCCAGCATTGCCAATGGACACAGATGATGGGAGTTGTAGTCCAGCAACATCTAATGGGCAACAGGTTTCTGGCTTTTAATTTACTGGGTGACCCTGGGCTTGTTCTTAACTCTCAGCCCACCTCACTTCCCCAGGAGTTTTGAGGATAAAACAAAACTGGAGGTGGATGAGGACATGTGAGACTCATATATGCTCACTTGAGCTCCTTGAAGGGGGGGTGGGGAGACGATCAACGTAATGATCAATACTAATATTCCTGGTATTTGGAAATTAGGTGCAACAGCTGTACTGTAGGTGGTTGCTTTTATTTTGCAATTTTATAGCTGGCTACTGAAGTGCGGGTGGCGCTGTGGGTTAAACCACAGAGCCTAGGACTTGCCAATCAGAAGGTCGGCAGTTCGAATCCCTGCGACGGGGTGAGCTCCCGTTGCTCGGTCCCTGCTCCTGCCAACCTAGCAGTTCAAAAGCACGTCAAAGTGCAAGTAGATAAATAGGTACTGCTCTGGCAGGAAGGTAAATGGCGTTTCCGTGCGCTGCTCTGATTCGCCAGAAGCGGCTTAGTCATGCTGGCCACATGACCTGGAAGCTGTATGCCGGCTCCCTCGGCCAATAAAGTGAGATGAGCGCCACAACCCCAGAGTCGGTCACGACTGGACCTGATGGTCAGGGGTCCCTTTACCTATACTGAAGTGCTGTAGACATGTTGTCCTCCTCTGACAGGGCATAATAATACTCTGCAGCAACAGTCAAACCATGACTGTAAAATGCTATGATACCACTGTAAATAGTTAAGACTTTCCACAAAGAATTTTGGGAGCTGTAGTTTATTCAGGGTGCTGAGGGGTGCCCTGTTACCCCCTCAGTGATACCATTTCCAGAGTCCCCTGTGAAGAGGAATCGGTCGTAAAACCACTCTTGGAATTGAAGCTCTTGGAGGGGGAATAGGGTTCTTCAAACAACTCTCAGCACCTAACAAACCACAGCTCCCAGAATTATTTGGCAGAACTCATGCAAGTTGCATCACAGTGCTTTAAATATATAGTTTAGATGTGGCTGGCAACTGAAGCGAAGGTGCTATTGCCCCAGTATTCTCCAGATGTTTTTGAACTTCCATCAGCCCCAATCCGGCACAGCCAACTGTCAGCCAGGAAGGGAGTAGTACTCCAAAACATCTGGATGGCACTGGATTGGGAAATCCAGTATTAACCTATTAAAACTTGGGAGCTTCAATAGCCTTTATTTTTATTATGGATTAAGTAGCAAGAAGACAGGCCAAGATTGGTGGTGGACAAGAGCTTGTCTGAGGGGGTGGGGGACCTTTTTCAACTAAGGGCCACATTTACTTTTGAGCAACATTCCCAGGGCCACATGTGTGTGGTGGGAGGGACCAGTGGCAAAAGTGGGTGGAGCAATGCATGCAAATTTTGCCTCTGTTTGGTAGGCTAGTTTTGACATGCACTCCACAAAACCTCCCTTTATACTTCACCTGGGCAAGTAAGAAGCATTAGAAGAGTTAAAGGACACATTCTAGCTGGGGGGAAAAACCCTCAAGGGCATGGATAGCTCAATTGTTTAGTGTGGTGTTGATAACGCCACTGTTGCAGGTTCGATCCCCATATGGGACATCTGTGGTCTAAGCCACTGAGCCTCTTGAGCTTACTGATCAGAAGGTCAGCAATTCGAATCTCCACGACAGGGTGAGCTCCTGTTGCTTGGTCCCAGCTCCTGCCAACCTAGCAGTTCGAAAGCACACTGGAGCAAGTAGATAAATAGGTACCTCTGCGGTGGGAAGGTAAACGGTGTTTCTACGCGCTCTGGTTTCTGTCACGCTGTTCCGTTGCACCAGAAGCGGTTTAGTCATGTTGGCCACATGACCTGGAAAGCTGTCTGTGGACAAACGCCGGCTCCCTCAGCCTAAAAGCGAGATGAGCGCCGCAACCCCATAGTCGCCTTTGCCTGGATTTGACCGTCCAGGGGTCCTTTACCTTTACCTTATATTCCTGCATTGCAGGGGGTTGGACAAAGCCCCTTCCAACTCTACAATTCTATGGGTGGGTGTGTCCCAAGGGTCAGACAGGTAGGTTTGGAGAGCTGAATTTGGCCACCAGAGTTGAGGATTCCCATCCCTGGCCTCCCCTCTTTAAGAGATGTAGCTCTGCAGTTGCGATTTCAGCCTAGAGAAAACTCTCCTGACGTAGAATGGCTTGGGAATGTGAAAACTACGATTCCCCACCCTCTGTCTTTGTAGAGTGTAGCATGTGGTGCCCCATTTATTGCCCAGCTTAATGTATAG
The DNA here is from genome assembly GCF_964188305.1 of Podarcis bocagei. Taxonomy (NCBI): domain Eukaryota; kingdom Metazoa; phylum Chordata; class Lepidosauria; order Squamata; family Lacertidae; genus Podarcis; species Podarcis bocagei. Next base: position 67,301,069 of record NC_138134.1, on the reverse strand, counting down.
TGTTGGGCGGCAAGCCAGGAACAGGGAGGCCTTTTAATGAAACGTACCATGGGGGAGGAGGGGAAAAGAACATTGTATGAATGAGCTAATTATGAGGTAGGTCTCTGGAGGCAACTGCACGAGCAAAGAGAACACACAGTTAAAAAAAATAAATCAAAATATTTTTAGGCTTGTCAAAGACCCTTCCAGAATATTCTGCCAGGGGAAAACAAGAGGGAAGAGAAACACCTGCCATTTAAAAAATGCAGAGAAGCCTGTCAATGAATGGGCAACACCCAGGGTGGGAGGAGAAACAGGAGGCTATGGTAGGAGCTGACCAGGCAAATACATGGGTTACTGGAGTGGCACCCAATCTCCCCCTCACCCAGGTGAAATTAGGTTTGAAAGAAGCCTTGTATTGTAGCCAACAGAATAGCACTGCGTACAGATTTAAATCATGGGTAGGCAAACTAAGGCCCGGGGGCTGGATCCGGCCCAATCACCTTCTAAATCCGGCCAGTGGATGGTCTGAGAATCAGTGTGTTTTTACATGAGTAGAATGTGTCCTTTTATTTAAAATGCATCTCTGGGTTATTTGTGGGGCACAGGAATTCGTTAATTTCTTTCCCCTTCAAAATATAGTCCGACCCCCACAAGGTCTGAGGGACAGTGGACCGGCCCCCTGCTGAAAAAGTTTGCTGACCCCTTATTTAAATCATATCCCCTCTCCACTCCTCCCCTCCCCCCAAGAATTATTGGGACCTGTGGCTTGTTAATGTTGCCGGAATTGTAGCTCAGTGCGGGGTAATCTACAAGTCCTGTACAGAAAACCAGGATTTCCTCAGATTTATGTGCTGATAAAAGCTTTATTCGAGAAGTATCAACATGAAACAGGAATCTCCCGCTAGAGAGTTAAGAGGTGCAGTGGATTGCTCTCCACATTAATGCACAAGAGGCTTTGGTCAGCACAAAGCATTCCTGGGGGCTTTGCGCTTGCTAGTAATTGGTCTTTTGAGTTTTTGGCAAGCTCACATATGGAATTTTAATTTGCAACGTGGAAACTGACTTGTGCAGTTATCAGCTAGGATGAAAGCTGTTGTAAGGACCTGGGAAAGTCTGTTCCTTTTCTGGCCACATCAAAGGTAAGAAAAATGCAGTAAAAGGCTTGAACCACACCCATGAAAATTTCGGTGAAACTTTCTCTCCTTTAGGCTTTTAAATGCAGGATTTGAAGCACCCACATATCCCTGGAGGCTGGTTCCCATGTGCTCCTGGAAACTGACAAATACCGTAGTTGGTGGTAACAAGTGAAAGGACTTTCTTTTTTAGGAGTGGTCCCTCATTTATAGCGTCCCAAGACTCACCCAATGCTTTCAATAAAGGTCTTTAGCTGCAGGCAAACATCTTCATACTCTTATAGGCTTTTAAAAATCAGATTCTTTTACCTATCTCTCTCTGCAAGGTGGGTATTTTTGCTCTTTGGGGAGGCAGGTTTGTGGTGCCAGACCTTCCAGTCAGCTACAATTGTGCAACCTAAATTTGCCAATTGTAAAAGCAGCATTAAAACAACACAAGACAGAAAGAGAAGTAACTCTCTCTGTCTTACGTTGTTTTAATGCTGCTTTTACAATTGTACGTTTGTCTTGTATAGTTCTGTTATATGCTGAGCAACGTTCAGGGAAAGTTAAGCTATTGATGGGTTAATACGATAAGCAAAGATGTAGATGGCTTCAAATCCCTTTGTGATTCTGCCTCAGTCTACTTGAAGGCTGGGAGACACACACGTCTGCAACAGCCAGGAGCCTCCCAGACAGAGGGAGCTTCCAGACTATCGTTATTTTTGAGTGGGATCCAACAAAATATTGGCAAATTTAGGTTGCACAATTGTAGCTGACGGGAAGGTCTGGCACCACAAACCTGCCTCCCCAAAATATCAGACTTTCTGTGTAAGCCAAGTGGCCAGAAAATGCACTGCAAAGTGTGGTAAAACAGTTGCTTTGACGCAACATCATCGAACCTGCCCACAAACAAATCAGAATGAATGCTCAATAAAAACAGGTTGCTTTGGAAGCACATAGAATCTACTGGAGGCAAGGAGAATCGACAGGCTTTTATAGTGTGCATAAATACAGGTTGCATCAGCTAAACGTTAAATAAGGAGAGGAATAGTTTTGTGGTAAGAGTAGCTTGCCTGGTGGAGTGGAGCAGCAGAAATAGCCTCCAGGCCAATAAATAAATAAAAGTCACCTCTCCACTTCCCATCTTCCCTTCTAAGGTGTAGATACCAGAGAATACAGAGTTTGTGATCACATTTTTATTTCATTTGGGGCAACGGTAAGGCCTCACAGGCTGGGCTAGTGCCCCAGATGAACTTCGCATATGCCTGAAGATGCTTCAAAACCCTTTGCAACACAAAAGGACAGCTTGACAGACAAGCCATTGTGTGTTCCCTGAAAGTAGAGTTTGGAAATCATTGTTTTGAAAGCTGACACGCACAAGATGTTCGAAAGATGCCATCATTCCAACTGACTCACAGACATGGGAACTTTGCTGTCTGATCTATCAAAACCAACCTTAGTACCATTTCGATGAGGTTCCTCTGGCACTCATCTGGCCTCCGTTATAGAAGGAATCAGCATGGGAAGGGGGTGTATATATATATATATATATATATATATATATATGCATAACTTCAAGGCGACGGGTTTAAATAAATAGCCATTCGGCCATTCGCCCTAACGAAAGCAAAGGCATTAAACTATTAAGCAAGCTAAAAATTAATTAAGCTAAATCCCACTGACACTGCGGAAGCCTTAAGGAGGAGGGATAATAACTCAGCGCACACAGAAAATAGAATCTGAAACATTTTAATTGCTTGTTGATGCAGAGGAATGTGGGGAAAAAATTGCTTTCTGAGGTCAGCCTTACACACAAACTCCCCTCTTTGCTGTATTTAAAAGCCACTTTCAAAGCAGCAGGTAACGTGCATTTAAAATGGGGTATATGACGTGGTGCAATTCAATACACTTATCTGCAGATAAGGGTAATAAAAGATGGAGAGAAAGAAAAAGCACCAAGACTTGCTGGCCCTTCTAAAACGAAGCTCATCTGCGGCAAGGGTTGGGTGGGGAGGGAGAAGAGAAAATGACTTTGTCGTGACCAGCTTTCTATATCGCATCATGCTCTAAGGGCCGGGGTCCATCTCGCAGCACGCCACTTTGAAAGCAGGATGCTTCTGCTCTGCAAAAAGCGCACTTCACACGGCCAGCTTGTTGGCCTGGGTGAGGACCACTTTGAGCACCGGCATGAAGGCAGACGTCTCGCTGAAGTTGCTTGTGCTGACTATGTGGGTGTGGATGTTCAGCCCCTCCGCGTAGTTCCGTGTTTCGATGCTCCTGGCGATGTTGTGCAAACCGTTGATTATCGTCGGGGAGAGCTGGAGGGAGGGGGAGAGAAAACACAATTGAGAAGGTAGCCTTTTCACAGAGATATCTGGGAACCCCAACCTGACGCCACTCCAGCATTCTTGGCCCCAAGCACGCCACTCAGAGTGGAGTGGCTAAATGGCCACTGGAGAAATCTGTCCTCGTCAATGGTTGCGGTATTATTATTTTACACGACTTCACAAAGGAAGATGAAACTGGGGCAAGCAAACAACTTCTTCCAAGGACAGCTGCGAGCACCAATGGCAACAGGTTGGTGCAAGGCAGTAGCAGCCCCTTCCCCCCTTTCCTCCAGCAGGAAATTCCCAAACTTGGGTCTCTAGCTGTTGCTGGACTACAATTCCCAAGATCCTTGACCACTGCTAGCCAGGAATGATGGGAGTTGTAGTCCAACAACAGCTGGAGACCCAAGTTTGGGAAACCCTGCTCCAGGGCATGTGGAACAGTGTGTCTGCCTCTCCTGCCCTGCCCAGCCAAGACCTCAGAATGTTGCCTCCTGTGCCACTACAGGACTTCCCCAACCCACATGGTGGAACCCATATGGAGAGCATTTCTGGTACTGAATGAAATGCCTTTCTGGATGATGCGTTAGCTGGAGATTGGAAGCAAATACTTTTTTCAAGAGTTGGCTTTTTTGTGGTGTGACACCACCAGCATCTGCACAAGTGGGGCAGCAGCTGTGTGCAACCTGTCTATTCAGAGTCAGCATGACTCCCAATAATGACAGATGCTGTAGGCCAGGGATGGGGAAGCTGTGGCTGGACTCCAACTGGACCATGTTGGCTGGGGCTGGTGGAAGTTGGTGCCCCAGGTTCCCCACCACACACAAGTCATCCCCTGTGCTCTCTCTTATTCTGCTCAGCCACTGTACAGAACGCTGAAATGTATATATGGACTTCTTACAGCTGGTCTGGCTTGGGGATTTCTAATGCTGTTTAAAGGGGGCTGACGGTTTTAAGCATTGTCTTGGGATTCCCAGGAGCCCAACACAACGTTCAGCCTGATCTTACCACATGCTCCACTTGTCAGATCGTTTAAACATCCAGCTGCCACACACAAAGCTACCTTCTGGTGACATCGCTTCAAAAATGGATTCCCAAATCCCACCCAGGAAGTGCATTTACTTATTCTGCGAAACACTGCAGACCCATCTTATAGCACAGGAATAATTTCTAGCTTACAAATAGTGTTTAAAAGCGAGAAAACAATGCAAAAATAAATATGGAAGGCTGGAGAATGATCTGAAGGAAGCAGTTCAGCTGCTGAAGTTTAGAATGCCTGGCTTGGAGGTGAAGTGCAAGGAAGATAATCTGAGCATGGCAAAGCATAATGCACAATGATAAATAAAGCTTACTGTCTGATCTCTAAGTTTATCATACAGAAACTCCAGGCGTTTGTTGGCATCGTCAAGTTTCCTCTTGGTTTGCTACAGAAGAGACCAGAACATAGGAAGTCGTTAAACAAGCTTATCAAATTTTATCAATGCTCAACCAGCACACACACATAAACTGTTAGGATATAGTTCTGTTCCACCTTAAAAGGAACAGGCATGACTGTTGTGTGTCACATGCCTGTTTACTTCCAGCACAGGCTCGCTGGGAACTTCTGTTTTGTATATTGCTTTTGCTTTAGCTGTTTTGCTGGACACGAAGGGAAGCAGACATGTTTTTTCCTTTGTTCATGCTGCTGAATAAAATGCTGTAAATTATGCTTACACATGGCTCTGTCCGCCACTTCTGTTGTGCGAAGATTTATTCACTCTGCTGATAGAGCGTGCACGAGTCTCTAAACATATCTGAGGCTCGTGTCGCTGTTTGATGCTGTTCCAAGGGAGACCAGTGATCGCCCGGCTGCCGGCCGGTGGCTGGAGCCGGCTGGGGGCCTGCCTGATGCCCCTGTCTCCCCAGCAGTATCCCAACATAAACATACATACGAATTAGTATGTACTTTGATGTGCCTCCTAAGCATGGGGAAAGTTGCTCCCCAAGTAGGATTCAACTCCCCACACATCAGCTGATGCACATGTGGGGGGTGTCAATCCTGCTTTAGGCAAGGCTTTGGTGCATCAGCTGGTTCCAGCAGTTGGCTGGCACACCTGAACAAAGCAGGATTGAACCTCCCCAGGCATCAACTGATAATGGGTTCAGTCCTTTTTGTGGCCAAGCATCTACCTGCCCCATATCCCAAGTCACATATGACACAGGGTGTGGGGCAGGTGGGCGTCGTTTCATGAAAATGACCAGGCAGGCCAATTTTGGCACAGAGGCTGGAGGTTCCCAACCTTTGGTCCAGGAGGTTCAGAGCAGAAGGTTGCACAAGTGAAGTTGTTTATGTGGGACTGCACAGAGGGCACACAGAACTGCTGGCTTTGAGGTAGACAGGAATTGTGTCTGAATCAAAATTATCTTCCTGAGAGAACTGTGTCCTTGAAGGTGAAAGTAAGCACCCAGCACTTAGCTTATGGAAGGCGGTTCTGCTGCTGTCAACCAACAGGACACGCTCCTGCGTCTTCCCTACCTCCCTGTGTTGAATCAAAGGTGAGCTGTTCCAGTCAAGATAACTACCACAATTAATTGGTAGTTGCAGCAATGAGCTCATATACGTTTATATTCACTTGCTGTGATATAAGCAAACTGGCTTGCTTTGATGTCATCATCTGTGGGCTTTGGGTGCTGGGCTCTGGGCCCAGTAAGGGGAACAATCTGTAAGATTTGGGAATTTGCCACCGATACCCTCATCTGGTCAGGTGAAGTGATGGAAAGTCCTGGCAAAGTGGTGTATGTCGCTTTGTCTATAAAAAACATATGCACATTTGCTGGGGTGTAAACAAGCCACCTCCTTGCTGCAGAGTCCATCCCATGTCTGTAAAGGCTGGGAGACCTGGCAGGCTGGTCTGCTGTAAGTCTACACTAAAACGCTAGAACTAGTTACAGGTAGGTAGCCGTGTTGGTCTGGAGTACATGAAACAAAATAAAAATAAAAATCCTTCCAGTAGCACCTTAGAGACCAACTAAGTTTGTTATTGGTATGAGCTTTCATGTGCATGCATACTTCTTCAGATATCTCTTTGACATCCTTCTTTGGTATCCCTGGACCCAACCACTCTCACAAGCCCGCCTTTGGGCCCGTGGTTCAGAACGCTCCCCCAGACTAAAATGACAATATAGACTTGCATTCCACAGAGTCAGGCCACAAGCCCATCTGCAGCTCCCACCACTGTTCCCTTGCAGCTCTCCAAGGTGCTGAATCCTATTTCGGCCGTGTCTGCAAAACATTCATTTTTTGCCGCCGTCCTCTGCGTTTGCAAGGTCTTCTTGAACCATTTGGATAGGGGAAGAAGCACTTATCTTAATTCGAGTTGCCCGCAAGGGAAGACAGCCTAAGATGATGCTCTCCCATTGTGTAAATCACACAGTAACTGCAATTTTTCTGATAGGCTGAATATCTGAAGCACTTGACGAGAGCCTAGCTGCTGGTGATAAATCGTTTCTGATGACTCACCACACAGTGATGGATGCCACCAGCTCTGAATGTGTGATTACACTACATAAAATGCATTTTTTTATATAAAAACACCACCACCAAAACACAGAAACACATGGAGGACATACCGGATCGGTAGCTGAAGAGAGACACCTCTGGATCAGAGCTTCAAATGTATTCTTTAGGATAAGGTGTTCCTCAGGTATGGGCTTTTTCATGATCTTCTCTGTTGGCAAGGATTGCACATGCTAGAGGGGAAGGAAGAGTAATTTGGAATATCGCTTTGTCATCATTTGCTCCCAGTCTTTTTACTCCAGGGGAACCGTATGTTAGTAAAGTCACTTAAATAACACAATGGAATGCAGAGGGAAGGTCTTGATACTGAGGAAGCGAAATAAAAAGAGTGTATGATTTGAGGAGAAAGGGACAGAGAGGATTTCACTTCCAGTTCAGGCCTTGTTTGGGGCATGGAGACATTCAATCAAAAACAGACAAAGGGAAAACTCCCGCAGAACTACACAGCCTATCAGAGCATGTGCTGCTCCACTAGAAATCATGCTGTTCTGCCTGATTGCTAAGCAACACTTCCACTCTTCTTACTGGTAACACAATTAACCCTTAAGTTACAAACTGAATGATCCTTTCTGTTGCACTTCCAAGACCACAATCAACATTTTCCTGGCAACTCACTTCCCATATATCATTTTTTATCCCCTCTCCCTTTATATTTTTACATTCATATTCCATCATGGAACCCAAGTCAATGGACATGCAGGTCCCAGGTGGTCTCCGATTCAGGCACTGAGCAGACTCAGACCTGCTTAGCTTCAGCAAGGTGTTGGCACTGTGTTCCTACAGTCAATAACCTCTCTTTAATATCCACCCTGGGCCAACTGTCCAGTGACAAAGAAAGTCCAAGGCCAAGAGACTCTTGTTTCTATACACCTACCAATGTGCTGCCCTTTAATGGTACCTGCCAAATTTGCCGCTTAATGCTGAAGCAGCCCTGCTAACCCTGCCTTAGCATAAAACCCATTCACGCTGGATTCCCTCTTACCACAGGATAGACAGGTGTTTAGAGTCCATATTTCTGCACCCTTGAAAGATTTTGGGACAGGGAAAGCAAATGCTAACCTCTGCCTAAACATCAGTAAGATCTAAATCAAATGAAACGGGCAAATTCTGCCTGCCTCAACAATGCTGCTCCAAATAAGCCAACGTCTCTCACCGCATAGCAACCCACCCACAAGGCTCTCACGATCATTTGCCAGTCATTTGCTTTCAAAGACAATCCCCCAAGTCAAAAGGCTGATTGTTTTTTCACGCAGACCTCCCACTGAGCAAGTGGGAGGGGAAACAATCAGCCGTTCAGAAATTCAACAGCTGCCTGTCCAGGCTACATGGCTGCTACCACATCAGGCATAGAGGGGATACAACCAGAATTCAGGGGCCGGCAAAGTTTTTGTGGCTTGGGCCGGTTCACGGTCCCGCAGACGCCTTGGAGGGCTGGAGTGTGTGGGCGCACACACGCACAAACACTATTTCCGGCGCTCCTTCTGGCGCGGAGAAGGCTTCCTGCAGCCAATGGGAAGCCGGACAGCGTCGCGGAAGGCGGTCCCCGCTCTGCTCTGCGCCAATTTAGCGCACGGGAGCTGACCCAGCGGGCGGCAGCGGTCCATGGGCCAATTAAATGACTCCAATGGGCCGCCTGTGGCCCATGGGCCTTAGGTTGTCGACCCCTGAACCAGAAAATGGCCTCCCTGTCTCTGAAGTGAGGTGGTGGTGAGATAACTGCAAGACGGACCCCTCGTCTTGTAGCAAAGGATGGCGCAACCTAACAGGACATGTGTAAAGAACCTCTGGCCTGCCAGATGTGGCTGAACTATGACTCCCATCAACCCCTGCAAGTATGGCCAATGGTCAGGCAGGACAGGAGCTGTAGTTTAGCAAGACCTGGAGGTCCAAAGGTTCCCCACATCTGTGCCAGATGCCAAATTGCAAGGGATGCTGGCCTGGTGAGGGAATCTTCTCAGAAGTGAACACGTTCTCTCTCATTCTACCTCAGACAACCGTTTCAGAGCCAAAGGTAACCCCCTACTCCCCAGGCTGCACTCTTTCCCTCTCACTCCACTGTCAATCTCAATGAAGACGTAAGAACAGATGCTCAATTAGATGAAAGGTCTGACTTCTGATTCTTCTGGTCATTTTAGCCATTTCGGAATAATCCATCAACTTGATCTCTGCCATTCTTCTCTGGTAGGAAGAATCAGGAAGACCAAATTTTTAATAAGGAATGGGGAAATTTTTTTATAACTTATCTTAAAAACCATTGTGAAGAGTTTAAATTGTTAGTAAGATTGGAATAACACTTGTAGTTTAATGGTGAATTTTGGACACATTGGAGATGTAAAAGATTTGGATTCTTATAAAAGATGCGGGGGGAGGTGATTAACAACAGGACCCACAAAGGGGAGAAGGGAAGTCCATGAGATTCTCTGGAATCTTGTGTCTATGTTGTATGTTGGCTATGTGACTGTAAAACTTTAATCTGAAAACCAAATAAATAAATTTACACAACTAGATCAAAGGTCTCTCTACAGCCCAGCATCCTGGTTTCACAATGACCAACTAAAACGCTCATGGGAAGCCTCCGAGCAGGACATGAGTGCAAAGGCACTCTCACATTGCCTAGCAAACACCTCTGATACTGGAGGGAATGTGGTTATCGTGAGTAGCGACCATCGATAACCTTCCCCTGTATAAATTGGTCTAGTCCCCTTTTAAAGCATCCATCCCTAAATGTTGTGGCAAATGCCATCATTCAACTCTGCCTCTTGGCCGCCCTCCCCTGCAGCCTCCGCTTCAGCCTCAAAGTCTGAACTGCTCTCTGCCCTAGCCTCTTCCTGCTCACTAAAGCCTGTCACGTCTTCAGCTTCCGACACCTCCTCCTCCCAGTCTTGTCCCTCTTCTCCTTCTGACCGCTCATCGTCGTCCCAACACCAATTGCCTGGCCCTGAGCATCCTTCCTGTTAGATGGTGGTGTGGTTGCTCGAGAGCAAACAGGCAAGACTCCGACCTGTCTTTTCCAGGCTTTATTCTTAGTGCAAAACTATTTACAGTGAAGAGCGCTGCAAGTTCATGTCTGGCTCAGTCGCTAGCAGAATCTGGGAGTGGTTGGTCCTTGTACCTCCCCCAGCATAACAGTCGCTTGATCCCCAACCTTCTCCTCCCCTCCCTGCGCTGAAACCTCCTGCGCAGAGTGGCCGCTGGCAAAGGGGTACTTCCCTCCTCTCCGCCTTGCTCAGGGTTGGTGTTCAGGCTCTCTCTAGCATCCCCTGGTTCCACCACCTCCTCTCCACTGGAGGTGGGGCTTTCCTCCTCACCAGAGGAGGAACTGCTTCGCAAGACTTTCGGAGGTTCCCTATAACACAACTGCCCTTCCAACTCTCACCTCTGAGCTGATGGCAGTTCCCTGACACTTCCCCTGGGGGTTCCCTAGGGCAGTGATGGCCAAACTTGGCCCTCCAGCTGTTTTGGGACTACAATTCCCATCATCCCTGACCACTGGTCCTGTTAGCTAGGGATGATGGGAGTTGTAGTCCCAAAACAACCGGAGGGCCAAGTTTGGCCATCCCTGCCCTAGGGGGTTCCACGGCTGGTGCCTCCCTCCACTCCTCGGCATCCAGCTGGCCCAAGACACCAGGCCACTAGCTCTTACCTGCATGGTGTTGCCAATTGGCGCTCCAGGCGCCCCTTCCATGCTGGGCATGGACACAGAAGGAGTCATGATGGTATGACCCCCAGGTTGTGGGACGTTCTGGAAAGAGCTTGGCATGCTAGGTTGGCCTGGAGGAAGATGCGAGGGCTGGAACGGAACCTGGGCAGGAGGCATTGCTGGCTGCTGCTGCTGCTGCTGCTGCTGCAGCTGGGCTTGAGGGTCCGACATGGGGTTCATTATCGGGGCTGTGATGGGAACTGGAGGCAGGAAGTTCTCAGGCATCTAAGGCAGAGGAAGGAAAAGAAGAGCTCACTCGAGTTCTTATGGCAGCAGGTGTGTGTGATAAAATTAGGCAAGAGTAGGAAATGATATTTGCTACCACTGTTTTGAGGGCTGTTCACCTATCAAAGGTTATTTCAGTTCCTTGTTCGCTGGGCATTCAATCATTAAATCAGCCTCTGCTAGCCTGACGTTTCGGACTACAATTCCTATCAGCCCTAGCCAGCAATTTAGCTAAGTTTAAAGGCGTTATTTTTGAGGCAAGCATCATTCATGTATAACTTGCTGTTGATTTTTCCATGCTGCACCAGTCTTTCATAAACTGAAATGCGTTCGCAAGCCCTCTGATGATAGTTTTAAAACAAATCCAAGAGAATTTTTTTTAAAAAAAAAATATTTATGCTTTTCAGGTTTATACATTTCACTAATTTTACAATCATTTTAACATTTCAAAACTTGACTTCCTTCCCCCTCTTTCTGCAGTTCCTTAAATTTATTTTAAGTATCTTCTGCATATCCTAATTAAAGTCATTTGCTCATTCATTCATCTACTTTAAATATAAACTCTTATAAAACTGCAAGTTATTACAACAATCCTGCCAATGTTCTTATCTGTTTACAATTTATCTGTAAATATTCAATAAACCATTTCCATTCTTTTTTTAAAAAAATTGTTATCTTGATTTCTTATTCTTCCGGTAAATTTCACAATTTCTGCATATTTCATAAGTTTTTTAATAGATTCTTGTATTTATTCTATACTGTATACAATTTTTTCCTAATTATATGATTTCTAAATCCTTTATGAACTTTCACCTTTTCATACCATATATAAGCGTGCCAACCAAAAATATTGTCATGACCTAAGTGTAGAATATGTGAATTTTCTAATGTTATCCATTCCTTCAACCAGCAAAGATAGGATGCCTCATAATATAGTGTCATATCCGGCAGGGAAAAACCTCCTCTTTCTTAATCCAAGAGATCTTAATCTCTTGAGTCCTGTCTTGCCTACTGGGGCAATTAAAAACCTCATATTGGGGATCAGGGAGGATAACAACACACAGGCTAAGATAACCCTCTCTCTGGTTGCCACCTTTGATCGCAGGGACACCTGGGGAAGGGCCTTCAAAGTCACTATCAGCACATCAGAAGTTCCTTTTAACCTACCTTCTTTTTCTTTGCAATTCTGCTCAAAGCAGGAGGATCGTTCCAGCCATTCTGAGGTCCTGCAACAAGACCAAACAATATCAGTGGAATGTAAAGCATCCCAGAAAATCAGGAGGGGCAAATTTTGCTGCATTCTAACTAGAGGCTACCATTTCATCGGAATCTAGAAATTTCAGAGAGGGGATGAGCATGTTCTGTATTTGAAATAGGAATGCAAATAACGCAAAAACCCACATCTGCCTTCATAGCTTTTGGCCCAATTCCCTTGCTCCTCCTGCCCAACGGGAACTAAACTCAACTAGTTGCTCCTATATTTGTGCACGTTCTGCCTCCACTACCAGAATGCAGATTGCAAGCCCCATGAGGGAAGGACCTACCCTGTGGGTTTATACTACCTGCAAAGATTTATGTAAATTGACGGTACAATATTCCAGTTATGATTAACATTCATTACAGTGCTCTTTGTCAATCTGGCATGGATTTGCAAGTACAATTAGCATAATCACATATGTTATTTATCGGTACATATTTAATACGGTCATTGACATTTCTATCATTGGGCTAACAAAGAAAATCTGAAATTTCAGAGATTTGTTTCAGACGTTGTTAACAACAGACACCACTTTGGAATACCGTGTTGCTGCTCTGGAGAATGCAGCATTTCGGCGCTTCTGGGGTTTTAAATGCTGATTGATGCCCCATAACGTTTCCAACTGAGAATGATGTGCTGGCCACCGTTTGTCAAAATATATGCCTCTACTGGTTCGCCCTGGAAGTCTGGGCTGTAGAGCCTTCATGGTGATGAAACAAGGAAGCTGCTTTGTATCGATTTGAAGAAGAAGAAGAGTTTGGATTTGATATCCCGCATTTCACTCCCTTTCAGGAGTCTCAAAGCGGCTAACATTCTCCTTTCCCTTCCTCCCCCACAACAAACACTCTGTGAGGTGAGTGGGGCTGAGAGACTTCAGAGAAGTGTGACTAGCCCAAGGTCACCCAGCAGCTGCATGTGGAGGAGCGGAGACGCGAACTCGGTTCCCCAGATTACGAGACTACTGCTCTTAACCACTACATCATACTGGCTCCCTTTGGACGATGGGCCCATCTAAGCACAGTTGCTTAGGCTGGGAAGCTTTCCCTACACCAGGTGTGGGGACACTTCCCTGCCTGAGAGCCATATTCCTTTCTGGGGAAGCTTCCAGGGGCCACATAACAGTGGCAGTCAAGGCCAGAGGCAAAGCAGTAGATGTCAATTTACCTTTGGACAGGAGGCCAGTTCCTACAAGCGCTCACTCACACAACTCTCTACCCTCCATCAATGCAAGCAAGAGGCATGATCAGAGTTGAAGGACACATTCCAGCCATGCAAAAACACTGGAGGAGGATGTGAAGCAAGGGCGGTGAGGGTTGTGGTCTGGGTGGAGTGCCAAGGGCCAGACAAAGCCCTGAAGGGCCACATTTGTTTGGCCCATGGGCTGAAAGTTCCCTGCCTCTGATCTACCACTGACTGGCAGGAGTCCTTGACCACCTAGAGGTGCAGAGGACTGACCTTCTGCATACGAACTTTACCACTGGGCACCGCCCTTCCCAAAGGACAATGGATTTCGCACTGGGGAAGGAGGATTAAATCTGGGGACACGCCTGTGCTATTTGCATTAATAAAAAGTCTAAGGACACATATTCAGATATGCAATGGGCAAAACCATTAGTTGGTTAGAATGGAACTGGGCCTGCTGAAGACAGCAGTGCATCTTTTCAAGCCTAGGTTCCCGCATAGCTGTAGTTTTGATATATTTTTGCTAATGGTAGGATTAAATCAGCAACTGGTAGCAGAGAGACAGCAGGTTTAGATCTTCACCGCCTACCCTTTCCAGCGCAGACCACTGAAAAAGACAACCAGCTTTTGCAGCAGGGATATCAGGAGGGAATCAGTAATTCCTGGTAACCCATAAATCCACAGCAGCGTCAACATCTTAAAAAAACAAAAACCGGTTTGGATCAAAACTGGTAAAAATTGGAAAGAACAAAGCTGCTGTGAACATGCTCATTTTAGTCACTTAATTAAGTTTTGCTGCTGCTTGGCAGGAAGCCTGTCTCGCAGAGGGAGAGTGCGCTGCCACAGATCTTGCCGCTTGAATTCATAATCACTAACTGGGGAGTAGAGTAACAACGGCTGCCTGCTACTGAGCCTCATGGGCTAGGGAGCTAAAATGCAGGGAGCCCCCTGCGTTTGCAGTGCCAATTACTGTGCTTCCCTGGAAAAAAGCAGCTTCGCTCATAAAAGTGCTTCGTCCAGGAAACCGGTAGCTCAGTTGGTTAGAGGATGGTGCCCATAACGCCAAGGTTGCAGGTTTGATCCCCGTTTGGGAAACTTCATATTTCTGCACTGCAGGCTAGAGGATCCTCAGGGATGAAGTTCATTACAATATGTTTGCTGTATCCTGATCACTAACTGCAATATTTTAATCGCACTTACTGCATTTTTATTTTAAATGCTATGGCAGGCATAGGCAAACTCGGCCCTCCAGATGTTTTCTTCTTTTATTATCTTTAATTATTAATATTATACAGTATTGCAGAAGGTTTTACAAACATAATGACCCAAATACAGTCAAGAGCATATCTCATATGTTTTCAATTGTCTTCACAAAACCCCTTGTTTTGCTCTTCGTTAATATTAATCTCCTTCTTTAGACTCCATCATTTTAACCTCTCAAGTCACATATATATCCTGGCCCTCCAGATGTTTTGGGACTACAATTCCCACCATCCCTAACCACTGGTCTTGCTAGCTAGGGATCATGGGAGTTGTAGGCCAAAAAACATCTGGAGGGGCGAGGTTGCCTATGCCGGTATCAGTGAACCACTCAGAGATTTTACTTTCGCAAAGAAGAGAAGGCTAAGCGGCAAATAAATCATCTAAATAAATAAAAAAGCTATGAACCTGTCCAGACAAAAATGGCCAGCTGGGTATCTGAACACACATTGATGTTATCGTCTATTGGCAAGGGCTTCCGAATAAGCCTTATTGAAAATGAATGAAAGCAGTACTGAGTGTGAATTCGGAATCAGTAGCTGCAGATGTTCCTGGTGGAATTTGCTCTGGCTCAGGAGTATGCAGGGACCTCGCCTGCCCCAAGAAACATGCTTAGGGGGAAAGCTTAAATTGGGATCTTCTGAACTGATCTGAACTCAAGGGCCAGTCAAGTAAAATAAAAAGTAATGCAGGTTTGTTACACAACACCGATAGTTAATCAAAAATAATCACAGCTGGAGTTTTTAACCACAGTGCTATCATTTTCTTTTTACAAAACTGTAGCTCCCATTCTCTAAAATCTAGGATTAACTCAGTTTCCTTTGAAAAATTTGGAGTCCCATGGTTCTACAACTCATTTGCAACTAAAGGCAAAAAGGTAAGTGTGTACTGGGCACAGGATTTCACTTTCTATGAATCCCAGCGTTTTTTCTTTTCCAAAGGAAGATTCTAATTCTCATGAATATAGAAAATATATGTTGAGAGTGTGGGGATAACGATCACTCAAATCTTGGAAGCTAGCAGAGTTTCCGATTAAGATTTCTAGCAATCAAGGCTAGGCAGGGAGAACTTCAGTGTTCTTCACAGCTCTTTCTCCCTTCCCAGGACTAACTAAATCATATTTTTTAAAAGGCTGAAAGTTGAAGGATAAATTAGGCGAAATAAGAAAAACAAAGGAGAAGAGAAATATTTGCTGTTAGCATTTCAACTTTTTCTCTTCCCTCCCCCCATGAGCAAGTCTCTCACCTGGGAATCTGAGAAACCCTGGTGAAGACCAACACTTAACCCCTAGAGATCTTGGGATGTGGTGCCAGGCCAAATTAGAGGCCCCCTGCCTATGTCCCTGATGCTATTGTTTGAGGCTGAGTTTGCTCTTCCTTCTATTAACCAAAACATATTTCCTGTGCCAAAAGGAAGAACTGCAGGTAGACATCTTCACAACCCCTGCAATTCCTCATCTTTTCCATCAGTGCAAGCAGGTAAAGGTAAAGGGACCCCTGGACGACTCTGGGGTTGCGGCGCTCATCTCGCTTTATTGGCCAAGGCATACAGCTTCCGGGTCATGTGGCCAGCATGACTAAGCCGCTTCTGGAAAACCAGAGCAGAGCACGGAAACACCATTTACCTTCCCGCCGGAGCGATACCTATTTATCTACTTGCACTTTGACGTGCTTTCAAACTGCTAGGTTGGCAGGAGCAGGGACCGAGAAACAGCTCACCCCGTCGCAGGGATTCGAACCGGCGATCTTCTGATCGGCAAGTCCTAGGCTCTGTGGTTTAACCCACAGTGCCACCCATGTCCCAAGCAAGCAGGAGGCAGCTTACAAACAGCTTATGCAAATCTGTTCGATCTGCACAAATTAAGCAAATGATTCTGGATTTTTTGGACACAGAACTTGGATTGATTAGGTGCAATTTCTTTTAATGTTCCATTGGAAAGTGCAGAATACACACGCCCTGATTTTAAGGATAGTTGCAACTATTTGGAAGATTGTATAACTGTCTTCTCAGCTTTTCTGAACACAAAAGGCAGCTGTCCTGTTTGTGCAAAGACTGCTTCAAAAATTATAGTGCAGACCATGGAAATTAACATTTCAGAGTGTTGCTCCTCCCCCAGTGAATGCAACAAACATCTGTTTTAGAAGTTGATCACATCTGTGGTTATAAATCCCAGCTCTGCTATTTGAGTCAAACCATTTGTCTCCATTAAAATGTTACCGAGTGTTAAATTTCATTGGATTTAACAAGTATTATTAGCACAAAGTATTGAATTTGCGGTCACATGCACTGCTAGAGTCCAATTTGTTAGATGTTCGTGCTGTGCCTTAATGATTTCCATTTTATAAAAGGTAGCTAAGTCACCTTGCAGGATACTGGCTTGGTCTTGTATGGATTGATAGTCTGCAGACAAAACGCAAAAAAAACCTCAGGAGCAATTTAAAAGGGGGGGGGGGGGAAAGATACACTACCTTCTCATTACCAGCTTTTCCCAAGCTTTGCATGTGCTGGAAAACACCTTCTAAGGTTTCAAGAACAGATTTCAAGCGTCCGCTCTTACCAATCCTCACTCCCAGTTTAGCCATGCAGCCCCAGAGTTTGCCTAAGCAGCAAAGAACAAGCCACCTTCCTTGGAGAAGTGCACTCAGTATCCACATCCTTCTCCCTAAGAAAACCTAGAGGAGTTTCCCAAGAACCGTGGGATTCTTAAAGAACTCCATTTGAATAGCTGCTGGTGTTGTGCTGGGCTTAAGGTCTGTAAGGCCTGGTTCCAAAGTCCTGTTTAGTGATGTGAGGTGAGAATATTCTCCGGAGAATATTCTCGTGAATGATAATATTCTCGAGAATATTCTCTGCTGGAAAGTTCTCCGGAGAATATTCTCCACAAACTTTTAAAAAATCTAGTAAATAATAAATCAAGCTGTGATATTGCCAGTGTAAGTAATGAATAATAATTATTTTTTGATCCAGTTACATTATTGGGCATTGTGTCATTCACCATTGGCAGTTCTGAAATGTGAGCTACAGAAACCTTTTTTTTTTTTTTTAGTTTTAAAAATGCTATTCATTTAATTTGATGAAAATTTGAATTCTATGTATTTCAACTGTATGTAATAGGCTTGGTGAATAACGTGAGTCATTCATGCTGAATTTTCAATTTCAACTTTGGTGCAAAAAAATAATAATCAAAAAATGTGAATTCACTGCATTGCCCCATTGAATAAAAGTATATTTACAGTTTTTGGTTGCTATCTGAACAAGTTTACCCATGAACAAACATGTATATTAACTAATTATATCATTTTCAATGCATTAAAATGAATATTCTCCTATTTTAAATGAAAATCTCTAATATTCTCATTAATCGAGAATATTCTCCAAAAGATTATTCTCGAGAATTTAATATCACTAGTCCTGTTCATCAAAGTGACAATGGGATAACCCTGCAAAAACAGGGATGGGGTAGGCATGGTCCTCTAGTTGCCTGGACTCCCAACAGTCAGGGATGATGGGAGCTGAAGCTCAACATCTAGAGGACCACACGTGTTTTAAGAGTTCGGCTGTGAACTGAACATGAAAGCTACCTTCATTAGAAAACTTTAGTCCATAGCACTCTTTGCAAGGCACCCTGGGACACGCTGTATTTCTTGAAGTGAACTCAAAAGTACTCTAACACATTTTTCTACCAGGAAAGGGGAACAGTCTTAAAAGTCTGTAAAAGGCAGCTTCTGTGTATCTAACGTAATTTCATCCAAAACTTTAATCTGTAATAGCCTTGCTCCCTTCATACCCTGCCCATAATATTAATAATAATAATAATAATAATAATAATAATAATAATAATAATACAAAGTTTTGGTCCCTGACAGAAGCTTTGTGTCTTCCTGTTATGCTTATTTGCATTTTATTTTCAAGGAAAGGAAAGCTAAAGAAAAAGTTGAATGACACCGATAAAGAAACAGGTCTGTTATCATGCACAATAGCTGCTCAAGACAAAAAACATTAACAAAAGCAAGTTCACAGTTCTCTCATTTTGGGCCAAACGTTCTTGTGTCATGCTAACACACATGCAGAAGCAAATGTTCCAGACATGCTTGTTTAGTTCATGCGAGAAGAAAAACATACCTTTAAAGGGTTTCTGAATTGCTTCATCGATATAGAGTCTCACCTTAAGTGAACAACTCTCTCCCCCCCCCCTTACTGGTGCCAATTCCAATGGAAAAACTTCAGCTAACAATGAATATAAAGGGCTGCAGTATTGATACAATAGGTCAGCGGCCAATACGTTTTGTTCTGGTTGGAATTACGGCATGTTTATAAGGTATGCTCTGATTAAGTTTCCAGAATTACTACCATTATTATTTTAAAGGGACAGTTCGGCCCGCGCCCCCCCCCCAAAAAAATGTCCCCAAACTTGGGTTTAAAACAAGAACCCTGGTCCATGCTCTCCTGAAACCATCTCAAAGCTTGCTAATAGAATCTTTGTTAAGAAGTGAGAAAGAGAAAACCAAGGTGCTCCTTCCCAGACCATGGCTCTCTGCCTGTTAAGGATTCTGGCTCCCAGAGGGCAACAGCAGTTGTTCTCATGCCACTTCAGAGAAGTATAAGGCTTCCTGTACTTACACACTTCCATAAATACAAATGTTTGGTCTGTGCAGTGTGGCTGTAGCTTTGCAGGTTTTCCAGAGTGGCACAGGTGCAAATGCAGTGGTAAGCAGGTAAAGTGACCGTACCTTAGGAGAGTCAGTGTGGTGTAGGGGTTTAACTGCTGGAATTTGGGGCTGCAAAGGCTTGGGTACAAATCCCCACTCCGTTCTGAAGTTCACTGGGTGAATGTGGGCCAGCCACTATCTCTCAGACTAGTCCAGTGGTTCTCAACCTGTGGGTCCCCAGATGTTGTTGGACTACAACTCCCATCATCCCTGAGCTCTGGCCTTGCTAGCTAGGCGTGATGGGAGTTGTAGTCCAACAACATCTGGGGACCCACAGGTTGAGAAAGGCTGGCCTAGAGCATTTCACGGGGCTCCTGCAAGGGTAAAGGAGGTATGGGGTGGCCCTGATCTCCCTGGCAGGCTAAAAAAATCTAGCAAACTGATAGCGGGTAACACACTTTTCTGCAGGAGGCTTGTGAATGTTAAACAATTGGCTAGGCAATTTTGGGGCATGGCAAACAAACAAGAGCCAGGTCCCATTCCAAAGCCCTGTTCTTATAAGTCGCTGACTGAAAGCTGCCAGCACTGATGTCTTGACTTCCTTTTGGTCTTGTTTTTGGTTAAACCCAGAACGTTCAGCTAAAGCCCCTTCTACAGTTTGAGAGCCTCTATGCAGCAAATATACAGCTATACAGCACCCTAAAAAGAAAAGACATCACCTTGCCAACAAAGGTCCGTATAGTTAAAGCTGTGGTTTTCCCAGTAGTGATGTATGGAAGTGAGAGCTGGACCATAAAGAAGGCTGATCGCTGAAGAATTGATGGTTTTGAATTATGGTGCTGGAGGAGACTCTTGAGAGTCCCATGGACTGCAAGACGATCAAACCTCTCCATTCTTAAGGAAAACAGCCCTGAGTGCTCCCTGGAAGGACAGATTGTGAAGCTGAGGCTCCAATACTTTGGCCACCTCATGAGAAGAGAAGACTCCCTGGAAAAGACCCTGATGTTGGGAAAGATTGAGGGCAAAGGAGAAGGGGACGACAGAGGACAAGATGGTTGGACAGTGTTCTCAAGCTACTAGCATGAGTTTGACCAAATTGTGGGAGGCAGTGGAAGAAGAGTTTGGATTTGGATTTGATATCCCACTTTATCACTACCCTAAGGAGTCTCAAAGCGGCTAACATTCTCCTTTCCCTTCCTCCCCCACAACAAGCACTCTGTGAGGTGAGTGAGGACGAGAGACTTCAGAGAAGTGTGACTAGCCCAAGGTCACCCAGCAGCTGCATGTGGAGGAGCGGGGAATCGAACCCGGTTTACCAGATTACAAGACTACCACTCTTAACCACTACACCACACTGGCTCTCAGTGTGGAAGACAAGTGTGCCTGGCGTGCTCTGGTCCATGGGGTCACGAAGAGTCAGACACGACTAAACGACTAAACAACAACAACAACATGCAGCATATGACTCCTGGGACTATCTCTGGATGCTCTTTTGACTCACGGCGGGGGCGTTTGGTCACTCACGCTGCTCTGAACAGAGCAAGCTGCTGGTCCTATACGGAAGGCAACCGGAGTGCCACCAGTTTTGTGTGAAACTGTGTCAGCACACACATGCAAAACAGTGAGGATAAATGAAACATGCACCCCACCCCGCCCCCCAAATGCATAACAAAGGCCCCTTTGCAAGCGCAGACCTGTTCTTTGGGATGCAGCGAGCTCACTGGTTGCCGGCTCTGTACCTGAGGGTCCAGGAGGCAGCGCATACGGCAGAGAAGATGCTGGGGCTCCCGGCCGGCCATGCTGGAAGGAGGCACCAGAAGGAGGGGGAGGAGGAAGAGAAGAGCTGGGGTTCAAGCTGGTCGGGGAGGGCTGGGGCTGGGCTGGGTACAGCGGGGAGGGCATCGAGGTAGGAGGGTTAGAGGGCATGTAAGGAGGATTGGGGTTAGTGTAAGAGGCCGAGGCAGGAGGGGGCGGAGGAGGTTGTTGCTGGTGGGGCTGATAGAGTGACGGTCCCCCCGTTCCAAAAGAATACTGCTGCGCTGGTTGGCAAGCTACATCGGAGAGCGTGGGGGGAAAGGAGAAGGTTATGTTAGTAAAGTGATGCCCAGCTGAAACGGGA
Source organism: Podarcis bocagei (assembly GCF_964188305.1). Classification (NCBI taxonomy): domain Eukaryota; kingdom Metazoa; phylum Chordata; class Lepidosauria; order Squamata; family Lacertidae; genus Podarcis; species Podarcis bocagei. Next base: position 67,279,696 of record NC_138134.1, on the reverse strand, counting down.
GAAAACACAGCCCTCCTAAGAGGGGCTGCAGGTTAAGCATTCCAGATAAAGGTTCCTGCTTTAATACGGAAGATAAAAACGGGAAATTATTATTAATTAAATTTGCATACAACACCCCAAGATCACGGGGCGGTGCACTACAGAAAAATACAAAACGAGAACAAAAGCAAAACAAAGCAATACCCCCCTACAGAAACATTTAGAATCGTGGGGTAGGAGAGCTTTGGGGGGAAATCACATCTGGCAACCTATGCGCCCCTTTGGTCTCAGATAGTACCATGGGTAGAGGAGCCCAGGACACAAATTTTCACAGCCGTCTAGCTGCTATGGTGGCACATTTACCAGAAGTAATGTATTTAGTGTTCACTCTGGAAGGGCATACCTTGTTTGACCAAAGTAAGCCCCCTAGACATGGGTAAATAAGGCAAATGAGCCTCCATAGCCATTAGAGCAGGCATAGGCAACCTTTTACAACTATTTAAAAATACAAGATTGAAAACATATGGCAATCAAGAGGATAGGGCAGGTCCCAATGTATATACAAATCTCTCTTGGGCATCAAATGCCAGGGTAAAGAGGTGTGTCTTCAGAATCAGCGTGTGGTGTAACGGTTAGAGAAGGCATCCCTGAACTCGGCCCTCCAGATGTTTTGAGACTACAATTCCCATCATCCCTAACCACTGGTCCTGTTAGTTAGGAATGATGGGAGTTGTGGTACCAAAATATCTGGAGGGATGAGTTTGCCTATGCCTGCACTAGAGGGCCCAGGAACATTTGTGTCCCCGATTTTTTAGACTCGTCTACCCATGTACTATCTGAACCCAAAGGGGCACATTGGTCGCCAGATGTGAAATGTATTGGCATTGTTTTCAGCTCTCCTACCCCACTAGAAAGTCATAGAATGTTAATTGGCCAAAAAGCCTGGTTGAAGAGGAACGTTTTTGCCTGGCGCCTAATCTCTAATAATCGATCTCTAGGTCAAGGTCATGTTGCCCATGAGATGCTGCTGCCGAATGCGACCCAGAGGGCCACAGGATCTCCCCTCCCCTGCTCTAGGGGGCTAAAAAGAGACAAGGGTGGCAGGGGGTGGGTGCGTGGGGAGACCAACGACATGTATGCAGCTCACCCTGAATAATTTAGAAGACACATTGTTCAGTCAAGTGCCATTTCTTCCTTAGAAATCGCAACCCTTAATGTTCAACAATTCTTTGACTCGTATGTTCAAAAGCTCTCCCTGCTCTGCACCATGCTACCCGGCAGAAATTGCTTGGATGTTAAGTGCTGTTACCAGATGAGTTATTAAGGGGCGATGGGGAGAGAAGAAATCAAATGAATATCACAAGGTTGCAGCTATTTCACTGCAAAATCCATAGCTCGTTTATTTAATGCTTCTATGATGCCTGAAGAGAAATTTGTCAATCCCAAAGGGAACCTGAGTAGCATGGTGGGCTGAGAACAGAGTTACAGGGAGAGGGGGAAGGACAGAAAGAAGGAAAGAAGGAAAGAAGGAAAGAAGGAAAGAAGGAAAGAAGGAAGGAAGGAAGGAAGGAAGGAAGGAAGGAAGGAGAGCAGGTTTAAGTTCCTTCACAGTCATAAAAGGTACAAGCCACTCCGGGCTCTTGGGATACAATGGGGAAAATAATCCAAGTTGCCATGTTATTCACAACAGTGGTCTGGATTCAGCTAACCAGATGCTCTAGCAGAAGCCAGCGCAAGGTCTCCCAGTAGCACAACAGGCCCCTTACCATCCAATCTGCCTTGCCAGGGTGTGTGTATGATACTACTACTACTACTACTACTACTACTACTACTATTAGTAGTATACCACCCTTCATCTGCAGATATCAGGGTGCTGACAGAATGAGCGTATTCCCACAACTTCCTCCTTCAGCTCTATGTACCTTTCAGGGGAGAAAGATGTGGCCACTTTCACCCCCTTGTGACCATGGCAGCGGTGATGATGAGTGGGTGGTTCAAAGGCTTTGTGGGCACCAGGGGAAGATCTCAAAGGTTGCCACAACAACAAACCTAGGTTTATAGCACACCAAGCTCAATGTAATAAGAATAAAGGGGGGGATGCTAGGAAGATTGTGCTACTTACGTTGTGGATACGCTTGTTGTGCTGCGACCTGAGTGTACATATTGTAAGCAGGAGGCGCTGGCTGCTGTGGTGGTGCGCTGGGATTAACAGCCCCTGGCATAAACCCTGGAGGAGGAGGGTTTTCCCCCTGGGGAACAAATTGGGAAGAGAAGAAAGGTTAGGTTTGGTTAGGTGCATATGAAGCGAAGGCTTGGCCCAGAATGACAGTTTGCAAAGTTAAAAGTCCTGCTCTCAAAGCACTCATTAGCTCACACACAATTCTTTTCCACTTCCCACCTTACTTTGAATGTAAAGACAGAACATGCAACAGGGTGCCCAAGAAACTGGCAATATCCACCTGCAATGCCGAAAAATGGAGAAAACCTAACGTGCGCTGAATTCATTATGGGGAATGGGATGGTCAACTCAAGGTGCTTTTAAGGGCTAAATCATTTATTCAATTTGTTAGGGAGGGAGAAATGTGGCAGCGGGGAGGAATTAAGCCCACCTGTTCCCCCAGTGGAAACTATGGGGGCCTCGTAGATTGAACACAAAATCTGATTCGCAGGCCAGAAGACATCTTGAAATACAGCAAGGCCGGCTGGGAAATCTGATTGATCTGAAACCTGTGCCTACTTCCCAGATGGCCAGGAATGCGCTGAGAATTTCGAAGTGTGTACAAAAAAGGTGATGGGAGCAGGGAGGGAGCATAGGAATGGCATAGAAAGGGATTATGTGTGCAAGTGTCCAGTTTTTATTTAAATAATAATAATAATAACAAGGAGAGCAGATCCTGCTCAAAGAGGAATAATTAATGTTATACCTGTGTCTCAGAGGGAGAGGCTGCAGGAGGATGGCTGGGAAGGGCAGTGGGGTTTTTGTTACTCCAGGTAGTGACAGTAGGGGCAACTCTAACCTGAATTGAACAGAGAGATACCAATCATGGAAAAATAAAACGAAATGAAAAAAGAAGAAAAAGTCTGAAAGGGTGTCAAACAGCCAGAATGCTCAAAAAATGCCCACACCAAACAATGCCAACCCCCTATTTGCCATGCTACTTAACAGTTATGATTGTTTAAGACCTCAATCACTGTATTCTTAGGAGCCAAGCAGCCAAGACAAGGCAGCAAGGGGAAAGAGAAGCAGCGAAGGGGAAGAAGGCAGCGAATGCACAGCGGTGATTTAGATTTCACCTGGTTAGTGCTGTTGGATTGACTAGGATGCTTTTATTTGGCATGTTTTGCATCCCTAACAAGCTGCAGTCTCGGTGCCAAGTGCTGCTTGTCTAATACTCGATTGCCGGGATTGTTTTAAAATGCAGGAACCGACAGAGAGCCCTGTGGAAGATAGGAACTCCCAGAGCATACAAGTGGAGAACGTGGACTGAGGGTGGAGGACACACAAGCATACAGAGCACACCTGGCCACACAAAACTCAGCATGGGCACCAGACTGCTCTGTGGCTATTGCAGCTGCTGGGTTGGGATAATGCCATGCAGTGCTTTTATGTTCTTGTTAAAAAAAACATGAGGTGCCCGTGCTTATATTGATGAGTGGCATGGGTGCCAGCACAAAATGGCTGCTATGGGCAGCAAAAAAAGAGGTGCTGGAACTCTGTGCCAATGAGTGCTGTCGCACAAACAAAAGGCCTGATGATATTACAGTGGTACCTCGGGTTAAGAACTTAATTCGTTCCGGAGGTCCGTTCTTAACCTGAAACTGTTCTTAACCTGAAGAACCACTTTAGCTAATGGGGCCTCCTGCTGTCGCCGCACAATTTCTGTTCTCATCCTGAAGGAAAGTTCTTAACCCGAGATAATATTTCTGGGTTAGCAGAGTCTGTAACCTGAAGCGTCTGTAACCTGAAGCGTATGTAACCCGAGGTACCACTGTACAACATCAAGACGGGAGTAAGACACATTATGATCGTTGCAGAATCAATACATGGTATTATGTAATTAAGATACACAAAGGAAAGGAGCAAGACCCAAAGAGCACAGCAGCTTCTGCCTGCTTTTAAGACTCAGCCACATACAGAGATTGATTTGTGCTTTGCCTTTCAGATCAGAAACAGGGTGAAATCAGCACTGACTCTTGAGCCTGTCCAGCACATGTCTTCACAGACAAAGTGAGCCATTCCCATTTACAATATACCATTCCACTTTCCTTTGGACCACATCAGCGAGGCTGAGAGGAGGGTCTTGTCGTCTGGGCAGCCCAGGACCTCCTTACCCACTGCCCAGGCAGTGTGTCCGGGGAAGTCACTCTGGTGCTGCTATTACAGCGGTTCCAACTTCACCCCCGGGGGCACACTCCATTCTGAGACAGATGTGTGCCAACAACATGTGTGCTTAAATGAGAAAAATGTGCACATCCCAAAGACAACTGCCAGGGGGGGACACATCCTCTGGTGCTGGTCTCTCCTGGTGTGTTAGAGGCAAGAGAACAACGATGCGCAAGTTTCATGCTCTCTATCCGTAAGAACAGCCTTTCAAATAGGCTGCTTCTAAGCTATAAAATCGTTCAGGAGCCACCTCTCCACAAACATTTATACTTGTCATTTGTTGCGTCAAATAAAACATTTTCTTTTCTTTTAGCTTATAAACACTTCTAGGCTTGGTCACCTGGAGAAGATGCTTGCTCACTACAGACCACCCAGACAACATTATATTTACAAGCCTGCCCTAACTTGTGTTTTAAGTCTGCTATCATAGCTGTCTGGCAAATATATCAAAAGGCTGAGGAGCCATAAGCCTTGGAGAAAAATATCCAGCTTATTTCAAGCTGAAAGGGTAGTGGCAAAACACGCCCCAAATTCATTATCTGCACAGGGAATTAAAGCAACACAAAGGGTGGTGGAGGGCGAGGAGAAAAGAAAGCAGGCGGAAATATCCCAAGCAGGATTTAAGGCTACAACACTCGGCATTTAAAAGAGCATTTCACATCAGCAAAAGCTTGCGTGGCATCAAAATGAACACTCAGGCAGGCTGGCTCGCAAGATTCCCATAATCGCTTTTCAGAAAAGCACGTGTACAAACTGCAAAAAGCACACGCAGAAGCTGCTGCTGGAAAGACCTGCAAGAGGCACTGCATACAGACACTGCAGGCGCTGAATGCTCAGAACATTAGGCAGAACGATGCTGCAGCAAAGCTGGGTGTCCACAGATGCTGAAGTGTGGTTGCTGAAGGTGTCCGTTACCTGGTGATAGTATTGCTGGGCTGGGACTTGTGGCATCTGCGCCTGGCCAGCCGCAGGTCCAATTCTCCCCCTGGGTGCTGCAGGCTGTCTTTCGTAAGGTACCTTTGGTGCTTCTGGGGCCCGGGAAAGCTCTCCTTGTGCTCTACAAATCCTTTCCCGCAACAAGATGATGTTTGGCTGCAAAGAGGAAAGAAACCACAAGGAATTGCACACATACACCCCACAAGCAAGCGGGATCCAATCAAGAGAACTGGTGCATTCGTTATTCAACACAGAAGGTGGCAGGAGAATAGAGTCGTGAGAAGGCACGAGGACTCGAGTTACTGCAGCAGCGGGATAATTTTTCGCCTATGCTGAAGCAGGGACCCAAGGAGATACACAAATATATCTAATCTGTGCAAGATGAGGGGTGTTCCGCATCTTGCAGGCAGGCAGGAGATGTTGGGGAGCTTCAACAGAGCTCTTCTTCATAGCTCCTGCTCCAAAGCCAGAAGAACTGAACCAACAAGGAATTTCCACTCAGTCATTCCTGTCCTGGCCTAACTGGGCCCTACAATGTTCAACCACTCATTTATCCACTCTCCATCACCATCATTATATTTCTTATGCCCCTGGGTGGGTCACAGCTATTTTAAAATACAAGAGTGAAAACAGATGGCAATCAAGAGAATAGGGCAGGTCCCAATGTATATACAAATCTCTCTTGGGCATCAAATGCCATCATCCCTGACCACTGGTCCTGTTAGCTAGGGATGATGGGAGTTGTAGTCCCAAAACATCTGGAGGGCCGAGTTTGGGGCTGCCTGGGTTAGAGTGTTGGACTGAGACCTATGGGACCAGGGTTCAAATCCCCACTCAGCCATGACGCTCACTGGGTGACCTCGGGCCAGATGCACACTGACCCACCTTGCAGGGTTGTTGTGTACGTAAAACAGGAAGGCGAACCATGTATGCCTCCTTAAGCTCATTGGAGGAAAGGTGGGATATAGATGAAAAAAATTAAGAATCAGACGGAAACTACAACACTTTGGAGATCCCAAGTTGCAAAGTGGCTAGACTGGTCTCAACTAGGGCCAGGGCCTTTTCAATACTGGCCCCGACTTGGTGGAATGCTCTGTCACAAGAGACTAGGGCCCGGCGGGACCTGACATCTTTCCACAGGGCCTGCAAGACAGAGCTGTTCCGCCTGGCCTTTGGTTAGGACTCAGTCTGCCCCTTATGTTTTCCCTCCCCTTACGGTTTTGATCCATGGGCTACTTTTAAAATGAAGATGCATTTTACCCTGTATTTTAAATTGGGTTTTTCCCCCCATTATGTTTTTATTGTAACTTTACTGGTGTTAGCCGCCCTGAGCCTGGCTCTGGCCGGGGAGGGCGGGGTATAAATAAAATTTATTATTATTATTATTACATAATGAAGGTGCCAAATGAACCTCTGCGAGGAGGGAATTCCACAGCTTGGGGGCTGCCACAGAGAGCACCTTCTCCCAGAAGACCCTCAAACTTCTGAGGGCAGTGGAACTACCAAGAATCCCGCCCCCCTCCAGAAAGTAGACTTTCAGATATTTGGGGTGCAAGCAGTTTAGGGCTTTAACCTAATGTGAGCAACTTGAATCGGACCTGGAAACGAACTGGAAATCAACACGGCTGTTTAAAAACAGGGTTACCTAGATGGTAAGTGAAAGCCCAGCTGAATTTTGGACCAGCTGAAGTTCTTCAGTTGCCTTCAAGGTCTGGGGCTGATGCGTTACTGCACTCCACAGTATCTGGAGGGCGCTAGGTTAGCAAAGGCCAATCTAGTGTTAAGGCAAGGGAGGGAAACAAAAGCCGAGCCCGTTTACCTGGTTGGTGTTCTCGGGAAGGAAAGCTAAAGCTGCAGCAGTGCTGCCCTGCGAAGCCAGGAGGTTGGCATACTGGCTCATCTTGTCGGCCAAGAGAGCCCCGACTGTGCTGGCATCTGCCACTTGCGTCTGCTGCACTGCCTTGCGCAGGATAACCACTTTCTCAATAAGGTCCTATGGGGAGAAAGAAAATAGTTAAATGGGAAGCAGGCCAGTTTGGATTAAAGAGTTTCTATCTGCATGTGGGTCCCTTTTTTTTTTTACCAGTAGAATTTCATATAAAGTTTAAAGGTGTCGTGTTATCTCACTGGGGACCAGACCCAAAAGGGAACCAGTTAACGAAGAGCTACCTGAAGGGAAAGCGGGGTGCTTCCATCTTGAGCTTTAGTCCAGCAGGCAACCAGCTTTTCTACATTTCCAGCACAAATGTAACATAGGCAAGCCTGAGTCTGCAGGTGGCTGTCACCTTCGCTTTCAAGTCTAGAGCCCAACAAATCTAGGAATTAGAAGGAAAAGAGTGCATATCTGAATCCATGCAATTAAAACCTGCGCTGTTAAAAATGCACCAATGTCTAGTTCAGAAGTCGCATTCCAAATGACCAGAATGTGCCAAGGGCTCAAGTGTTCCCTCTTCCATTTGCTGGCTATCGCTAGCCACCATTTGCTACGACATTCAAATCTGGCAAAGTTATGGTTGGTGCTAATCTCAGCTGCCCATTCTAGACATCATGAAAAACCTATGATTATAGGAACCAGGAAATGGAGGCAACTAAAGCCATGCTATCATTTGATCCATTCCAGCTGGTGGTTACAAGAACTTTGTAAGAATTAGTGCTTGAGTTTGCTTCCCTGCCTCATCCCTCCAAATCCCCTTTTCCTTTTGTGCTGTGCCTTTTAAGAATGTAAGCCTGCAAGTTGGATCAGTCTTTTCATTGATATTTTAGGAGCTGCTACGGAAACCTTTTTCAGATGATAGGTAAGGTAAAAATGCTTCAAATAATAATAATCCTGTGTGCTGAATTGCTTACTAAATGAGATCGTGTTCATATTTTATTTCAGTGAAGGAAAATGCAAGCTATAAAAAAGATACGTTGCATTTTAATTAAAGAGTAACCCAACACCTTCGTCTGTGTCTAGTTTCCTCACCACAGAGAGCAGCAAATTCATCTGGCCTTGCGTAAGTCAACACGGCAGCTAAAGCTTCCCTCCAGTTTTGCAGGTCGCAAGACTGGACAATCTCCTTCCAGTTCTTGGTCACAACTGCAGTGATGAGCTGAGAAGAAAAGGCAGAGAATAAAAAAGTGTATTATGACTGCCCTGTTCTAATGCTGTGCATTTACCGATTGAGCATCCTAGCCAAGAGAGTAAAGCGGTTCTGCAAAAGCTTGCTTTAAAAACAGGATCTAAAGACATGCACACTGTTTACTGGTTACTACTACGCTACAGTAATCTTGTGTCAAGGTTTTGTACAAGCAAAATCTGTAGTTAGCTAATCTACACATGCAGCAGGATGTGGTGGTAAAATAGAAAATATTACTTCATACTGCAGGTTGCAGGGGTGGGAATCACATTTCTGGAATGTCTCTCCTATTTTTTAAAAAGCCTTGCAAGTAGAAAACTAGCACATAAGGGAGAACCACTTCAGTTGTGCTAGTTTCCCCCTACCTACAGGAAATTGTTTTTGGTTTGATTCACATATAGGAACATTAAAATGTGATTATCCCAACTTGGGGTGTAAGATCATACACTCCAAATTCCTCCCTACCCAATAACTACATCCTCCCTAACCACTTCTTTCTCTACAGCATTTTGAAGGTTTCCTCTTTCTGAGGCCTAGTTCTCACAAACGACGGATGAGAAACCTGGAATGTACCACCACAGAATGAAGGTGGAGGCTTGTTTGACTGAATGTTTCTTCCACATAGAAAAATAGATTATCAGGTAAGGGAAGTCATAGACTAGTCAGATGACTCATCTACAACCCTCTGCCTGATAATCACATCTAACCAGCATTCAAAACTCCCATTGTTCTAGGTGCGTTTTGTGACAAGGAATTTCATTAGCCTGAGCAGTTTCTGAGCTCTGGGCGCAGTACTGCACTGAAGATTTCAGATTAAAACTGCAGAGCAGAAGGAAAGGAGGACCTTTTTCTGCCTCCCCACTTCCAGCTGCTCTCTGAATACTGGAGAAGAGACCCTCTTAAGAATATTAGCAGGGGAAGAAAGGCTTTGCTCTTTTTTGCAGTCTTCAGATGAGGACTGGACCATGCGAAAAATGAATGCAAGATTTTTGCTGAAGTTCATTCATTTTCAGCTTTATAGTCTTGCTGTTAAAAAAGCGTGCTTAGATAGTCCGTTGTTGTGCCCATAACCAAGGTTTAAGGTGCCATTCAGCTCCTAGCCTTCCTGTCTCAGTTTGTAACACTGCATCCAACACTTGAGAAACAGATAAATAAAAATGTTCTCCCCCATTTCCTGCCTGCAGTTCACGGATCTTAATCTCCCTACAGCTCTTCTCCCTTACTACAGCCTCACTTACAATTTAACATCATGAACTCTTGCTTCTGCTCCCGAGCAGCTTCGGACACGGTGAAGGTGCAATGAGCGCAGGACATTGGTGCCTGCGCACTGCACTACCTCCTCCTGTGTTGCTTCACCGCATCCACAAACATTTAAGCCCCCGGGATTTTATAGCGCAGACCATGGGTCAGCAAACTAAGGCCCGGGATCTGGATCTGGCCTAATTGCTTTCTGGATCTGGCCCGCAGATGGTTCAAGAATCGCCACATGGAGATTCTGATCGTTAAGGCTGCGCCATCCCCACACCATGGCAACACCTCCTCCCTCCTCCTGGCTTCTCCCCACCCTGCCTAGAGGAGGAAGGGGGCTGGGCTTTGTTGAGCTGCGGTTGGCTGAGTGGCATTTTAAGCAGCCCCTCTCCGGAGCCTGCCCTTTCGCGCCACTCATTGTCCCTCCGCTGTCTGCTGCCACCAGCCCCTGCCGCTCGCAAGGCACAGGTAAGCAGCCACTGGGGCTCATCTGGTGCTGTGCAGAAGGGGGGGAGAGTCGTTGGGGGAATTCCCCCACCAAATATAGTCCGGTCCCCCACAAGGTCTGAGGGGCAGTGGACCGGCCCCCTGCTGAAAAAGTTTGCTGACCCCTGGCATGGACATCAGACACACCCTAAACAAGACCCCAACAACAGAGGCATTTGACAAGTTGGAAGATGGCACATCTAACATTGGGACGGGACGGAGAAGAAGAACTAGATCTATGAAATAAGAAGAGTATGAGAAGAGGTAGGGAGAATACCAGAAGTGCAGTATACCTTTGTGGCTTACAGGTAACTTTGCACCTCTTAATCTCTGCCTAGTCGGCACCGTCAAATGTTTTATTCATCAACCTATCTGGTTCCAGAAACCAAGGGGTGTACAAAGACTGCCACAATTAACTGCACCATTTGTCTTATCACTAGAAGTTTCAGGATCCTGGTAATCTAATTCAGGAACTTGATTGCCTAAAGCTGTGCCTAAATTGCTTATCATCGTCTCCCGGAGGACTGATTTATTTTTGAGTTACAGCCAAAGGAACCTGGCTATAACTCCCTTGTTTGTGGGGACAAACAAGGGAGACTTCAATCATTAGGAGGCATGAACAGCTGTCAAGTGGGACAGATTGATAGGACACTTTCAAGGCAACTGAAAAAAGAAGCTGGTTTAGGAGGGGAGCTTGGCTCCATCTGAAAAAAAGAAAAGAAAGTGTTTGGGGAAATCTCACTTTGCACAGTCGCAAGAAAGACTGACCCCAGGGTCCATTTCTAAAACACACAGCCCACCTCTGGGTCTGGCAGATCCACAAGCCTCTGCTACTGCAGAAGTGGATGGAGATTTAAGCCCTGGGCCACTAAAAACAGAGCAAAACAGTTTCTGCCAAGAGCTCTTGGGTTACTGCTGTTGCCCTCTCAAAAATGTCCACAGCATAGGACAAACAACAGAAGCATGGGCACACACCCCCCCCACATTCTTGCCAGAACATCAGCATGGGCAGTGTATGTTTTATCTCTGTTTTAATAAAAAGTACAGCGAGAATGGGATGCGGGTGGTCTGTGGGTTAAACCACAGAGCCTAGGAGTTGCCGATCAGAAGGTCGGCAGTTCGAATCCCCGCGATGCGGTGAGCTCCCGTTGCTCGGTCCCAGTTCCTGCCAACCTAGAAGTTCGAAAGCACAAAGTGCAAGTAGATAAATAGGTACCGCTCCAGCAGGAAGGTAAACGGCGTTTCCGTGCGCTGCTCTGGTTTCGCCAGAAACAGCTTAGTCATGCTGGCCACATGACCTGGAAAAACTGTCTGCGGACAAACGCCGGCTCCCTCGGCCAGTAAAGCGAGATGAGCGCTGCAACCCCAGAGTCGTCTGCGACTGGACCTAATGGTCAGGGGTCCCTTTACCTTTACAGCGAGAATTGGGCCAACGTGGAAAAGTCTGAAAGCATCTTTCTGTGTGCACCAGGGGATTTTCTTGGCTGACTGCACCATTAGCTTGCTGGTCACTAATGTTTGCAGAATACTTTAACCCATCAGCAGTCAATCTTATCAGCAAGGGTGCCACAAGTCAAGTGTTAAGTGCTTGTACAGCCTTTTCATCACAGAAGATGTAGGAAAACTAAATGGAATGTTTTCCATTGCTTTTTAAGGCCCTGCCTCATTTGCTGCTCCAGTTGCCTGACAGCCTCAAGGAAAATGAAGGACGAGGCGAAGAAGGGAATGAGCTCTGCTGGCAACGGAGAATGTCAAGTACAAACCAGCAGAAGCCTATGGCAGAAATTGGGCCATTAGAAAAGAACAACTCCTGCTGAACTCAGGAAAGTAACCCGTGAACATATGAACACAAATCCCCAGATATCTCTGCTCTGGCTGATGGCCAGAAAACTGAAGGAGGACACCGGGGATCAAAGCAAGAGAGAAAAATTGTTCTCACAAAATGCAAAACAGATGGCATATAGAAACACAAAGACTGCCAAAGTTGAGGCTGGAACCAAGTGAAAAGCATCACAACAGTCAAATCTAAGGGGCAAGCAGGAGATGGGAGGGGGGTTGTTGGTTGAGAGTGGCTTACCAAGGAGTAACACCACCTTGGAAGAAAAGGGGGGGGGCGGTGTTCTCTTTTTCATCCAGCGATCAAGTCAATATAATTTAGTCTTATCCTGTTCTAGCTCAATATAAGAGAATGCAATAAAAATGTCATACCAGGACTTCAGCCTGATTAATTATATGCTTCTTAGTCAATTGCATGAAATCTAAGCCGGACTTCAGAAACGAGAAGCGCACTTTGTTTGTAGATGGTGTACTATAATGACTGCTATAAAACAGGTGTGCAAGAGGCATTCCTCCTGTGTGCAAGAGAAAGGCGAAACTCCATTTGCCGTTTGTATAAGCCCTTGTGTTTCTTTGGCTTCTTAAAGAACTGCTGCCTGCTTAATCGAGGACACTTCTTAAAGGACTATCAGAAGTTTTCCCATTGATTAATGCAATCAATTAAATGCTGCAGCTCTAGATAGAATTGGGCAATTCTACATGTTAGCTGTATCTGAGAATTTTCATTTATGATGTAGAACCTCCATTATCTAATATTGGGCTGGTACCCATGCAAGGCTGATCCATCAACCATTGTTAAAGAAACTGGAAGCAGGAGGAAGGATTTTATGCCCTACCGTGAGTTCCCTGTCTCCTAACTTAATTACAATTAAGGGTTATACTGAAATCAATATTAATTGTGTTTAAGGGGAATGGCCACAGAGGGGACCTGCCAGCCAACAGTCCACTTGCGATCAGACTTGTTATATAAGCGACGGCTTCAAATTCACTACTGATTCTTTCCCACAAATTGCTCTCACATTACTATGCATCTATTATACCTGTTTACTTGATGCATGGATTATCTGATCCTTCCAGAAGCCTGCCTGGTCTTCTGAATAAAGGATGAGGTTGTGAGCCCATATTTTACCCACGTTTCCAGTTTAAAAGCCTGCGTACCCTGGTAATTTTGCCTTGTGTCCTTGCAAAGTACTTCTCCTGGGTTCTGGACAGCAGTTCCTGGCCACCGGCTATAGCTAGTATAATGGCATCAGCCATGCGATTGTCGTGGAGGCAGAGGTCAACGGCGCTTTCAAAGTTCCCCGTCAGCAAAGCCTGAGTGATCAAACCGTCTATATCTGCAACAAGGAAAACAAAGAAACTCACTTATCATCATCACACCAGCCTAACAAAGAACTGAGGAAGGTTCATGTTTAACCAAGTTTAAAAGCCCGGGTGTTCTGTACAAAATGTGGGCATTTTTTCCTTACCTCCAGTGACGGAAATGTTAAATGTTTCATCTGCAGATAGCGGAGTGGCAGTCTCATCTTTTCTACTCTAATAGGCAGAAACGAATGTGGTTTTAGAGTGGATTTGATAATGTATTTACATTAATCTATAACTGAGAAAACAAGATATACTGATATGCTTTCATACTGTCATTTTCCTAAAAGGCTGCTAACTTATTAAAGAAGAGCATTATTGTGGCTGCACATATATCACAAAGTGTTGTATCAACAAAATTTCTTTTATCCTGCTGCAACCTGAGGGGGGGGGGGGAGAATCCCAGCCTGGTGACAAAACTGTGCGTATTTAGGACTGCAACCCTATGCACCCTTTATTGGGAGTAAGATCCGCTGAACTCAATGGGTCTTACTTTCGAGTCAACAGGCACAGGATTGAGGCTACGTCATTCGGATGAAATGCCCAAATAACAAACCACTGTGGCTGAGAGATCTATCGAAATGTCCATTTCTAATGCAATTGGCAAAATGCCCGGTGACTTCGAAATGCAGGCCTCTTGAAGGACAGTATGTACAACTGAGTAATACAATTTGTATATTCCAGCTTTATAACGTGCATCAGAACACTCCAAAGCCCAGAGGGCAAAATGGAAAGGAAGTCTGCATTTGCCTTGCAGGGGTAGCATCCTTGTAGAGGGGATGATGCTAATCTGAGTAAAATCTTTCAGCATATTTAATGTAGCCTATACATTCCTGGTTATGCTAATGGCAAAGTGAAACCCAAACCTATTGCTCTTCTGCTCTGTTCACCATTAGCAGGGAAAGCCCATGTAATATGCATGGGGCTCGTATATCCAAAGCCACTGGCCTCCTTCCCAAGACTGAGCAGCTTTGGAAATTTATGCTTCTTCCCCAGGCACCTCCATCCTCCCCACAAGCAATGGGGAGTTAGGAAGTGGGTGTCCTAAAAAAAAGGTCTCCAGGCATTGCTGCCCCCTGGTGCATGTCAGTTCTCAAGGCCTATCAAAAGAAAGTTAAGAAGCTGTACTGTGCAACAGGGGGAAGAACCAGTGCCTAGCCTTCACAGGAAAAACATATAACTTGGGTTAATGGTTGCATTTACTCAAGCTGCAAACTTTGACTCTTTCTTTTCCCTCGTTGGTGCAAGAGAATCTGGGTAATTTTTAGTGCAGAAAATGCACAGCCTTGCACTCACATCCTTCTACAGGGATAGTGGACCTTTGTCAGCCTATGGTAGTAATAATTAATTAATTAATTAATTAATAATAATAATAGTTTATTATTTATACCCCGCCCATCTGCTGGGTTTCCCCAGCCACTCTGGGCGGCTTCCAACAGAACACTAAAATACAATAACCTATTAAACATTAAAAGCTTCCCTAAACAGGGCTGCCTTCAGATGTCTTCTAAAAGTTTGGTAGTTATTTTTCTCTTTGACATCTGGTGGGAGGGCGTTCCACAGGGAGGGTGCCACTACCAAAGCGGCCCTCTGCCTGGTTCCCTGTAACCTGGCTTCTCGCAGCGAGGGAACTGCCAGAAGGCCCTCAGCACGGGACCTCAGTGTCCGGGCAGAACGATGGGGGTGGAGATGCTCCTTCAGGTATACTGGACTGAGGCCGTTTAGGGCTTTAAAAGTCAGCACCAACACTTTGAATTGTGCTCAGAAACGTATCGGGAGCCCATGTAGGTCTTTCAAGACCAGTGTTATGTGGTCTCGGTAGCCGCTCCCAGTCACCAGTCTAGCTGCCGCATTCTGGATTAGTTGTAGCTTCCAGGTCACCTTCAAAGGTAGCCCCACAA
This sequence comes from Podarcis bocagei, assembly GCF_964188305.1. Lineage (NCBI taxonomy): Eukaryota > Metazoa > Chordata > Lepidosauria > Squamata > Lacertidae > Podarcis > Podarcis bocagei. Next base: position 67,264,445 of record NC_138134.1, on the reverse strand, counting down.
CCCTTCTTGGGGGGCAGAGGCAAGAGTGTGCAGAGCAAGTGCTGGGCACGACCAGAGGCAAAAGTGGGCAGGGCAATTAATGTAAATTTTACACATGTATACTGGTTTCTACACAGAGACATCTCTCGTCCACTTCTATCCTCCACTCTAATGCAAGCAAGAGGTGTTATCAGAGTTCAGGGACAAATTCCAGTATGGGGGGAAAACACTCAAGGAGGGTGTGACTGGGGAAGGGGTAGAGCCTAGAGGGAATTCCAACAAGGTCTAGAGGGTCACATTCAGCCCTATGGGGCCTGAGACTCCCCATCCCTGCCCCACTCAGTCTCCTGTCTATGAGTGTACGGGATATGAATATTTCAGAGCAAACAGAATAGTTGGGAGTCAGCAACCAAGCACCCAATGTTTAGTACAGAAGAGAATGAATACCTCTCCCAAGAGCTGATCCTGAGCAGCCACACCTTCTTCGCCATCACTCTGCACTGGCTGGTCAGATTCCTCTAAATTCTTTCCCACAGAAGAGGAAAGGATGTTTTCAAAGGTTTTAGGCAGAGAGAAAGACACCAAAGCAGTTAGAGCCAGCACCAAACAGTTCCCATTGTTAGTATAAACCTATGCACCCAATTAAAGACAAAAAGGCGGCTTCTTTCTCGGCTTTCCTTTCCAAATCATCTCACACCCTGTTAATAAACGTTTGTCAAAATATCCAACCGTATTGTACTTATTTCTGCATTTATACGCCACCTTTTCTCTAAGGACCTTTAAAACAGGGGAAAAGGTTCTTCCCTTCTCCATTTTATTTTCACAACAGCCCTGTGCGGTAGGCTGGGCTGCAAGCAGTGACTGTCCCAAGGTCACACAGTAAGCTTTGTGGCTGAATCCTGGTCTCCCGGACCCTGTTCCAGCACTCTAACCACTAGACCACACTGACTCTCAGATAGGAGGATATTTTCAACCCACACACAGACAAGGAATGGGTAGAAGGTAAGCTCACAGAAGCGACAGTCAGGGATAAAAAAAAAAAAACTCAAGATAAGGAGGGTAGCTTAGTAGCAGAATGCATGTTATTTCCTTACGGGAAACCCTGTGCTATGAACCAGAAAGTTCAGCAGAAACTGCACGACCATTAGTAGCTGGCAAGATACTATCCCTTGTTATCTGGAGAGAGAAATAATTTGCAGGCTTGCTTGAGGATGCCTGCCATCACAGACAAACATCAACTTTGCTGACACTTTCCCTCAGTGTCGAAAGTGTCAATGTTATGAAAACTGTGATCAGAACAAAACTATGTGGGTCTGCCTAAGATCCTAGATGCTAACTCTTAGTTCTTGATACAGGCTGGAATTGTGTTTCCTTAACCCAACATTATTCTGCCTGACTGTTAAGATCGTCAGCAGAGGCCCTGCTCCACATCCCTTACCGTCTAAAGTTCGGTGGGAGCGTACGCAATGCAGGGCCTTCTCAGTGGTGGCCCCCTGGCAGGTCCAAAACTTCCCTGCTCCCCCCTCTTGGTGTTGATGGCTTGTAAAGACCATCTCATTTCCATGAGCTTTTTGCAACTGCTTTTCTTCGCCTGCATTGGTTTGTGAGCGCTTCCTCCTATTACGGTTTTACAAGCCTTTATTGCTCACTTTCACTTATTTATCTTGCGGCATTTTAGCTACATTTAGTTTTCAAAATAACTTTCTAATGAGCTGCCCCAGGTGCCTTTAGGCACAAAAGAGACACAGAGAGATGAATAAATAACGTACGGCTGCAGAAATGAGGTGCTACAGATGCTTTAAAAGGGAGGCGAATTAGAACACTGAACGGGAAGGGGAGAGAGTGGACTAGAGAGAGGGGAAAGAGAGAAGGAGGAAAGCGATGCAAGAAAACAGAGGACTGGGATTAAGATTGAGGAGCAAATGGACTCGAGGCATAAGGAAAAGAAACACCAGGAAGTCATTAGTAAGCAAAGCTCTTAGCGAATGAACACACAGCTCCCTATTCAGGCTATGTTTGGGTCATGTGGAGGTGCTGCAGCAACAAAACATTTAGAGAAAGATTTTCAAGGGTTTGAGGCTGTTTATAAATGCTGGAAAAGCTGGTTATATTAGGCACTATGTATAGGCCCTTGGCTTGCCCAAATCTAAAGTGATTTCCTTGATTATACTCTGATCCACTGTCTGCTTCTAACCCTGCTGGAGAAAGTAGTTCCTGAATTTACAAAGCTTCGCTATTCCCCCCGCCTTTCCTCAGTAGCACAAAACTGCAGCAGCACTGCAGTTCCTGTTCCTCTCAAGCCAGGATTTCGGAGAGATCTATGGCCTTCATTCTTCAAAGGTTTCCAGCAACCTTTTAAACATTATAGATTCAGAACTCAGGGGGGGAAAGCACTGGCTCTGTGGAGACAATGTGCAATAACTCTTTCCAGAGAAAGTAGGGAAGGTTAGTGAGATGTATTATTACACTGTCAAGACGTCCAACAGCAACATAAAATGCTGCCGCAGAGGCCACATCAGAATTGTAAAGAACATTAATGGGGAGGAGGAGGAAGGGAGGCAAACCATAAAGACTTGGGTCAAGGTGGATTTATCTCCTGTGAACTGGGTTAATTGGAGTAATGAAAAAAGCAAATAACTCCTGCACAGTCTTTTAAAAAAAGGCTGAAGTTTTATTCTGCAATTAATATGAACCTTTACTGCCCGAAGCGCAACTTGTAAAATGCAGGTTAACATGACGGCAAGCTTGGCTTATTCATGTCTTTTTGAGCAAATACTAGGCTGCCAAGGAAAGGACGTTGCAGGAAAAGTGAGTTAAGTTCCAAACTCCATCCCATTTGCATAATAAAACCTTGCATTTGTTTCCTTACCTCTTCTGGTTCTCTACCATGAAGACTCTCTTTATGGAGAGCTAAAGAAATCTGAAGGGAAGGAAAAAGAATTATGGATTATCTTGGAATGGAACCCCTGAAACCTTCAATGCTCCCAACTGCCAACTCTTTTTTTCTGCAACGCTTTCCTCTGCTTATTGAAGGACCTATTCTATCACATGTCAATCTTGTATTTAAAAGAGCTGTTTCAAAGATTGGCACACATATTTTTAAAGGCTATTTCTATTTAGTGTGCTAATCTGGCCTTTACTTGTCAAGAGAAAGCAAATGATATGAAGGAGCAGGGTATTAAGGTACATTCGAGACTCAATCACGTCTGTATAATGAAAACCTTTTAGTTCATTTCTATTTAATTTTTTAAAAAACAATACCCTACATTAAAAACCCCAAGGCTGTTTACAACACATAAATATCAACACAATAAACAAATTCCATTAAAAGCCAATGAGGACATAGAGGAGGGAGAAAGGTTGTTTTCTGCTGCTCCAGAGAAGTGGACACGGAGCAATGGATCCAAACTACAAGAAAGAAGATTCCACCTAAACATTAGGAAGAACTTCCTGACAGTAAGAGCTGTTCGACAGTGGAATTTGCTGCCAAGGAGTGTGGTGGAGTCTCCTCCTTTGGAGGTCTTTAAGCAGAGGCTTGACAACCATATGTCAGGAGTGCTCTGATGGTGTTTCCTGCTTGGCAGGGGGTTGGACTCGATGACCCTTGTGTCTCTTCCAACTCTATGATTCTATGATTCTAGGTGCCAGCCATTCAGTTATATACACAGAATTACTGATGACTGACCATGCCAACAGCTTCATAAAAAAACATTGTGCCTGGGGTAGTGTACAAATACTATTTTTATTATTAGCATTAGCATTTACCTTTTTCCGTAGGTCATCTTTCCTGAAGCCCAGGAGTTCCAAGCATTTGCCACGTGAATCCTCTTCAAAATGCACCTTTTAAAAAAAATGTTAGGAAAAAGGAAGCGTTGTAGAAAACAGAGATTTCATTTTTATTCCCTTTCCCCCAATGTCTTCCATCCTTCACCTCCCATTCTGTACAATTAACAGTCGCAAAGCAAACCTGGTGAATTTGCAGCAAGATGCTAACGAAACCCTGACGCCCCTTGTATCTCTGCAAGGAGGAAGGACTGCAATGGAGCATTAAGCAGAGAGGTACAAAGAATTGTGCGTTTTGACGGCAGTCCAAGCTAAAAAGCAGGGAGAGCCAACATTGTGCCTTCCAGATGTGGGTGGACTACAACTCCCATCATCTCTCACCATTGACGGTGTTGCCAAGCAAAAACATGGCAGAAGAACAGCTCTGCCGGATCAGGCCAGCATCTGGTCTAGCATCCTATTCTCACAGTGGCCAACCAGAAGCCCAGTGCAACAGCACTCCCTCTACTTGAGATTCTTTTTTTATATATAATAATTTTTATTAATTTTGACATATAAATTATAATACATACCACAAAACTTCACCACTTATGCAATCTTTTTTTTGGACTTCCATCAGCACCTCTGATGATCCACCATTTTAACCACTTCTTATGCATTTCTTAAATTCATATTGCCTTTAATTATCTTAACTAACCATCCTCCCTTTTATCCATTTTTGCAATAGTTCCAATAATTCACCTCACAAAACTTCTTGCAAACCTACAAACGTAGTCTGATCATCACAATTACTTTTCAAATAATCTGTAAATTTACACCTGTCTTCTGCAAATTTCTGGTCCCACAGTTTCTAATCCTTCCTGTTAGTTTATCTAGTTCTGCATAGTCCATTAATTTCATCCTCCATTCTTCTTTCGTCGAGATCTACTTGAGATTCAGAAGCATACCACCTGTGACAGTAGAGGTGGAACATAGCCATTTTGGCTTGTAGCCACTGATAGCCTTATCGTGCACAAATTTGTCTAGTCCTCTTTTAAAGGCATCCAAGTTTGTGGTCATTACAGCGGTGCCCCGCAAGACGAATGCCTCGCAAGACGGAAAACTCACTAGACGAAAGGGTTTTCCGTTTTTTGAGCTGCTTCGCAAGACGAATTTCCCTATGGGCTTGCTTCGCAAGACGAAAAACGAAAACGTCTTGCAAGTTTGTTTCCTTTTTCTTAACACCGTTAATACAGTTGCGACTTGACTTCGAGGAGCAACTCATAGAACGCGGTGTGGTAGCCTTTTTGAGGTTTTTGAAGACTTTGGTGATTTTTGAAGCTTTTCCAAAACTTCTTTTAAACTTTTAAAACTTTTTTGGGGGGGTTTGGATTTTGGGTTGGGGTGTTTGGAATTCAAGGACTTGGTGTTGGGGAGGGGTTTGCAAGAATCTGGAAGCTTGTGTGTTTTTTTCCTGCATTTTTATGATTTTCTGTGACCATTGGGCCACTCTGCTGTTGTTGTTTTTTTAAAAATCTGGATTTGAATTTCTGTGTGGTGGGTGGCTGGGGGAACAGTTGAGGAGGGGGTTCTTCAGCAAGAAGCAAAGAGTGGAAGAGGAACCTTCTTCGAGTTGTCCCCCAGAGTCAGAAAATGTACTGTACACTTTGTTGATTTTTAAATGTTTTTCTGTCATGTTTAGAAACTTAATTTATTGTTCCTTCAATTTTTGAAATGCTCTTTACAGTATATGTGACTTTAAAGAGCACTTAATAAACTCTTGTTGTACCAAATTTGGCTTTGTTTGGACTTTTTTTGACCATAGGAACGCATTAATTGAATTTCAATGCATTCCTATGGGATTTTGTGCTTCGCAAGACGAAAAATTCGCAAGACGAAAAAACTCGCAGAACGAATTAATTTCGTCTTGCGAGGCACCACTGTACTAGCAAAGCATTGGTTTTTAAAGTGACCGGGAGCTACTAATACACAGTCAAAATCTAAGATTACCTTTAAGAAAGACCACACGTTCCTCTCAAAGTCATTCTTGGCAGCATCGATTTTCTTCTGGCAATAGTTGACAAACGCTTCTGCCTGCACAGCCTCCTGCAGCTGATCAGAGCGGCTCAGGAATTCCTTTTCGGTGACAACTTGGCTGACGTAGACGTGGTAGTGATGCTGAGGGTGCTCTGCTCCTTGCTGCTGGGGCTTGCTGTTCTCAAAGGTAACTAGCTTTCCGCCAAACTGGAATTCAAGGGCAGCGCAGATACGGTTTAGGGAAGAGTTTCAAATCCATTACCATCAAGATCCATGCTTAGTTTTAATATGCACGCTCAAAAGAAAAAAACGTTCTGGAGATCTGAGGTTTGCTTTAAAGCAGAAGTTTGAGAGGGGTGGGTGAGTTGCAAACTAACATTGCAGTGTAGATTTGTGAAGATGCTGTGCCAGGGATGGGGAGCCACTTTTGGCTCAAGGGAAAGAATCCAGGGGCCACATGCCCTGTGGTAGACTGAGCCTAAGGTAATAATAATAATATATTATTTATCTTGTCTTCCCCAGCCACTCTGGGCGGCTTCCCAAAAAATATTAAAATACCGTAATACATCAAACATTAAAAGCTTCCCTAAACAGGGCTGCCTTCAGATGTCTTCTAAAAGTCTGGTAGTTGTTGTTCTCTTTGACATCTGATGGGAGGGTGTTCCACAGGGCGGGTGCCACTACCAAGAAGGCCCTCTGCCTGGTTCCCTGTAACTTGGCTTCTCGCAGTGAGGGAACCGCCAGAAGGCCCTCGTAGGCAGAGCAACAGGTACAAGTTTTACCTGGTTTCTACATGTACCTCTCCTTGTCCTCAATCCAGACAAGAGGCATGACCAAAATTCAAGGACACATTCTAGCTAGGCAAAAAGGAGGATGGAAAGCAGGATTGGTGAAAGGTGTATCCTGGGAAGAATTTGGAGGAGCAGGCAGAAAAGCCTGGAGGGTCACATTTGGGCCCTGGACCTAAGATTCCCCACCCCTTATTTATTGCTGAAATGGGCAGAGTTTGCATGGGAGAAAGGACCTATAAGGGGCTCCTAGTCTCTTAACTAGGGGAGGGAAAGCAAAGCCATTGGAGCCATGTCACAATTTTGAGTACATAGCTTAAAAACACACACACACGAACTCTCCACCATGAGAAAGTATAGGAATTAAGTGACATATTTTGGGGCTTAGTTAATCAATATATTTACCCCATTCTCGTAAAAGATGTAGAACTAATAATAAAAGAAGTAACAACACCTCACCAGTGGTGAGCTTTTTCTGAACCTTTTTCTGAACCAAGAGACAGATGAAAGCAGACGCTCTACCTATAATTGTTTGTCCCTAGCAAATCTATCACACTCTGTCAGCTGAAGATCTAATTTCACGGCAGTATTTTGAACGGGGCTTAACACCACAGACACATTATACCGAGTGCCGGTTGTGTGATTACTTCATCACAAGGGGAACGTGATATACCGCATATCCTCGATTTTAAACTTCACAAAGGAGCAGAACAACACATTCATAGAACAGGCAACTCAGCAGAAGGGCTAAACAGCCCACCCCATTAGAGTGCAATTAGGAGTCCACTTACTGAAAAAGATGCACCGACAGGTCGGCGAATCCACTTGGGTGGCTTCTTCAAGGGCAGGATTCTGCTCTGTGGAGTGGTCTGCTGTGGGAGCTGCAATGGAGGAAGTGTCTGCCCTGTTCCAAATGGATCGAGATTACCAAAGGAGGATGAGAGCTTTCGAAAAGGAGAGAGAGAAAGAGAAAGACAGATGGGTCTAAAACTCATGCGCATTATCACCACTCCTGTTTACCCAACCAGTTATCAATTCTTGGGTTTGCTTTTTGGAGTTTAATTTGTTTGTATATTCAAGGGGTGGATTAGGAGCCCATCTGAGCTTCAAACATTTCCTGTCAATATCTCATCTGTCCATACAAAAAAGAACATGATCGTTCTCTTTGGCAAGCAGGATGCACAGCTTCATAGCAACATACAACACCCCACCATTTTATAATAAAAACCTTCTAAAAAGTTAGCTCCAAGGTGCCACCAAACGATTTTCTCTCTCTCTTTAACCCTACAAATAGGACTCCTCTCAGGATAACAGTCACGGCGTGCGTACAGACATTCCAACAGTAACTTTTGACAGTCAAAGCAATTTTTAAGAAGTATTTCATCATGCATTGCAAACACCTGTCTTCCGTCAATTTGATACACAGTGTTTTGTTTTAAATACCTTGTCTGCTTGCTTCTGTCGCAGGCTGTCAGTGCTTCCCCCCATGATCGAGTAAACGCTGATCCTCCCATCAAAAGAAGCAGCAGAGAGAAGAGCAGGGTTCCTGGGACACCACTGGACGTCAAAGCACCACTGGGTGCTGGTCGGAAGCTCATACAACACCTGTATCCAAAACCAAACATATTACAATAAAAATGGCAGAGACCTAAACGGCTTAAGAAGGACCACCCAGCCACATCCAGAAAGCTAGTTTGGAGACAAAAGCTAATTCTGCCTCGTTCTGCTGCTCTGAGTGCAAAGTTTGTGCACTCTTTTTGCAATAGCCAAACAAGAAATGTCTCTCCATTTCAAAAGCTTGCAAGCAAGTGTTCAATCAGTACCTCTCCTGTGTTTGGATTGGAGCAAAGAATTTTAGCATCCTTTCCACAGCTCAGCAACAGTTCGGGATCCGCCATACTCCAAGCTATTGTCAAAATGCCCCTGTGAAAGAAGTTGCAACCAATGAAGCCTTTGTAAAAGTTGAAAACAAACTCTGAAATACCTGCAGTATTTTTATTTTTATTTTAAGAAAATATTTAAATACATTTATTGTACATCGGAATCTATAAACATGCAATACAATACATATATCAAACAATACAAAACATACATATCTACAAAACATACATTACCTATATACATACCCAACATGAACACACCTACCATGAATTGACCTCCAACCATTCTCATCGTGCTAGTTTACATTTATTTAATCTGCACACATTTCATTTTGGATGTTCGATTCTTCCAAATATTTTCCAAGCTAAGTTCATTATATTCTCTTTATTTCTAGATTTATTCACTGTCTGTCAGGAGATCTACCTTCTCCACATAGTTTTTAAGAGATTCTTTAAAGAAAGTCCATTCCTTATTATCTTTTTGTAAGGTGTTTCCTCTTACTCTCCCTGTTGATTTAGCAATGCGTAAGTATTCAATCGTTTTTGCTAAGCAGTCTGTTTTTGTGGGGACATAGCAAAATCCACATAGCAAACTGCTGCTAGCAGTGAAGGAGGATGTCATTAGCATTTTCAACGTCTGTCAACCACGCAGCCAGTCAGATCTGCGAAAGACCAAAAATATGCACATACCTTGCATGGCTTTCTAGAACACGAAGCGGAGAAGATGCAAATCGGAGGTCCCACACCTGGATTACAGGCAGCCGGTCGTCTTCCGAAGCCAGAACCATTTGTGTAGCGACATCAGGATGCCAGGCCAGCCCTGAGCAGTGCATCTGAAATTGTACAACCAGTGCTCTCAGTAGCAAGATCAAGCAGGCTTAAAAGAAACCAGACCGCTGCCTTCTATCCAAGACCTCCTTTGCACAGCTCTCTGCCAGTGCTGCTTACCTCTGCCTCTGCACTGGGCTGGGCACATGTAAAAGCTTTTGCCCATGTGGTTGGTCGCTCCCAAAACAGATGCAGATATACCATACAAGCACGCTCATGTCCCTGTATTAGCACAGAATGCATTGCAACATTTTGCAGTGGGTCCTACTTCCCTTTACCCTAATTTTGCAGGTACAGCCAATGGCCCATCTAATCCAGCATCCTGTTGTCACTGGGGTCTATCAGATCCCTTTGAGAGACCTGCAAGCAGGGCCTGCGACTCATCCATACTGTATTTATGAATGGGCCAGCTCACAACCTGAACAGGCCAAAGATGGAGAGAACAGGCATGCACCCCCCCCCTCTATGCATGCAAGAAAACACAGACAATTCACACTCCCTGCCACATGTGTATAGGCCCAATTTACAGGATTTTTCCCTGTACAAGAGGTGGGGGAGCAGAAAGATTGTGCAATGCTCACAACAAGTAGAGCACTTCATTAACTTTTATCATTTTCAGTCTTTTTGGGCTGACCTTCAGGGTTACTCCTCCCAAGGGGAAAATACGATAAAACCATTTCCATGTTGTTACTCTATGTCAGGTGAGAGGAATCTTTTTTGCAGCTCATTATTTTCTGAGCAACCTGGGAAGGGGGAAGGACATGCCAGTGGTGGGAGGTTCCAGAGGCAGAAGTGGGTGGGGGCAAGGAATCTGAAATTTAACAGGGCACTAAGCTAGTTTTGATATACTCAGGGACGCGGGTGGCGCTGTGAGTTAAACCACAGAGCCTAGGACTTGCCGATCAGAAGGTCGGCGGTTTGAATCCCCGCAACGGGGTGAGCTCCCGTTTCTCGGTCCCTGCTCCTGCCAGCCTAGCAGTTCGAAAGCACATCAAAGTGCAAGTAGATAAATAGGTACCACTCCAGCGGGAAGGTAAACAGTGTTTCCGTGCGCTGCTCTGGTTTGCCAGAAGCAGCTTAGACATGCTGGCCACATGACCTGGAAGCTGTACGCCGGCTCCCTTGGCCAATAAAGCGAGATGAGCGTCGCAACCCCAGAGTCGGTCACGACTGGACCTAATGGTCAGGGGTCCCTTTGTCTTTACCTTAAGCTAGTTTTGATACACTCTATCCTCCATTCAGACAAGCAAGAGGCACTGTAGGAGTTCCAGGACAAATTTAATCAAGGCAGAAACACTCAGAAGAAGCAGAGCCTGGGGCAGGGCAGCAGCTGTGGCCTGGAGAAACCCCCAAAGGCCAGGTAGAGAGGCTTGGGGGCCACATGTAGCCTCTGGGCCCAAGGCTCCCTACACTTCCTCTACGAACATGGGGAAGGAAGATAGATGCCCACACCTCAGAAGGAAATTTTCAACCAGCCTTAACAAATACTCGACTAGCGTGAGTGCCTACAACAAACTGGCTGAATGGTTACCCGGTTACTGTGGTCGCTGACTTTGATGATAGGTTCATTCTTCCTGAGATCCCACACTGTAGCACGGCCACTAGGGCTTGCAGAAGCCAAGATATGCTGGACTTGCCTGTTCCAAGCAATGCAGCTTATGTCTTCAGGAGGCTGTTGGAAACAGAACCCATCATCAGTTTCTCATTCTACATCACTAAAATATGCAACGTCTGGCAGACCAGACATTATTATTAAGCTCTTCAAAAACTTGGCAGACCTCCATTGAAAATGACAATAAAAACTGTTTCCCAACCTTGGGTCTCCAGGTGTTTTTGGACTACAACTCCCATCATCCCTAGCTAGCAAGACCAGTGGTCAGGGATGATGGTACTTGTAGTCCCAAAAACACCTGGAGACCCAAGGCTGGGAAACACTAGTTTAACCTATTATCCTTAGTTCTCACTTTAAATGAGTTGTACCTGAGGCTCAACTCAAGTTTACACACACATCAATCAGTAATAATTTTAGCCTGTCATTTACTCAATAAAGCAGTCAGCTACCCTAAGTTTCATGGTTAATCCGTTCATCTCTACAATCTCCAAGCACTTTTCAGAAGGATGTATCATCACACAATTACAGGTTTCTCAAAAAGCTTTACAGGATTCTAAGAAGTTCCCTTCCACCAAAAGTATCTTAGGTAGGGGAGGAGAACCGGTAAATCTCCAAATGTAACTGGACACCCAACCTCCATCACCTGATCATTTGCCCCACCAGCAGGGGCTGATGGGAGTTTGAGGATGCCTGGGGGACCACAGACTCCCCATCCCCAATCATAAACAGACTGTAAGATGACAATTGCCTCATTCTCTCACCAGCCAATCAAATGGATTTAAGACCTGGGGAAAATACCCGTATTTTTCGCTCTATAACACGCACCATACCATAACACGCACGTAGTTTTTAGAGGAGAAAAACAAGAAAAAAAATATTCTAAACGAAATAGTGGATATATGATTTTTGTTGTTCATGCTGTGGCCACAGACATGTGATCTGACAGTGAGTTTGGAGTAGCCCAATGCAAAAATCCTGAGGATCCATGTGGATCCATGCTTTGTAACCACGGAGGAGGGAAGGAAGGGGAACCATGGATCCTCTGCTCACGACTGCAGCAGATCCCCCCCGCCACCCGCAGGCATTCGCTCCATAACACGCACAGACATTTCCCCTTACTTTCTAGGAGGAAAGAAGTGAGTGTTATGGTGCAAAAAATACGGTATGCGTCTTGTACCTGAGTCTTGGCTCCTGGAGTCATAGGCGTTGCAAAATTGTTCAAGTCCCATATGTAGATCTCAGACTCATTTGCACCAGAGGCAACTAGGTTGGTCTATAAAACAGAGAACACACAATCAGGCCCATGCAATAAGGACTGAATATCATCTCAAGTGCTGCTATATTAGGCACCATGATTAAGGTGCAGAAAGAAAGATCTAACCTGGAAGAGGTTGACATCCAGAGCTCTAACAGGCCCCGTGTGCTTGTCTTTCTGCGCAATCACAACTTCCTCTTCACCTGCCAATATTTTAGCTGGGTCATACAAAATGATGTTTCCGTTTTCACCGCCGGCAATAAGTACCCCCGAAAGATCCCCATCAGATGCCATTCTGTGAGGACCCCATATCAGTTTGTGATACCTGCAAAAAGATGTAAGAACGTGAGAAGAGGTCTGCTGGATCAGGGCAAAGACCCCTCTAGCCCAGGACTTTGTATTCAGTGCAAAGTAATTCAATACAACGGTCTTAAGTAACCAAGCCAGAAACCTCCAACGACAATGCAAGCAGCCAGGAGAAGCACAGTGTTTTTGCTGTTTGACATTAAATCGGCCATGAAAGATTCATGGAGTCTGTTCAAAATCGACAGGAGGAGGAGGAGCATAGTCTTTTGCATCTATGGACACCACCCAAGCCACTTTGTCCTGAGAAGCAGCCATTCTTAGCTCAGCACAAGTGCTGCTCAAGCAGTAAACAGGTAGAATTATTCCCATTAGCTGAATGTACACTCAGGACAATTGTAGTTCTAGCAGAAGGAAATGCAATAGCAGCAAGGAAGGAATTCAAGGCCACCTTTACAGATAAAGGCCACCATTCAGGGCTTTTCTGCAGGGCCAGGAGCCTTGGTACATCATAGGAACATAGGATATACAGCCCAGGGATAAGGAAATTGGCCCTCCAGGTCTTGCAGGACTACAACCAAAGGGGGTTTGAATCCAGAAATTGATATGATCCCTGTTGTGACCTCTGTGCTTAGGGGGCCAGGGAGCCAGCCAGAGCAGTACAGTCTACCTACCCCTGATGCAACTGTTCTGTTCTGAAGCATGTTGCTTTTGCCAACATCTTCTTTCTCCCTCTCACCTCCAGGGACCAGCAAGTACAGGAGACACAGCAAGGACAGTAAGGCCCAGCTCTGTGTAGGGCTTTCTCTCTCTGCTGCAGCAGTATGGAGAGTCAGACATTGCTGAGTTATGCCCAAATGTACAGTGGCATGACAATCAAGCTGTGTGCTTTCCAGTGGGCAAAGGACCTTGGGGCTGGATGTAAGCCAAACTAACAAACATGGATAGGCGAGACTGATGGGAACTGCGGTCCAAAACATTTAGATGGCACCAGTTTGGCAAGAGCTGGTTTATCATGGCATAAACTATCAGGAGAAAAAACCTCCAGATCTTGAAAGCTGTGCCCCTTTGATTGCTAATACTTACATCCTGAGCTTTTCATTTACATTAGCAGATAGACAGTTTTTAAAGTCTGCACATACCTATGAGTGGATGAGAAAGTAGCACAGGACTTCATATCCAGCGACGGGTCAGTCAGGTCAAGTTCAAATATTTCCAGGGAAGCACTGGTACTGAAGCTTGCATCTAACTGCTGAGCGGATGTACCTGCAGAGACATGTGAAACACCTTACTACTAATGTACTGTAAACATAACACTTGGGAAGCCCAAAACAACCTCACACACTTAAGGGAAGAGATAAAACTGAACACTGTTTTTAAAAAACTATTTTTAAAACACGCAAACACATCCTCATCAGATTTTGAATCTTTTTGCTGTTTGTGACATTACAAAACCTCCATTTTTATATATCAGTTGTGGAATTTTTCTTGCCCTTAATAACGTTGGGAATTGCCAAGGAAAAGAAAGGATTTTAGTGCACCACTGTATAGTGTGGTGCTGAAGCCCTGCACAAGCCCACTGACTCTATTAAGTCTGCAATCCTGTGCACACTTAACTGGGTTTGAGCCACATAGAGCAGAGTTCAATGAACTAAACAGGTTTACATACCTAGGAGTCTGATTCAATAGCTATGAAAGATAACTGGATTTGAAATGTACAGAGGCAATGTACCTCTAAATACCAGCTGCTAGGGCTAAACTAGAGACTAAGGCTGGTGCCTTCATGACGAGCTTATGAATACAAAGAGATACCAGCTGCTGTTGAGAAGATGAGCACAGATGGACGCTGGTCTCGTCCAGCAAAGCAAATCTCAAATTCACATTTAGCACAAGTTCAAGTTAAGTGTTGTAAGTTATTTGGAGACCTTTGGTCTCCAATTAACAAGTCTAATAAGTAACAGCGGGACGCGGGTGGCGCTGTGGGTAAAACCTCAGTGCCTAGGACTTGCCGATCGTATGGTCGGCGGTTCGAATCCCTGCGGCGGGATGAGCTCCCGTCGTTCGGTCCCAGCTCCTGCCCATCTAGCAGTTCGAAAGCACTCTTAAGTGCAAGTAGATAAATAGGTACCGCTTTATAGCGGGAAGGTAAAGGGCGTTTCCGTGTGTTGCTCTGGTGCTGGCTTGCCAGCTGCAGCTTCGTCACGCTGGCCACGTGACCTGGAAGTGTCTTCGGACGGCGCCGGCTCACGGCCTCTAGAGCGAGATGAGCACGCAACCCTAGAGTCGGACACGACTGGCCCGTACGGGCAGGGGTACCTTTACCTAATAAGTAACAACTACAACAACTTGAAAAAGCGAGAACAAAAGCCCCAAACAAATACAGGCAAGGGCTTTGATTTACTGGTAAAGTTTTTCTTTTTTGGCCTGTAATTTTTATTTTTTTTCTACATGCTATTCTCACCACCTTTCAGCATTCAGAAGGGCAATATTTTAATGAGGGCTCAAAAAGCGCTCAAAATCTCTAAGTGGCTGGCATCAGAACTAAAGTGCCATGTCTGCAGACATCTGAATTAATATTTCAGATGTAAGCATGCTAGTATCAGATTTCTAAATGACCAAGTGACTGAGATTTTCCTCAACTGGGAGCTTCAACTGAAGCCAAAAGGCTGGCTCTAAAGTGCCCCTATCCATAAAGGGCAGGAGTCCTACCACTTGCAGAGGAGTTTTGCTCATTGGACCTCTGGATCCAAAACATGATATTTTCACATTGCAATGAAATAATAACTCACCAGTAGCCAAGTAGATGGGGTGATGGTGAGATGGACTCCATGCCTGCATGGCAGTACGGTCTATCTCTTTTAGCTTCATCCTGCTGAGAGAGTACAATACACAGACAGCATCACTACAGGAGAAGGTGAGAAACTGGACAAAAATGAAGACTTCACACACTCTGCTCTTAACCCAAAACTGTTCGGAGGAGGCAATATTTAAATCCTTCTGATTGGAAGAATAAAAAATAAAATCCATGTCTGCGTCAAAGTAGTCTTCAGAATATCCACCAATACAGTGGTACCTCTACTTGCAAATGTGATCCATTTTGGGGTGCCGTTCGCACCCCGAAAAGTCCGTAAGTAGAGCGCGCTACTGCGCGTATGCAATAGATTGTTTCTGCGCATGCGCAAAGCGCGCAGATCACTTCTGCGCGTGCAGAGACCCAAAAGCAAACACTTCCAGGTTTGCAGTGTTCGTAACCTGAAAAGCCGCAATGTGAAGCAAACGTAACACGAGGTATGAATATATTAAGAAAATAAAATCCTAGACAAGTTTTAATCACAGTGGTGGCTCCTCGCTTGTGGAATGCTCTTCTTAGGGAGTTCATATTCTGTTCCAACTGCTCTGGCCCGAAGTCAGGTTGGGTCTGGAGTAAGCAAACTGTCTAAGCTGAAGGCTATAATGAAGCTCATAAATAAATAAATAAACACACCTAATCCTCACATGGCACTCTGGTATGAATGATATTTCTTCGCTGTCCTCCTCACAAACAGCTTCATTCAAAACCAGAAATTCTTGCATGGCTCAATACCAACAGGGCATGTGGCTCTGAAGCTCTATATATGAAACTGACAGTGACGTTTTCCTGTTCGTTTTTGATTAGCAGCGAGCTGCCAAACAAATTGTGGTTGGTTATGGTTTCTTAGAAAAAAGTTGAGTAGAAACCATGGTTTATGAAGTGAGCTTGTTTTAACAAACCATAGTTAACATTAACCACAGTTTAAGGTTCAGATAGAATGCTAAACTGTGGTTAAGCAAAGGCAGAAGCAAGAGCTTGCAGATTCCTTCTAGTGGCTGTACCAGGTGACACAACATCAAATGAGCATTAAAACACTGTAAATAAAGGTTTTTGTTAATGTAACCTGTTCTGTGAACGTAACCCCTGCATAAGTGGGGAGACACCTTTATGAGAAAGGGGATTTTGACTTAAACTTCAGGAAGAACTTTCTGAGAGTTAAGAGCTGTTTGATAGTGGAACGGACTCGTTTGGGAGGTTGTAGACTCCCTTAGCTGGAGGTTTTTAAACAGAGGTTGGGTGACCACCAGAGATGGATGCTTTAGTTGAGATTTCTGCACTGAAGTGGGTTGGATTAAGATGACCCTCATGGTCCCTTTCAACGCTATGATTCTATAGAATGCTGGCATGCACTCATTTATAAGAAGAAACTGCAATCAAGTTCTGGAATACCGTTATCCAAAATTCCACCTCCAGACCTCAACCTAAGTGCCAGCGAAAAGTGGTTTCCGGCTGTAATGTTTTAGGAGATATGGAAAAAAAGGATTATAAATGGGTTAAAGTTTTATGGTAAGGATTTGCTGAACCAACAAATTGAATTGGAATACAAAGAAGGGAAGTACGAGGAGGTCAGAGGAAATAAGGATATGGAAGTTATATTACTGAAAATTGATGTGTGTTTTTAATTGTTTATTATTTTGTATGTTTATTTTTGTATGTTGTGTATGTCTTGTATGTTGTATGTTTATATCCTAAAAATTTTCAATAAATATCTTTAAAAAAAAAAAGTGCCAGCGAAAAGGACAACGTGGCCCTCACTTCGATGGCCAACTGCCTAGAATTTTGTTCCAACCACAGCTTCCTCTTAAAACGCTTTAGCTAAAACCTTAAACTGGAACTGTGTGATCATGCCACAAAAGCTTTAATTAGAACTAGAAACAAGCTAAAAGAAGAAAGTGTAAAGCAGAAAGTACCGCAAAACTTTCAGATAAGCATCTCTCAAGAAAGTACTTTCGAGGATTATTTGCCAACTGCTCAAACTGATATCATCAATGTTGAGTCTCCCTACTCCTTTTTGCTGTCTCCTAACCAGAAACCCTATAATTCTTATAGGAGCACAGCATGGAAGGATTAATATTTTAAAAACTACGTCTTGTGTGAATGTAGTCTCAGCAACAGCCTTTTTCCATAGCAAGGAAACTGAAGTGACTGTACCCCAACTGTGGAATGCTCTGACCACAGAAGCTCATCTAGTGCCCATGTTGTGGTCTTCTTGGTACCTGGTGAACAAACTTTTGATTTTCCCTTGCTTTTCACTACTGGTGCCTTTTCAATACTGTGTACCAACGCTGTTCTCTGTGATTGTTTTTTTTAAAGACAACAAAGGCTAATCTCTCGCTCAGTGTTAGATATTCCCTGGGTACAAAGTTGGCAACTGACATCTCCATCGAGCCAGTTTAAAAACCTCTGTCTCAGTCCATCGTTAATTCCATTTCCATTGTATGAATTTCTCCTTCTTGCACAAAGGGACAAGTGAACTGTTGTAAGAGCAAGCTAAAAGTCAAGCAATGTAGTTGAGATCATAGAATTGTAGAATTGTAGCACTGTCTTATATATCTGTGTTTCTGACATTGCTCTAGCTCATTTGTCCAGCTTCTGCTGGTTTAAACATCGTACATGTTGTGCGTAATCTATCAAAATCCTGTGTGCTCTTATGCTAAGAAAGTTGAGGCAATACAATATGTTATGTGTTCTCTGGTACCAATCCTGCAACAGCTAACCATACCACTTCTTCATTTTAAGTACCGTACAGCTTTTAAAGTCACACTTCCTGAAACGAAGAATTTTCAACAAATCATTCAACAGGAATCTAGGCGTGAGTTGCAGCACTAGTCTATACAGTGAAAATGGAAGTTGATCTGGAGCCAATAAAGAAATATCCTTTTGAAGCATCTTAAATATTCACTTTTCTTTAATAGTGACTGTTCCTAATTCTGCACATGCCCGCTTCTTCTTCAACTTGTGCATGGACAGCCAGTATGCTGCCTTTATTTGGGTGTTAGATTATGACAGGCCAGGGTTCAAATCTCCATTCAGTCATGAAGCTCCCTGGGTGAGCAGCCTAAACGACCTCACAGGCTTGTTGTTAAAATACAGTGGGGAAGTCAAGAACCATGCCCACTACCTTGAGCTTCTTGGAGGAAGGATTGTGTATAAAAACAATAAATAAATAAAATATTACTTTTGTCCGCTTAGTGCTGGACAAATTACAAGTCCTCCAAAGAATTCAGAAAAATAATACAGTACTGGAGAGATATTTCCATTGCTGAACTTTCAAAGTATCACTGCAGCCTTGTCTCCTGCTAGTCCTAGAGATACAAAGGAGTTTACAACCTTCCACGGTGTCCAGCTACAAAGAAAGCTATTGCTTGGCACTGTAACCTTTGATACTAACACAGCACCAAAGGAAGTGCTGCCTCTCATTAAGAGAGATTAATAGGAAAAAGGGACCCAAGGTTACTGGTATCTCTTGAAATCTGTAGTCTTCAAACTTTGCAGACTTGGAACCTGCCTTTAATCCAAACATGCATTTGGGAACCCATTTGTTAATTTTTAATCATCTATTTGTATGGCAGTAACACTGCTGTTGTGACCCAACCTAGCTCAAGCTTGCAACTCAGTACTGGATCCCAATTTACCAGTTGAAGATCACTGATAAGCCACCATGGTTAAGAAGCAGATGTTTCCTAAGAATATACAAGTCTGCATGCAAACCCTCTTGCTACCAACTGCAAATACAAAATCAATGGCACATACGCAAGATTACACTCTTGTTGTTCCATGGTAATTAATCCAAAACTAACAAGACTCCTAATTTTTGTATTAACATACATTACGGTCTGCCATTCAACAACTTAACACTGAAATGTGTGTATATCTGTGATATTACTAGCAGCCTCATATCCAAAAAACTGCAGCTTGATTCAAAATGGTATCCTACTGTATCCAAACATAGATGAGAACATGCTGCTTGACCCAGGAACCACTGTGCAAAATTTGATTACAATACTGTATCATAAAAGATGTCCAAACTCATACAGAAAAACAACTTTCCAAAATTCACTGTAGGTAGCAATGAACATTTAGCCATTTGATCACTAGCCTTATCTTTGGTGTGCCCTCCAAGGGTGGTAGATATTCTAAATTAAGTGGTCCTAAATAAAAGTGCCACTTTGTGTACAAACAGTAGGAAAACTCTTCTGGGTAGAAAATATCAGTGACACGCTCAAGATCGCTTAGAGATTTTAAACACAATAATCAACTGACTCTACACCTTCCAGTATGTATTTCAAGACAATCGGAGAATAGGCTAAAACTTAAATCTGAAGGTCTTTGTCATGGTACACTAGCTGTAGAAGGCGGCACTTTATGCAATATTTCAGGGGTGGCCAACTCCCACTTCACCCCCTTTGATTTCCTTAACTTAGATTTCCCCTAAAAGCTCAAAAATCTTTGACTTCCCAAAATAAGCTCAACGACTTTGGTCAATGCAGTGGGTTGATCACCGCCAGTTTTTTTTTATAGTGGAAGTAGATCGAAGTCTCTTGGAAGTTGGAAAAGCCTGCAATATTTCAATGCGTGCTTAGCTGTTGAAGCCAGGATCCTAATTTTCAAATATGGAACTAGGGAAGGGAGCAGCAGCTCCTTCAGGTGTATGAATGCAAAAAATATTGATGCAACAGTATGATTTTGCTGATATGCGAGTTCTCCAACCCAAAACTTGTGCATGCCTAGAAACAAGAAAGCGGAAAGGCCCGGAAAGGCTAAACTCGGGTCGATCCTCGAGGGGTTTGGAAAACCCAATGCTCCCTTGAGGGGGGAGCGAAGGTGCCCCCCCCAAGCCGATGCAACAAAAGGGCCGCAGTGCTAAAAATGCAGGCAGGACGAAATCCCATTATGTATTTGCATCTCCGAAAAAGTGGGGAGGGAGAAGCCTCTTCTTTAAAAGCACCACGCCTAAACCGGGAGCCCCCGCTTTTTGCAAAAAAATAAACGAGGAGGGTGGGCGAAGTGGATCCCTCGCCCCCTTTCTCGGCCGCCTCGCAACGCCAAGTTAATGGCTGCAATCCTAGGAAAGACGAGTCGCCAGGATGCGGCGCAAAACGAGAGCTGGGCCGAGTTTAAAGGGAAGGCTGGCTGGGACCCCCAACCCGCCGCCGCCGCCCGCCCTTCGGTCTCCCGAGCTCCTCTCACCTGCTCGCCGGTCTCCCTCGGCCAGGAAAGTCAAGGCTGGGCTGCGGCCTCCTCCTCCGCCCGCAGGGCCCCAAGCTCCAACCCGCTCGGGCTTCAACGTGGCAGCCGGAGCACCGCCTCCATGCCGCCGGCTTCCGGGACGAAGTGGCACCCGCCCGCCGCTGGGGCTGGGGCTGGGGCTGGGCCTGCTTGGGGGAGGGAGGAAGAGGAGGAGGAAGCCGGCAAAGGGCCGCTCGCCACGCCGCCGCCTCTGAGGGGAGAAGCCGCCACGGTGGACGCGCGCCGGGGGTCGGCTAGGCCGGAGGGGCTCCAAGTTTCTGCACTGGCTTTCGGAATAAAGATTTGCTTGCGGCAAGCCGAGGGTTTATATATATAAATATATACACACACACACTCTGAGTCTGTGTGTGTGTGTGTGTGTGTGTGTGTGTATACACAGTATATATAGATGTGTGTGTGTGCGCGCATATATATATATATATATATATACACACACACACACACACACACACACACACACAGACACAGATAAACATCCTCAGAGTATATATATAAAAAACACCCTCGGCTCGCTGCAAGCAAATCTTATATATTAAAGTATATATTACATACTTTTATATATAGGGTGGATTTGATTTAAATCCAATCGATTTAAATCACTAGTCAGTAAGACTTGATTCAAATCTCTCTCCTTTTTACAGAAAGACTCATTCTTGCTGGTATCACAATATTTACAACCAGAGGAAGGTTTCATTTTTGGAATAATAAAATTTCAGAGTAGTTTTTACAGTTCTATCAAAAATTACTGATTTGGTTATACTATTAGAAATACATGGACAGATAATTATGAAATTATTGTGAGGTTTAATGAGTTAACTTTATATTTGGGCAACTTTTCCGCTGTACTTTATTGGAAGGAGAAAATATATCATTTCCTTAATAACAATTTAAAGGATTTTAGATTTAACTAAAATGATAACATTGTAGCATATGTAGCCATGGTTGTTAACTGTTGTTGTTAACTGATGTGGTTAAATGATTAAAAAAAAAAAACACTTGTAGACTGAGTTTTAGCACACACGAAAAACATAAAACAAATCCTTATTTCCTGATGAATAGCCTTTGGACTATAATGTAACTTAAATAGAAAACTATCTTTAGAAAGATTTTTCCTCCAAAAGCATTTTATTAAAAAAAAAATCCAATTTAAACAAATAATAATAATCATTGATTTTTATCCACCCTGATATGCTCTGATAGAAGCCACTCCTAGCAGTGCTCAATTTATAGCACAGAACAAAACTGCTTTGTAATACTGACCCTGGGGGGCAAAGCCTCCAACATTTCTTCTTTGAAATATCATCATCATATTTATACCCCATGCATCTGACTGGGTTGCCCCAGCCACACTGGGCAGCTTTCCAGCAGCTATAAAAAATATAATAAAACACAAAACCTTAAAATACTTCCTTCTACAGAGCTGCCTTCAGATAGCTCGGGGGTTGCATAACTCCATACCTTCCAGCATTTTTCCTGTGAAAATTAGGGACACCCTAAAGGAAATCAGGACATTCTGGGATCAGAATCAGAAACCGTGACAGCTTCTGTAAATCCGGGACTGTCCCTGGGAAACGGGGAACTTGGAGGGTCTGCGATGCAGCAAAATAAAGAACAAGAATCATTCCCGAAATATAAACGAGCCTCTTAAATACATACTTAAGTATGTATACAAACTCCCTAAGAGGTGTGAGCTCACTTTTGCCTGGTAATCTCATTTATTTTCTGTCTAATTTGAGATAAACTCATTTCCTCTTATCACAATGTTTCTTATCTTATGTTTCTGAGTTGAGATCCCTGCTCACAACCCTATGTCATGGAGAACTCTAGAATAGCCAATGCTCTTGAGAGGTGTGGATACTGTTCCTGGTTTTACATCCAAAAATTTTATTTTGATATTATACTATACAGTATATTATATTATATTATGCTAAACTATACAGTTGCCATCCTCTCATCCCACACCCTTTGAGAACCATTGCTCTAGGTGATGGGGAGTGTTCATGGCGTTTTATATAGATGTACTGTACAGTGGTACCTCTGGTTACGTAATTAATACGTTCCGGAGGTCTGTTCTTAACCTGAAACTGTTCTTAACCTGAAGCACCACTTTAGCTAATGGGGCCTCCCGCTGCTGCCGCCCTGCTGGAGCATGATTTCTGTTCTCATCCTGAAGCAAAGTTCTTAACCCGAGGTACTATTTCTGGGTTAGCGGAGTCTGTAACCTGAAGCGTTTGTAACCTGAAGCGTATGTAACCCGAGGTACCACTGTATATCAAAACCTCTGCACATGTGCAGAGTGCATTTACTTCCCCACTGCAGCTAGTTTAGAAGAGCGCTGCTGAATGGGGCAAAGGCCTAGCCCAACACTGCTTTCGAATGTCTGTGCCTCAGGGAACCGCATAAGCAGACCGTTAAGGCAGCCAGGCACAGCTAAAGACCCTGGACTTTAATGTTTATTTAGAATCACAGTATCTGATATACTAGGCTGACTGGTTTGGCCAGGAGTTTGAACTTCAGTCCAACACTGCAGAGGGTGTGCAATGGAGTCTGAACTCAGTGCACATAATTTGCACATTTAAGTTATCTTTCAGGAGGCAGCCTTTTATGTGGGGTTGGAGGGGAGGAGACACTGCTCTTCTGACAGATATATAAAGTTTGTGTTCAGGTGTGCAGGTCTAATTAACAGCAGACTAGTGTTGTTTTTTGTTTTAAGTAGTTTGCCACTGATACACTTCCAGATATAGGTAGGTAGCCGTGTTGGTTTGCTGTAGTCAAAACAAAACAAAAAAATTCCTTTCAGTAGCACCTTAGAAACCAACTAAGTTTGTTATTGGTATGAGCTTTCGTGTGCATGCCTCGTGTGTGTATCTGAAGAAGTGTGCATGCACACGAAAGCTCATACCAATAACAAACTTAGTTGGTCTCTAAGGTGCTACTGGAAGGAATTTTGTTTTGTTGATACAATTTCGACACACTTGTGGCTGAAATCCTATGAATGAAAACTTAAGTTGCACTGAACTTCTGTTAAAACATGACTAGCGTAGGAGTCTCACTCTTACCCTTTTCCCAAGGCTGCATATATAATCTTTAGCAGGAACAGACATGTGACACTTGCATTTTTCCATTTACCGTATTTTTCGCCGCATAGGACGCATCAAGTTTTTTTGGGGGGGAAATAAAGAAAAAAAAATTATTTCCCCCCCAGGCGCTTGTGGGGCAGGCAGCGGGAGAAGCGCTCTTCTCCCCGTCTCCCACCTTCAGATCAGGTCTGGGGACAGCGGGGAGACGCTCTGCGTCTCCCCGCTGTCCCTGGAGCTTGTGGGGCAGGCAGCGGGGAGAAGCGCTCTTCTCCCTGCCGCCCGCCTTGAGATCAGGTCCGGGGACAGCCTGGAGACGCGCTGCGTCTCCCTGCTGTCCCCGGAGTGGTGGGGCAGGCAGCGGGGAGAAGCGCTCTTCTCCCCGCCGCCCGCCTCCAAACCACTTCGGGAGACAGCGGGATGGCGGCGTTCCGCCTCCCTCTGTCCCCCGACCTTGTGGGGCTGGCGCTGGGGCTCTCCTGAAGCCTGGAGAGCGAGAGGGGTCGGTGCGCACCAACCCCTCTCGCTCTCCAGGCTTCAGTGAAAGCCTGCATTCGCCCCATAGGACGCACCCACATTTCCCCTTCATTTTTGGAGGGGAAAAAGTGCGTCCTATAGGCCGAAAAATACGGTACATGAAATGTTGGTAGCTCAGAGGATCCCATGCTAGACTTCTGAAATAGCTACTCCAGGATTCATATAAAAGCCACCACAAGGTGTTTTCATTTACTAGGAGCTTTGGCATCAATTTTGAACCTGATCATGAGTATAGCATCCCATTTCCCACAGTAACCAAGAGGAACCCCACAAACAAGACACCAATCTGTGAGACTCTTATCCAATCACTAAATTTACTCAGAATCCATTTTCAGTAGATAAGCAGTCATTTCTTTACTTACACAGATGTGAGTTTCAAATACCTTGAATTACAAAGATTAGGCCAACATACGTGTTCAGTTCAGTTCCCTGCTGAAACATTGTTTCAACAAGCCTACTCAGTCCTATAATTTAGTTATACAAATATTTGTATGACTCTAACTCTGATTATGGTTTTATGTATATTTGTTTTTCAATATACATTGTGGATTTTAGCTACCTTTTATCTACAATACTATTTGTGTATCATGTGGAAAGCTCTCTGAACAGGCCGCCTTTAAATCTGCTAAATAATAGACAAAGAAATAAACATTTATAGAAAGTACAAAAAATATCCAGAATCCACAGCTGGGCAAAGCATTGCATTCTGACGAATTCTGTACTTTTTTTTCCGTTCCCCATGTCCTTGTGTACCATCATACCACACTTTAATGGTGATACCACCCAACCGTACATATTTCAGATTCTTGCAAGTACTTTGAATACATGATCTAACCTATTTGCCAGTTCCACAGCTGGGATATTAGTAAAACTTATTTAATAAAGTTTAGAATGCTAGTTCTGCTTCCTAGGCACAAACTAGAAATCAATCCACAAGGCTTCATTGAAGGTCAAAGTATTTATTTATATCAATACAAAAGGAAAATCAGTATACAAAATGTGTCTTACAGAGATTGGTCAAAAGTCATACTTTTATAATGATTTCCCCTTTTCCATTTGGTCCAGATTTTATTATGTTCATCCCACGCTTTCTAGACATGGGCCTGAGAGGCTCTTCTTTTATTTTTATAAGTTTTTTTTGCATTTTCAATTTTACATACAATAAGCAAAAGAAAAATAAACACAATAAAAACATAAAATCCCCTTTGAGTTCCCTCCCCGCCCCTCTTTGTGGATCCTCATCTAATGATTTTCCCTCTGCATCTCTTCTGTAACTCTATTATTATAAATCCTTTGCCAATCCATAGTTCAATTTTTTACTACAGGTTTTCTGTCAAACCTACCAATGTATGTAATTGTTCACAATAATTTTTCAAGTAAGTTACAAACTTTCCCCATTATTTATTAAAGCCAGCCTCTTCCTGGTTTCTAATTCTTCCTGCAAGTTTTGCCATTTCAGCAGAATTCATCAATTTTATCTGCCACTCTTCCTTAGTCAGAATTGTGACCTTTCCATCTCTGGATATTTCCCCTTTTTTCCTTGGGCATTTATCCACTCGATCCTCCACACAAGTGAATAATATCACAGAAATCAAGACAGCACATAGCCAAACCACCCAAAAAGCCAGCAGGAATTCATATTTTTCTCAAGACACTTAGGAAGAAACACTCAAGACACACACAGGAAACGGCTTTTAATTAGTAAAATTAGTAATTTTAAGAGCTCAGGACTTAATTTTGGACACAACCGTTAAAAATGAACTTCCCTCTCTAGCATGCTCACTGTGATACACCCCTATCTGTCTTTTAAAAAATACTGGGAGGTGGGAGAATAAATAAAAGCACATTATGCAATTCTACTGCTGAAGTTAAACTGCTTATATGGGAAAGCTATATGGGAACTATACATACACTGTTCCAAATACTTAAGAGAGCAGGGTACAAACGCTATATAACATGCACATATCATAGCTGTCAAGTGTCCCTTATTTGAAGGGACAGCCCCTTATTCCAGCGCCATGTCCTGCTGCTGTCCCTTATTGATGGATGTCCCTTAAATTTCAAAGGAAGCAGCTCCTCTCCCTCCCTCCCTGCCGGCCAGGGAGGAGGGAGGCTCACCCAATAAGTCTAAGAACGACTGGGGGGGGGGGTGTGTGGAGCTTGCATGCCTTGTATTTTTTTGCATGTGCTGCTGCAAACTTTGCAGTGCAAAGCCAGGCCGGGGAGCCATCTTAAGTTGAGGCTGCATAGGCCTTGTGGTGCATGTGATTCAGATTCTATTCAGTTGAACTTCTGGTTACAAAGTTGGTTGGACAGTGTTCTTGAAGCTACCAGCATGAGTTTGACCAGACTGCAGGACAGGAAGACTGGAGTCCCTGGAATGGGTGAGGCTGAAGGTCCCTTATTTTCAAGGCTGCTGGTCCCTTATTTTCAAATCTGTAAGTTGACAGCTATGGCACATATCTAAAAAACTTTCTGTGTGTGTCAACTATGCCCAAAATCTAGAATATTTACTGGAGCTGATTTGCACAATATTTTCTATCCATCTGAGCAAACCTAACAGTACATGTTCACATGGACACCATGTTTTAATAGGAAAACAAATACAGTATGATCACAGCAGTACCTTTTTCAGCTACCCTAGACCACAGGATTGTAGAATGACAAACGATGCCCCCCTACAACTCAGATCTACTTGTATGGACAAGAGGTTCATGAGTATTAGCTCTTAATTTCGCCATTTTCACAAATGCTTTAAATCTTACCTGATTATCCTGGAAGATTCTTTATGCCTGAAAGCAGGAAAATGAATTCTAATTAAGTAAATATCAAAAGATAGCTAGAGATATAGAAAATACAATGTTCAAGAATCTGAAATGTTACTTTAAATCCTGTGTCCTCATCTTCAAGAATAGTAATCACAGCAAATCATGATGTGAACAGCAAAAAAAGGTTTAATCACTGGACACCAGGCAAGTACTACCAGAAATGAAAAATAAACCTACAATACTGATGTTGAATCTACATGAAATCATGTTCAATTTGGGAGCTTTTTTAAAAAGTAGATTCCACACATTTTAAGGATACTTTGTACTAAAACTTCCAAAAATCAACAAGGAAAATGAACATTTTTTATGACACTGGCAAAAACAAGTCCTCAAAATATAAAAGTACAAAACCTATGCCAAATGATGTTCAGAGCAACAGTCATACCTCAAGACTTTTGGGACTCCTTGCTGTCATGAAGTCCCTATCTCTGGAAAAAGCAATTCTCCTTTCCCTCTGCAACACAAAAAAGGGCACATAAAACACATATTAAGACTACCTGCAAGTCTTATCAGAAGTGGGGGTCACCTTCAAGCAACATTAAAGAGGTCTCGCTGCTGCCTCCACTGTACTGAATAACCAGGAGCACTAATATTCCAGTATTGAGTTCTGTCTTAGGAAGTTATTGCTTCCTGGCTATGAACATTGCCCGGCAATTTGTGCCAAGTACCGTAATTTCTTCCAGCCAGATGGGCGGGGTATAAATAATAACTTATAAATAAATGACAAATTATGATGATGATTATTCCTAACTTGTGTCTCCTGTTGCAACAAAGGCAAAATTTGAAGGATTGGGGTGGAGGGGAGTTACGAGTTATGACAAGAAAGCAACCACAGTACGTACTAAAGAGACTCTCCCTTAACCAGAAGAAATGGACCCACCTCATCACTGTGAAAAGTTCCATTCAAGCCTAAAGGTCTGGAAAAGAATACAGAAAACGGAGTGGGGGTCCCCAGCTTCCCCCAATAAATTGGAAAAAATTGTTTTGGGTACCCACCCCCGGCAATTTTTCAAGTGCCTCCCACTAAACTCCAAATTAGTAGCAATTAAATACATTTAAATGTATTTAAATTAATACATTCAATTTTAAATTAAATACATTTAAAGGGGGAAGTGGAAAATAACAACAGTAGTCATAATAATCGTCCGCCCACGCCGTTAAATGAACCTAAGCACAAAGCTACTGCAAACCCCTCATATTCTACGCAGAGACACGCACTCCACCAAGGACGAAACCCGAAAGGAATTGAATTGCCAAAGCACGCGGGTATAGCCAAACTGACGCCTAGCGCGGCCGTGCTCTCATTGGCTCTTAGCCGTACGCTGCTTTTGATTGGGTCCTGACATCCTCTTCCGCTTCCGGTACGCGGGTCCATTACGTTTTCGGAATGATAGAAAGGAAACGCAACCAATCGGAACTACAGAGCCTTAATGAAGAACTCACCAATGAGAAGAACGGTTTTATATATACACGAAGATGGAGCGCGAGCCAATCAGAAAGGGCTTCAGGCCAGGAAGGGGAGCCAATAAGGATAACGGAATCCGCGATGGCGGCGGTTTGAACGGCCTTTCAACCAACGGTGGCGAGCACGTAGAGCTACGAAACATGTAGACCTGCGTGCACGTTCCTCCTTGACGCAGGCGGTTTGCGAAACCCACCCGTGCTTTCCGTTCGATAGGGCTGTCACTACAAAGATGCCGAGCCCTAGAGCGACGCCGCTCTGAGCCCAGCGTGAGGGAGCGGGGAAAACTATTATTATAAGAAGTCTATGACCTGAGAATGGGGGACGAGGAGGACGGGAAGGAGCCGCGAGTGCTGCAGATGGTTTGGGCAGATGAGACAGATAAGAACTGTTTTACGTTTGTGCTTCACAATGAGGACCACATCCTTGGTAACTCCCTTCGATACATTGCACACTTTGTCCACTTTTCTGAACCTGGTCCTTGTAGAATTGGAAGCCTGCAACGTTCGACTTCAAATCCTCTCCCTGCAGCCTAAGCCAGCCTCCCTTAGCAGCCACTATTGTAAGAGACCCCTTCTTTGTTAATGTACCCCAGGCCCACTCTTTTCAGGGTTAATCATGACCGTTACAGATTAGGGAGGCTGCTGTGTCTTCCCAAGGAAGCTGGAGTCGACACTGGGGTGTCTTCCTAATGGGAGACACCTGATACAGTTGCAAATAGCCCAGGCATTTGGGGGAGTCCATGAATTATTGCCACTTTGCTCTCCATTATGGGTGGGGTTAGGGAGGGTAGAGGGGATAATGTCCGAGCGATGGAGAAGGGAAGGGAATTTGTGAAGCGTCACGGACACCGATCCGTTCACCACCATGTCTTTGTAATGCTTGTATAGTTGGCGTTAATGCTCACAGCTTTTTTAAAAATTCTGGAGGTTCTGGTAACCTGTGGTGTATTATTTTATTTTCTATTTTCTGTGACCTTTCTTTTCCCCTCCATCCCTTACCATGTCTCTTCCCACTATGCACAGATTTACTTAACCTGCAAACTCCTTAGTGTGGTCTGTGGGGAATGTAAAAGTTGGAATCACATCAATAAACACTTTTAACTTCCAAACAAAAACAAAAAACTTCCTTCGATACATGATCATGAAAAACCCTGAAGCATCACCCATCCTTCTGAAAGAAAAATATGAATTCCTGCTGGATTTTTGGGTGGTTTGGATATTTGCTGTCTTGATTTCTGTGATATTATTCACTTGTGTGGAGGATCGGGTGGATAAATGCCCAAGGAAAAAAGGGGACATATCCAGAGATGGAAGGAAGTCACAATTCCGATTAAGGAAGAATGGCAGACAAAATTGATGAATTCTGCTGAAATGGCAAAACTTACAGGAAGAATTAGAAACCAAGAAGAGGCTGGCTTTAATAAATAATGGGGAGTTTATAACTTACTTGAAAAATTACTGTAAACAATTACATTCATTGGTAGGTTTGACAGAAAACCTGTAGTAAAATAAACCTCCGCATCCAGACCAAAGGAGGCCTACCGGCTGTCAATATACTGTATTCCAGAAGGGGCTGGAGGATCTCATGGGTGTCTGCCAGCATGTCCTCAGCAAATTTGAGGCAAGCATGGAAGAGTACAATGCCCAGAAGGATGAGACTATGGAGGAAGCATAGTCTTGAGTTCCAATCTGTTGTTCAGACCTGGCCGCAGAACTTAGTCTGCTTTGGTTGTTCTGATGGATAATAATATCTGGGCGGCTTCCAACAAAGATTAAAAATACATTAAAATGTCACACATTAAAAACTTCCCTGAACAGGGCTGCCTTCAGATGTCTTCTAAATGTCAGGTAGTTGTTCTTCTCTTTGACATCTGGCGGGAGGGCGTTCCACAGGACGGGTGCCACCACTGAGAAGGCCCTCTGCCTGGTTCCCTGTAACTTAGCTTCTTGCTATGAGGAAACCGCCAGAAGGCCCTCGGCGCTGGACCTCAGTGTCCAGACAGAACGATGGAGGTGGAGACGCTCCTTCAGGTATACTGGGCCGAGGCCTTTTAGGGCTTTAAAGTTCAACACCAACACTTTGAATTGTGCTCGGAAATGTCCTGGGAGCCAATGTAGGTCTTTCAAGACCGGTGTTATGTGGTCTCGGCGGCCGCTCCCAATCACCAGTCTAGCTGCCGCATTCTGGATTAGTTGTAGTTTCTGGGTCACCTTCAAAGGTAGCCCCACGTAGAGCGCATTGCAGTAGTCCAAGCAGAAGGATGTCCTTTGCAGAGTGTGGGACGGGGAGTGTGACCTTGCTCCTGCTTCTTGTTATCTCATTGGCATTTGATGCCGTTAACCATGGTATCCTCCTGGACAGGCTCAAGCAAATGTGATTTGGGGGCAGCGGTTCCAACCGTGTCTTCAGGACAGAGTCTGACATTGGAAGGGTGCCTTTTGAACTGGAAGCTGCAGTTATTGCAGAATGCTGCAGCATCACAATCAAGCAGTCTATAAATTTCATTAAATAAGTAAATAATGGCACCACCATGACTTAAATTGGATTGTCTTCTTGTGGGAACGGGGTGGGGTTGAGAAGGAAAGTGTCGAGTTGCAGCTCGGCATCCAGGGAAAAATCAGTCTCACACCAAGATAGGTTCCGAAATATGGCTGCTTTTAGGGCTAATGCAGCACAGCTTTTATTGTGTGAAATCAGAAAGATACAAGCCAAGGAAAGATACAAAATACAAGCCAAGCAATTTGTTCTAGCCAGTAGATAAAGACCTTCGTACTAGACCGTGCGAGCGATCAGGCCATGCTACGTTAGCCAATCATATAGGACAGCACGAGCTGTTCACGCGCTGTTCATGCTCCAAGGATGCTTCTAGCTATGAGATCACCCTGCAACAATAAGAACTTTGCTCATGCTCTCATATACAAGCAATCATTTTCCCACAGGAAAGGGTCTTGTTTTTTATGGACTAAAGTTTTCCCCCCTAATAAACATTGGATGTCCAGGAAGGAAGCAGTGTGACCTAGTGGCTACGGTTTCCGACTCTGATCCTGGGAGACCAGGGCTTGAATTCCCATGAAAGCTCCCTGTGTGTACTACCTGGAGGTGGCGCCAGCCAATGCCTCTCTCGGCCTGTCCTCCCTCACAAGGCTATTGTGGGAGATCAAATGAGATGCCTTGTTTACACAGCGCTACTTTCATGTCCGTGTAGTATTTGGGGCAGGAGCACTTCCTGCTTATTAGGGCTTGCTTCCACATGATAGTGCAATGAAAATCAGTGATTAAGTTAGTAGAATGACTTTTCTCTAAAAACTTTCCATTCCTGGACAATCGAGCCAATGTTTACGAAGCACTGGGAGCTGCTGCACGCAAGACTGGCTGTGCAGTCGAGTTGTGGACTTAAGAAACTGGAGAGGACGTTGATGGGTCTTCCCATTGGGAAGAGGCCGAATTCTTGGCTAAAATTCTGAGGGGAAATGCAATTAGAATAAATGTGTGCCCTTTCCTAACAACTTACAGCCTTCTTTCTCCCGTTACCTTGCAACATGGCTGTTTGTAAAAGTGCATGAAGTTATGAAGCTATCACAGCATGCTTACCTCTGAGGACTACACAAAACAGCCTAGTTTTAATGATGTTGTCCATTCCTGTTTTATATCCTCAGCCCTGTAGTAACATCAGTTTTCAATGACATAAGAAAACAGCAGCAGCATCTTCATTCACCTTCTGCTGAGTTGAGGCCTGTGCCAAAGCACACCAGTATTGCCCAATGTTGATGGCGAGTGTTGCTCTCACGAACCATCTGGAGTGGGATATTAATAATAATAATTTATTACTTGCATCCTGTCCATCTGACTAGGTTGTCCCAGCCGCTCTGGGTGGCTTCCAACAGAATATATAAAACACACGATGAAACAACAGACATTAAAAGCTTCTTGATCCAGGTCTGCCTTCAGATGTCTATGGAAAGTCATGTAATTGTTTATCTATTTGACATCTGATAGGAGGGTCAAGCGAAATGCCATGGTTTTGCAATGTTGTAAAGCGAGAAGGAACATGACTTGCCAGTGAATTATGGGGAACAAATGATGAATCAAATAAAACCAAGGCTATGTCCTGTTCAACAGGGAAAATGGGAAAGTGTATGGGAAGAGGACAGCTGGGGAGGAAAGAGAACAAATTCTGCATTGGACATATTGAGGATTTAAGATGATAAAGCATTTTAAGCTCGGACAAATTCCTCTCAAGGAAATTGCCTCATTAATGCTAATAAAACCTGGTAATAATGAGGAATGTAAAGGTTCTTATCAAAGAAAAAAGTGCAAACATTCACGTGTACAGAATAGTATAAACTTTTTATTTTTTTTTCTTTGTGATTTATCTGACATTTGTTTTTACAATATAGAAAAGTGTATTCTTTGAATAGGTCTAGTAAATATAAATTTCAATCTATTTTAGATGTAAACCAGAACTAGAAAATTAATCCCCGACACCCTCCCCTCTCAAAATCTGCTGACAATGGGTATGATACAAAAGCATTCCAGCTGGGCATTTTCCAATCATGCCACAAATGCAGGAGAAACACTAATTTGGAGACGTTGTACTGCACGAGTGTTTCGTAGATTCCTCCCAGTATCTTGATGTTAATTTTAACTAACTTGTTCAGCAGTTTCATGCAGGGAACCATGTTCAAAAACACAAAAGCAGGAGTAAGAAGACGGGAAGAACCAAGCTAAATACAGGAAAGAGCTTGTTCTAAAGGGGGGGGGAGGGAGTGGGGGACAGAAAAGTACATCTTTGATTGCACCTTCTTCATATCTTTTACACGCAATTCCATCATACATAATCTACAACCGGAATCCAAACTTCACAAAAGGTTTTCTGCACACTTATAAATACACATCACAAAAGGTGCAAGTTAGAATAAGACACAAGAGTATGTACAAAATTAAACACATATTTAGTTCTAGATCAAAGTATGCATGTTCAAAAAAATAACTTGATCAAGTATTATTTTATCCACTTACACTAATTTACATTTATACATCTCTTATCATATGGACACTTATGGAATTAGTAAAAAGGTGAGCTTCACCATCTACTCTGAAAAGGTAACACACTGACTTTTGACTCCAAGTCAAGAGTTCTACTCATAAAACAATTCTGGTAAAAGGAAAAACAGCTTCCCTTTCAGGGTTGAGTGTACGTATATGCCAGCCTGCTATGTGTATACATACACAGTTACAAAACAAAATATATATGTACAGTTCTATGCTGTCCCTTTGGGGGTAAAGAACTGAAGTAATACAGAGCAGACTAAGATAATAGCAAGTGCTTGCTAATTCAAGCATGAGATTTATATCCATTCATGAAACTTAGAATGATTGAATCATTTGCTGCATTAGAAAACCATGCAAGTGTGTTTAGCAATTTAATATTTTTTACAAAGGCTTTCGCTTTGAAGCATCTCCACCCAAAATAATGCTATTTCATGGGGGGTGGGGTGGAGTGGGGGTTCTGTTCCACCAAGGAATTATGAGGTTTAGCTTTGTCTTACTAGGACGTGTCAGCCACTGCACTGCTAAAACATACTTTTTAATAAGTAAGCTAAAACTTGAGGCGTATACAAAAACAGAAACAAAATGACACAGTGAGTGGCAAGGCAGATGCAGTTTACTTCGGATAAATTTCTGAATGGAAAGCTCCTTTGTCTGATGCACTGCAGCCGCACGCCTAGGTCACTTAAATCTGTTAAACGCAATGGGATTAAGTGAAGCAGTGTTGGATTGTCACCTCAAAATCTGCAGGTGACTGCCACATTGTTAAAACACAATAAAACACCACATCTTTAGAAGTTTAACCCTCAACACCTCGCTGATCACATTTAAAATAAAACCCAAGTAGGTCATTTGAAGACACACTTGAACCATTAAGTATTCCCACTGACTAGCTGGGATCCAAAGAGCCATTTTAGCTGCCCTTAAGGGGATTTTTTTCTTTTTACTCCCAACCCCTCCAGGCCAACTGCAAATTCCTTTTCAAAATCCCCCTTCAAAACAATTTGCTATGGAGTCTGAGGGAAGGGGAAACTGCTGTTTGAGAAACTCAAGAGGAACAAGAGTACTCATGTGCTTTTGGTATCCTGGCTGGTATCTGGATATTGGGGAAATGGTTTGGGGCTTTCAGTGAGCAAAACCATGTAGCCTTTTATATAGACTAAGAGTTATGCTCCCCTTGCACCCATATATCAATTTAAAAGGTGTGGCACATTGCAAAGTGCTCTTTAGAGGGTACGTAGCATCATCAAGCATTGCTTACATCTTACAACATTACCCAATAAATGATTCCCCCCCCCAACTTCATGCACTGGAAGGGTACAAAGCTTAAATGATCTGGGGGAGTTGTAAGGTATCAATGAATATTAAGTGGTATTAATGC
Source organism: Podarcis bocagei (assembly GCF_964188305.1). Classification (NCBI taxonomy): domain Eukaryota; kingdom Metazoa; phylum Chordata; class Lepidosauria; order Squamata; family Lacertidae; genus Podarcis; species Podarcis bocagei. The sequence goes on along the minus strand of NC_138134.1, from coordinate 67,229,563 downwards.
TACCAGAAGATCCTTTGGCAATTATAGTCACATATCTCAAAGAGCACACTCTTAAAAGATCAGGAAGTTACAGGGAAACTTGATTACTTCCTTATAAGGATAGCTAGATTCAAGACAGAGAGAGATATTTGCCTTCAATCCTTCAGAGGGGGTTGGCTAACATTTGGGACCTGGCAGAAATGTTTTTAAAAATCCCTAGCTACATTAAAATTTGTCAAACAACATATTGATAATCTCTTTGAAATCGAATGAAAACAGTTTATTAAAATTTGGAATATGTATTACAGTGATACATTATTTTTTTAAAAACTTACTATAAATGTTGTTTTATGCTGTTTGAGGCTATGATATAAATTTTCACCTTGATTTTTTGTATATCATAGTTAGATATTTCTGGGTCTAGCTCTGATAATGCGTTATTCTTAATATATACTAATAGTAAGATCTGTACAATAAACTTCCCCACTGCAGTCAGGACTGTGGCTAACTACTGCTTTCCAGCAAATATTTATTTTAACTGACTTCCTTTCAACATTGCCTTATCCAAGGATGTACTGCTATTCGCTTTTGCAACAAAATCTGTGTTGTGATGCTGGCCAAATGTCATTTCAACTGGGTTTGCAAAGAGATGTTCCTGAAAGCTTGTCTGTCAGATGTCTTCCCACCCACCTGCATACAACATATAACACTATACATTGCAAATAATAATAATTTAAAAAGAATTGCCAGAAGAAACGTTTTTTAAGAGAGAAATGGGGGGGGGCGGGAAAATCTCAACTCTGTGCAGTCCCATGAAGTTGAGAGGACAAAGATGCACACCATATGCATGAAGTAAAAGTGTTAAGCTAAAAAGGTACACGTCATTACAAAGCTTCAATATTAACATACACCAATGAAAACTAAGCAGCACCAAATTAAGAATGGACTAAAACTACATCTGATGTGAACTAAAAAGTGTCCCTGTGCCTTTTAGTGTCCCGTTCAGACCACAGCTCATTTCAAGAGTTAGCAGTTCGTGGCACAAGGGTCGCTTTTGGACTTTCCTGCTGAATTTATGATTCTCATCAGACAACGTCCAAATTCCTCTAGAATCATCCGTTCTGCTACTGCCTTCGACTTTCCTGCCTTCTCGGCCTGCTCCGCCTGCGCAAGTAAGCAGTCGCACGTCGCTTCAGCAACTTCCTTCGTTACAAAGGTAAATGGCAACCTAGAAGAAAACAAGAACAAGCCTTAGCACATTATAACTGACAATCAGACTCCTTTTCCCCTAAATTAAGTATCAAGGCATCTATCTGTAAAAGCAAGGAAGATCAGATGCAGTTCCTCAAACACACACTTAGGTGTGAATAGGAATGTGCTTTTCTTTTTCTCCACAATCTTTATAAATCCAGGCTGACAATGGCTTTCGTTCATCATTTCCACAGATCCCTCCCTCCAGGTTTAAAGGGGTTTAAAGCCCTTAAAAGCTAAAGGGAAAAGGCAGGGAAACAGCATGTACACACACCCATTAATGTGTAGTACTATGTACCGTATTTTTCGCCCTATAGGACGCACTTCTTCCCCTCCAAAAATGAAGGGGGAATGTGTGTGCATCCTATGGAGCGAATGCAGGCTTTCGCTGAAGCCTGGAGAGCGAGAAGGGTCGGTGCGCACCGACCCCTCTTGCTCTCCAGGCTTCAGGAAGCTATCCGCAAGCCTTCGGAGCTCCGAAAGCTTGCGGATAGCAGCCTGCAGCCTGGGGAGCGCAGCGCTGTGCACCCCGGGCTTTAGGCAGCTATCCGCAAGCCTTCTGAGCCTGGCGGGAGTTCCCACCGGGCTCAGAAGGCTTGTGGATAGCAGCAAGCTCTGGGAGCGAAGGCGAGGTTTTGCGCAACCTCGCCCTCGCTCCCGGACCCGTTCTGGGGGCTGGGGAAACTCGGGCTTCCCTCGCCCCAGCCCCACGGCTAAAAAGGAAGCCAAGACAGCGAGCGGGATCCATCCCGCTCGCTGTCTTGGCTTCTGCCAAAGCCGCACGCAGCCTCTCCCGGCTGGAGAGGTTGTGCGTGGCTAAAGAGGAAGCCAAGAAAAGTCTTGGCTTCTTTGCTCTTTGGGACTGGGGGGGGGGATAATTTTTATTTCTTTATTCCCCCCCCTACAAAACTAGGTGCGCCCTATGGTCCGGTGCACCCTATAGAGCAAAAAATACGGTACTTGTTCCACGTCTAGCAATTGCAAGAACAGCAGAATAAAATAGGAGTCCAGGCAAGTAAGGCAGGAGGAGGCACTCTGCTCCCCAAAAGTTATTTCCATGCCCTCTATTTCTCTCATCCTACAGCATTGTTTAACAGCACAGAAGAGACTGCATGACATCAACAAAATGCAAGTAAGCACACCTTCCCCCTCCGCTGGTCAACACCGGGGCTGGCCTTGTCAGCAGGTCTGAAATCTGCGAGGACAACTTTGTCTTTGCGGCAGTTTGTTGCTGGACTCGCACTTCAGCAGCGTCAGCCAAGTGCATCAACGTCTTCCGCTCTGGGCTTTCTTCAAAGTTCTTGCAGCCGATACATTTGCAAATTGAAGAACACATGATCTTTGCCTGAACAGGAGAAAAACAAAAGCCTATTCATTCATTTATTTAATTAATTTGTATAGCACCCTTCATCCGAAGTTCACAGCGCAGTTTGCAACATAAAAATACAAAATGAGAACACAAAATACATAATAAAAGGAAAGCACAACAAACCCTTTCTAGAAACACGTTTAATAATAATAATAATAATAATAATAATAATAATAATAATAATAATTTATTTATACCCTGCCCTCCCCAGCCAAAGCCGGGCTCAGGGAAGCTAACACCAGTAAAATTACAATAAAAACATAATGGAGGGGGGGAACCAATTTAAAATACAGGTTAAAAATACAATTTAAAATGCAGCCTCATTTTAATAGTAGCCCATAGATCAAAACCATAAGGGGAGGAAAACATAAGGGTCAGACTAAGTCCAAACCAAAGGCCAGGCAGAACAGCTGTTGTCTTGCAGGCCCTGCAGAAAGGCCATAGAATGTTAAAAGCCTGGTTATAGAGGAACAATTTTTGCCAGGCACTAAAGATATGTAACAAAGGCGCCAGGCGAGCCTCCCTGGGGAGAGCATTCCACAAATCGGGAGCCACTGCATAAAAGGCCCATTCTCATTTTGCCACCCTCCAGATGTCTCATGGAAGAGGCATGCAAATAAGGGCCTCAGATGATTTTCACAGGGTCCAAATCGGTTCATATGGGGAGAGGCGGTCTTTGAGGTATTGTTTTGCTATGTGTTGTAAAATCACAGATTTATTCGTGTATTCAAAATGATTACTGTTTAGCACACACCTTTCAGTGCAACATCAGCCGGATAAATATGGCTGCCTAATCTGCAATAGTGCATCACTGATCTTTCATTATGCTGCAAAATTAGGGGATAAAATCCTTCAACTACTGGAGATTTTCATTCTCCCATTTTCATATAGGTAGAAGTCATGTCCGCAAGGGGCTCTTGAAGTTATAAGGATGGTACACAGTAAGCAGAAACATGGCAGAATGCCTTTGTTAAGCTATTTCCTGGCTCTGAACTGCTTTCCCTGTGGAGGTCGCCCAAAGTCAGAGCCTGGGTCTTTTCCAGAAGCACTGAAGGAATTTTTATTTAAGAGGTTTCCTGTGGCTGAAGATAGCTTTGGATTTAAAATAGGGATACAGTGGTACCTTGGGTTAAGAACTTAATTCATTCTGGAGGTCCGTTCTTAACCTGAAACTGTTCTTAACCTGAGGTACAACTTTAGCTAAAGGGGCCTCCCGCTGCATGATTACTGTTCTCATCCTGAAGCAAAGTTCTTAACCCGAGGTTGTATTTCTGGGTTAGTGGAGTCTGTAACCTGAAGCGCCTGTAACCTGAAGCATCTGTAACCCGAGGTACAGTCATACCTTGGATAGCTTTGGGATGAATATTTTCGGGTTGCGCTCCGTGGCAACCCGGAAGTAACGGAGTGCGTTACTTCCGCGTTTTGCCGCTTGCGCCTGCGCAGATGTTCAAAATGACATCACGCGCATGTGCAGAAGCGGCAAATCGCGACCCGTCCACGAGCAGATGCGGGTTGCGTTCGCTTCAGGATGCAAAGGGGGCTCTGGAACGGATCCCGTTCGCATCCAGAGGTGCCATTGTATTAGTATTTCACATAACATTTATGAGCCTAATATAAGTGTGTGTTAAAAAAAATAAAAACGGAACCACCATGGAGATGCTGTGAGAATGAACCAGGGAGGGAAGTGACAAAAAAGTACTGAGAGAGAAATACAGCAGACTTTGGGTCCTACCTCGTAGCATTCACAATAGTTTTTGAGACATCCAGACCGCTTGCAGTTGCAACCTTTGCTGTGCCGCCTGTCCGACTCGCCTTCCTTCCCCTTCCCTATTTTAGGCTTGAAGGCTTCTGGGTTTCTGTCAAGGCAGGCCTAGCAAGGCAGATGCAAAGAAATCCATCACCACATGCAAGTGTTGGAGACGCAAACCCAGTCTTTCACAGGAAGAACTGGCAGACACCATTTCATCCGGTCACAAAAGACAAAAGTCTTTTTGTCAAGGTTTGGTTTTGCTTTAGAAAGAGAAGAGCTTTACCTTGATTGCTTTCTGTCTGTCATTTTCATGGTCCAGATTGTTATAGCAGTTTGTGCAGTTGCAATTGTTGCAGAACTCGCCATTGGCAAAGCAATCGCAGTACCTGAAAGGGATATCGCGCGTGATGCTTGAACACAAAACGCCCACAAGGGCTGCACAACAAGCGTGGATTGCAAGGGGTTGCATGGCTCCTCCAACCACACTCACGGCAGGCAGGTCAGCCTTCCAAGTGGGTTTAACAGCAACACTCAAACAGCAACTCCCAAGGCCAGAACCACGGGGGCTTTGCAACTCTGGAGACAAAGGGCTTCCAACACTCCACCCACAAGGAAGAAAGCTAGTGTGGCTTGGCCCTGAAGGAAAAGGAAAGGGCAGGCCTTTCCCCCCTTCAACTTAAAAGGTAAAGGGACCCCGGACCAGTCACGGACGACTCTAGGGTTGCAGCGTTCATCTCGCTTTACTGGCCAAGGGAGTCGGCGTACAGCTTCCGGGTCATGTGGCCAGCATGACTAGGCCGCTTATGGAGAAACCAGAGCAGCGCACGGAAACACCGTTTACCTTCCCGCCGGAGCGGTACCTATTTATCTACTTGCACTTTGATGTGCTTTCGAACTGCTAGGTTGACAGGAGCTGGAACCGAGCAACGGGAGCTCACGCCATCACGGGGATTCGAACCGCCAACCTTCCGATCGGCAAGCCCTAGGCTCTGTGGTTTAGCCCACAGCGCCACCCGCATCCTCCCCTTCAACTTAGTAGCCATTAAATTAGAACCGGGAGGAGCTTGCATTCAGCATACTGAAAAGTTGCTTGAACTTCCTACTCAGCCAACCAGGATGTGTTGCAGGCAACGTCATTTAGCCTCTTTGCCCACTCACATATCTTGATCTCAAGAACACATCACTACACAAGGAGGCCTCATCCTATCATGCACATGGATCTCAGCAGCAGTGCGCAGGTTTTATCCAAGTCTAAAATGCAAAAGATAGTCTCTACCGCAGTGAGATTAAGATAACCACCTTAAATATGAAATCTCTGGGAAATGTGGCCTCTACTTGATCTTCCTCTAACACAAGATTTTATCTGTAATGGGTTTAACGTGCTGCTAGACCACAACCCTGACCAGTGGCTGTGCTGGGAGCCCAATAAGATTTTAGCTACCTCTGCTGTGATGCATCTACTTCATTGCTGATGGAAAAACAGGGTTTTACTTTTAACATTTCAAGATGGTAAAAAGTAAAACAGCTATACTTACAGCTTAAGACACAGTGATTTTGTACAGTTGCATGGCTTTCTGGGGCGATTTGCCGATTCGGAGGAAATTATTCTGTAAAATAGTTTTAATGACTTCAGTCATTTTTTGGCCCAAAGGACAAAATGTTGATTAGCTATTGCTTAATTTGAGATGTGCAATAACAATACTGCGAACATTGACCCATCTGTTCCCCACAGTTCAGACTACACAACCTAGCCCACCTTGTGCCAAGGTCAGAGAGCAGGAGCATCTTAAATGCCTCCAGAGCACGTGGTTCCACCAAATGACTTATCAGAAAAGTAATTCCCAAACTGTGGTGCCAAAAGGAAAATGCTACTGAATCAGGATTAAAAAAAAAAAATCAGTTTAACTGTCCTTTTAAGTCCATTGTCTCAATGCATAACAGAGGTTATCTACTGCTTCTCTGAATGATCGCCTGCTCTGGCATTGCTTTCTTCTGCTTAGTTTGTCAGGGGCTAGTTATTCTGCTTTGCATGAGCATCAGCTGTAAGTGGATCATTCAGTCACTGAGTAAAGACTCAGCAAATTCACCTGGCCTTATGATGCTGTTTCCTGCTGTGTCTCCCTAAAAGTTGCTTCTTTGGGGCTGTGTCCTTTCAGTTAAGCAGGCATGCCCATATCAGTGACTCATGCATAGGGGGGGAAAGGTATTGGGCTCTTCAAAAAGCAGTCGGAAGTCTTACTCTTCCACATTCTAAAATTAATTTTTTCAGGTGTAACAACAAAGTGTGCCCAGATATTTGGGATCTACTGTACTACCCCCATATAAACAAACCACCAGAAACAATACGGTTGACCAAGATTGTTCAGTCTCTTCATTAGGAATAAAAAAATATGCAGAGGTGTTTGATGTGCCTGCCCTACTCTTGTGGGATTACTTTTCCTTTTGGAACCTGGGTAGGATTTAAATAATTTTAGCTAGTTTTTATGGGGAGAGAGAATTGTTTTTACATCTGTAAGATCTTTATCTATTTTAAGACTCTGGTTTCATATAAAGCAAAATGTAACTGGGCTGACACATAAGGGAAAAAAACCTGCAAAAATTCACAGTTGGGAAGTATCTTTTTAGGACCAAGCAAAATATCAACCCTATTTGGATATTCTGAGACCAGAGACCTCCTACACGCAAGGCAGATGACCTACCACTTCAGCAGCTGAACACCGAACAACTCCAAATATTTCTCCCAATCCTCTGTCTTTCCGTGCTGTGCAATGATTATTTAAAACACATCTACACAATACACACCCATTGAATGGCAGGCGGGCTTGGGTCTGGATACTAGATGTCCCACTAAGATTGGCATTGCTTGCTATTGATACGTAGGATGACTGCTGCAGCTAAAAATAAATAAATTCACAAAGTCAGAACACGAAGTCAGTACATGACATACCGTTTGCAGATTAGTACTTGCGCAAATAGCCGGCCAAACACTTTTTATTCCGTCATTAAGAGTCAGAAGAAGATGTTCACTACTATTTTTAGACTGGAGGGCTTTTGTCCTGGAAACTGGATTATAACCTCATGTTTAATGTGTACCTAATTTTCTAGTGCTAATGGAAGCATCACACCTCTTATGATACACTGTTCTAAGAGGACTGTTGTAACTAGATTAAAAACCTGTCTAAACATTAAAATAACAATGATGTCTCATAGCACCACACTTTTTTGTGACAGGATTAAAAAATTCAGGAACCATAACACTCCTTTGACTAAAAGTCTGTTGAGAGTTAAATTAAAATATTACACCTGATTAGCAGTTTACGTTGTCAAAGCTCCTTCAATTTCTCATGCCTAAGTTTCATGGTCAGATAAAAAATAGTAGGAAAAAACTTTATTTGGGAAATACATAGAGCGGTTTTTACATTTATAATCCCATTAGAATTCCTCCACAGCTGCACTATTATATAGCCCAAAGAGCAGGCATAGGCAAACTCAGCCCTCCAGATGTTTTGTGACTGCAACTCCCATGATCCCTAGCTAACAGGACCAGTGGTCAGGGATGATGGGAACTGTAGTACCAAAACATCTGGAGGGCCGAGTTTGCCTATGCCTGCCAAAGAGCCTGTCAAAGCAGCATACACTTTTCTTTTGATCTTTTTGTTGCTAAACTATATGGGGATTTTCACACACCTGAAAGAGGACTGCTGGAACTCATTTTGTGGTAGCAGCAGAAAATATCTATGGAAAACTAGGAATTATGGAAAACTAGGGACTTACTCCAAGTATCCTATTTTGATTCAGAATGCATGCTTCCTTTGGAGTGAAGCTGGAAAAGTGGCGGAGGGGGTGTCAGTTTACATAGCTTTTCCTTGTACCTTGTCCAGTGACAAAACCATTAACATGCTACATATTGGCCATAAGAAATCACCTTCTTGTGCAATCAGCTCTCTGCTTTTCACCACTCTTTCCACTTTAGGGACAGGAACCACCTGCAGACGAGCTTCTGCTAGGACTGCGTTAGCTAGGAAAGCTGTTTGCAAGCTGAAAAATCCCTCATGCATGCTTCCTTTGGAGAAGCAGAGAAATTTTCAAAGAGGAAGACAGCTGAGGTCCTACGTCTCCCCGGCAACCCTTTTGTTAACCAGATGAATTTCTGATGACCTTCATGGCCTTGAGGCATAGTGATGGTGGGTTAATACCTAAAATAAATTTCATCAGTTGCCCTTGCTTTTCTAGCCATTTTATTGTTTTTAGATTCAGAATCCCACATTCTCATTTCCCCATAAATGTATTTAAAGGGATTTTACTCTTGTTCTCTGTTATTAAAATTATTTTCCGCTCATCTCCATGCGGTCCATAATCTTCTATTATTTAGTTCTTACAATGCACTTGAACCTTACACTCCAGAGAGAAGTCTGATTTTTCCAGCAAAGAAGATCTTCCATTTTCAGCTTTATTTGGGAACAGTTGGAACTCAGCTTTAGTTCAAAGCAATCCTCCAAACTGGCTGGAATGAGATTGTGCATTTACAAAACCGAAGTATCATCATTTTGGCAACCATCTCTTCTCAGCTGTCATGATGGCTAGCAATGGTCCTTCCTCTTTCTATCCATGTTGAAAGGCTCCTTCTTTCTTGCCTGCTTTGTATTTTAATTGCTGGTGGGGTAAATTCTTCCTAATCTCTTTTTCTGGCAGAAGATACATCATCTGCTTGGGCCGTGCACCAAATGAATTCCACCTGGCCATCTACTCCATGAATTAAGTCACACTGAAGCTCTCATTTCTTTCAGCTCTGCCAGACTATCTGGCTACAAGGGAGAGCGTGGGGGATGTTGCTGTTTTCCATGAGAGGGCTACTCTCAATTATTTGGACCGGTAAGCCTCTATGCAGCTGCTCTACATGCAATTTTCTATCCCATGTTTTCCAAAGGAAGACAGCAGCAATCCACAGGTGTTCCTCGGTCTTTCCTGTCTAACACGCGTTCCAAGCATGTGCAGCATCTTGTGCTAGTGCTACTATCAGTAAGTTTCATCAGGCCAGCAGTTCCCGAACTGTGCTGGGTTACACAAGTGTGATGAGAGAAGGGCTGAAGTGAAATGCAACCACGTCCTTCAAGCAGGAAGGCCCTGTGTAGGACTGTGTTTTTTTTCCTGCCAACATATGGGCACTGACATCTCCCCATGTGGAAAGGTGCCCTGATACAGCCTGCAGCACGGCTGACAAAATTCCAGGGGGGAAAACATCTTGGGAGAGGGAATGTGTGTATCCACTTCAGTACAACGGTGTGCTTCCACAGTTAGTCCAAAAGCGGGAGGGAAAAGCCCAAAGTCTTGGGTATCAAAGATTAGAAAACGATGGATTATGCCTACCTTATTTCTAGCACTTATTTTGTGTCCACAGACATTGGATACTCTGAAATTCTTCTGGCCTTAACTCCCAAGTGGGTCATTTTTGTTAAAAGAATCTTTACACTATAAAGCATCACACGCTCATTAAATATTTTGGTCAATTTCATCTCCACGTCAATGCCATACCTGTGTGACATATTGAGCCGGGAGAACCGCATAGCCTACATTCCCTGCACCAGGGGCTGGAGCCAGCACTGTGCCCGGGGGAAGGTTGGTGAGGTTTGGCTGGATCTGTGGCAGTGGTGTGGCAGGCATTATTAGCCTCTGCTGTGGCTGGCTTGTAGTAACTATCTGCGAAGTTGTGCTAATTGGTTTGGGCGCCACCTGCAAGGAAAGGAAATTGCCATGATACCTTCATTGCACATGAGATCTTATTCTTTGCAAATCAACAGGAGAAGTTACTTTGGAAATTCCAACTGCAAAACCAGAAATACGTATTAAGTACGTAGGCGGAAGCAAAACTCACTTGTTTGACTGCCTGCGTTGCTGGAACAATTGGGACAGACATCCTCACGGGGGTTGCATTCACCACCATTGGCTTAGCTGCTCAAAAGAAACAACATAAGACACAACATGTATCTTTCTGTGCAAAGATGTTTACAGGATGCAGCTTCTCTGGTTGTTACTCTTGTATACTAACGGTAGGGCCACTTTGGTTTTGTTGTTATTTTGTATGTATTTCCTGAACACCAGCTTCTGGGTTAGGGTGGGATATTTTGTTATCTATTTGTATGGCATTGTTACATGTTGAAATCATTCAATAGAAAAAATATTTTAAACGAGTTTTTTCAGAATTTTGGATAGAACAACAACACACACCTCAAACTTTTGCTGTTTACCATTTACTTGATCAACTCCTAGACAAGTCATGGTGAAACAAAGCAACACAACACAAAAAGGCCATACATCTGCAATATCTCCTAAAATTAAGGGCAAACAAGCAGTGTTTCCAATCTGACACTTTTCATGGCTAAGGAATGTATATCACCCCCTAAGTGGCAATTACAACTTTAAAAATAGTTTGCATTTGCACTGCTGGAAGCTATTCTTTTAAAAAAACCTAATTATTGTAATGGAGGTGGGACTGAGAAGGGGAGGCTGCCTGATAAATGGGGGCACCCCAATCTTGGTCAAAGATCAACAATGAACATTCATGGCTAAACCGGTAGTCCAACAAGTATTAGGAAACCTTTCCTACTTGGGAGTGGGCATACAACCAGCACAAAGCAATGGTGCAGAACACGGAATGTTAAAACAAATGCTTACTTAAAGCCCTTTGTATTTGGATTTCTGTTAAGCACTTCCAAAACTGTCGTGAAAACATTCAACTATGGAGACTACTAACCTTGCTGAAGAGATGCTGTGCTGATGCTGGGATTCTGAGTGGCTGGCTGTGCTGAGCTGTTGGCTGTTGTGGCAGTTACAAGGCGGACATAATGGAATTTGCTTCCAGGTACCTGAATCTGTTGAACGTTGGGTGCTGTTGCCAAGGGAATGATAGTCTTAAACTGAGATGTGCTCACTCCCCCCATAGTAAGGGTCTGTACTGCAGATTTCACAGCCTGTTAAAATAGTTGTAAAGTTATTTATGTGATGTCAATATATCATCCTCTCTTTTATTGTTGGCAAAGTAGTTTCTAGTGAGTCAGCATTATTCCCCCTTGTGCTTCATTTTAAAGCACAGATTAATAAACTCTTGAAATGCATTATCACTTTGTATTAATGATGTCGGATACAGTAAGCACTCGTTTGTGACCAAATTTACTTTAAGCTATTTCTCCCAATAGCATATCATTTCAACTCATCAAAACAAACGCAAAACTTCGATGGATAAACAGTTAACAATGTCTGAAACTATGCAGAGCTGTGAGTCGGACTCTTGATGGTGAGGCTTTCAGAACAAGAGCCAGAATGCTGCATACCTGAGTTGTATTGTTAGCTACAGCCTTTCCGGGGGAAGATGGTGTTGAATGCTGCACCGTGAGAATCTGCTGCCCCAGGGCTACGTTTAGAGGAACACCAACTGCTTTCTGGGGTGAGCTTGGAGGCTGCGAGGCGACAGACACCACTGTTAGCTGCTTAACAAATCAAAGATTTTAGGCTAAAACATTCTGTAATACAGTTCCACACAACTACAGCTCGTTCAGCTTCAAAATCAGAACAGAATACAGTGGTGCCTCGCAAGACGAAAAGAATCCGTTCTGTGATTCTCTTCGTCTAGCGGTTTTTTCGTCTTGCGAAGCAAGCCCATTGACGGATTAGCGGATTAGCGCTATTAGCGGCTTATCGGATCAGCTGATAAGCGGCTTAGCAAAAGGGGGGGAGGGAAAAAACCCGCAGGAACTCGCAAGACATTTTCGTCTTGCGAAGCAAGCCCATAGGAGATTCGTTTTGCGAAGCACCTCCAAAACGTAAAACTCTTTCGTCTAGCGAGTTTTCCGTCTTGCGAGGCATTCGTCTTGCGGGGCACCACTGTACAAATGCACAAGACTTTTCATGCTGTTGGGGGTTATGAGCCAACCTATTTTGGACTACAACCACCATCTGCTGGCTGGTACTGAAAGCAGCTGCAGGGCACCAGGTTGGTAAGCGAGTTACAACAGTTTAGGCATCAGAAGCTGCTGGCAAGAAGGAAGTGCCCCCCGATAATTTTGCTCAGCTGGTAGATGTTTGGTAATTTGGAAATTCCAATTTCATTAAAAGAAACAGAGGCAATAAGTTTACAGGTTTTGTTGCTGTGGATCATTTGCAACGTGATTAAAATAAATCATAAAATTGTAGAGTTGGAAGGGACCACAAGGGTCATCTAGTCCAACCCCTTGCCATGCAGGAATCTGCTGCTCAGTGTTGGGCTCAAACCTGCAACCCTGAGATGAAGAGCCTCATGCCCAGGTTGAAATAGGCCAGTGAAAAAAAGACAGTCACGGAACCAAGAAATTACACAGAACAAAAGAAATTACCGTGAAAATCCCTGAAACGAGAAATAATCGACTACAGAATAACAAAAATCAAAAAAATAAACTAGAATTAAACAAAAACTGTGTGTTAAACCACAGAGCCTAGGACTTGCCAATCAGAAGGTCGGCGGTTCGAATCCCCGCAACGGGGTGAGCTCCCGTTGTTCGGTCCCTGCTCCTGCCAACCTAGCAGTTCGAAAGCACCTCAAAGTGCAAGTAGATAAATAGGTACCAGTCTGGCGGGAAGGTAAACGGCGTTTCCGTGCGCTGCTCTGGTTCACCAGAAGCAGCATAGTCATGCTGGCCACATGACCCGGAAGCTGTATGCAGGCTCCCTCGGCCAATAAAGCGAGATGAGCGCTGCAACCCCAGAGTCAGTCACGACTGGACCTAATGGTCAGGGGCCCCTTTACCTTTACCTTTTACGAGATGCCAGCTACAAAACTCGTTTCACTGAACTAATCAGTTTCCTCAGAAGGAAATAAAGAAATTATAAGATTTTAAGTGATATCAAACAAGCTCAAGAGCAGGGCTGGAAATGCTTCCTTAAGTTTATAAAAAAGGTATGAAAACCTCAATGACAAGTTTTAAACATAGCCCTATTTAAGAGAATCGAGCAGTAGTGATAAGAAATTGAGGTTTTAAAGTATTCAAATAAACTCAAAAAACAGGTTGAAATAGGCAGCTTGAAGCTCAGGTTACTTGTTCTTCACTTGGAAGGCTCAGCTACAATTTTAAGTAAATACAGATTAACAGAATTTAACTCACACTTTCCACATTTGAATAAGTGAAATATGTTTAAATGGAATATATCCTACTACTTCAGATCATTTTCAGAGCAACACCAAAATAATTGTAAACCTGAATAGACCTTTTTACCTTGTTGGGGGACTTCAAGGGAGAAATGGCTATCTTATTTGGTGTCTGCTGTATAGCAGAACTTAAAGTAGTCCCAATGACGCCGCTTTCTGAGATAGTCACCGTCTTTGGAGGTGTCCCTGGAGTGGTCTGCGAAAGAACTCGACCTGCAGAAAAAAAGAGAACAGAAACAAACTGATGATTATAGCTGGTGTCATGAAAAGAAATAGCATGTCAATTCACTGCTCTACACTGTTGCAGAAGAAGTGCTGCCTTCATTTCATCCTTCTCCCCAGGTAGCAGAGTAGAAATGTCTCTGACAGTGTTTTCTTTTTTGTAATAAAATAGCTGAAGACCATCAAGAATAAAATGAAAACAGAAAAAGAGACATAACTGACTCCAGCACGCTGCCAAAAATCCAAACTTCCAGATCAAAAGATTAACAATTAGCCATTTTTCTCTTGTGTTAGCAACTTCCAGGTAAAGATATACCAGAAATACAGTGGTACCTTGCAAGACGAATGCCTCGGAAGACGAAAAACTCGCAAGACGAAAGAGTTTTCCGTTTTTTGAGTTGCTTCGCAAGATGAATTTCCCTATGGGCTTGCTTCGCAAGACGAAAAACGAAAAAAATGAAAACGTCTTGCAAGTTTGTTTCCTTTTTCTTAAAACCGTTAATACCCAGGGTGACTTCGAGGAGCAACTCATAGCACGCGGTGTGGTAGCCTTTTTTGAGGTTTTTGAAGACTTTGGTGATTTTGAAGACTTTGGGAAACCGTGGTTCGCAATACGAAAAAACTCGCAGAACCAATTTAATTTCGTCTTGCGAGGCACCACTGTACAGCTGATTCAATTCTCACCGCTTGTATTTCTAACAAAAATAGAAACCTGTTACGAAGCAGGACCAAATGCAAAGGGAAAGATGACAACAGCTGGTTACAACCAATAATTTTGCGAGAAAAGTTCCACCAACCTCATTCAGTAACCCCCTCTTTTAGAACTGTCAGCAATAAATCATAAGTGGAAACCACAGGGGTGCATTCACACCCCGAGATGAGACTGTGTGCATTGCATTACTGCTTGGGCCACCTGTTTCCTTCCAGGCTTCAGCTTCAAGTTATTCCAGCTCTGATTAAAAGCCAGACACAGAAGGAAAACAAGACATTTCTATTTTAAATGCCTGGCTGCACAGGTATATTTTTCCTTTTCAAGTGCCTCACTCAGTCCCCACCTGCTGGGTGAGAAGGAAGCTTGATTTATCAGTGATTATTGGGAGTATGGTTATTGAATATACTATACTGCAGAACTGTAAACCTCTCCTGGAGTTTAATATACGTTTTCCAAAGTACCATCTAGTAGCTTTTACAGCCTCCCATGGTCTTTCATGGCCCCGAAGACCAAGATTCTTCAACTGCAGGGGCCAGTTAATTGGGAGGGAGACAGGGAGAATATGTACCTTTTATCACTCTTTGATCTGTGGCAGGATGGTCCAAGGACATTTAAAATGTATAACTAATCCGTGATAACTGACCTTGAACAGGCTCATTGAAACTAACCACAGTTACAAATTGGTATAATATGGAAGTGTTGAGAGTTTGCCATGGGCACCACTCTCTATGATTTGACATAGGTTTTAATCTGATTGTGGTTTGGGCGGGAGCAGGGAGTAGAATGTGCACTAAAAATTTCATATCTGTTGTCAGCCAGCGCCACAGTAACACAGATCCAGGGCTCATATTCCCCCATGAATCTTCATGATTTTGACATAGGATGACAACAACTCAAAGAACGCATCAATGGACACAGAGCTGACCTATGATTTTGATGTAGAAATTATGAGGTTCCATAAAACTGTCTTAGATCCATGTTTTTGCACAATGGCCACAGCGGAAACCACTGGAGTGTTGTTTTTTTTACCATTCTGTCAATGGAAATAGGTGTGATTGATATTTGACTGTGGTTGGAGGGAGGGGGGTAAATTTGTGAACCAATTATGCAGTTTCAAGAGGTTCCATTTAACTGGATCCTATGTGTGCACACATTCCTCATTCTCTTCTCCCCTGCATCCCTCATCACCACATCCGTTTTCTTTCTCCAGTCTCCCAGTTTGCCCCCCCCCCCGCCCATGCTTTCAGTCACTCCACAAATGTTCAGCAACTCAAGTTCTGATCTGGGCCTTGAAAGAAAAAGTGCAAAAAAGCACCACTCTTCCATCTAACTCCTTCAGCTGTATGAACTTTTTTTGGGGGGGGGGGGAGAGATACCCATCCTTTCAACCTCATGATAAAGGGGGTAGTGACTGGGAAGCTCAGAACACTCCTCAACCATTACACTTACACATACCAGGGAGGTATACTCACTGCTACTAAGCTGCCATTTGAACTACTTCCAGAACTAGGAAAGGAAACGTTTCAGATGCTTGGGTGATGGTTTGAACTTGTCTTATTTTGAAGCTGACCATGGATCGTTATATAAACCACAATTCCCAGCTTGAATGACATGGGAAGGCACAGTGAACTTAAGCAAAAGTTTCCAAACTTTGCCTCTTGGGTGTATGGGAGAAGAACAGAGCGTGGCAAAAGGGGGAGCACAGCCTGGGACAAAAAGTAGCAGGAAACCATTATTTATCGTTGTTTTGAACAAAGCCACAGACTTCCAGAATATGGCACGTTCCTAAAGTGGAATTTGATGGCAATTAATTGCTTGCTTTTTATTGGCAAGTTCTTGAAAGCTGTGGGCCATTTTGAAACGCAGAGCAAGCAGCAACCAATGTCAGAATATTCTACATGAACTAAGAAAGCATACTAGTGATCTCTCCTCATGCTCTTAACTAGATTGAATCCCAATTTTGAGCTTTGGTATAAATAAAGCACTTCCATTTAGCTCACAAGCTATCCAGAACTTCAGAAATGCATTGGATATAAATAGAAGCAAATTAGTTGGAACATTTGCTTTTTTAATTGAAGAAGCATAGAAGACTTACTGATAGCCTTTAAGTGTTTATAAAGAATATCGAATCCAATTTTCTAATACTATGAGGGCAATTAAAAGCAAATTTAGTCTAAATTAAACCAAACCCTCTAACTGAACAGGGATAGTTACTGATCCATTAGATAAGCAGACACCTTGAAGAACAGCAGCCCACAATGTTGTTTCAAATAGCCGGAGAAAAGAAATCCATGTTATTTTCAGAGAATGCTATTGTGCTGGATCACACTATTCTTTGAAACAAGCAGAATTAGCTATTCATTTTACATTCCTGCATTTTGCCTGGAAGAGATTCATTACACTCTAAAACCACTGATAAAAGTACTGACTACAGTTTTGGCCTTGAATTTTCACAGGACACTGCAGTGAATAAACATGAAGCAGTGACTGGCCTGGGTTTATACAAAACACTAAGCCATGGCTTGTTAAACTGTGGTTTGTTAAAACACCGCTTAGCATTATGTGTGAAGCCTGCCAACCGCTCAATTATGGCTTGTTTACTACCAAAAATCATCCACTGTCTGAAACCATGGTTTGTTGTTGGCTTATAGTTCTTGATTTGTTTTAACTATGACTTGGCATTTCCTGCAAGCCCACCACTTTTCCTTAAGCGTGGCTTGCCTGATCACCCAACCCCAGCCATTCATCAAGCTACAAAGGCAAGAGTAGCTGAAAAACAGAAAACTTTGGAGAAACAATCCAAGGTTTATTTGTCTGTGAGACAGCTTGTGGTTTGTTAAACCACACAGTAGCATTACATGCAAACTAGGCCACTGTGTACAACTCCTGCTTAGTAACAACAATGTTAAAAATATAAAAATAATAAAGGCACTTTAATACGGGCTCTGTTGTTATGAAAAAAATCAAAAGAAAGTGCTTGTTTACAGCACTTTATGTTACAAGCTTTGTCATTAACAATGCAATCTTATACATGTACTCAAAATTAAGTCTGAATTAGTTCAATGGCGCTTACTCCCAAGTGAGGTTTTTTTTAATTTAAACGATTTATATACCACTTAACAACAACAGTCTCTAAATGGGTTACAAAGATACAATACAAAAATAAAATTAGTAAAAACTATAAAATCAAGCTACAATTAAAATACCTGCTGAATTTTTTTTAAAAAAGTCTTCAGTAGCAGCCAAAAGTTTAGTAGGAAAGGGGCCTATCTGACCTCAACTGGAAGGACGTTCCATAAAATTGGCCCTACAATACATATGCCTATTTAAGAGTAGAAGGCACCACTCTGTCATGTAAAGATGCATTCAACACACCCTGGATACAACTGATCAACCCCTCCCAAGTGGTTTTCACCAGCCAGGGTGAGCAGGGCTTAAGAGAGCAAGAAGCCAGTTGCATCATTGCAAGAGTCCTTCCCACATTATTAGGCTGCATAAACTGAAATTAATCTGACTAGGGAGGCACTGCATTGGGCACTTTCAATGGGAGTTACAACAATAGTTGTATCTAAGGCAACTGTGGAAGTGAATGGAGCTGTACATAATTTCATCCTAAATGATAAATAAAGGACTAGTAAAGCAAACAATGTATATCACCTGATGAAAATTTTCTACACCATGCATGCTTGGCTGTCTGTATTAATACAAATGTGATTTCCACCCCTGCCATACATTATGTTTTAAAGAGGATGGAGGATGGATCAGGTGGTAAGATGACTGAACAGAAAAGGCATCTCCTCAAGGAATGGAGTTTCATGGAAAGAAGTCTGAAGAAATTCCTCTCTCCGTGGGTTGCTGTTCTTTAGTCTGAATTTGTATTCCAAGTGTTTAAAAATGCATAAACATTAAAATATTAGCAGATACTGTGTGGTTTCCCTTTACATATTCAGTTGTTTTTTTGGTAAGTGAAAAACTAGTCACATTTCTTTCATTTTGGTTCTCTGTGTTTGTGATGAGGGGGAAGAGTAGTATTGTCCATTTGCATTGCTACTCTTGATTTATAAGGTGTAAAGTGAATATTTTAGTTTTCCACTTTTATAAAATTCCTAAAACCTTATCGACTTTACCCTTTAAAACCAACAGAGGACTTTGCAGCTTAAAAGTAGTACTCATCTTTTAAAAAACGCAGAAGTCTGAACAGCTTAAACCATCTTATTTCCCCAACAAAGAGCCAGGAAGTAGTGATAAAACACTGCAGCAATGCATAGGGGGATGAGTAGAAGAAACATCTTGACTCCGTAGCAACAGAACTAGTCAGTAGCCAGGAGTGGAGTAACAGCAACCACAGAACTCTTCAGAGCAAGTCAGTTGCACATAACACTACACTTTTAATGCACATTTATGAAGCGTGCAAGCTTTCCCACATTTACTACATGGTTACGTTGGTTGACACTGCACACAATCTGAGCATTTGAGAGACACATAAAATAACAATGCTGCTGTTAGGTTTTGAAAGCGCTATTTTACATGACCCACGTAATCTGTAAATTCTTTAGGACTCTGAACTTTGACACACTTTTCATCTTCCCTGAGAAGTTATGAGATGAAGAGGAGCAAGATTCATTCTGTGGCTGGGACCCAAAGAGCCCTGTGTGTGCTCATAAAGTGCTTCTGTGAACATGCAAGGGCAGAATTATCAGATTCCCCTGATAATCACTCCTAAATGTCACTTTGGAGGACCCCCTGGCTTTTTTGAGGGAGTTCAGAAGGCAGCGGTGTAAAAGAGAAAGGAGCCTAAAAACCCTCCATGAAAATCTGCCCAACTGGATCCCAGCCTGTATCTGACTCAATTCACATTTCACTCCCTTAGGAATGGCACCACGCAAGAAGCCACAAATATATAACCTGCAATGACCGGTGACACTTGTGTTGTCTGTCCCGTAACAGCTTTGCTGTTGATTGGTTTTGTGAAGATCAGCTTAGTTATCACCGGGGCTGAGGTGGGTGTCCTGGTTTTTTTAGCAATCTGAAAAGCAAAAGAAGAATCATTCCCTCAGTTAGAGGAATTGTTGTTTGTATGCAGTAACGGCCAAAATCCACACATTCTCACCTTCTGCAGTGTCTTCACTCTCAGTCTCCACTGCCCTTAAGCAGATTAGCTTGGAAGCAGTCCCCCAACTTCTCCCTCCTGCTTCTACCCATCACTACCCATGTGTATCTTCTCACCACCCCCAAGAAGTGTCCTCTAACTGGTTTTGTGCTGCTACACATCCCTCTCTATAGGCAAGAACTCTATTTTTAAAAAATAATCATTCATCACCTCCATTGCACTTGTAACTCTTCCTTACATTTTGCTTGTCTTATTGATTCACTTTCCCTGCCTTACTCTGCTCCACTTACGTTACTGCCAACAAAAGGGAATCATGAATGGGAGCAATTTTATCACAAAAGATGATGAGAAACAGTGTGCCTTCTTACCTGCACTGCTTTTAATTGCTGGGTCTGCAATACAGAGGATTGGGTGGTAGCATTTACCAACTGGCTCCCTGGAGTCAAGGCTGAAACACCAATGACAGGTTTCACCTCTGACCTTCCTCCAATGGTTACCACCTTGAACTGCTGCGTGGACAGCTTGGAGTCACCTGCTTGCACCTGTGATGTGGCCTTCTGCGACTGAGACAGCTGGTTGTGGGGTAATGTTAGGACAATGGGCTGCCCAGGTTTCCCCAGAGTTGTGACAATGAGCTTTTGCCCTTCTGGTTTTATAGTCTGGTTGCCAATTTTCAAGTCCGTTGCCTTGTTTAAAATTATCTGGTTGGCCGATATAGTGACAGGAGTCTGAGTACCAAGTTTCTGGAGGCTACCTTGAAAGGAAGGTTGTGCAGTCACACTAGTACCGGCTTTTGTAGTGGCAGCATTGGCTATGACGTGGCTTACACAATTGCTGGACACCATGACAGTCTCTGTGGTGATGGACGACGTGCCAGAAGTAACAGAATCCCTGCCTGAGCTTACGTTTGCCATTCCTTCCAGTTCCATCTCCATAGTGTCACCCACAATTACAGCCTCTATGTTCTCATCTTCCTCCAGCGTTGCGCCTGTGTCCATGATCTCTTCAGGTAGCAAGCTGTTCACTTCCGCTGACACCACCTCCATATTGCAAATGCGGACGACAGGCCAAAGGTGAGGCACTGCAATGATATTTCAAAGAAAGGAAATTCGTTTTTCAGCTCCACAAGAATGTGCAAGTTGCAGCATCGGACATATTACTGTGGGAGCCTACAAAACGGTGAAATAAACATCTACATGGTATTGGCTGTGGCTAAAAATTTGCAGACAGATTAGCCACTGCTTTGGCTAACAAGCATGTCTAAGACAATCGTCTTTGCAACCTCCTTGAGTGCTTTTTCCTGGCTGGAATATGCCCTTAAATTGTTAATTGCCTCTTGCTTGCTTTTTCAACTTTGAAAAGAAGTATCTTTGAGCAATTATGAAAAGCTATTGATGGGGGTTAATGAGAGTACAAAACTCTGCATGTTCTCAACCAGGAGGGAAGCTTGTTAGGACATTTCTGACACTGGAAGTGTCCATAAATTGGACATTTGACTTCTATAGTGATTTCATGAAATACTGAAATACAGAAAATCATGAGTTCTGTTCAGTTACCTGAATTTCTTTTAAATCTTGTTCCACATCAGACGACCTCCAGAAGCATTATAGTGTAGCACCACCTGTTAGGGCTAAAGATGATGGGAATATTTCAGATGTTATAAGCAAGCTGCTCCTTATAAATCCAGTCCCAAACTGACAAAATTCTAATGTTTAAGTACTATTTCAAGTCTCTCTACCTCTAGGCTTTCTCTCAAGCACCCTCTCATAGAACATGTGGAAATCCCCTTCATAAATATGATGTTCAACCGCCTCACACATCAAAACTCTTAATCGAAACTGATTTTCAAGGTTACTGAACCCCCCCCCCCAATATTTTCAAAAACAGGTAAATGTTCTATGGAAAGAACACACCTCCAGAACAGCTGAGCGCAAAAACCACAATATAAACTATAATGAGATAATTGCACAGACGTGCACATTAAAATTGATCATCCAAAGTACTTAACATCTTCAACAAGCTATTTAATAACAAACCAGGTTAAGAGTTTTTCAAGCAGCTAATAATGTTGTTTTTGCACGGCTGAAAATGTCACAGGGAGAAAAGCTGAGAAAATAGCCTACTTCTTCAATAATTGGTAGGAAGAATGCCAATGAAATTGTAAAACCTGCAAAATTCAGCTAATCTGAGATTCAGTGTGGAAAGGAGCGTTTACATGAAGTGACAGAAGAAAAACTCAGATTTAAAACGTACATCCACTACAAATTAGTTAGCCAGAGAAGGAAAAAATAAAATTTAGAATAATGTTCCAAAATACACAATACCCAAGCCACACTGGTGGATGCACAGTCTTAAACCACAAAATGTTTACATTTACAGTGTATAAAAATGCAATTTAGCAACAATTGACAGGAGCTGTGCCTATACAGACCATACCTCTTCCCTGCCCTTTGCCTTATTCCATGAGCTGTTTTGTCACATGGGACTGTCCCTGTACCCTCTCACTAGTTTATTCATTCTTTCAACATTTTTATACTCTGCCTTCCTACAGCACAGAGTGCTAAACAACTACAGTAATAAAAAGCTATATACCAGTAAACATTCATTAAAACCACTGAATCAAATCAAGTACAATAAGGAGCAATAATAGTTTCCATACGGCCAAAATATACTTTATGGTCACAATGTCTGGCCAAATAATTTTTTATTTGTGCATAATACTAATGCTGGATGTCAGGATGGAGCAACAGCAGCACTTACTAACCTGAACAGGCCACAATGAGGCCATTTATATAAAATCTCCATGCATAATTAAAAGATTAGCACTTTAGAAGGTATTCAAATGAATTAGTAACATGCTGGATGTTTTGTTCATTGATTACAAAGCTGCTTTATGGCTCGATTTGTATTATTTTATGACTAACAGCCAAAACAGAGTACAGAACAAGTACAGTGTGTTCATGCATGTAACACAAAGGAAGGGGGAAGTGAGTTTTCCACTGATTATACCCAAATGAGCTGAAAATTACAATAACGTGCAGGTTCAGGAGATGGAGGCAAGATTGAAATAAATGCTTTTATGAAGCAGTGTTAACTTTAATCCAGATAACTGAGGTTCTCTTGCAATGAACCCCCACCTACCTCTCCAAAAGAAGTTGCTTTTGTTTTATAAACTTGTGGCATATCCAAGGTCCGCTCTAGCTCTTGCTTTCAGATCCAGCTCTAGGATGACAGAATATACAAGAGTCTGAGATACAGTTTCATGATGTGCTTATTTCAGAATAGACGTCACAACTTCAGTAAATTTTTATATACATGTAGGCAGGATACCAGAGGACAGGATTAGAACTGATCTGAGGTCTACTAGGCACAGGAAACTTTTTAACCTCACCATTCACTTGCAGTGGGAATGTAGCCAAATAAAATAGCACCAAGCAGTGATGACTCTCAGGCAGGCAAGTGCTTTTTAGAACAATTGCAAATACTCTTCTGTGATTGACTTAGCGGTAATTTAGAAAATAAGCACATATTACTACTTTAGCTGGACATGGAACAAGACAGGTAAGCACAATAAATTTCACTGTGGTCATTCCAAAGGAAGTTAATATATTAGCATAAGCATTGTTTCTGCTAGTCAAAGCAAATAAACAATGTGGATTTCAAAAGGCATGCTCCAGCTTTTCCATTACCAAAAAGAACACCTTCCTTTAAAAGTGAGGAGCCCATAGTTTCAGTTAACTCATTAATCAGGTATTTTTGACCCCCTGACATTATAGTTCCATTTTGACAAAGGCTTAGAATCATAGAATCTAGTCCAAACCATGGGGCTCAAACCCATAATCCTGAGATTAAGTCTCATGCTCTACTGACTGAGCTAAAAGTGGTGGTTTGGAATCAAGTATCCTAAGGAAGAGGGGTGTTGACCAATGAGAATTAATTAGCCCTTAATTCCTAAAGATTAACAGCAATCTATATAATATACATTTTTGTCAGTTTTTTTCTATATATAAAAAGGCAATTACTATAAAAATCTAAGATATACTGATAAAGTAAAACCACTGACTACCTTAACCATTTGTCTGTGGGATGTGCAAATTCCAGTTGCGCAGGCAGGCTAAAAGTCTCATAAATGCATACATTTTATCTTTCAACATAATCCTGAAATGATTGGAGAGCTGGTGCTGTACAATTTCAGCATGGCAAAGGGTTTGCCAGAGGTAACAGCTGGTAGACCCTTAGGGATCATAAAAGGGTATTTTAATTCAGCATGAAAGTCCTATACAAAAGCACTATTTATAACTACCTAAACAAAGGGAAACATACCGTACTGGTGTATTGAGCATGGTACCAAAGCAACCCTTACAGAAGTATGAACTCGAATTCTAATACACTCCCTCAAAGGCAGAGCAAGAGTCCTTTCAAGATCAGAAAATTTCCAATTATTTCCCATGTCAACAGCAATATGAGAAGTACAATCTGGGAGTACAAATCCTAAAATGAAAACCAAGTCTGGAACATTTCATAAGCAATAAAGATTTAAAAGAGTGAGATAATATTGAAGGTCACAGCCATTAGAAAGAAGGTTCACTAGGGAGGATAGAACAATTAAAAGCATTGATTTATCTTTGCAGCATATGCTTTACTTATTTACTTCAAAAATCTAGCCCACCCTTCACTAAAAGAACCCCAGAGCAGGATAAAATATAATAAACATAATGAAATCTCAATAAAATGTTACAACATCAACTAATTTTTAACTGGCACCAAAAATCCACAAGGGTTGGCATAAGTCATACATGAGATGGGAAGGCATTCTAGTATCAGGCACCAATCAAAGAAAGTCCTCTTACATGTTGCCATGCAGCAAATTTGTGGTAAACGTGGCTCTGTTAAGAGGGAATATTGTATCCAGAAGGTTGTAACCAACAGGCAGGTGTATGTAGAAGCAGCTGTGTAGAGCTTTATCTGACAGAACAAGCACTTGAACTTGATTCAGTGGCAAACCAGCAGCCAGTGCAGATCCTTTAGAACCAATGCAATATGTTTAACAGCCTACATGCAATGCCTCCTAGTCTCATAAATATGGTGAAAAAACTGAGTGTCCTATGTGCTTCTTCCACGAAGTACCGTTAGCTTTAATTAAGGGCTCATTCAGATACCTTTCAGCTGCTTTTGTAGGCACAGGTCTGTATTTGAGTGGTGTTGTGGGTTTTTTAGGGTGTGTATGTGTGTGTGTCAAGACGCTTTTCCCAGAAAAACTCACATTTTACCACTGAATCAGAGGAAATGGTAATTGAGTTTTCTTAGGGTCGCTGCTTGCTCCGATTCAGTGGTAAAAAGCAATGTGACTTGTAACAAATGAAAGGCTACCCTAAATTTTATTTTGGGCTGCTAAAAGCCTTGCACTAAAACGGCAAGGCTACTTTGTATATGACTTGCTCAATTTGCTGTGTACTGTACTGAAAACGGAATTAGAAATTAAGTCTGAAAGCTGAAGCTTGTATAAGATCTTAGTAAGCTTCACTGATGCCAAACAATGGCTGGTGAAACATTGTACTCACCATATCGTATCATAAGAAATATAAATACTTGCAATATCACAAGGTGTCCAGAAATGAAAGTTGGAAAATTATGAAAATACAAATTTCCAATCCTCTACAGCAGTCTTTCCCCAACAGAGGCCGTTCAGACGTTTTGAAGTACAACTGCCATTAGCTCTAACCAGCTTGTCCAATGGCCAGAGATTGGAGTTGTAGTCCAAAGCACATGGAGCTTGTAGTCCAAAGCACATGGAGCTTGTAGTCCAAAGCACATGGAGCATTCCAAATTGGGGGAGTCTGCTTTTGACATTTCAAACCCAAGGGAATAAACACAAATCCCAAGAGGAAAATGGCTTACTTTTAAAGAAAGTTGTTTATTTATTCAAATAATTTTAAAAGTTTTAATTTTAATTATTTTTGCAAGAACCTCCAGTATTCAACCAATAAATTAAACACCTTTGCACACCCTGCAGATTCTGCATTGAATTCTATTTTATAGCTTATATGGTGATCTAAATATCCAGAATTCTACTAGCCCCCCCCCAATAAAATATAGGAAACTATGTAACATATGAAGCATAAAAAAGAATACAGCTGGAATATCCAGAATTCTAAATATTTTCTACTAAGGTGTCTATATAGATATGCTTCATATTTAAGTTAACTATATTTTTGAACTACCGTATTTTTTGTCTACAAGATGCCCCCTATTTTTTGATTTAGAAATAAATATTTTAAACATTCTGTGTATAAGACCCCCAATTTTAAACTTCAGAAATTTGAAGAAAATATAGTCTTATACACGGAAAAATACGGTGTATCTCTGTTACTTTGTTGCAAGCTCCAAATATGATTGCAGAGAAGTAAAATATAAATAATAACTTACATTCCATTCCATACATCAGGGTAAACTACAGTTAATGGTTTGCCATAAACACAGATAATTCTTGATTTACTCCTTCCTAGTGTGAGCAGAAACAACTAACCATGATCCCTGACTTATGTTTGGACTAGGAATCATGAGGGGTTTTTTGTTCAAAAACACCACTGGTAAGGTAAGAGCAAACCTTGGTTTAACTTCATGATTTATTGGGGGGTGGGGAGCTGTGAGACAACAAATCCTGGTTTGGATGTAACTCTAAACCAGGGGTCGTGGCTTGTTGCTCTTTCTTACACCAGAGGAGAAGCAAAGTAGGTCCACCTGCACATGTAACTAATTGTTTCCTGATACAAAGCTATCCCACACTAACAGTTAACACAGTTTTAAAATTCGCATGGAATGTCTTTAATTAAAAATGATACAAGATATAAACCCACCTAGAAATAAGGTGGTTGGTATATTTAATATATGAATCTCATATTTCAGAACCTATAGAGTTTAGAAGATACCATTTTAAATACTTATTTAACACATTTATATGTCGCTTTTCAATCAACAAAAATGATCAGGAGGTCACTCACAGAGAAATACGCAATTTCATAGATAGGGGAGTGGAGAGAGGAATGACACATGCATATATAGAACCTGAACGTGGACCTAGCCCTCAGAAAAAGGAGTCACGTTTATTGTGTACATTTTAGTGCTGTCACTGGGTAAATAACACTGACACTGACATCTGACTAATTCATAATCAAGAGTAGGCCCACTGAAATCAATGTACTTAATCATTACAGTACTTAGTCCACTGATTTCAGTGGGTGTATTCAGAGTATGAGCTAGTCAGATACCACCCAGTGTAATTAAACAAAAACATATTTTCAGACTGTGTTCCTTGACACCAATTATCATTTGCCTTATTGTGCTAGAAATCCCAGCTACCCTAACGTAACTAGATTACACTTACAAAATATATTGCTTTACACCTTTTCATAACAAAATTTGGAATTAAAACCAAAACCAAACATTCATTTTCCATCTGAATCATTACTGCTGCATTGACCTTTTCCACCTTTCAAAGGTTAAGGGGGGATACATTTTTAAATTCCCAGCTTTAATTATCTAACATGCTGTGAAGTTGTTATTTTCTGCCCATTGCAACACTTCCTGTTAATTATATATATTTGGAAGTGACCACTAAAGCACACCTATGATGTATGCGACTACACTCCCCTGAAAGCAAGCAGCTAATTTTAATAATCATTCGTGTCCCACGAGCAGCTTTGCATACTAACATTCTTCACTACGCTCCTAAGAAGAGTAGGCGCAATCAATCCAGTAATTTGTTCTGCAGATTTCTCCTTGACCACCATATGAACATCACTTGCGCTACCCGAACTCTCAAGAATGCAACATCAGACACAGTGCAAGCGAGACCTTGAAAGGCGAGTTAGGCCTCAGCAGCTCCAAATACTCCCTTCTTTTCCAGCCAGGTTAACTATTTAGGTTACATTTGAAAACACCTGGATTTCCTGTACAGCAAGCCACCCAACCCAGCGTTGCAGGCTCCCCTTCTCCCCCAATCTCCTGCCCAGGCCTTGCTTGGTGCGTCTCTCACCCCTCTCCAGGGCGCAGCCACCGACTCCTTCCAGGAGGGTTAAGTTCCAGCCCGAGGGGAGGAGGGAGAAGTGTCTGGATAGCTGCAAAGCGGCTGCCCGGGAGTTGGGACGAAAAGACGAGGAGAGGGAGGTTTCTGGCAGCAGCAAGCAGAGGAGTTGGGGGGAGCCTCTCAAGGCTGTTTAGGTGCTGTCGCTGGTATGTCAGGGGCCGGGATAGTATTTCGAAAGATCCGCCATTTTCACTTCGTCATCACCATCACAGCCCAGCTCAGCAACAACCTCAGCCTCCTCCCTCCGCCCCGATCCCTTTGCTAGAGCCACTCCCACCGGAGGGGAGGGGAAGCCCGGCCCCCGCCGAGAAAAGGAGGAACGACGCGGGCGCTGACCTACAAGAAACGCGCGCTCCGGCCAGGGCAGGACTCCCTGTCCACGCAAACGCAAAGGGTTTGCGCCCCTTCTCCAGGAAACGAGGGCGGATTCCAGCTCCGAGACGGAATTCAGAAGGGAAGCCGGGCTAACAAGCTGCACTTCCACGGCACCTTAAAAGCCTGGCCGTGCAATCTTATACCCAGAAGTAAGTTCCGCTGAGTTCAAGGGGGCTTGCTCCCAGGTAAATGGGTATAGGATTGCAGACCAAATGGTTTATTAGTCGGTTAAGAATCGGGAGAGATGAAAGGTGGCGTGTGCGGACAGGATGAATAAGAAGTAACTGTGCATCTGGTGTATATATAGATTTTTCATCAACAAAAGCTCTCTCATCCTTTTATTACCTGCCCTTAAAAAGTAAACACCAGTGTATTATGACTATGAACAATTTACATTAACATTGACACAGGAAGGCTTTTTAAGGGGGAAGGGGGAAAGCTTCCAGCAATTTTCCTTCTAGTCAAAGTAAAAGAAAACTTTGCCCATCTCATGGCTAATAAAGAAATCAGTATGAAAATGCTTTAATACACTATTCTAGGCAAAACTGATGGAGAAAAACATTGTTTTTCCACCTAAAATCATTTATGCTTGCTTTTTCCCTTAAAAAAGAGCAAACAAACCCAAACTCACTCACATAGAAGAACATCACATTGAACATGGGAAACTGCTTCCAAGAGTGTGTGAGAAGTGGAACTACACTGAGATTCTCACTTCAAAGAGTTTTCATTCCATACATTCTACACAACACAATTTATAACCACAGTATCCCCTCAACTGCCTAGATACAAGTGACTGTTAATGACAGATGAGATCTTACACTACTTAAGAACTAACTCCATTATTCATGTCTCAGTTTTGACTCACTGTTCAGGAGCAAAACTCTCAAGCGTGGCACTCAAGCCAATTCAGCATAGCAAATAGTTTAAGAATAAATTCCCGTATCAAGAACTGTAATGCCTTTTCAGTTAACATAGGCTTTACTGGGTGTCAGACACTATTCTCAGCAATTCATTGGTGAAAGCTGCAATGCCTCTTGCAATTAAATGAAAAATATGCTAGTGGAGAAATTATGCACAGAGATTTATGTAGGTATTTGATGTTCTATAGTAGTTGAACCATCCTGGGAGACTTGAATAGAGCCAATACATCATGCCACTATTAGATCCATTTTCCACATAAAAGTTACATATTTATCAAAGTACTTCTGCAAGTCATTTCCATGAGGCAAACAACTATTTTAGTTTCCACAAAAATATCCTGACAAACCTGTCCATGCACTGTGAACTGGAAAGCCGCAAATTTTCTGCATATTCTATGCATCAATTATCTGGTACACTTGCATAAATTTAGCTGTTTTAAACTATATTCTGGAATCTGATTGCCAAGGTGCTATGAAGGTCAGGAGTTTTGTTGCATTTTCTTAAGTGGGTTCTACAGCAGAGTCAATGAGAGTATACACTTTAAGGCCTGTTGGTAATATCTGGACCCAGTTCAATCTGATTTCTGGCCTGGTTTGGGGAACAAAACTACCTTATGAGCATAAGAACATAAAGCTGCAGGATTAGGCCAATGACCCATCTAATGAAGCATCTTGTTCTCACTGTGGCCAAACCAGATGCCTGCGGAAAACCAGCAAGCCTTGGTCACCCTGATCAATGACTTTTGTTGGAAGAGGCATAGTGGGTGTGCAACTCTCTTGGTTCTATTTGACATCTCAGTGGCTTTGGATGCTATGGATCATGGCATGAATTTGGAGTTGGGGATGCTGTTTTATAGTGGCTCCACTCCTGTCTCTGAGGAGTTTCAGCAGAGAATAGCATCAGGCAACTACAGGACTTCTGGATCCTGCAAGGTTAAATAAGATGAGCCTCCTGGATCAGGCCAATGGTCCATCCTGTTCTCACAGTGGCTAACCAGAAACCTACGGAAAGCCTGCAAGCTGGACATGACAGCACAACAGCACTCTGCCCACTTGCAATTTCCAGCAACTTATTCAGAGGCATACTGCCTTTGACAGTGGAAGTGGAACAGAGCCACTGTGGCTGTTGATAGTCTTGTCCTCCATTAATTTGTCTAATCCTCCTGTAAAGCCATCCAAGCTGGTTTCCATGACAGCCTCCGACAGGAGGCAAGTTCCCTAGTTTAAATGTGTGCTTCACAAAGAAGTACTTTCTTTTATCTGTTCTGAATTTTCATCAAATATCCGTGAGTTCTAGTGTTATGCGAGAGGGAGAAAAACTTTTCTCTATCTGCTTTCTCTGTGCCTTGTCTGAGGATTTCTAGCCTGCTGCACTCAATGCCCTCTTTGATGTACAGAGCAACACAACCTCCAGTGCATCTTTCCATGTCCTTCCTATAGTTTATACCCTCTCTTATACCCACTATATCAATGCCATCTTCCAAGACCAAGCACTTCAGTTCACCTATCTTGGGTTCAGAGGCTTCTAGCACTGGTGTATAAAAACTTGTATGAAGTCTTTCTCTTCAAGTGTTTTTGGCATTTGTGTATTGAACTGTTGTGGTCTGGCCTCCCTGAACTGTTTTGTTTTGCCCCTGCACTCACAATGCCTAGTTCTACACCTCCCCCATTTAAATGTTCATCACTTTATCAATTTCATTGAAAGGGGGAGATATGTTCTAAACCGGACCCTCTTCAGCTCCTGTTGGGTTTCCCAATGGTCAGGGGTCCCTTTACCTTTTTACCAACAATCTGGTTCAACCCTGTTTCAGTGTGGCCCATCCCTTTTGTACATGCTCAGCTATAATGTCCTATAATGTTCCCTGGTGCCTAACAAATCCAGCCTCCTCCTCGTCCTGACACCATCATCTCACCCATGCATAGAGACTACCAAGCTGCATCTGTCTAGCTTGGGTGGCCCATGTGGTTATGGGAGCAGGAGCCTGCTCACATATTATCCTCATTTTAAAGCATCCACCCAGGTTGCTAATTGTTTCTTGAGCCCAATTTTAGGTGCTTATGCTAACACGTAAAGCCCCAAACAGCCCAGGAAACAAATATTTCATAGAATCACAGAATTGGAAGGGACCCCAAGGGTCATCTAGTCCAACCCCCTGAAATGCAGGAATCTCAGCTAAATATCTGAAAGACTACCTTCTCCCATGCTAACCTGTCTGGTCTTTAAGACCTGCCAATGAGGTTCTCTTGGTGGTTCCTATAAGGGACAAGGTTAACAGGGCTCATAATAAGGCTTTTTCAGTGGCAGCTCCAAAACTTTGGAACTCTCTCTCCATTCAGGTGTATTTCCCCACAGTAGGATACTCTTTTAGGAGGATAGTGAAAGACTTACTTCACCAAGCTTTTAGAGATGAGGTGATATAATTTGTTTGAGGTCAGTTTTGTATTGCACTTATTATTTAATAGGAGTATTTTTTGTTTTCATTTCTCCTGTGCTTACATTGTTTTGCTTTAAATGGTTTCAGAAATATGTAGTGTGGCTTGCCCACAAATCAATAAACTTAAATCCTTTGATTTCACTATGTCTAATGAAAGTATGACTAATATTGGATATAATTTTATAGAATTTATTGGTATTTCATCATTGAGCACCACTATCAATAGATTCACCTTTCCCTCCCAAGTGAATTTTTGTTGATTTTCCAGAATCAATATAGTTGGAAAGCAATTGTTATAATACTGGAGCACTGATAGTGTTAAAATATAGCTTCCTTGTTTATACTTAGCAATATACACTGCTCAAAGTTATTGCTCCATTGGCTCATTTGCCCTCTGCTAGTAAATGGATCATAATGGGCAACTTACAAAGGTATTGTTAATTCTACCAATCTGATTTCAAGATTACTGTAAGTTTATAAATACTTGTAAGTTTAGAATTATATGTACTGGGGTTTGACAGAAGAAATGCATTTTAAATAACAGCTGCTTAATTTGTGAAGTGGCTTCTCTACAATGAATGGATTTGGTTGGATTTTTGTATATTTTGATCAGAGGGAAAACAAAATATGTATTTAACATTTCTTTCTAATATCTACATTATAAAAATCGAAGTACTATTGCCATCAAGATATGCACTAGCTGTTTAGACAAGAGAAATGGAACAGACAGACAGAAGATAAGAGTCCATTTTCTTACGAATCAAATAGAAAAGCTACTTTGTATTATTGAACATCAGTCAAGCCACAGGCCAGCAATCTTTGACAGTTCACCAATAACAGCTTGCTCTTTACACCATTCAACGCCCAGGTCTGATAAGATTGTAAGGCAAGAGAAGAGGCCAACGACTTCCCATACAATAAACACAGGGAACTCAGCTGACTGCCATAAAGATTAAAGTCCCTGTTAAACTGTGGTTTCCTGTGAGAAAGAGAGGGGTGCTTGAGGCCAGCTATTCTACTCCTGTTTCAGCAACAGAGCAAAACACTTCCACCTGCGTTAAATTCTGGACAAATAAATATCCGTGATTGGGAATTGTAAAGTTTTTGCCCTGCTCTACGATACGCCAAAAGCAGACCTCCTTGAGCAGCAGCCATGGACTGAAGAATGAGATCGAACTCGTTATTTCAAAACGAGACTCTTCTTTCCCTTTCTTGCTCTTATTTATTGAATTTGTTAGTCGCTTCTGCCCAGTCTTTACCCAGGACTTACAACTCACAACCCTGGCCACCAGCCCACCCACCCCGCTTTTGGGGCAAATCCCTACTCCCCGCGGCCTTCCTTGACAGAAGAATGAGAAGCAATTTAAAAATAAAACAACGAAGCCTCCTCCCTCGTTCCTGGAGGCACCGGCTCGTCGCGGCTCCGAGGCCGAAATATTACCCCGGGGCTTCCGCGCAGCTCCTGCGGGCCTAAAACCTCCTACCTCCGCCGAGGGGTCCCGAACCCCTTCGTCACTGACAGATAGATGACAATTAAAAATATTATAATCCTGAGGGGAGGAGGAGGGAGAAGGGCCGGTACTGAGCCTCCCTTCCCGACAGGCGCCCACCCCACAAGCCGGCCAGACTCGTCCTGTCAGGGAAGGGAGAAGGAGGCGGCCGGTGGGTCCCCCGCCTCAAGCGCCTCAGGGCTGCGCCGCTTCTCCCTTCCTTCCCCTCAGGCGACCCGCCCGCCGCTCGGCCCGCCTAGCGCTCACCTGCGCCCGCCGCAGCCCCGCCGCTTCACATCGGTCTCTTCCACCCCCCGCGCCGGCCCCACCGTAATGACAACGCCGCCCGCGCGCTCCCGGGCTCGCTCCCGCGCGCGGCCGGCTGGTCGCCGTGACAGCGGCGGCTGCTCGCGGCGGCGGCAACAGCAGCAGCAGCTGCGGCAGGTTCCGCGTTTGTTCAAAATCACGCGCCCAGCGCCATTCCGCCGCCGCCGCATCCCATAATAGCTCGGGCAGCGGCGCCCTGGCAACCGGCGCCGCGTCACCGGCGCCAAACAGCCAACCAACCCGCGAGCCCGCCCTCTCCCTCTCTCTTTCTCGCGCCGCGCTGGTTTCTCCCGCCTTCCCTCCTCAAAGCGCGCTCCACTTCCGCTCAGGCTCCCTCCTCCTCCTCCCCTTTCGGCGCTTCCGGGGTCCGTGACGTCACGCCGCAAAGCCGTTGGCTCCGTATGGTTACGCGGCTGCGTCGCGTAGAGGCGTCTCGCGCCGGAGGAGGCGGAGTCGGGGGCGCTGTGATTCCCCTCACAGGTTGTGGGCGGGAAGGGGGAGGATCCAAAATGGCGGCGGCTGTGAGGCAGGAGCTGACCCAGCTCATGAGCTCGAGCGGCTCCCACAAGGACCTGGCCGGGAAGTGAGCGGCTCCTTTTTCCCCTCCCTTCTCATAATGAAATTTCATAATATTGTATTATTTTACTGTTGTTAGCCGCTCTGAGCCCTGCTTCGGCTGGGGAGGGCGGGATATAAATAAAATATTATTTATTTTATTATTTATTATTCTCCCTCCCCTTCTCCCGTAGCAGCCAGCGCCGAGTCTGACAAGTGTTGCGGGTTGGGGAGAGGAGGAAGCGGAGCAGGCAGGAGCATCTCTTGGCTTAGGGAGGCCTGCCCTCCTCTCAGGTCATGTTCTGGATCTGCATGGCGCTGGTTCGGTTCCCTCCGTGTTCTGTTGGGCCTTGTGGATCTAGGGCGATCTTTATGGAAAAGAAGAAGTAGTGTGGGTTAAGAAAATTAATCGGTAGCTGTCAACATTAATTTGGTAACAGCAGTGGTTCCTCGTACCAGTTCCTGGGATTTTAGCAGAAATATATTCGGAACCGTAGAAACGAGCCAGCGGTGCTTCCCCATCTAATTCGAATCTATTATCTATTTCCGGCATGGCCAAACCTGGCCCTCCAGCTGTTTTGGGACTACAATTCCCATCATCCCTGACCACTGGTCCCGTTAGCTAGGGATGATGGGAGTTGTAGTCCCAAAAAACAGCTGGAGGGCCAAGTTTGGCCATGCCTGATCTTTTTATTCGGTGTGTTTCTATGCAGCTTTTCAGGTGGACCTTATAAGAGCAGTTTATGTAAGATTATTACAGCTCTATGGGGTGTTGGGAGACGGGCTCCTTCTAGGGTTGTTTGTCCATCTTTGGTCCCCAACCCTGCACTCAGTTCTCACCTGTGGCTCCTAGATTGGGGGGGGGGTGTCTTGTCATCTGAGTAGCCCAGGACCTCCAAACACACTGCCGAGGCTTACACCCTGTGAGGTCACTTTGGAGCTGCTAAAGCAGTGGTTTGTCTCTCAAGACGGATGCCAACAACACAGACTTCCAGGAACTGGCCTCCCTTGCAGCTGTAGTTGCAGCTTCCCTCCTCTGTCTTCAATTTAGTATCCTAAACCACAGGAGATTGCACTCACAAGAGTTGGAAAGGCAGGATAATATGGGATTAATGATGTCGTAAATACAAGTATACCCAGCTTTTGCCTGATGCTGTTTGGCTGTTTTTTTGATTGCTCATTGTATCTCAGCATAATGATGTGCATTCACACTCCCTTTTGGAGGACTAAAAGGTAGTCCCTTGCATAACATTGTACTCTTGTGTTTGATTAGAGTTAATGCAAGAAAAGGTGAAAAGAGGATGATAATCTTCTCTTTCTGCAAAAGGAATTGTCAAATTGTGCCCTCCTTTCTATGACTAGCCATTTCATTGCAGTGGGAAAGCACCAGAACTGTTAGATCTCAGGATTTCCATTGAAATGCAAAGTATGGCATGTACATACTCTAAAATGGTTTTCAGAAGAATGGCATTCTAAAATATCATGCGTATTGTCCTTACATGCACAAGATGTAAAGCTAATTTTAAAAATACACCAATTTTTAGCAACATAGGAAGCTATAATAAGTCAGACTGCTAGTCCATCAAGCTTAGAATTAGCTCTGTATTCGATGATATTTAAACCTTAACTCTTTTTTTTTTTTACTGCATTCTGGCAGGTATCGTCAGATATTGGAAAAAGCAATTCAGCTCTCAGGAGTGGAACAATTAGAGGCATTAAAAGCCTTTGTAGAAGCAAGTGAGTTTAATTATCAGTTTTCATGAATTGTTGAATGACAGCTTTGTAAGTACCGTATTTTTTGCTCTATAAGACTCACTTTTTCCCTCCTAAAAAGTAAGGGGAAATGTGTGTGCGTCTTATGGAGTGAATGCAGGCTGCGCAGCTATCCCAGAAGCCAGAACAGCAAGAGGGATTGCTGCTTTCACTGCGCAGGGATCCCTCTTGCAGTTCTGGCTTCTGAGATTCAGAATATTTTTTTCTTGTTTTCCTCCTCCAAAAACTAGGTGCGTCTTGTGGTCTGGTGCGTCTTATAGAGCGAAAAATACGGTATTTAATTGCAATCGGAAAAAATGAATGGTCTTAGAAATCTTTGTACATTGAAACAGGCATCAATATAGCACTGGGGATTTGGTAGGGAAAAGGTTGAGGTGTCGTTTTTAAGCATGAATACTTTGACATAAATTTCATCAAAATCAGTGGGATATTCTGAATAAACATTTCTAGGCTGTAGGAGGGTTGTTATCTCATAATCCTGTTATCCAAGGTTATGGTCTTTGCAAAATGTTAATACTAGTATAATTATTTTGGCATCCGATCATAAAACTGTGCTGTGGTGAAACAATGAATGGGTTGTGCCCGTGCAGGGGCAGCATTCCCCCCCCCCCACTTCTGTGCCATGCAACTCATATTCCACATTTCACAATGGTGACTCCGAGCCTTTTCATTATGATAGCACAGCAACTGAGTTGCAAACAGATGCTATGTCAGTGTAACAGTTTTATGCCCAGGCTCTTATGAGCTGGTACAGCTGCCTAAAAGTTTGAGTTGGAAACAGGGGCCTTAACAATGGTTATAGACTGAATGCTCACTAAAATGACAGGCCTAACGACAATGTATAGCCTGACTTTCTTTCCACCTTGTGTCTCTTAAACCAGTGGTCAATGAAAACGTCA
The DNA here is from genome assembly GCF_964188305.1 of Podarcis bocagei. Lineage (NCBI taxonomy): Eukaryota > Metazoa > Chordata > Lepidosauria > Squamata > Lacertidae > Podarcis > Podarcis bocagei. The sequence goes on along the minus strand of NC_138134.1, from coordinate 67,193,135 downwards.
GTTTAGTGATTTCACGCCAGTTGTTGACAGACTTCTGTACCCATCTTCCAAGTCTTCCTGATGGCACAGCCAAAGAAATCTACCATTTCACCTTGGAAAAGATCCAACCTCGTGTAATTTCATTTGAGGAGCAGGTAAGAGCAAGATGGTGATCAAATTTCAATCCCAACCTTCCTCCCAAAGGAGCCCAGGGCAGGAAACATCAAAGTGATTTAAAAATACAATTAAAAATAAAATAAAAACATTTTCAAACATGTGAAACAGACACATGCCCTCCGCTAATAAGATTGTCAAAAGCAGTACGTTTCAAATGCCTGGGTAAACAACTATTTAAATTCCTCCAAAAGGAAACATAATGAAAAAGACAGAAACACCTCACCAGGAAGGACATCCCAAAGATGGGTAATTGTCTCCAAGAAGGCTCTGGCAAACCAGTCAGATAAAGAGAAGAGTATATTGAAATATTTTCAGTACAGTGGTACCTTGGTTTACGAACTTAATCCATTCTGGAAGTCCGTTCTTAAACCGAAACCATTCTTAAACCGAGGCACGCTTTCCCTAATGAGGCCTTCCGCCGCCAGTGCCCTTCCACCATTCAGATTCCATTCTTAGACTGAGGTAAAGTTTGCAAACTGGGACACTACTTCCGGTTTTGCGGAGTTCTTAAACCGAATCGTTCTTAAACAGGACTGTTCTAAAACTGAGGTACCACTGTACTGTACTCTAAAATATAATAGATATCACTGGCATATGATAAGCCTTGCCAGAAGGACAGCAAGGAAAAGATGCCCCAAGTCAATTTGTTCCAATAATGAATACAGACTATTCAGTTTTGTTCATCCTGGCATACTTTGCTGACTTTATTAAAACAGTCATTAATTGAAGGTAGCTTTGTTTGCCCTGTAGTTTCCTGCAGCTTGTAAAATTTGTACCAAATTCTTGTAAAATTTGTACCAAATTCTACACCACAAATTTCGCTTCTACCCTGGAATAACTCAAAACAAAAATCACTACGCTTCTTGGCAGTTTGTATCCTAATACATCCCTCATATGCATTTGATTGAGAAGTATATTTAAAGATATTGTAGATCATGTAAAATCAGATTATCATTGTCAAATGGGCAAAAGGAAACAGATAATATAAAGGATATTAGAAAGTGGATCAATTTGATAACTTGATTGCATTATAATTTTATGTCCCCATTCTTCCCAGGTTGCTTCTATAAGACAACATCTTGCATCAATTTATGAGAAAGAAGAAGACTGGCGGAATGCAGCACAAGTATTGGTGGGGATTCCTTTGGAAACAGGACAGAAGTAAATAGTTGTTAGAAAACCTGACATTTTTTCTTCATACATTGTATATCCTTTTGTAGTACAAATGCTTCATTGGGTATATTCTGGATCTGTTTCCTTGACTTTTCAATAGCTTTGGCTTCTCTGATTGTTCTGTGACAGTTGCACATACTATTTTGATAGATCAGTGATCCACCTGGAAACTTTTTCCGTGGGGAACTCATAACCCTTTAGTGCTACTCACATTGTAGTTATAATCTTTAGAGCACAGTCCTATTTTTGGTTTCAGTAACCTTTACTTTTTATTTTTGCACTTATTTTTGATTTAGATCCAAGTGTCTTCTGTGGAGCAGTGCATAGAGTTGAGCTGTTTTTTGCTTACAAAAGACTGCCATGGACCTTGTTGCTAGCTTCCATCAAATAGTGTATTGCATTATGATGAGTAGTCAACGTGCCCTACAAGTTTTAGGACCACAAGTCCCATAATCCCTGAGGGTTGATGGGAATTGTCGTCCACAGCATATAGAAGGGCCCCACATTGAATGCATTTGCATTAAGACAGTGGGTGGTATTAAAGTAGATCTACTGACATTAATGAACCCTAAATTAGTTGTGCCCATTTTAATAGTCTACTGTGTGTAAAACCTTATGACTATTACCATTCAAAACTAACCAATAAATTACATTTTCATACCCTCTTGTGGAGGGGGGAGGGTTGCCATTGTGTATCCTACTTCTCCATTTCTCTGGGGAGACACAGCCTATCCTTCCTTTCAGCCAGAGTTGGCTGGTGGCAAACATACAGCGTGTAGTATTACTGTAAATTTCTGCAGGCCACATAAGTATGTTTGCAAAACTCTTATGATGCAAATGAACTGAGGTTTCAATACTGGTATTCCTCCCCCCCCCCCTTCTATTCAAGGCAATACAATGTAGATTATAAATTGGAGACTTACCTAAAAATTGCCCGACTGTACCTGGAGGATGACGATCCCGTTCAGGCTGAGGCTTACATCAACAGAGCATCTCTTCTTCAGAATGAATCAACCAATGAACAGTTACAAATTCACTATAAGGTGAAATACTAACATTCTTGTTTTGAGTGAAATGAAATAACATATTGCTTAAAAGTTTTATCATTATATTTTTGCATATACATCTGTTCCTCATTTGCTGACCTCAAGGTTGCTACCCTTGTAGTTGCAAATCAGGCTAAATAAAAAGTGAGGCCATCTGTTAACTAAATGTCATCTTCAAACTCTGCAATTTTCACCATTTTATTATGTGAAATCTGATTATGGTCTCCAAGATTGCTTTTTTAAGTTATCAGCTTCAATGATGAGGAAGGCATTTACTGCTTTGAGATTCCAAACTATGCCCACAACATATTTGGATGGGAGATAGCCATAGTATCTGTAAATCACTGGGGCTAGGGAGAGATGGAAAGCATGGTTCATTACATACTATATTGCTCCCTGTATAATTCTCCTAGGGATACATTTCTCAAAGGACTTCTTCAGAGAATTCCCTTCCTGAATAGTAGGGAGGACATTCATTATTTGTTGGTGGATGGGGATAAACAGACTACCTGAACAGCGCCCGTGTTTGCCTTAGCAGCCCATTGGATTAAAGAGAATTTCATTATGTAACATGGGATCCCGTCTGGTGGTGACCACTTACACTAAAATGTACTCCAGTACAGTTCATATTAAGGATGCGGATGGTGCTGTGTGTTAAACCACAGAGCCTTGGGCTTGCCAATCAGAAGGTCGGCGGTTCGAATTCCCGTGACGGGGTGAGCTCCTGTTGCTCGATCCCTGCTCCTGCCAACCTAGCAGTTCGAAAGCACATCAAAGTGCAAGTAGATAAATAGGTACCGCTCCGGCGGGAAGGTAAATGGCGTTTCCGTGCGCTGCTCTGGTTCGCCAGAAGCGGCTTAGTCATGCTGGCCACATGACCCGGAAGCTGTACTCCGGCTCTCTCGGCCAATAAAGCGAGATGAGCGCCACAACCCCAGAGTTGGTCACGACTGGACCTAATGGTCAGGGGTCCCTTTACCTTTACAGTTCATATTACTGCATTTTTGTGATGACCAGTGGTGTTTAATCCCTGACTGGAAGGCCAAACAGTTGAAAGCACACAATAACCTGGTTCTTGTGTGACTTTTCTATGATTTGAACATGTAACTCCTAGATTGCAAGTCATTCCATGCTCTGTACCCCTCCAGGCTCTACCTAGTTTTTCCAAGGGCCACTTTGGTGGAGCAGTGAGCTTGACGCACCCAACTCCCCAAAGTGTCCTGCTTCAAAGTCCCAGCACCACAACCTCTACTCTTTTCACATCCCTCTTGAACTGACAGGTTATTTGCAGTAGGGACTGTGGTCCTGCTACTTCCCGAGATACAGATTTGGTCTACCAGTTGCTATCCTCTCATTCCCCCTCCTTTGGTAATTCTTCACAGAACTCTAGCCCATTGGTTGCCATCAATTTGATTTGAACTCATTTTATAATGAATTGATTTTAGAATGCTGTATTATTTCACTGTTGTTAGCCGCTCTGAGCCCAGCTTTGGCTGGGGAGGGCAGGATATAAATAAATTGTTGTTGTTGTTGTTGTTGTTGTTGTTAGTTGTTATTATTATTCTGACCTGTAGTATGAAAATTGATGGTCAGTTGCATGAAAAGTCGGAACCCTCAAATATTATTACTGGATTTAATAGGTAACATAGTGAGCAACTGTATGGTTTTTTTCCCTGTTTCAGGTGTGCTATGCTCGCGTTCTTGACTACCGAAGGAAGTTCATTGAAGCTGCCCAGAGGTATAATGAGCTTTCTTACAAGAGCATAGTCCACGAAAGTGAGAGACTTGAGGCACTGAAACATGCCTTGCATTGCACAATCTTGGCATCAGCAGGTAAAGCAACACTTCATGGCTGACTTCTATATATGCAATTTTCATTTTAGTCTTTGGGATTATATATATGATCCTGTTCTGCAAGGGGTGGGGGAGCTCTACTCTAAAGCAGTATGCATGTTATGCTTCCATAAAACAAAATTTCTGCATAAGCTGCCACAGGTTGTCTGCCCTGCGTCACTGGAATGTTTCATGTACGGTTTCATGTTAATGATTATGATTACTGAAACCAAATCATCTTGGTGGTGTAGCATTCTAGAAGCAGAAACTGCAGTTTGTTTCCATAGAAAGGATCTAGCTGCTAAAACAATCTGCACCTAGCAGGTATAATTTGAAAAGTCATCAAGTATTAACAGTTGAGTGCTGTGGGCAGGCAGGAAGAAATTGGCCATTTGCTACCGGCTCGCAAAAAGGCAGCTGAGAAAATGCATTGAAATAGAAGTGAACAGTACTGAATTGAGATGTCCCAGTACACGGTATTCTTACTATTTTTCAGGACAGCAGCGTTCCCGTATGTTAGCTACTCTCTTCAAGGATGAAAGATGCCAGCAGCTTGCGGCCTATGGGATACTGGAGAAAATGTATCTAGACAGAATTATCAGAGGGAACCAATTGCAAGAATTTGCTGCAATGCTCATGCCACACCAAAAAGCAACAACAGCTGATGGTACTTGGGTCTCTTAAAGTGCGGGTGTACCCTGTTCTGATGGGCACTCAGACATTGTTCCTTTCTGTATATACCCTTTCAGAATGAGCATTGTTGCACTTTGGGTCAGCTTTAGTAATCATTTACATTGGGTCTTTATATCCTTTTATACTCCAGTGTTTGGCACAAATAACCTAGTTCCATGAAATTTCCAATCCATTGTTTCCTAAAATATGGTATGTGTATCCCTGGTCATACATGAAAGTTTTCAAAGTGTACACAGTAGAATTTTTAAATTTTACTTCATGTTTTCTGCAGTTAAAAAAAGCTAATTCAAAGATAAAGTAGTATTATTTTCAACCAAGAAGGAGTACTCCAGTAAGATAGAACACTCAAAAGGGGCATGCAATTATTGTAAGTTTGGGAAACGCTGCTCTAATCTCCTTAGCCATCATGTAGTACTTTGGGCTTCCATCAACATTTAGACTGAAATTTCCTTTCTGTAACCTTGACAAAGATGCAAAAAAAATATTACTCTTAGTTAAGCAGGTTTATATCCTGTTCAGCACAATGATTTAAAGCCAATAAATCATATTATGAAAGTTATAATAATATCATAATAATGTAAGCCAATTTCTTTTCTACCTTTATTACGGAGCAGTATTGATGGAACAGAAATTGAGGACTGCATATGCTACATACAGGTTTTTTAAATTATATTTGACTTGTAGCCAAATACATGCTGAATTTCAAACTCCTAATACATTGTCAGTTTCTATTTCAGGTTCTAGTATTTTGGACAGAGCTGTCATTGAGCATAATTTGTTATCTGCAAGCAAACTGTATAATAATATTACCTTTGAAGAACTTGGAGCATTATTAGAAATTCCTGCAGCCAAGGTATATAGACTTGTGTACTGTTTGCTTTTGTTTTGTTCAAACTAAGCTAGTTTTAATAACGTCTAGTTTGATGAAGAACTAGTTCACTCTTCTGCTTAAAGCAGATGCGTTCAAAAAGAAAGGAACAAAAAATGATTGATGCTGGTATAAGATGATGATTTATTAAATTTCTATACTGTCTATAAGGGATGCAGGTGGCGCTGTGGGTTAAACCACAGTATAATCAACAGTTACAAAGGTCTCCTGCAGAATAAATTGACATACATAACTTTTCTCTACCACTGACACACCTATGTACATATACATGTGGCAAAAACCATATCAGGAGTGGGCTTCTGTTTATTAAAAGTAGATGTCCTTTTGGGTTTTGTTTTTCAGGCGGAAAAGATAGCATCCCAGATGATAACAGAGGGTCGCATGAATGGATTTATTGATCAGATAGATGGAATTGTTCACTTTGAAAGTAAGTTAAGGTCTAGCTTGTTGTTCTTGCTTTAGGTGCGGTTGAAGCACATGTAATGCAAAAGCAAAATATTTTAGCCTGGTGTACAATCAACATGGGGCGCGGGTGGCACTGTGGGTTAAACCACAGAGCCTAGGGCTTGCCGATCAGAAGGTCAGTGGTTCGAATCCCTGCAACAGGGTGAGCTCCCGTTGCTCAGTCCCAGCTCCTGCCAACCTAGCAGTTTGAAAGCACATCAAAGTGCAAGTAGATAAATAGGTACCGCTCCGGTGGGAAGGTAAACGGTGTTTCCGTGTGCTGCTCTGGTTCACTGGCTTAGTCATGCTGGCCACATGACCCGGAAGCTGTATGCAGGCTCCCTCGGCCAATAAAGCAAGATGAGCGCCCAACCCGAGTCGTCTGCGACTGGACCTAATGGTCAGGGGTCCCTTTACCTTTACCTTTTACAATCAACATATGACAAAGTGGTAATTCTCGCTGTAGCCGCCAGATGGCAGTAGTGTCCGTGCAATAGTTTGAATTCCTGTATTCCCAAATACCTGTATCTGCAGACCTGGTAACAGAAAATTTGCTTATGCAGCAAACGAATAATGGCAGGAAATTTAATAGAAACAAGCAATGAATGCAAGAATGAATTCTTCTATTGTCTTTTAGCTCGTGAAGCCTTGCCGACGTGGGACAAACAGATTCAGTCTCTCTGCTTCCAAGTTAACAACCTTTTGGAGAAGATTAGTCAGACTGCCCCAGAATGGACAGCACAGGCAATGGAAGCTCAGATGGCTCAGTAGACTTTCATTTTCCCCCTGTTCTGTAGAGATTGTTTGTTTATTTTCATCTAAAAATGTGAAACTAGCATAAGAACTTACGACTTTGGCTCAACTTCTGCTAGAAGCCTATCTAGACAAAGGTGTAGATGTGTGTACATTATGTTTAAAACCCCAAAGGTTTATCTTAAAGGTATGGTAGTACAACATAGACATTAAGCTGTTTAAAAAATAACTGAATGGAATACAAGATGTTTTTTAAGTTTTGCATTAAAATTTCAGTTGTTTCGTGGCCTTGTGAATATTTGTGTGTGTGCGTTGGAAACTGAAGTGCCATATTCTATTTCGCTGTAGTTATTCCAATAAAGGCAGGCTAGAAGTTAATCAGATTCACTATCTTCAGTTTTCATTTGCTGCATCCTATCTTCCCCACAAACATCCATCAGGATAATTGATTTCTTGTGTTGAATTTACAGTCTGTGGAGCTGTTTGTTAAACCTTAGAAGGCTTTCATTCTTTGTTTATTATATGTATATATAGCCTCTCCGTATACAGAGCAAAGAGAAAACTAGTACAAGGAAGTTGCCATCCACTCTAGCCAAATATGTGTGGATGGGAGTGGATCTGGCCCCTAAACCTGTATGAGCAATGTCTAGTGAAACTAAGGGACAAGGGGAGAGGAATAGTTATAGTGGGGAAATGTTTATTGACATCAGTTATGCAAAAACCATGTAAATCAATATAGTTCATGTGAATCTTAGAACTTGGCTATCCTGGGTTAAACCAGAGCCTAGGACTTGCCAATCAGAAGCTCGGCGGTTCGAATCCCCGCGACGGGGTGAGCTCCCGTTGCTCAGTCCCTGCTCCTGCCAACCTAGCAGTTCGAAAGCACGTCAAAGTGCAAGTACAGTGGTACCTCGCAAGACGAATGCCTCGCAAGACAAAAAACTCGCTAGACGAAAGGTTTTTCCGTTTTCGATTTGCCTCGCAAGACGAATTTCCCTATGGGCTTGTTTCGCAAGACGAAAACGTCTCACGACTTTGTTTCCTTTGTCTAAAAACAAAGACATGTTTTGTTTATAAAGTTAAGTTATTTTCCCTTCAATTTTTGAACTGCTCTTTACAGTATGTGTGACTTTAAAGAGCAGTTAATAAACTGTTGTTGTACCAAATTTGGCTTTGTTTGGACTTTTTTTGACCATAGGAACGCATTAATTGATTTTCAATGCATTCCTATGGGATTTCGTGATTCGCAAGACGAAAAATTCGCTAGACGACAAAACTTGCGGAACGAATTAATTTCGTCTTGCGGGGCACCACTGTAGATAAATAGGTACCGCTCCGGCGGGAAGGTAAACGGCGTTTCCGTGCGCTGCTCTGGTTCGCCAGAAGCGGCTTAGTCATGATGGCCACATGAACCAGAAGCTGTACGCCGGCTCCCTCGGCCAATAAAGCGAGATGAGCGCCACAACCCCAGAGTCGGCCACGACTGGACCTAATGGTCAGGGGTCCCTTTACCTTTATCCCGATGCATAATTTTGAGTTTTCATACAATTTGGGTATTCAGGTATGATCAGGGTATTCAGCTTCATATGAGAAGCCTATACTACCCCTTCTCAGGTGTCCACTTAGTTTACTATAAAGAAAAGGAGAATTAATTCTTTCTCTTCTCTCCCCATCTCAAATTTATAATGGTAGTTTTATGTTCTTGGGGTGTAACCAGAGACAGGAAGTGCAGATGAGAATCTCACAGACACAGCATTCAAAGCTAGTTTATTCTGATCTTATGTTTATATTCTTCCAAAGGTCATTTTAAGGTTCACCATGTAGTTACTGGATGATATGAAATTCTGGTGTCCCACTTGTTCCACCTATACAAATGGGCTTCGCCTTCTTTGTCCCAGTCCCCTCCACGCACCCCAAAAATATAGTTGAAATAGGATTTATAGCAGATTTCCTGTTTATTCAGATGGTCACATTCTAGAGAGATGGAACAAGTCAAATAATATCCCAGTCTTCTTGGAGGTATTGCAGACTTTCAAGATCCACAGAACTCTTCCTAGAGCTAAATTAGTATTTAGAGCATGAAGAGTTAGAAAAGGCGGCTGTGTGTGAACTTCATGTTTTACTCTGCAAGATGTGTGTTAGGGTGAAGATCAAGAAAAACATCTTTTACACATGCGCTGTTGGTACTTAATTGACATAACTGAATCAGGAAATCAGAAGGTGAGAGAAGCACAAAAGGGAACACCTACTACTATGATTTGGAAAGACTGCTGTTGCTCCTTATACACTAATTCGAATACATGCAGGTGTGGAATAATTGGAAGGGCAAGAAACTGGATTAACAGCTAAAAAACACTTAGATTTGTATACGCCTACAGGTATACAAAAAATTTTGAAAAATTCACATTACTGCTTAACATGAGCAACAACTAAATTGAACTATAAATGCCATCAAAACTCTCAACTTCCCTAAAAGATTCCTTGTTCACGCCTTCTATTGATGTCTCTCTTGAGTTGGCAAAGGGCACATTGAGGGTAACACCAGAGAGTGCAGTAGTCATCGCAGATGGATCCCTGTTAAAAAGAAATGAGGCAACTAGTAGATAATATTTGGAAAGAGAAATATTAAATACAGATGAAGAGTCAACAGGCAGCTTGGGACAAACTTCACTGGGGCATATATTTAAATGCCTGTAACTGAGCCCCAAAGCCTTTTGTTTTGGAGAAAAACTGCAATTAGCAAGAAAGGGCAGAAAAAGTAGATGGAATCTACTGGGTGATCTTTGCAGCAGATTGCCCAGAGAGTCTGGCTCCCAACTATTTAACAATGCTAAACACAAAGACTCCTTACCCCCCTCTAAATTAGCTGAAATTAAGAAAACTTGAAGGGAAAATGAGGTGTGACTGCATGTGGAAAGGACACCGGTCACATCCACACTCTTAAACAGTAATTACTTCCCCAAAGAATCTAGAAAGTATAGTTCAAGGGTGCTGGGAATTGCAGCTCTGTGACAAGATCTCACAACTCTCAGCACCCCTAAGAATCTACAGCCCTATTTTGAGACAGAAAAATACAGACATTTTTTTAAAATAATGAAAGGAAACTACAGTCCTTGGGATTCTTTGTGGAAAGCTAAAGTGGTGCAGTTAAGCCTGTGGCTTGTGTGCATTTAATAATAATAATTTTTTATTTATACCCCGCCCTCCCCAGCCAAGACCGGGCTCAGGGCGGGGTATAAATGAGCTTCACATGTGTGGCAATTAAGAACGAAAAACATTAAAAGTGGGCAAGGTTCCGGGGAAAACGACTCGCAATCCCACTCGCCATTGAACCCAATGTGTTTGACTATACATGGTTTTGGCTTTAGGAGCAATCTCTGGTACGTAACACCTGCATAAGTTGCAGGCTTACTGTAAAGAGCATTTAAATGTGTGGCATGGGTGTGACCTGTGTGCTCAAGTCTGGTACTAAAAATAAATGTGTAGGTGTGCTCAGAGGCACCTTATTCCTTAATTGTATAATAATAATAATAATAATAATAATAATAATAATAATAATAATAATAATAATTTATTTAGACCCTGCTCCTGCGGCTGGGTTGTCCCTGCCACTCTGGGCAGCTTCCATCAGGTATAAAAATAATTTTAAAAATCAAACATCAATAGTAACAATCTGATCCAATATAAAAAGTCACAATGACTTTAAAATATTCAACAATCCATTAGAATCCAATAGTAAACAGTAAAGTTAAACATCAGCAAATAATTAACAGTTCACACTTATCAATTACTATAAAGAATTAGTAATGAGAGTATCTACACGCACATACTCGAGCTGCTATTTTGCACCTGAGATTCTAGTAAAAATAAAACAACTCGCTGTAGATCCTTAAAACCTGGATCTGCCCTCGCCAGGCTAGCTACACTTACCGGGATCCCATACTTGGTTCGGTAGACGGACCTCATTGCCACGCTTGTGCCGCAGAGGCAACATTCATTCATATCTGCGGCAACTTGGCATCCCAAACACGCATAGCAAAATGTTCCACAGAGACCTAGACAGAAGAGACCATGAAGAGGGCATCACTTGGCAGAGCGGGCCAAGAAAACGACAAGCCGCGGGACCGTGAACAGGCCCAAGCCACAAAAACTTTGCCAACCCCTGCCCTAGAGAACGAGATAGCCCAACCAGAAGCATTTTTACTGGGCATTGTTGGGAGTGATATAAATAGAAAGGAATATAAGCTTTTTATATATGCAATAACAGCAGCAAGAATATTATTGGCCCAAAAATGGAAGCAAGAAGAATTACCGATGATTGAATAATGGAGGATGAAGTTAATGGACTATGCAGAATTAGATAAACTAACAGGAAGGATTCGAAATCCTAAATTCACAGAAGACTGGAGTAAATTTACGGACTATTTGAAAAGTATTTGTGAAGATCAGACGATGTTTGTAGGTTTGCAAGAAGTTTTGTGAGGAGTATTATTGGAAGTATTGCAAAAATGAAGAAGGAGAAGGATGATTTGTTAAGAGATGTAAAGGCAATATAAAGTTAAGAAATGCATAAGAAGTGGTTAAAACGGTGGATCATCAGAGGTGCTGATGGAAGTCTAAAAAGATTGTATAAGTGATAAGTTTTGTGGTACATTTTATAATTTATATGTTAAAATCAATAAAAATTATTTTAAAAAAGAGAGAGAATGAGATAGCCCAGTTGTTTTACTTGATACAAGCCTGCTTCCTCTGTTTGGAATAATGAGCAATAGTTGGTTGACATGTCTTGCTTGACACCTGTCAAGGCAGACTGCATGTACCAGTTGCATCCCTGGCATGCAACCAGTCTGCAGTTCCATTAATGCAAGGTGCAAGGGGATTTCCAATTCAGTGGAACTCAGTTCCGGCACTTCACGCTGGGGCCATTGCCATTAGAAGAGAACAAGGCACGAGGCAAAAACATTCTTCTTCAATATTTAATATTCTACAGTTTTTACAAGTGTTTGTGGTGGCTACTGCTTTGTTACGTCTGTTTTAACCAGTGCTTTTTCTTTAAAAAAAAAGTTTAGGGGTACTCTCATTTTGACTCAAGAAAACCACCATTTTATAGTTCAAACTGGGAAAAAGAAATACAGTAAATGGACAAAAGTGCAAAGATTCACAAAATGTTTAGGGCAGACATGTGCAAAGTCCCTTTTGGGGGCCTAATCCAGGCGATTTAATCCGGCCCCCAAGGTAGTACATGTAAAACCCTAAAAAAAAGCTCAGCAACTTCAATCCTACTTCAACTTTGGTCAGCCCTCACGCACGTTCACTTCATCAAGTCTGGCCCTCTTTGAAAAAAGTGTGGGGGTATGCGTGCCACTGTGTCCCCCCAGAAAAAAGCACTGGTTTTGACTATCATTTGTGCTTTTATCTTGTATTTTTATCTTGTGAGCAGCCCTGAGATCTTTCAATGAAGGGTGGTATATAAATCTAATTAATAAATGAAGAGAGATATATATATATAGTGGTGCCTCGCAAGACGAAAAGAATCCGTTCTGTGATTCTCTTCGTCTAGCGGTTTTTTCGTCTTGCGAAGCAAGCCCATTGACGGATTAGCGGATTAGCGCTATTAGCGGCTTTTAGCGGCTTATCTGCTGATCAGATCAGCTGATAAGCGGCTTAGCGGCTTAGAAAAAAGGGGGGAAAGGGGAAAAAACCAGCAGGAACTCGCAAGACATTGTCGTCTTGCGAAGCAAGCCCATAGGAAATTCGTTTTGCGAAGCACCTCCAAAACGGAAAACTCTTTCGTCTAGCGAGTTTTCCATCTTGCGAGGCATTCATCTTGCGGGGCACCACTGTATATATTAAAAGGACCCGATCGAGAACTCAGCCAGTGGAGAGAGAATTGTGCTTCCATAACAAGAAGAAGAAGAAGAAGAAGAAGAAGAAGAAGAAGAAGAGGAGGAGGAGTTTGGATTTGATATCCTGCCTTTCACTCCCTTTAAGGAGTCTCAAAGCGGCTCACAATCTCCTTTCCCTTCCTCCCCCACAACCAACACTCTGTGAGGTGAGTGGGGCTGAGAGACTTCAGAGAAGTGTGACTAGCCCAAGGTCACCCAGCAGCTGCATGTGGAGGAGCGGAGACACGAACCCGGTTCCCCAGACTACGAGACTACCACTCTTAACCACTACACCACACTGGCTCTCCATAACAACCATGATGAGCAAGCTCATACTTGTTTTAGGTTTGCATCCAGAGTGCATACTAAGGCTGCCTTTCCCAACTCAACCCACTGAGTAAACCACCTTAATCTCCACGATAAAGGAGAGTTATCTGTACCATAGCTACTCACATACTCCGCAGTCACTAAAACAGTCACACAAGCCTGTCTGCCAGTAGCTCTGTTGTGATGGCTGGATGACCACAACTTGTGGCTGCTGCATGATCACTGGCTGAGGGTTCATTTTCCAGGCTGCTGATTCTAAAGAAAAGAAAGAGAGAGTGATGTTAAAATAAACAGATCTCCATTCTGAAAATACAATAATACAAATGCAAGGAACATGTCTATGCTGTGAACTGCCCTGAATTCTTTGGATGAAGGATGCTATACAAAATTAATAAATATAATTGTCAGTGAAATTCTACTCAATATTGATCCAGAGTAGATTCCAATGTACTGTATAATTAGCAGAGTAAAAACTTACAACACATTGCAGGATTCCCCAAAAAATAGACCAGAGACAATTAAAATTTCATCCAGCAGAGCTTGATTGAAGGCTGTTACGGAAATTACCCGGGGGGGGGCACATCTTTAAAGTTAAATATTACAAATATTATGCCTGAATGTATCCTTTCAACTGGACAGCTCAGGGAAGTTACCCAGCTTTAAAAATAATATAAAATCATCTCCTTTCCCAGTTTCCTCCATTCCAAAGCTATTTTCCCCTTGAAAAAGGACTCCAGGAAGTTCCCAGAGGTGACAATTGCTGGGCTCATTGTTAGCCAAAGGAAGCCAAATCTCATCACCCAACTCGCCACAGGCTCCAGACATGCAAAGGAACTTCTATTGTACTTTTGGGTGGTAGGTACTTAAGACATATTTGTCTATACTAATCTTATACCTGAGTCTTGCCCTCCCATGTCTGCTTATACTAATCTTGTACCAAGGACTTGTCTGGACACGTTTGCCAAGGTTAACCCCTCCCCTTTTGTCAGTGACATAGCAATGATGTAGCAATGATGCTGTACAAACTGTATTCTGGGATTTGGTGGGAAGTTTTAAAAGTCTTTGCCACCCCATCCTCAGGGTTCAAAATTTTCTCTTTGAACCTATTGCGCAATAAACTCTTGGTCTACAGCTATTTGCTCCGGTTGGCTGGACTCCTTCCTTTATTCCGCAGGGACCCGCGGGCTCTGCCCGACGAGCTGGGTGACTGAGCAGCCTCACACCTAGATTTTTTCGTAACGCTATACAAATTTAATAAATAAAATGGTCACTGAAATTCTACTCAATATTGATCCAGAGTAGATTCTAATGTACTGTACAGTTAGCAGAGTAAAAACTTAAACACGTTGCAGGATTCCCAAAAAATAGACCAGAAGCAATTAATATTTCATCCAGCAGAGCTTGAGTGAAGGCAAGTAAGCATAATGGTCACAAATATAATATAATACATTCAGGATTGGCACTGTCCATAAGAAATCCAGTTGCAGCAGACTTAACTTAAACTTACAATAACTTAAGTCTAAACCCTTAACACTATCTACCTATAGAGCACCACACCAGAAGTAAAAGAGCTGGAAAGAGAAAGTGAAACCTAGGCTTCTTTTGGCCTCTTATGATAGTCAGCATGACCTTGACGGATGATATAACAGAATCAGTTTAAACCAGCTGTACTCAGCTTCTCTGAAGGTACTCAGTGCTTTTTTCTGGGGGATGCAAGCCCCTAAACATTTTGCGAATATCTGTACTATTGTCCATTTACTCCCCCTCCCCCAATTTGAACTCTAAAATGGTGGTTTTCTTGAGTCAAAATGAGAGTACCCCTAAACATTTTTTTTAGAAAAAAAAAGCACTGGGCATAACCCAAACATCAGGAACTTTCTGTTTGCTTCTTTCACACAGAGAAGCTTCCAGAAGCTTCCAGAACCCTCTTGAATTAATTAGAATAAAAAAGATCTTTGTTTTTTGATTTTGATTTTTATCGATTTGTATTGTTTGATTGCTGTTTGCTTTTCCCTTGTTTTTTTCTTCTTTGTCTCTTTGTTTTTTCTGTAATTTTAAAATGCTTAATAAATATCATTTTTTTAAAAAAAGATCTCTACACATCTGATCAATGCTTTCTGCACTAAGAAATGCAAAGTGAAAATGCCTGCCCCCTTCTGCCTAGCCACACTACTTCTTG
The DNA here is from genome assembly GCF_964188305.1 of Podarcis bocagei. Classification (NCBI taxonomy): domain Eukaryota; kingdom Metazoa; phylum Chordata; class Lepidosauria; order Squamata; family Lacertidae; genus Podarcis; species Podarcis bocagei. The sequence continues at coordinate 67,177,757 of NC_138134.1, read as the reverse complement.
TAGACCAGATGTTTCCTCCCTATCTGACCCACAGATCCCCCTTCCTTTCCCCATGGCAGTTAGGCTTAAAACCGTTAGACAGTACCAGGAACGGTGCGGAAAGAGATTTGTTAAAAAAAGGTACAGCAGACCACTGGCAAAGAAGCCTAGAAAAAACAGCAAAGAGTCTTATGGCACCTTGAAGACGAATGCATTGATTTTGTTGATTTAAGGTGTCACAAAACTCTTGCATCAGACAACCACATTTGCCTTCTCTGGAACTAGAACTAAACACTAACCGGGGACAAGTCTGAGGTGTGTTGAATGATACACCACATTAAAAGCAACTAGAGTAACAGGCTGGGCTTCGCCCTTGCACATAGTTGTCAACATTTCCATTTTTTAAGGGAAATTCCCTCATTCCGAATAGGTTTCCTCACAAGAAAAGGAGAAAGTTGACAGCTATGCCCTTGCATGGCACACCTGAAATAAGGGAGAGCGCTCTTAAGCATCTTCAAGCAGAGCATGAGTTGTCACCAGTGGGGAATTGGGAGAAAATAATATCAGGCATCTTTGCAGATTTGCAGTATTTATCACGTGTGTGGCAGTTCCTACTATGTGAATCTCATGATACCTGAGTGCTTAATTTGTCGCCTTTAATCTGGGGAGGGTGTACCTTGCCCAGGCATAGGCAAACTCGGCCCTCCAGCTGTTTTGGGACTACAACTCGCATCATCCCTAGCTACCAGGACCAGTGGTCAGGGATGATGGGAGTTGTAGTCCAGAAACGTCTGGAGGGCCGAATTTGCCTAGGCCTGGCCTTGCCTCTGAGGACTCCTTGGGGCTCCCATGGGTGGGAGCACCCCAGTGGCATGCGGTCAGTGGACTAGGGGACTAGGGGACTACACTAGTCCCCTAAATGTCCCCAGTGAATTAGAGTATTAAAGTATTAATGCCTGGCACCTTCTTCCCAAAGCCCAGGAAGCTTCTGTCCAGGTCAGGGAAGGAGACACAATGCTCCAACAGGGTCCAAGAACCCTCCCACCACCTTCCCAAAAACCGCCCCCCCCCCAGTTTTGGGAAGGAGACAGAAGGGCTCCAGAATCCTGTCAGAGGCCGGACGTCTCCTTCCCAAAGCCTGGGAAGCTTAGGGAGGGAGGTGTGATGCTCACATCCGCAACATCACCCAACCCCCTCCCCAAATTGCCCTTACAAGCTGGCGCCTCAGGCCCTAACTGTTCCCCTATGATGAAAAAATTCAGTGCACGCCCCTGGAACACACGCATTCTCCCTGATGCAGTGAGCACCTGCACACTCAACCATCTCGGTCTCCTAAGTCCCCTGACTATAAAAGCATGGGTTGTGTGTGTGGAGGGAATAACTCTGTTGCATCCATGCAGTTCTGAACTCTTTGGACTCTTCAAACTTGGGTTGCTGCTTCAAGCCCAGCTACCCTCACCCTGCCGGAGCAAAGCAGCTGCTGGGACTTCTGCTGCTCAGCTTGTTGCTCTTCTCTGCCTCAATAATAATAATAACAACAACAACAACAACAACAACAACAACAATAACAATAATAATAATAATTTATTTATACCCCGCCTATCTGGCTGAGTTCCCCCAGCCACTCTGGGCAGCTCCCAATCGAGTGTTAAAAACAATACAGCATTAAATATTAAAAACTTCCCTAAACAGGGCTGCCTTCAGATTTCTTTTAAAGATAAGATAGCTGCTTATTTCCTTCACATCTGAAGGGAAGGTGTTCCACAGGGCGGGCGCCACTATCGAGAAGGCCCTCTGTCTAGTTCCCTGTAACCTCACTTCTCGCAATGAGGGAACCGCCAGAAAGCCCTCAGTGCTGGATCTTAGTGTCCGGGCTGAATGATGGACGGGGGTGGAGATGCTCCTTCAGGTATACTGGACTGAGGCCGTTTAGGGCTTTAAAGGTCAGCACCAATACTTTGAATTGTGCTCGTAAATGTACTGGGAGCCAATGTAGGTCTTTCAAGGCTGGTGTTATATGGTCTCGGCAGCCGCTCCCAGTCACCAGTCTAGCTGCCACATTCTGGATTAATTGCAGTTTCTGGGTCACCTTCAAAGGTAGCCTCACGTAGAGTGCATTGCAGTAGTCCAAGCGGGAGATAACTAGAGCATGCACCACTCTGGCGAGACAGTCTGCGGGCAGGTAGGGTATCAGCGTGCATACCAGATGGAGCTGATAAACAGCTGCCCTGGACACAGAATTAACCTGCGCCCCCATGGACAGCTGTGAGTCCAAAATGACTCCCAGGCTGCGCACCCGGTCCTTCAGGGGCACAGTTACCCCACTCAGAACCAGGGAGTCCCCCACACCCGCCTGCCCCCTGTCCCCCAAAAACAGTACTTCTGTCTTGTCAGGATTCAACCTCAATCTGTTAGCCACCATCCATCCTCAAACCGCCTCCAGACACTCACACAGCACCTAAATTGACTTCACTGGTTCTGATTTAAAAGAGCGGTAGAGCTGGGTGTCATCTGCATACTGATGAATACCCAGCCCAAACCCCCTGATGACCTCTTATTTCAGCTCAGATAAGAGCATCTATCTGAACCTAAGCCAAGATGGCCGGAACGCTCCCCAGTTATTCTCTGTTTTCCTCCGTTATTGTAGAACCACCAAACCCCTTCTAAATTTTGCATACGTGCCCCTTTTCAACTGGGATGCATGAAGAAAACCGGGCAAATGAAATCCAGATATTCCTGGCTTACATCTGTCTCTTTAGGTAGTCAGTTCTGCTGCAGGCATGGCATGGGCATGTTTAGACAACCTTAAGTTGAGATGCACTCTTGATAAACCTAAATTACTAGCACTGTTTGCAGGTTACGTTTCCCCCTTCTTTTTCCTGGAAGGTTATGTTAATTGTTAGCTTATTGCAGCATCCATTTCCAGGAGTTCCTTCTATCAACTCATTCCTCTTTTCAAGCAAAATCAGACAGCCACTTACCAAGTGTGTCGAAAGCAACAGGTCCCTTCGGAGGCTGGTGTCACTATAGAGATACTTCAATTCAGCAAGCAACCTTTGTCGGTTTAAGGAAGTTGATGGCAAAAAGAAACCCACACAGTAATGAAACTGCTTTTGTTTGTTCCGCTGGGCATAATAAACTGGTATCAACTTGCAGATTGGCTACCAGGTAGTGCATTTTTTGTGTTAATAGCAAAGGTGGATCTTAGTAGATGCAAAATAAAAAAATTCCTTCCAGTAGCACCTTAAAGACCAACTAAGTTAGTTCTTGGTATGAGCTTTTGTGTGCATGCACACTTCTTCAGATACACTGAAACAGAAGTTGCCAGATCCTTCTATATAGTGAGAAGGTGGGGAGGGGTATTACTCAGAAGGGTGGTGGGAATGGGAGATTGGCAGATAGCTGAGATGAGCCTGTTGACGACTCTTAACGACTGTAATAGGTCTTACAGGTCTTAATAGGTCTAATAGGTCTGTAATAGGTCTCCTGTAAGACCTATTACAGTCGTTAAGAGTTGTCAACAGGCTCATCTCAGCTATCTGCCAATCTCCCATTCCCACCACCCTTCTGAGTAATACCCCTCCCCACCTTCTCACTATATAGAAGGATCTGGCAACTTCTGTTTCAGTGTATCTGAAGAAGTGTGCATGCACACAAAAGCTCATACCAAGAACTAACTTAGTTGGTCTTTAAGGTGCTACTGGAAGGAATTTTTTTATTTTGACTATGGCAGACCAACACGGCTACCTATCTGTAACTTAGTAGATGCAGAAAAAGATCACGAGGAGCCACAATTTCTTGGGGACCTACAGACCCTCCCAGTGTCCCTATTTTCCAGGGACATTCCTGGATATACAGAAGCCATCCCAGTTTCTGATTTGATCCTGGAATATCCCATTTCTCCTTAGGACGTCCCTACTTTCATCAGAGAAATGTTGGAGGGTATGGAGATAAACTCGCTTAAGGTCATAACACTGAGTCACTGATGCTGTCTTTGGGTGTGTCATTTATTTCAAGGCCTGCCTCTAGACATCCTTTTTACTGTGCACCCATAATTATTTGCGCTCGTGATGCTGTTGGTGCTGACTGGCATCCATCTGTCTTGGGAAACAATGGAAGAGTACACTTTTGCAGGTGAAGTCAAACTGCTGGAGAATTGCAGCGCCTGCTGTGGCTGTAGAGACCAATACAGGAGAGACATGTTTTGTTGCAGGTGGGGCAAATGAAGGCATCTGGTTGTGCTGATCAAGGTGTGCCTCAGTGTTTCTTCTCCCAGTGGTCATTCCTCCTCTGGTCACTCCTGTGGATACACAACCTGACTGTCTGTCTCCAGGCACTGCAGTCGTCTGCAAGGAATTCCCACATGGAAGGGTTGACGTTGCTAGACTTCATGCCACATTAACAGACATCTTTGTAACACAGAGTTGGTGTGCCAACAGGCCCCATAGAGCTCCCCATAGAGCAGGTCCTTGGGTATCACCATGCCAGAGCAGATGTATATCTGAAGGAGCATCTCCACCCCCATCGTTCTGCCCGGACACTGAGGTCCAGCACTGAGGGCCTTCTGGCGGTTCCCTCACTGCAAGAAGCCAAGTTACAGGGAACCAGGCAGAGGGCCTTCTCGGTAGTGGCACCCGCCCTGTGGAACACCCTCCCACCAGATGTCAAAGAGCAAAACAACTACCAGACTTTCAGAAGACATCTGAAGGCAGCCTTGTTTAGGGAAGCTTTTAATGTTTGATGCATTACTGTGTTTTGATATTTTGTTGGGGGTTCCCCAGAGTGGCTGGGGAGGCCTAGCCAGATGCGCGGGGTATAAATAATAAATTATTATTATTATGTCTCTGAGACCAGAGTGTGAACATGCTGGGAATGTGAGCTCAATGAAGGCATTGAGGCATCGCTCCTGGTGAGCGCAAGCTGCCCACATCTCACTACCATCAAGCACATACCCGCCAACATTTCTCCGATGAGTATAGGGACGTCCCATTCCATAATGATAATTTTACTATTTATACCCCACACATCTTACTGGTTTGCCCCAGCCACTCTGGGCAGCTTCCAACATACAGTGGAACCTCAGTTTTCGAGCGTCTTGCAAGCCGAACAATTCGGAACCCGAACGCCGAAAACCCAGAAGTAATCGCTTCCGTTTTCAAACACGCCTCAGAAGTCGAACGGCTTTCGAGGAACATTTCTCCATTTTATCAATGGATTTTGCCAACGACCCATTGATCCTCGGTTTTCGAACGTTTCAGAAGTTGAACGGTCTTCTGGAATGGATTACGTTAGAAAACCGAGGTTCCACTGTATATAAAAACATAACAAAACATTAAACATTAAAAAAACCTTCCCTATACAGATGGCTCAGGGGTCAGATAACTCCTTACCCTCCAACATTTCTCCAATGAAAATAGGGATGTAATAAGGAAAAGTGGTGGGACGTGGGTGGCGCTCGGACAGAGCCTCGGACTTGCCGATCAGAAGGTCGGCGGTTCGAATCCCCGCGACGGGGTGAACTCCCGTTGCTCGGTTCCTGCTCCTGCCCACCTAGCAGTTCGAAAGCACATCAAAGTGCAAGTAGATAAGTAGGTACCACTCCGGCGGGAAGGTAGAACGGCGTTTCCGTGCGCTGCTCTGGTTCGCCAGAAGCGGCTGAGTCATGCTGGCCACATGACCTGGAAGCTGTACGCCGGCTCCCTCGGCCAGTAAAGTGAGATGAGTGCCACAACCCCAGAGTCGGTAACGACTGGACCTAATGGTCAGGGGTCCCTTTACCTTTACTTTAAGGAAAAGTGGGACATTCGGGGATCAAATCAGGGATGGCTTCTCTAAATCAGGGACGTCCCTAGAAAATAGGGACCCTTGGAGGGTCTGATAAGCATTGTGCTCAACACGCAAGCCTGGTGTACCTTCATATTTGGGCAGGCACACAATCCGCTTTCAATACTGTTTTTCGGAAGAAGAAGGTGGAGGGGGGAAAGGTGAGTGGCGGTGGGGTCGGGTGGCGATGTTTCTATTTTACTTAGTACTTAGTATATGTAGGGTTTGGTGTCAGCATTGCTTCTGCAGGTTCTTTGCTGTTCACTTATGTTCCTTTGGTGATGAGAGAGGTTGGGGTTGGCCTAGGGTGTGGTTGTTTGTTTGTGGTTGGCTGTGTTACTGGGAAACTGGAAGGCGGATAAGAGACCTACCAAACCTAGCAATTCACTGGCAAATGTATCTATGTACAGTGGTACCTTTGGATGCAAACAGGATCTGTTCCGGAGCCCCGTTCACATCCTGAAGTGAACGCAACCCGCGTCTGTGCAGGTCACAGTTTGCCGCTTCCGCGCATGCGCGTGATGGCATTTTGAGTGTCTGCGCATGCGCGAGCGGCAAAACCCAGAAGTAACGTGCTCCGTTACTTCTGGGTCACCCCAACCCAAAAAGGCTTAACCTGAAGCGACTTCAGCCTGAGGTATGACTGTACTGGCTCAATGGGAAAACTTTAGAAATTCATATAAAATCACTCCAGTGACGGATTTACACCATTCCAACGTTGTTCTACTCAGAAGGAAAATGGCTAGCAGGGGATGAGCTTGGGGCATGTGTAGGGGCAGCCATAATCCCTGAAGCAGAGACCACATACTCAGCGGCCCCACTGCCTGGGTGATAATCGCTCGCACCCTAGTGCCAGACAAGTAGTCATTCCAAGAACAATCGTAAACCCAACCACAGTGGATTGGTGTGCTTAACTTGGCTGGGAAAATGGAAAAAGTAAATACTTACCATTGTTTCACCTAAAGATTGGAAGGTGGAGGTCATGTAAGACAAGCCTGGTGCTCAGGTTTCTGACAGAAGACCCCTCCCAATTTATGACATAGTTATGACAAATGTATGATGTCATGGGTAATTTGGGAAACTTATAAAAATGGGGAGCCATCCTTTGTTCGGGGCTTCTCTCTGCTTCTTCTATGTAGCAGTTTGAAGTCTTGTTGCAACAATAAAGATCAGGCCAACTGGCCGCTGTTTTGCTTCGATCTCCTGGCTGAAGCCTCTTGTTTGCGACCCCCGACCTCAACCTATGGGAGCCAAGGTTAGGCATTTGTGGGGTGCTCCAATTACTCCCTTAAACACTGTTACCGGGAAAATCCGAGGGCTCCCTTGGACAAAAAGACACCAACCAGAGTAAATTGGAGCAAATCAGCAGCCTGTAGGCTTGGCCTTTATTGAACTGTTGCAACAGGGTGTTCCCCCCACTTGCAGGAGAGAGGAAAGACACAGAAAAATGGTGTGCAAGGCCTTATAAAAACTTTTGAAATTCCCACCCTGTAGATCAAGACCACCCCCAGAAACATCATACATACATCACAGAAAGGAGGGGTTGAGGGAGGGGTGGTGGTGGTAACCTGAGTGTCCTGTCACCTGGCTGGTTCCCTTCTCCCCCTCCCCATGAGTCATTTTCAGAAGACAAAAGGTAGTCGCAGTTTCCTGCCCCCTGAGGGGGAATCTAATCACTGTTCTTTTGTTATAGTCCGTGTTGAATCCACTCGTGTATGCAGTCCGTTGTGTTGTTGATGGTCTTCTGTCTGAGACCATCAGGGTTGGCATAGCAACTGGGCAGGGCTCCTGTGGATGTGCTGGGATGGTGAAGGGATTATGGCTGCCCTGTATCAAACCTTCCCCATTTTGTAGTCCTTCCTTCGTGGAGTAAAATAAAAGTGGAACAGTGCAAATCCGATGTATGGTTGATTTTCTATGAATTTATAACAGAAGCGTAGTGTATGTAGTGTGTGAGTGTGAGTGTGTGTGAAGATTGTACAAACTGAATGATTGGGGGGGGGGGTTTCCTGCTACAAAACCGTCACACCTGCCCTGTGAAACACGCTTCCATCAGACGTCATGGAGATAAGTAACTATATAACCTTGAGAAGACATCTGAAGGCAGCCCTGTATAGGGAAGTTTTTAATGTTTAATGTTTTATTATGTTTTATTATGTTTTTGTATATGTTGGAAGCCACCCAGAGTGGCAGGGCAACCAAGATAGATGGGCAGGATACAAATAATAAAATTATCATTACAGTGGATGCTCGCGTTGCGAACGTGATCCGTGCAGGATGCAGTTCGCAACCCGCAGCGTTCGCAACCCACGTCTGCACGTCTGTGCACACACGGGTTACGATTTGGCGCTTCTGCGCATGCGCGACTGCCGAAACCCGGTGGTAACCGATTCTGATACTTACGGGTTTCGGTGTTCCGTAACCCAAAAAAATGCAACCTGAAGTGTCTGTAACCCAAGGTATGACTGTATTATTTGCTGCTCTGTAGCTGCTCCGTAGTACAGTGGTACCTCGGGTTAAGAACTTAATTTGTTCTGGAGGTCTGTTCTTAACCTGAAGCTGTTCTTAACCTGAGGTACCACTTTAGCTAATGGGGCCTCCTGCTGCCTCCACACAATTTCTGTTCTCATCCTGAAGCAAAGTTCTTAACCCGAGGTACTATTTCTGGGTTAGCGGAGTCTGTAACCTGAAGCTGAGGCACCACTGTAACCTGAAGCCGAGGTACCACTGTATGTGATAGCACCGGGGCAGCACTGCAGAAGAAACCAAAGTCAAATAAAGGCACCCCTAATTCACTATTGTTGTGTCAAGGGTTGCAGAATGCACCCAGAATAAAGTCGCCAGTCTGTAAGGACCACAAGTCTCTAGTGTTCCTGGGCCAGCTTTTCCCGTCGATGAGGAAAGTTTCATCTGCTGAATTTCCGCATGCCCTGCGGCACAAGAGCCCTGTGGAAACTCAGCGGCTGGGGTTGATGGGAGATGCACTGCAAAACATCTGGAGGGCACCAGGTTGGGGAAGACTGTCCTACAAGGAAGCAATGTGCTTGTTCACGGGCCATTTGCTCTTCCTTTCCTTGTGTACCTGCAAACATTGCTTGGCTTCTGTTCACTTTATTTGCTCCCTGCCCCCTTTTTCTGTGTTCTGCATAGGAATAGAAAGGGCTTATCTGCGAAGGAATAGAAAGGGCTTGTCTGTGTATCTTTCCCTGATCACGGCAAACAGGAAAGGCAGGTTAGCAACTACCCTCCATGATAGAAGGAAACTGGCACATATTAAAAATCAGAGAAAATTAGGAGGGGATCTTGCAGGGCCGAGTGGTTCATTGCAGCTGGTGAGCGCATGGCTGACTGACAGCTTTATCCTCCATGAATAGTGAGGCACAGGGGTCCCCCCCCAATTTTCAAGGAGGAGGCAGGGCCCCCTCAATATTCTATGGCAATGTGCACACATTGTGCAGTACCCGCCTGCTCAATTGTGGGGGCAACCAGTGCACCTGGTGGGGAGATATTGATGGCCAGGGATGTGGGTGGCACTGTGGTCTAAACCACTGAGCCTCTTGGGCTTGCCGATCAGAAGGTCGGCGGTTCGAATCCTTGCAACGAGGTGAGCTCCCGCTGCTCTGTCCCAGCTCCTGCCAACCTAGCAGTTCAAAAGCACGCCAGCGCAAGTAGATAAATAGGTAGCGCTGTGGCAGGAAAGTAAATGGCATTTCCATGCGCTCTGGTTTCCATCACGGTGTTCCTTTGTGCTAGAAGCTGTTTAGTCCTGCTGGCCACATGACCCAGAAAGCTGTCTGTGGACAAACGCCAGCTCCCTCGGCCTGAAAGCGAGATGAGCACCACAACCCCATAGTCACCTTTGACTGGTCCTTTACCATTTACCTTTAATTGATGGCCACCATCTTGGATGGCTTCAAAATAAAATTAGAAAGTTCATGGAGGACAAGGCTATTCCTGGCTACTAGCCACTCTTGGCTGTGTTCTACACCCACCATCAGAGGCATTGCGTCCCTGAACACCCGTTGCTGGGAATCACAAGTATGGAGAGTGCTGTTGTGTTCATGTCCAGCTTGCAAACTTCCCACATGCATCTGGTTGGCCACTGTGAGAATGAGATGCTGGACTAGAGGGGCCACTGGTCTGGTCCAACATGCTCTTCTTATGTTCTTGTTTAACTAGCCAGGAGCCCACAGGAGAACTCTGGTGGTCGCCCAATGCTACTCTCCAGAATGCCCTTGGAGACAGGAGTGGAAGCACTATGAAATGGTACCTCGTCTCCCAAATCCTAAAGGTGGTTCGGGGGCCTAATGTGACCCATGATACTGAAAGCCGCTGAGAGGTCAAAGAGAACCAACAGGGCTTCACTTCCGCCATGACTCTCCCAACAAAAGTCATGGGTCAGAGTTGTTATGCATTGAAGTTCTCACCCTGGCCACCGGGGGGGTGTATACTGTGGTACCTCGGGTTAAGAACTTAATTCGTTCTGGAGGTCCGTTCTTAACCTGAAACTGTTCTTAACCTGAGGTACCACTTTAGCTAAGGGGGCCTCCCGCTGCCGCCACACGATTTCTGTTCTCATCCTGAAGCAAAGTTCTTAACTCGAGGTACTATTTCTGGGTTAGTGGAGTCTGTAACCTGAAGCGTCTGTAACCTGAAGCATCTGTAACCCAAGGTACCACTGTATAGTTTTCACTCAGGTCTACGTAAGTTAATTTAGGTTGGAAACCCTGGGCTGTTGTTGTTACAGTGTTGACAGCCGGACGCCTATAAAAGCAGGCCAGCTGAGCTGTTTGCTGTTCAGTTCAGTTCCAGCTTTGTTGTTGTTGTTGTTGTTGTTTAGTCGTTTAGTCATGTCCGACTCTTCATGACCCCTTGGACCAGAGCACGCCAGGCACTCCTGTCTTCCACTGCCTCCCACAGTTTGGTCAAACTCATGCTGGTAGCGACTGTCCAACCACCTCGTCTTCTGTCGTCCCCTTCTCCTTGTGCCCTCCATCTTTCCCAACATCAGGGTCTTTTCCAGGGAGTCTTCTCTTCTCATGAGGTGGCCAAAGTATTGGAGCCTCAGCTTCATGATCTGTCCTTCCAGTGAGCACTCAGGGCTGATTTCCTTAAGGATGGATAGGTCTGATCTTCTTGCAGTCCATGGGACTCTCCAGAGTCTCCTCCAGCACCATAATTCAAAAGCATCGATTCTTCTACGATCAGCCTTCTTTATGGTCCAGCTCTCACTTCCATACATCACTCCTGGGAAAACCATAGCTTTAACTATACAGACCTTTGTTGGCAAGGTGATGTATCTGCTTTTTAAGATGCTGTCTGGGTTTGTCATTGCTTTCATTTCCAGCTTACTTATAAAGAACTACTTGGAGAAACCTCTGTGTCATCTGCTATGTCCACTCATTACCTAATAAGAGTGTCCAAAGCAATTTTGGTCCCTAAACCAGGCCTGAAGTCAGGTTGAAATGAGTTCAGATATCACCAATGTGCATTAAAGTGTAAACCAAAGTTCTCAGGGCATTTAAAAGCATTCACAGCCTAAAGCACACACACTTCCTTGTAACTGAAAAGCCTTGTAACTGAAAAGCAGACACCTTGTGCCACACCCAAAAGATATTTTGTCAAGTAACTGGAGAAAGGCAGCTACCTACGTTCTTGTTAGACCATGCAATTAGGCTGAAAGAAAATAAAAGCAATATAAATGATTTTGTCCTTGTTCTGGCTATTCTTCCTATGTAGTAGCAGAGTAGCCCTGTATTTTCGCGAACTCCATTTTTTCATTAATCTCTCAGTTAACAAGAAAAGTGTTTAAAATAATCAAAAGGGAGATAAAATCCCAGTGATTCTCATGGGTTGGGTGCAGGGATTTTATTGCCTTTACTTTTGCAGTGTTATTGAGAGTCTTTCCTATGTATAGATCCATCTGAAATATAAAAAAATTAAGGTCTTGTATATATACTAAATGTTCATAAATGTACCAAGCAAACACGTACATAACAATATAAACCACGTGTCTGAAGGAGCACAGGAAAACAGCCATGAAGCCATTTTGGCTCCCAAACTGACCAAATGTTTTCTCTGCAAAGTCAAAGGAAAATGGAATGACCTCCCCATTGTCTTTTCCTTCACAAATCCTGTCTTAAGGGCATGTCTGTGTATGAATAGGGTGAGCCTGTGACCTGGCTCAGGAACTAAGTATTTATCATTACAAAAGACTGGCCAGGCTCCCCAGAATATCCAATCAAGTAAGCATTAACAGGTAACCTGCCAGACTGGAGGTAAACAACGCACTGAGATTTCTGGTAAACAACACACTCAGATTTCTGTTGTAGACCACCCCTTTCTGTGATGTAGGTATGCTGTGTCTGGGGGGTGGTCTTGAGCTACACCTCTTCTGTGATGTATGTATGATGTTTCTGGGGGTGGTCTTGGACTCCAGGGTGGGCAATTTAAAATGTCTATATAAGGGCGGGCACACCTTGGTTCTGGGTCCTTCTCCTTCTCCTGCGTGTGAGGAGAGCACCCTGTTGCAACAGTTCAATAAAGTTCAGGCTTACTAGCTGCTTTGCTTCTCAATATTCTCTGGTTGGCCTCTGTTATTTTCTCCGACCAATGGACAACCTGCAAAGGACTCTATAAGGGCTCTTGTGTCTCCCATAAGGAAATAAGGGCAGATTTTCATTTACTACACATCCATACCCTACATCTTCATTCCAAGAAACATTGTGGGTGACATACACAGCACAAGGCTCCTTTTTATTAATTCTTAAACAAATTTCCAGTAACAAAATTACCTAAATATTTATGTATTCTAAAAAGCTATACGCTTTCCCATAATCTTAGGTCCAAGGCATCACCTTTCTGAGATTAGAATATGGGCCAAGCAATGTTTGACTTGATTATGAAGGGTGATGGCAATGAGCAGAAAGGACTTCCGGACCCTCTCTTGCTGAATGTGTGCAAATCTGAAAGAGAAGGGAGAAAACACCAGTCACTCAGAGCAGAGTTGAGAGAAAACATTCCCACACATTTCATGGGCAACTGTTTTGTTTTGTGGCAAACCACTCTGAGGACCCTGCGGCAGAAAAAAACACTATATAAATATAAACAAGCAAATGTTAAGGCCAAATGATACACACTAGTAGTAGTAGTAGAAGAAGCAGCAGCAGCAGCAGCAGCTTTGGGTAATAGTTTTCATTGGGACCATGAAGTAGTGTTAAAGGGTTTTAAAAAGCCTCTGCCCTTCTTGTGGTCCCAATCCTGCAGCTGCTTTTTAAAGTGGTTTGCTTGGGGAAAGGTACAAGGCTGGTCTATGTAATGGCACTGGTAATGCCACAGGTGGCGCTGTGGTCTAAACCAATGAGCCTCTTGGGCTTGCCGATCAGAAGGTTGGCAGTTCAAATCCGCTCAATGGTGGTTAGCTCCCATTGCTCTGTCTCAGCTTCTGCCAACCTAGCAGTTTGAAAGCATACCAATGCAGGTAGATAAATAGGTACCACTGCACTGGGAAGGTAAACGGCATTTCCATGCACTCTGGTTTCTGTCACGGTGTTCCGTTGCACCAGAAGCGGTTTAGTCATGCTGGCCACATGACCCAGAAAGCTGTCTGTGGACAAACGCCGGCTCCTGAAAGCAAATGAGTGCTGCAACCCCATAGTTGCCTTTGACTGGACTTCACCGTCCAAGGGTCCTTTACCTTTTTACCTACTAACCATTCAAGGAAATTGCATCAAAATCAACACCATTTACATTCGCCATGCAGCTGGGAGATGGGTCATGGGTGGAGAGCAAGCTTTTTTGTAAGTGATTTGCATATTGCAAGTAACCTGTGCACACCAGTGTTCCTTCTCAATGGCGTACTTGATGGCAGGGCTGTGGAACCTCAAGTCTAGGCCTCTCTGCCTGACACTTGGGACTCACCCCAGGCCATGCCCCTTCTCCTGTCCATTCCTACGCCCCAGGCCACAATCCCAGCATCTCTGCCCCTCTCCCATCTTGACTGTTTTTGCGTGGCTGGACTTTGTCTTTGAAGATTAATAATGAACCTTCCTTGCCTGGACAGAGGATAGAGAGAGGTGTGTTGAAATTAGACTACTGGGCAAAGGTAAGATTCGCATTCGCCACTCTAGCCACTTTTGCCTCTGACCAAGCCTGTTTTGATATTTTGCTTCTGGGCCAGCACACCTCCGGCATGTGAGTGTTGCCCAGAGGGGAAATGACCCCTGCACTCAAAAATGTCCCCCATTCCTCCTGTATAGTTAACATTTATAAGCAGATCAGTTAGTTACAGCATGGTGCTGACAACACCAAGGTTGCAGGTTTGATCCCCGTAAGGGACACCTTCATTGGGGGGGAGGATGAGGAGGTCCTCAGGATCTTAGCCCAGGAATGGAAGCAAGAAGAAATCCCGACGAAAGAAGAATGGCAGACAAAATTAATGGACTACGCAGAATTAGACAAAATGACTGGAAGGATTCGAAACCAGCGGGACCGGAGATTTACAGAAGATTGGAAGAAATATATGAACTATTTGAAGAGCAACAGTAATCAACAAATTGCGCTAGCAGGACTACAAGAAGTTTTGTAAAGAGAAATCTATGAAATATTGCAAAATAGAGAAAGAAGAGAGATTAGTTATGAGATTTAAAGGTAATAAAGAAAGTAAGAAATGTATGCTAAGTGATTAGATTGGAAATTTTTCAGATGTGATTGATGGAAGTCCAAAAATAATTGTATAAGGTGTAAAAGTATGTTTAATTATTTGAAAATGAGATGTTAAAAAACTAATAAAAAATTATATACAGAAAAAAGGAGGTCCTCAGGGTCCCTTCCAACTCTACAATTCTATGGAAGTGAGAGCTGGACCATAAAGAAGGCTGATCACCGAAGAATTGATGCTTTTGAATTATGGTGCTGGAGGAGACTCTTGAGAGTCCCATGGACTGCAAGAAGATCAAACCTCTCCATTCTGAAGGAAATCAGCCCTGAGTGCTCACTGGAAGGACAGATCCTGAAGCTGAGGCTCCAATACTTTGGCCACCTCATGAGAAGAGAAGACTCCCTGGAAAAGACCCTTATGTTGGGAAAGATGGAGGGCACAAGGAGAAGGGGATGACAGAGGACGAGATGGTTGGACAGTGTTCTTGAAGCTACCAGCATGAGTTTGACCAAACTGCAGGAGGCAGTGGAAGACAGGAGTGCCTGGCGTGTTCTGGTCCATGGGGTCACGAAGCGTTGGACACGACTAAACGACTAAACAACAACAAATGATTTAACACTGTAAATGACACCAACCTTCTTAGAAGATCCCCATGTCTTTTCTTTTGTTGATGTCCCTCTTGAGCTGGCAAAGGGCACAATGAGGGCAGAACCACATAGCACAGAAGTCCCCCAGGAGAGATCCCTGTTGAGTAGAAGAGCATTTTCAGGTGCCATTATTGTTGTGGGAAGAGAAACGATACACACAGCAGAAGAAAACTCACAAGGGGACTTAGGGTTAACCACACATTAACAGGGGAGGGTGCAACCAATGCAGTGGAATATTATTATTATTATTATTATTATTATTATTATTATTATTAATAATACCCCCCCCAACTGGCTAGGTTTCCCCAACCACTCTGGGCAGCTTCCAAACAAAAGATTAAAAATACATTAAAACATCAGTCATTAAAAACTTCCCTAAACCTTGGTTCTCGAACTTAATCCATTCCAGAAGTCAGTTCAACTCCTGAAACTATTTGAAAACCAAGGCGCAGCTTCCGATTGGCTGCAGAAGCTTCCTGCACTCAAGCGGAAGCCGAGACAGACATTCGGCTTCCGAAAAATGTTTGAAAGCCGGAACACTTACTTCCAGGTTTTCGATGTTTGGGAGCTAATTTCCTCATCCACTAAGCCGTTCGAGAACCAAGGTTCCACTGTACAGTGGTACCTCGGGTTAGGAACTTAATTCGTTCTGGAGGTCTGTTCTTAACCTGAAGCACCACTTTAGCTAATGGGGCCTCCTGCTGCCACTGCGCCACCGCTGCACGATTTCCATTCTCATCCTGAGGTAAAGTTCTTAACCCGAGGTAATATTTCTGGGTTAGCGGAGTCTGTAACCTGAAGCGTATGTAACCTGAAGCGTCTGTAACCCGAGGTATCACTGTACATACATTTGCACGAATGCCTCACAAGACGGAAAACCCGCTAGACGAAAGGGTTTTCCGTTTTGGAGGTGCTTCACAAAACGAATTTTCTATGGGCTTGCTTCGCAAGACGAAAATGTATTGCGAGTTCCTGCCGGGTTTTTTCCCTCCCCCCCCCTTTTCCCCAAGCCGCTATCAGCTGATCCTAAGCCGCTAAGCCGCTTATCAGCTGATCCGCTAAGCCGCTAATGGGCTTGCTTCGCAAGACAAAAAAACCACAAGACGAAGAGACTCACGGAACGGATTCTTTTTGTCTTGCGAGGCACCACTGTAACTCATTACTGCAAAAACAACACACCCCTCTTTCTTCACTTTTTAAGTGCCCCCCACTCACTTTTTTAAAGAACGGATTTTTCCACCATGAAAATGTGTTGGCACCAGTCCTCCTTCATTGCCCCATGATGCATCTGAGGAAGGTCATGGCCTCATGGCATCATCTCCTTCCAGGTTGTGCTGGTCCCAAGGAACCCTCTTTCCCACAAAATAAAGAATCTGGAAGGACGTTATGTCAGGGCATCCTTCCTCGGGTGCATTTTATGTCAGACTGGCTCAGAGCAGAGCAGAATCACTGCTGCCACCTTTTCAGGGTGAAAGGACCTCAGGTCAGTGAAGTAAAACACCTGCTTTGCATGCAGAAGATTCAATCCTCACCATCTCCAGGTAGGACTGAGGAAGATTCCCTACCTGAAACCCAGGAGAGCCACTGTAGACGACACTGAGCCAGATGGCCCAATGATCTAATCCAGGCACCCCCAAACTCGGCCCTCCAGCTGTTTTGGGACTACAGTTCCCATCATCCCTGACCACTGGTCCTGTTAGCTAGGGATGATGGGAGTTGTAGTCCCAAAACAGCTGGAGGGCCGGGTTTGGGGGTGACTGGTCTAATCCAAGCACTTTCAACTTCCATAAGGTTGTGATCCACCATCCAGTATAAAAAACTGGCAGTCATCTAACACACTCTCCCACTGTCATTCTTCAACTTAAATATATTATCAGGTAGGTAGCCGTGTTGATCTGACGCAGTAGACATATATATAGACCCTTATATATAGTGAGAGGGTGGGGAGGGGTATTACTCAGAAGGGTGGTAGGAATGGGTGATTGGCTGATAGGTGTGTACAGTGGTGCCCCGCAAGACGAATGCCTCGCAAGACGGAAAACTCGCTAGACGAAAGAGGTTTTGGAGGTGCTTCGCAAAACGAATTTCCTATGGGCTTGCTTCGCAAGACGACAATGTCTTGCGAGTTCCTGCTGGTTTTTTTTCCTCCCCCCCTTTTTTTCTAAGCCGCTAAACCGCTTATCAGCTGATCCAATCAGCAGATAAGCCGCTAAAAGCCGCTAATAGCACTAATCCGCTAATCCTTCAATGGGCTTGCTTCGCAAGACGAAAAAACCGCTAGACGAAGAGAATCACAGAACGGATTCTTTTTGTCTTGCGAGGCACCACTGTAAATCCATGCCTCCTAACCTAAGTCCAACACGCAAAAGATTTAAATTACACCACCCTCGGCCAACTCATTCATATTTCATCTCATGATGAGCTGCTGTGCTTCACCACTTTACCACAGGTGTTTATATGTCCCAATGAGAACTCTTGGATCCTCTTTTAATGTTAAGAGCAGGTGAACTTTTAAATTTCGCAAACAGAAATAGAAAAGCGAGCAGCTGAGAGTTCCTCTTCCGTACATGTACACAGGATTCAAGTTCACACACTTACCGGGATCCCATATTTTGTCCGGTAGACGGACCTCATTGCCATGCTTGAGCCACAGAGGCAACATTCATCCATAGCCGAAGCTATCTGGCATCCCAAAATGAGGGGGCAAAACAGCCCACAGAGGCCTGGATAGAGACAGAACAGACATGAAATGCCTCTCTAGGAGCTCACTCGGGAGAGTGGAAGCAAGGCGAAGGTTAGCCACAACTAGAGTAATGGATAAGCCTTACGAAGCATCACAGGCTCTAGCAAAAGTTCTTAGAAGGCCTGCCCCTTGTGAACATTTGTCTATATTGCCTTACAGAACTACAGTTCTCGGAGTGCTATAACACATAGCTGTCAACGCTTCCCTTTTTTAAGGGAAATTCCCTTATTCCGAATAGGATTCCTCGCAAGAAAAGGAAAAAGTTGACAGCTATCGTAGAACAATCCATCTTTCTTCTCAGGGAATTATGGGAACTGTCCAGGTTTGATGAGGCCCTCAGCAATTGAAGGTAATGGGGCCCTTTATATGGCCAGCTGTCCTTTGTCGACAACAAATTGCCACTGTTTTTTGTGTTGAATATATGCTATATGGTAATTTATGGACCTAATAGATATCTAAAGCCATTTGCACATGTTGCCATGCAACCAGTCCATGCAGAATGTAGGCACCCTATATATAGAAATGAGCAAACCAGTGATATTTTAGGGAGCAGGCTAGCAGGCGGGGCCCATTACTTACATCATAGGAGCCTACACAATACACCGTTGCTGTATGTAGGTTTTATTTTATTTGTTTTTTATCTTCTACTTTGGAAATGTACATCCAGTTTTTTCCCTTCAATTTTTTGGGAGCCCCCAAGAGAGTGGGGCCCTAAGCTATAGCTTGTGTAGCTTATACAGTATGTAAATCCGGTACTGGAACTGTCGCTCTCCGAGGGGAACAGGGGACCCCTAACAACTCTCAGCAACCCTGAACAAACTACAGTCCCCAGGATTCTCTGCGGGAAGCCATGGCTGTTTGAAGTGGCATGATCCTGCTTTCAATATCTAGTGCAGATGGGGTCTAAGCGATAGCAAGGGTTTCAAGTATTATTATTGTCTGTGACAGATTAGCATGGAGAATTTGAGAGAAGGGCAGAAACAATCAAGCCGAGGATAGGTACTTCTTTCCTTTTCTTTGATGGAGTTCCTGTCTTTTTCAGGGCTGCATTCCCACCGGGGAAACTTTCTGTGGGTCACGTGCAAGCGGTGGGCGGGGCCAGGGGTAAAAGTGGGTGGAGCACTGGATGTAAATTTTAACTATGTATAGTAGGTTATGTTCTCCACACAACTCTCTATCCTCCGTCCAGGGAATCAGAGTTGGGGACATATTTTAGTCAGATAAGGGCACTCTACGAGGGTGTGGAGCAAGGCCAGCAAGGGGTGTGATCTGGGGAGGGTGTGTACCCTGGGGAGAGTCCCAAGGGGCAGATAGAGAGGCTGCATTTGACCCCTGGGCCTGAGATCCCCCATTCCAGTGTAGATTTGGTAGGTCTGGTCCTCATTTGCCCATCTGACGTGAAGCCCGTCTGCAAAACTGCAGCAACGCAGAGATAATTTATTATGGTCGGAGACCAGCTTATAAAACACACTTGGGGGTACAATCCCAGAAGGAAAACAAACATTTAAAACAATGTGCAACAATAAATTTAAAATTATAAATGCGATAAGAATATAGACAATTAAAACTTTAAGATAAGCTACCGCAGAGAGATGACCCAGAGTCATCCATGGAACCAAGTTTGGGGGTTTTCTTAACAAACTAGTTTGGGTTAGGGGATGGTCTGCGCCTACAGAATCTGGCGACCATCTGGGCCGTCTTATGATCTTTGCCTGACAGGAAAAGGTCAATTTTTTGCTTTTCCAGGAGGTCAGCGAGCCTCACCAGCAAGGGATCAATGGTCTCACTATGTGCCTCTTCATAAAAGGGACATCTAAAGAACAAGTGCTCCGGGCTTCCTATATCCCCCAATGAACAGGCACAAAGTCTCTGAGCATATAGGACTTTTTTAAAGGATCCTTCCAGGCCCAGTGAGGGCAGAGCCAAGCTTCTGGAGAGTGTAAAAGCCCTTCTTGCAACAGCAATGCAGTGTCTTCATTGGAGGAGAACTACAGATGGCTGGAGTTAGTTGATAGCAATCAAAGTACAAAGAACAATAAGAATAGCACAACATCTGTGTGGAGTGCATATTTATTCTGCCATGCCCGACCCGGCGAGCCTTTCCCTTGGTAAACAACCGGAAATGGCAGGAAAGAGTTGCTGTTCTCATCGTAAGAAGCTTGTGGCCTGGAAAGGCATTCTGTCTGTCCGGCACAAAACTCATCACGCTCAATGAGGCATCATTGCCACAGCCACATCTTTGACCTCCTTCCCCCCCCCCCACTTACACACTCCGCAGTCACCGCAACAGTCCATTAAGTCCGTCTGCCATTGAGGGTGTAGCAGGAACCCCCCCACCCCAATCATTCTGTTTGTACAAACTATCACACACTCACACTCACACACTACATACGCCACATTTCTCTTATGAATTCATAGAAAATCAACCATACATCGGATTTGCACTGTTCCATTTTTATTTTAATATCAAAGGAGGGTGGCTTGGTTTCTGGTCAGCCATAATCTCTTCAGCATACCAGCACATCCACAGGAGCCCTGCCCAGTTGCTATGTCAGCCTTGATAATCCCAGACAGAAGACAATCAAACTGACAAAGAACTTGCATATGGTAGTGGATTCAGAACAGATTGAAACAAAGGACAATGATCAGATCTTCCCTCTGGGGGCAGGAAACTGCAAACTCCCCATTGTCACCTGGAAAGTACTCATGGGGAGGGGGAAAGGAGGAACCAGCCAGGTGACAGGACACTCAGGTTACCACCACAACTCCTCCCTCAACCCCTCCTTTCTGTAATGTATGCATGATGTCAACCCCTTCTGTAATGTATGCATGATGTCAACCCCTCCTTTCTGTAATGTATGCATGATGTTTCTGGGGGTGGGCTTGACCTAGAGGAGGGGAATTTCAAAAGTTTTTATAAGGTCTTGCAGCCCATTGTTCTGGGTCTTTCCTCTCTCCTGCAAGTGAGGGGAACACCCTGATGCATCAGATCAATAAAGGCCAAGCCTACAGGCTGCTGTTTTGCTCCAAGTTATCCTGGTTGGTGTCTTTACTTTTGTCCAAGAGAGCCCTCAGATTTTTCCGTTAACAGTTGGCGACCGCGACTCAGGGACACTTGGTTCTCCTGTAAAGGTGAGAGGGGAGATAGAAGGGATCGGGCGCCACTGGGCAACCTTAGCCCAGGGATCCTTCTTCCTCTCCCTGCCTCCTCTTTGCGGGCGGTAATCAATCGTCACCAAAAGCTCAACCAGGGGAGCAAAGGCGAGGTCAAGCCGGCTAAAAAGAAAAGGATCCTGGGATTTGCGGGGGACATCTTCGAACGTGAGTATGGTTTGAAGTAAATGCATTGGGAGGGGGGTGGAAAAGTAACGACCCCACGACAGCCAGACTTTCCTTCTTTCATTTCTGGCGTAGCCCCTCGGAGTCGGCCGGGTGCGCTCTAACTTTACCCTTTTCTAACCCGATTCTCCCCTTCGGAAAGTGGCCAGGGAGATCGCGGAACTTTACTGTGTGGCGCATACCTCTCGGAGTCGTCTGGGTACGCCAAAACCTTTCTCTTTCTCTCCCCTCAATTTCTTACACGGTGTGTGGCCGGGGAAATTGTGGTACCTTTTGCTGTTTTCCGATGTTCCCCCCCGGGGTCGTCCAGGAACATCTTAATCTCTCTATCTCTTTTCTCCCCCGTTTTCCGTCTTGGAATTGAGTCCGGGAAAGCGTGGCTCTTTTACTGTTTCTCTGACATCCCTCTCTCGGAGTCGTCCAGGGGAGTCTTTCAAGTATTCTCTTACTCTCCACCTACCCTAACTCTGCAAATGAAGCTGCCCCTCCTGCCTGGCGACCTTTGTTAGGGATGACCTGGGTATGTGAGAACGCAAGGTCGTTTGCTCCCCTTTCAAAACTTTGTTTTCTCGGACCCCCAATCTGGCACTGCACAGCGCAGGCGTCCAGTAGGGAGTTCCAAACTTAGTCTCAAAGGCTAGGCAGGAGGCTGTCGTGGAGGGAAGAAGGGGCGGTTCACGAGGTGGGGCCCCACACTAGGACCAGTTGTGTAGGCAGTACTGCAGTAAAAAAAAAAAAAAAAATTCCAGGATCCGTGCTTGTGTATCGGGTGAAGAGAGAGACCCGGAGGTTTTGAGGCTGATGAATGAGGTTTATTGAGGATGATTTGATCATGGTTCAGTGGTAGGAAAGGCCACGTTAAAATAGAGATAAACAGAGGTACCTTAAAAAAAAAAATTACTGAAAGAATACTATTTTCTCTACCCACTTCCTCTCTTTGTGTTGTGTTTCTTGTTTTCTTCTCTTTGTCCGTCCATCTTTAAACTTTAGTGCACACCGCTTGCGAATTACCCCTCTAAATCACAGAGTAATGGGGGCCCACTCTTCTCAACACTCTGATTGGACTCCTCCTGGCAACAAAGCTTCCATGAAGCCTTTTTGCCCCAGAGAGGATTCTAATATGCCCCTCCAGCTTGTCATCTCCAATTAGAGAGAAAAAAAGAAATAAAATAAAGGGAAAAAAATGGTCAAGTTTGTGTTGTTAAACTGTAGCCTAGAGCTAGAACATGAAACTGTAAACTTAATGGTGCTCAGAAGGCAGTAGATATAATAACAGCCCAGCATTAGAGATCTTAGTTTCTCTTAAAATAAATATTTCAAGGGTTTGTATTTACATTGGCCTTGGCATCCACAAACTGTTCTTAAATGCACATAGTTTTAAATTGCAAGCTTGCTTCAAAATTGTAAATCTAAGGAAGCCATGTTGCGCCTTATTGATCTTAAACAAAACAAAATGGAGAATGGAGTGTACTAATCTTTGTTATTTGAGAGAGGCTCTAAAAGAGAGTTTCCCTCCCAAGTGGTGAAATCCTGTACACGTGCTACTTGTGTTCTGAAAGGGGGATCACCCCACCTCTTTCTTCTAGTTTTAAGTGAGGAGGGTGATTTTAAGTCTAATGGTAAATGATGTTTTATTGTAACTTTGAGTTTGCTCCAGTCTATTTTGGAAGGAGAAGTTAACCAAATGTTTCTGCTGCAAAAGCCTAGTTGAGCACAACTGCTCTCTCAAGCTAAAATGCAGTGTATGTATTTCATTAAGCGTATGCCTATAAAAGTATGGTGTTCATTCTAAGAAAAAATATTTGAGTCCAGTTTCAACTTTGATTTGGTTGGACAGAAGAGTTATTGTAAGGCTCCTGATATCAGTCTCTATAAGACTTCATGGCCTCTTTTGTTAGAAAATGCCCCCCTCCCCCTTGTTTCACTCTGCCTCTTTCAGTTGGTTTCTCCCTTCTTACTTCTGTGCTAGGTAAATTTACTCCCGAGCAAGCTTCCTTTAAAGGAAACTGCAAAGAGGGGAGGGGGCAACACTTGTGTATTCCCTTTAAAAAAAATCAAATCTAGGGCTGCTTTAACAGTGCTTTATAAGAGATCCTCTCCCTATCTTACGAAAACTGTTCACTTCTTCCTTAAATATCATTTCAAACTCACTCAAACTATCTCAAGATCTGCAAAAAGGGTTCTGTGTAAAGTTATGTACTTTTATTTTCCTCTTCCTTAGTACATGATATGAGCATAGATGTTTCCTTTCCCAGCTGGAAATCTGTACTTAAATGGTGTATGCCTCTTTGGTAGTACAAATCTTGCTGCGAAATCTTGCTGTGAACCCTATATTTTGGAGGGTTGGACTAGATGACCCCAGGGTCCCTTTCAACTCTCCCAATTTGTGGCTGTGTGGAAGACCATGTGTCTGCAAGCATTGGAGGGTAATTCTTAAATTCTGGTGTGGTAATGGAGTTGAAATTCAGCCTAGCTTTGCTCTTTAGTTTTAAAAGGTGAGAGGTGAAGCCCAACTGGTAATATCAAGCATTTGAGTGATTACAGTGTTTATCATTTTGTCTACTATTTAAAAAATAAAACTTAAAAGTCTACTAAAAGTTTAAGCACATAAAAATTCATATAGTCAAGTAGAATGTGCCTTGACCATTCCTGTAAATAAAGGGCAGGAAATAATAATATTATTAATAATAATAATATTTTTTGTCTGCAAATGGTAAGGCTGAAATGGCTGAGAATGTTAAAAAATAAAAAAAAAAATCCTATGAATTCTAACTCTGGCCATTTTTACTCATAAATAAGAGAGCGGTTGATTGTTCCGCGAATGGCCAGAGGGATATTAGCCCTTTCCTGTACATAAAGGAAGCAGTCTCAGTTTGCTTGGGCTGAAATTGCTAGCTTTGGTGAATACTTAAATTGCTGAGTTTCTCTTTTTTGTTTAAAATCAAACCCTGTTTTCAAAATCTACTCCTTACCCTTCCCTTCCCTTATTCAAATGGTAATTTAGCCAAAGGATGCAACATTTTCAATAGTATAAAAGGTTTGCTGAGACATGAACTCTGCACATGCACAGAGGCTAGATCAGCTAAAGAAGAGAGAGAGAGGAAGGGGGGAACTGTAAGGGGGGAGAGGAGGTTTCTTCCAAAAAAAAAAAAAAAAAAAAAAAAAAAAAAAAAGAACAGATGAGGGAAATCACCCTTAATCTGTCTTTGCTCCAGGGGCTACTTAAGACAAAACAAAACAAAACAACAACTAGCCCATCAAAAGTCAAGAGCTTTCCAAGTTCCAAATCTTAACATGCCAAATTCTTTTCACAGGTAAATATCAAAGCATTCCCCCCTCAATGGGAATTTTAGCATTTCCTGACAGGCTTCTCACATGAAATAATTTTCCCTTTTAACAGGATATGTGAACCCCAATAACAAAGTGTTTGTCCCTTTTTCCTCCCACAGCAACTTTCTTTCTGTTCTGTGAAACAAGTCTGAATACCTGCTATATTAGTGACTTCCATCTCTTTGTGGCTTTGACACTTTTTTTTTAAGTTACAAATAATCTGTTTTCATTTATTTAATCTGTTTCTCCATGATGTCTATGAAGTTAATCGAAGCACAACCAAACATTGTTTGTGGAATGGTACTTGTTTACCTTTGGCCTGAACATCTCTTATTAATTCTGTCATTTTGGCTAGTGCAAGGTACTTACACAACCTTAAATTGCCATTCATTTTTCTTGGTATTAACTCATTTCCCAGTATTAACATTACAGTTGATGTTGTCACATCAAGAAACACTATTTTATTTTCATTTGGGATGTTAGAATGCCAAAACAGATTACTTCAGGTTACTTATTAATTGTGTGTTTTAGCATTTATTTATTTGGTTCCTCATAGGTCATTTTGTGTGTGTGTGTTTTACTTTGGGGACATGTTCATCACATGTTGAAAGTCAGTTTCATGAAGTTCTTTTATCAAATAGCACATGGTGAATTTAAAGTTTTTTCCCCATGGTTATCCCATTTTTTTCAGTCTAGTAGTAATCTGCGTGGTTTTGATAATATATTTAATAATAATTCTTTTCTAAATCTGTTGTCTTTGTGTCAAGTTTGTTTTCATCTGACTGGTAATCTAATTTTTTGCTTTCTTTTGTATTTTTTAACCTTTGTATTTTTTACAGTTCCAGTTCTCTTTCTCTCCAAGTGAAGGAAAGCAAACGAACTTGGCAGATAATAACAGTAGTTATAGGAAAATGTAATAATAATATTGGAATGAATGAAACGCTTAATTCGCTAAGATTTTTATTATTTGCAGCTTCCAACAGAAACCGAAGGACATCCTTTTTGCCTTTTGCCCCCTCCCTTTTCTAACTGTCTTTAAGCCCCAAAACCCTGCCCCTTACAGGATATCACCTATACAGATGTGCAATGATGAAAGCAGCAACAACCCCTCAACTCAGTTCTTCCGTCATCACAAGACACCAGAGTTTTCAAGTGCCCACAGCTATCTCTTTCAAAGGATATAGACTGCCAGGGGAGTGGGCCTGACGAAGGGGGGTGGAGTTGACTTGCAAGGACATCTTTTCACTTGAACCTCAAGCCTCTGTGCTCCAGGATTCAAAAGATACATGCGTAAAAGATCACAATTGTGTCAAGATATGCAACTGATATTTAATTAGTTTGTTTTGTATTAAGTGTTATTATGTAGGAATGTTGAAATGTGTCTGACAGTGTGTTACTTCCACAAGGGGGGTATTTTTGTGTGTAATTTTTATGTTTAATGTCTTATTGCTTGCACACCAATTCTCATGCATTTTATACTTTCTGATAGCTCACACTATTGTGTAGTCCAATGTTTAGATAACCACATTTCATTGTCCCACCTGGCACTCTGCCAACTTTCCCTATCCATTTTAAAATGTGCAAAAACTTGCTTTACCAAGGAGAAGCTTATAAGATACATGAAGGTGCACATGCTTTGGTTTAGCAGGAATGATCCCTTATAGAGTTAAATTGACTTATTTGGACAAAGTGCCCTTTTAAGAACGGTTTTCCTTTACAGACTGGTTTGAAAGGTTGAGAACCATGGGCACATAAATTCAAATTGGACTCAGTTTGAATTGGGCAAGTGTATCCAGGCTGCAATTAGCTTTTTGGTCCTTAAAGTGCAAGTGATCTGCGAGACCAGAGCCTGTAATAATAATAAGAAATCCCATGGATTTTGGCCAAGGCGAAGACATTTCTCTCAGGACGTGTCCGAAACCTGTGCCAGCTGTGGTGGGTGCCAGGCTACATGATGAATATGAAAGCCCTAAGTGGATTCACCAGGGATTGCCACTACTGCGACACCATGCCGATGTGAGACCACAGAAGAGCTACCTTGACACCTGAGAACACACAAATGGCGGGGGGGAAGCAAACTGCACTTTTCAGTCATTAGTGGACCTTCCTGCCTAAATGTAAAGCATAGATCACTATTGAGAAAATATTTCTTCCAGGGTGCTAGAATACCACAAGTAACTGAGCAGTGCACTGTTACACCATTATATTTCCATGCAAATATCCTTAAAGTAGCATGATATCCAAGTCCCTTTCAGGTTCACATGGACACACACATCTGGGACGGAGAATACCAGGTTATTATTTACCACCTTAAATTGTGCGGAGAAAAGGATTGCAAAGTAGCCACCTTTGCAATCTTATCTCCGAAGGGGGGAACTGTAGCAGGAACCCCCCCACCCCAATCATTCTGTTTGTACAAACTATCACACACTCACACTCACACACTACATACGCCACATTTCTCTTATGAATTCATAGAAAATCAACCATACATCGGATTTGCACTGTTCCATTTTTATTTTAATATCAAAGGAGGGTGGCTTGGTTTCTGGTCAGCCATAATCTCTTCAGCATACCAGCACATCCACAGGAGCCCTGCCCAGTTGCTATGTCAGCCTTGATAATCCCAGACAGAAGACAATCAAACTGACAAAGAACTTGCATATGGTAGTGGATTCAGAACAGATTGAAACAAAGGACAATGATCAGATCTTCCCTCTGGGGGCAGGAAACTGCAAACTCCCCATTGTCACCTGGAAAGTACTCATGGGGAGGGGGAAAGGAGGAACCAGCCAGGTGACAGGACACTCAGGTTACCACCACAACTCCTCCCTCAACCCCTCCTTTCTGTAATGTATGCATGATGTCAACCCCTTCTGTAATGTATGCATGATGTCAACCCCTCCTTTCTGTAATGTATGCATGATGTTTCTGGGGGTGGGCTTGACCTAGAGGAGGGGAATTTCAAAAGTTTTTATAAGGTCTTGCAGCCCATTGTTCTGGGTCTTTCCTCTCTCCTGCAAGTGAGGGGAACACCCTGATGCATCAGATCAATAAAGGCCAAGCCTACAGGCTGCTGTTTTGCTCCAAGTTATCCTGGTTGGTGTCTTTACTTTTGTCCAAGAGAGCCCTCAGATTTTTCCGTTAACAAGGGCTTTGGTGCTGGGCAAGCACAACCTGAGGCTGGTTCATGATCACCGCCTGAGTGTTCATTGCAACGACGGCTGAGAAAAGAAAGAGAACCAAAAAACCAATTGTTAAATGCAAACATGGAAGTGAGAGCTGGACCATAAAGAAGGCTGATCGCCAAAGAATTGATGCTTTTGAATTCTGGTGCTGGAGGAGACTCTTGAGAGTCCCATGGACTGCAAGAAGATCAGACCTATCCCTTCTGAAGGAAATCAGCCCTGAAGGACAGATCCTGAAGCTGAGGCTCCAAGACTTTGGCCACCTCATGAGAAGAGAAGACTCCCTGGAAAAGACCCTGATGTTGGGAAAGATGGAGGGCACAAGGAGAAGGGGACGACAGAGGACAAGATGGTGGGACAGTGTTCTCGAAGCTACCAGCATGAGTTTGACCAAACAGTGGGAGGCAGTGGAAGACAGGAGTGCCTGGCGTGATCTGGTCCATGGGGTCACGAAGAGTCGGACACGACTAAACAACTAAACAACAACAACAAATGCAAACAACCATCATCCTGAATTTTTAATAATAATAATAATAATAATAACAATAATAACAACAACAACAACAACAACAACAACAACAACAACAATAATAATAATAATAATAATTTTATTTGATTTTACAAGTGTAGAGTTATAATAATACAAATCACATATCCATATTTAGAGATTTATCTGAATCTCAAGACTTCCCGCCCTCCCCTCCATGGGTCCTATTGTCAATCTTTTCGACTGCGTATTATTTCATAATCCATATTTTGTATCTCTCCACATTGTTCATAATATTTGCTACATTACAAGTGTTATTAGAATCCTGCTAATGTTTCCATCTGCTTACAATGGTCTCCTAAATAAATTATAATTTTCCCCCATTCTTTATTGGCTGCTCCTGCAGGCCAATCAGGTTGCTGAATCACTTCATCCAGGAGCCTGATTGGCTGCTCCTGCAGGCCAATCAGGTTGCTGATTCACTTCATCCAGGAGCTTGATTGGCTGCTCCTGCAGGCCATTCAGTTCGCTGATTCACTTCCACCTGGAGCTGGATTGGGTGGCTCCTGCGGACCAATCAGGCTGCTGCATTCTGGATCCTATTGTTCTAGGATTCAGCTCAGTACGTAACACTGAGCTATATCAAAGTTCAGCAAGTTTTTTTTCTCATTTTGGTGCCAGGTTAAGCTATGCCATTTTGCTTGGACAATTTAAGATCCCGAGTGACTTGTCAGATTTTGGCTGGCACACATGCATCTGAGACTATAGAAATGTGTATATAGGTGCATTGTTAAGAAATGAGCAATTAAAAAAAGTTTGTTTATGTTTCCTGTTTTCTTTTCCCAAGCAGAGATAATGTGTAAGCAGGTGTCAGCTCCCTCAAAAACGTCAACAACTTTGCCCCCCCCCCTTAAAAAAGGTCAACAACTCTGGGAAACAGGGAGAGAGGCACTTGAGGGATCTTTGCAACACAGCGCCAGATATGCTTAATAGGGCCCTGAGGGCAGTATACAAAACTAGTTACCATATTTTCCCGTGTATAAGACACCCCCATGTATAAGATGCCCCCTACTTTTGGGGGCTCCAATTTAAGAAAATGGGGGGAGGATTGCCCTGTTTATAAGAGCCCCCTCCCATGATTTCTAACCTTATTTTACAGGGGGGAAATCTAGTCTTATACACGGAAAAGTATGGTAGTTAGTTAGTTAGTTAATTAATTAACAATAGTGTGAATGGGAGTAAAAAAATCAAGGGCTGAGAATTTATGCAACAGACAGATGTATGAAACAGTCCTTAAGGATGTGTCAGCTGAAACAACAACTAGGGAATGTTAAGAATTACCGTATTTTTTGCTCTATAAGACTCACTTTTTCCCTCCTAAAAAGTAAGGGGAAATGTGTGTGCGTCTTATGGAGCGAATGCAGGCTGCACAGCTATCACAGAAGCCAGAACAGCAAGAGGGATTGCTGCTTTCGCTGCGCAGCGATCCCTCTTGCTGTTCTGGCTTCTGGGATTCAGAATATTTTTTTTCTTGTTTTCCTCCTCCAAAAACTAGGTGTGTCTTATGGCCTGGTGCGTCCTATAGAGCGAAAAATACGGTAGTCTGGCGCACGTGTGGCCCAGCATACATGTGTGATGTCACATGGGGGAGGAGGGGCTCTGGCCCTTTCCATTAACATTTGGGGGGCTTTGCCTCCCCCCCGGGCCCCCAAAGGCACCCCCTGGTCTGGTGAATCAGGTCTTAATGCAGGACAGACAAAATCCTCACACATTCTTAGGATAACGTGATCAAAAGGACCGACGGTTCAAAGAGGAGGGGGAACAAATAAAAGATTGAGATTTGAGAAGGATAAGGAGAAACCACAGGTGAGAAAAGAAATCAGGAAAATAAACGGTTGCAGAGGCAATGCGGCTATGGAGGACAGACTGAACTCTCTTCCAAGGTTTTGAATGAAAGAAAGAGGTAGGCAAAATGAATGAGGCAATAATCACTCCCAGAGAAGAGGCTGGGCGAAGGAGATTTCAAAAGAAGGGAAATAATGGCCTGCTTTCAGCCTGAAGGCGGGGGTGAGGGTGGGGGAGTAAACTGAAAATGTGCAGAACCATAGAAAGGAAAATGGCAATGAAGAAACAAGATGAAATAAGCACGCTTCAGCAGAAAGCAGGACTCCTGTATCTTTCATAGCTGTGCCCCAAAGGGAAATTTTGGCAGGTGGAACTGGTCATACAGAGGTGGAAACGGTTTCCCCTTGCCCAAATATTCCCACAAGGAAACTGGACGGCCTCCGTCCAGTATACTTGAAGGAGCGTCTCCACCCCCATCATTCTGCCCGAACACTGAGGTCCAGCGCCGAGGGCCTTCTGGTGGTTCCCTCCCTGCGAGAAGTGAGGTTACAGGGAACCAGGCAGAGGGCCTTCTCGGTAGTGGCACCCGCCCTGTGGAACGCCCTCCCACCAGATGTCAAAGAGAAAAACAACTATCAGACTTTTAGAAGACATCTGAAGGCAGCCCTGTTTAGGGAAGCTTTTAATGTTTAATAGATTATTGCATTTTAATATTCTGTTGGAAGCCACCCAGAGTGGCTGGGGAAACTCAGCCAGATGGGCGGGGTATAAATAATAAATTATTATTATTATCGAAAGGTCGAAGGATGACTGATTTCTATTTCATTCAACCAGCCTCACAGCAGCCTAGCGAGTCTTGGAAAACAGTGATCTATGCAGAATAATGTCAACATTTAAAAACAGCAGCGTCTCCCTTTCTTACAACCATGGAGAAAAGTTTAAGAAGAAGGGGGGAAAGCCTGCAAAAAAGTCTGTTGCTTTCTCAGTGTTATTGCATTATTGCCATCTGAAGGGGCCATCTTGAACTGAGAATTATAAAATCATAGAACTGTAGAGTTGGAAGGGACCACTGTTGTCATCTAGCCCAACCCCCTGCGATGCAAGAATCTTTTGCCCAAAGTGGGGTTCGAACGCACAACTCTGAGATGAAGAGTCTCATGCTCTACTGACTGTGCTACCCCACCTAGCTTTATTCAACACAATATAAGCAGGACAACATCCCCCCCCCTCACAACAAAATATTTGTTGTAAACAAAGTTACAGGATTTCAGCAGAAACTACCGGGCATGCATATATTGGAACCAAACAGCCCAAAACCTTTGCTGAAGCAAACAGCATTGAAAACGAGATCATGTATTATAAGGCTGCCATATTTCTACAAGTTGGTGAGCTTTTTTTAGGCAATCGACCTCAGAGAAATTGAGATCTTTGGGAAATTGCCTCCCCGCTCAGGACATATGGCAACCCTAATGTATTATGACTCGGATACCATTTTGAAGTCAAATCATCATGCTTGCTCGACAGAAAGGACATCTCAACTAACCCCCTCATGTACACAGGGGTACCTCCGCCTCAATAAATATTATACCATCCCTCCCTGCAAAGTATATACACAAAGTATCAAATGTGGTGACAGTGATAATAATAATACAACAAAACAACAACACCACAAACTGGCTTATAAGTATAAAACCAAATTTACCTGGAGATACTGTAAACATGGAGGCTTTGTCTTGCACATGGCACCTTAGTAGGTTTGCTGTTTGAATGGTTACAAGTCTATCTCTGTTCTAGCTATTATTCTAGTAAATTTGGTTTACTCCCTGCAGACATATTCTGTCAGATGTCAGTCACAATGAAGTCCCACTAAAATGTGAGGGACAGGTGGGACTTCAGCCCTATGGGATTGGCAAGCCAGTCTTATCTATGCCATTGCCCACTTTGTCAGCTCTCCTTTCCATAATTCTGAGGTCTCTCACAACCCCTTCCAAATTTACCAAACGCCCCACTTCTGCAACTTGAATATATTACGAAAACCAGGCAAAGGTATAATTCAAATTTGCTTATCTTGTAAAAAAATTGGGGTGCTTTGAGATGGGAGTTTAAAACCATAAACGAGTTGTTGAGATATTGCTGAAGTTGGCACCAAGTTGGATTTTTTAAAAAACAAGGACAACATTGGGTTTCCCCTGAAAATGGTAAGTTCTGGTTATATGCAGGGGAGACACAGGCTGGCATTTTGATGATGACAGACACCCATTCCATAATAAACACCCATCTGGAAGCACACATGGGACAGCCAATTTGGGACTTTCTGTTAATAAAATTAGCCTGTATACACAGAAATGATTAGAAGCTCTGCTTTTGCTTTCCAAAATTTTATGTTTGTCTTCCAGTAATTTTATTTTTCTCCATTACTTTTATCTTGCCTTCCCTGGAGACAAGAACATTTCCAAGTCAACTCTTAAGAACTTCTAAACAATTGGACAAAATAACCTTGTAGCATTCAATGAGAGATAATGTTGCCCTATGCCACCTACCTGGTGCTTAGAAGGAGACAGGGAACCCTCTTCGCTGAAGTCAAATGTACTAACTGCAGAGTTACTCCACTGTGGCAGGCAACCTTTCAGCTTTCCAAGATCGTCACTGGCTGTTTCCCTACAAGGAAGTGGTGGTCAGAATCATCCAAGCTGATAACTGCTCCTTCTGGACTTAGCCAGTAAGCAGTTTTGCAAGAACATAAAATAGGTCTTTGGGTAATAAAGGAATGGCAAGATTGTACATACAATCGAAACGTTATTCAAAAGTTTTTTTAAAGCACTAATTAGATTTATGTCTTTTGTATAAACAGGAAGTAGGTGTGTATTGTGTGGAGAAGATCTCATTCAGAAAGTCCTGGTTCTTTGAGATTTTATTTTAAACTAGAGTTCCACCCTGGTCACGTTAGACTGCAATTCTATGCATACTAACTTGGCAGTAAATTCCACTGAACACCGAAACTCTGAGCAAGGTGTTTACGATTGCTCTGCAAAACGTTTTATTTCCCAACAGAACACACAAGACTGAATAATGATAATAAAATGAAGTTTGCCTAATTCCTCCCCTTGTTTTGTACAAGTGTTCCCGGCTTTGTGATAGGCAGAAATCCAACAGGAGAAGTTTTCCTGGTGTGGTGTGAAGAGAAAAATTCTCCCCTGCACCTTCTTTGTGATTCCTTTGGTGGCAGTGAAAAAGCTTTTTATTTCCCCAGAACTTTTATGTTGTACAGTATTATATTCAGAACTTTTTTTCTAGAAAAAGAGGTGCTCTTTTGACCTTTTTTTAGGGGGGACACCCAGCCAAAGCTGTAGTGCAGCCCTGAGCGCCGTGCCATAACACCACAGAGGTGCCAGAACACGCCAAAGAGGTGAATTCATGCCCCCCCCAAAGCCCTATTATATTGTTTTTCTCATTCTTATAGCATTCTTATATGTTTTAATTGCTATTTTGAGTGATGCAGATAGCTTTGTTAAAGAGAAGCGTATCAACACTGTTAACAAATAAATAGAAAAACAAATTACTGGTTTCATGTGCTCAGTGACTACAGCTGACTTTTTTGCTACGAGAGCTACAGGCGATATATCATATCCAGGATGTGAAATGCGTCCTTGACTTTATTTATTCTATAAGGAAGTAAAACACGAATTCCTGGACCAGCCCAGGCAGGACAGGTGGGCAGCCGTGCAGAATTGCTTGGAGACTCAACATTACTTTATTCCTGATTTATTTGCTTTCTCTCCCTCCCTCTCTTTACTTTTGTGTTTATGGTATGAGTGCACAGCTGCATGGGAACTGTGTGATCCAGGCAGTCTGAGTCAGGTTGTGTTAGAAATAAGAATATGAGTTGGAAGGAAATGAACGCAAGTACTTAAAAGCTGTCGTAGGGAACAGTTCTCTGACAATGGGCACTGTCTTTTAACTCGCTTTCTCAAATATGGGTTCTCTGAGTTTCTCATTTTTCGTTCAGTTCTCCATATTTCCACATCAGTCTATGATTTATTTATTTTAAAGTCCTCATGTAAATTCATCTGAATTTCAGAGCAAATTTCTCCTAAAATGGATACATTCTGCAAATAATAATAATAATAATTTATTATTTGTACCCCGCCCATCTGGCTGGGTTTCCCCAGCCACTCTGGGTGGCTTCCACAAAGACCAAAATACACTAATATGTCATACATTAAAAACTTCCCTGAACAGGGCTGCCTTAAGATGGCGTCTGAATGTCAGGGAGTTGTTTATCTCTTTGACATCTGATGGGAGGCCGTTCCACAGGGCGGGCGCCACCACCGAGAAGGCCCTCTGCCTGGTTCCCTGTAACCTCACTTCTCGCAATGAGGGAACCGCCAGAAGGCCCTCGGCGCTGGACCTCAGCATCCGGGCAGAACGATGGGGATGGAGACGCTCCTTTAGGTATACTGGGCCGAGGCCTTTTAGGGCTTTAAATGTCAACACCAACACTTTGAATTGTGCTCGGAAACGTACTGGGAGCCAATGTAGGTCTTTCAAGACTGGTGTTATGTGGTCTCGGCAGCCACTCCCAGTCACCAGTCTAGCTGCCGCATTCTGGATTAGTTGTAGTTTCCGGGTCACCTTCAAAGGTAGCCCCACGTAGAGCGCATTGCAGTAGTCCAAGCGGGAGATAACTAGAGCATGCACCACTCTGGCGAGACAAAGCAATTGTCCCTGATATAATGCATTTCTGTATGTTATTTTTAACTAACATAAGCATTTTATGCACACTTTATCCCAGTTTGTGCATTTT
Source organism: Podarcis bocagei (assembly GCF_964188305.1). Lineage (NCBI taxonomy): Eukaryota > Metazoa > Chordata > Lepidosauria > Squamata > Lacertidae > Podarcis > Podarcis bocagei. Next base: position 67,142,913 of record NC_138134.1, on the reverse strand, counting down.
AAATACACTGCTTGGCTGGAGAACTGCATTGCAAAATTGGGAGGGCTGTGGATTTCAAAAAGCGGGTGTGATTCAGTTCTTGCATTGTTTCAGAAAAAGCCTATTAGGTTCACCATTAAATTGCAATTTCACACATACCCCCAAATTCAACCAACGCCCTAAATACACTCAGTAACCCCACCGAGCATTGAGGGAATCACTTCTGAATAAGTAATTGTATTCTTTGTCAAAGCAACTACAGGGTGGAAAGACAATGGGAGGTTAACTCATCTCAACCATGTTCCTCTTCGTGATCGACTCCACCCTCCCACCCCAGCAGTCCCACAGGACAAAACATATAACCAGTTATGAATGGCTTCCGGAGAGGTTGCTTTTCCATGCTTTTTCCAAACCACAAAAGGTGGGGGGAGGGGGTTTGCACCTGGGTGACTTTAATCTACTTTAATTGTGCAATCCTAAAGTTCCAGCTTGAATCCCGCCTGTTATAGTCTGGAAGAAGAAGAAGAGTTTGGATTTGATATCCCACTTTATCACTACCCTAGGGAGTCTCAAAGTGGCTAACATTCTCCTTTCCCTTCCTCCCCCACAACAAACACTCTGTGAGGTGAGTGGGGCTGAGAGACTTCAGAGAAGTGTGAGTAGCCCAAGGTCACCCAGCAGCTGCATGTGGAGGAGCGGGGAAGCGAACCCGGTTCCCCAGATTATGAGTCTACCGCTCTTAACCACTACACCACACTGGCTCTCTGTACACCACACTGGAAGTACCTCCCAGGAATTTTCAATGAGACTCTTAAGTCCAAAAGAGACAGCTCCTGCAAATAGAGACTTCTGAACTCCACACTTGTCAATCTGCATGAACTTGTTGGAAGGAGAAATTGCAGGTGGGACGATTTACCCTTTTTACCCATCTACACTCTCTTCCTCACTGCACAACCATCACTTCTTGGGCAATTTTTCTCCCCTTTCCTGTGCTGGAGTCCAGCTGGGGAGAAAGAAAACATGCAGGAAATGGCAGGAAGGCAAAGGATACAACACGAAACACATGCACACACCTGCTCATTCACTCTTTAACAATTGCCTGGGAGGATTCCACAAGGCTGCAGCCAAGACATTTGCACTGGACCCGGAAATCTTTCCCTGCATTTTAAAAGCCCTCATTTACAGGGAAGCGAGGGGCAGAGTACAAAGTTTCTTGGTACAGTGAAAAGGTTGTGTAAGGGAAACGGACTTCAATGATTGCTCCAGGAAGTTCCTTGTGCTACTCTTTGAAGAAGCAGGAGGGGGCCTTTTAGGGTTCGGCACAAAGCTGGCTCCTCTGTCTCCATGTCCTCTTATCCTGCACCAACTCCTTAGGGCTAGGGTGTCTCTTGCCCCCTCAAGATTGAGTGGGCAGAGGAGGCTGAGCACCCAGCCAGTTGGAGCACAGCATCAATGGCAGGCACCTCCTGAGCACGAGAGAGAAGGAGTTGCATCCATTGGCGCTGCACAACACTGGGCTAAGCACTCGGCCCCCTCCCAATGATATGCATGTATCACATATGTGACATCCCAGATGCATGACACACGTGTGACCTTGCCTGTGTGATGCTGGGCCCTGCCAATCTTGGGCCCTGGAACGCAGGTGGCGCTGTGGTCTAAACCACCAAGCCTCTTGGGATTGCCAATCAGAGGGTCGGTGGTTCGAATCCCCAGAATGGGGTGAGCTCCCTTTGCTCTGTCCCAGGTTCTGCCAACCTAGCAGGTCTGAAAGCACGCCAGTGCAAGTAGATAAATAGGTACCACTGCGGCGGGAAGGGAAATGCTGTTTCTGTGCGCTTTGGTTTCCGTCATGGTATCCCGTTGTGCCAGAAGCGGTTTAGTCATGCTGGCCACATGACCCTGAAAGATTTCTGCGGACAAACACCAGTTCCCTCAGCCTGAAAGCGAGATGAGTGCTGCAACCCCATAGTCGCCTTTGACTGGACTTAACCGTCCAGGGGTCCTTTACCTTTTTTACCTAATCTTGGGCCCAATCCGGCACCTCTGCTTTCACCCCTGGCATTGGTGTTAAAATGTATACTTGTGCGTGAGGAAGGACTTTAGATCAGCCCAAACACAAGTCAGGCCAAACACCCAAACACATACAAGGATCACATACCCTCCAACATTTCTCTGACAAAAATAGCATCCCCTCTTCTATTACAGTCTATTCTATTACCTTGGGTTAAGAACTTAATTCATTCTCGAGGTCCGTTCTTAACCTGAAACTGTTCTTAACCTGAAGACCACTTTAGCTAATGGGGCTTCCCGCTGCCACCGCGCCGCCAGAGCACGATTTCTGTTCTCATCGTGAAGCAAAGTTCTTAACCCGAGGTACTATTTCTGGGTTAGAGGAGTCTGTAACCTGAAGCGTCTGTAACCTGAAGCGTATGTAACCCGAGGTACCACTGTACCCCCGGGTCGTCATTCCAGGAAATATTGCACGGCTTTTAATTATGACAGGTGAAGGTGACGGTTAAGTTGAGAAAACGTACAGGATAGAGGAAATCAAGGTCGATGCAGCAGTTAAATTGCGAAAAGGCACACACTGTGAGGCAAATGAAGCATTCCTGTTACATGTATTATCAGTCACCCTTAGTGACTGTCAACGGAACAGGATGTAGAATATTTCCACCTGCATTCAAGATGAGGGTGAAGTCGAAGAGGTTCTGGCTTTTATAAAAGGAGCTTGGGGCTGTGTACACACAATACCCTAAAAGCACATTCTAAGCACATTTCGCACTTCAAAGAATTCCAGGCACTGTGGTTTGCCCCTCAGTGAGTTACAATTTCCAGCAGCCCTTAGGAAATGGCAGTGCCCAGAATTTTTCGGGTAGGTTGGGGGGGGGAATGTGCTTCAAACGTGCTTTAAAGGTATAGTGAGACCAGTTTGGGCAGTTTAACTATTCTGCCTTCATTGTTTGTATGCATATGGTCCCTGACTATCACTGACTGGTTGGACGCAGAGGAATGATCGAAGGAACCATTTGGGTAACACCCAAGGGAAGAAGGCTTAGAGGGTAGATAACATAGACAATTGTATCATATCAGGGGAAACTGCTTGCACAAATGTCAGAGGAAGCTGCACATTCAGCTGTGTACGTTACGGGAAATTTGCACTAAAATGCTGACTAGTTATCAGGAGGACTCAGCTTTGTGCAACAAAACTTGCAAACCGAAACATAAATGCTGAAAATTGAACTTAAGAGGGGGGAAATAAGAAACTGAGAATTGACAGACCCTTCTATCACTGCAGAGACCCTTGACAGACCCTTCTATCACTGTACAGTGCAGGGGCCAGCAAACTTTTTCAGCAGGAGGCCGGTCCACTGTCCCTCAGACCTTGTGGGGGGCCGGACTGAAATATACTCAGAGTCCTGTAGTGATTTCATGTTCTTTATTGCAGCTTGTAAAACAGTGATAGAATTGCCCCCCAAAACTCAGGCTTTTATATACATTATTTACACAATGAGTCCCGTCTGATTGGCTGATTCTGCTTCCCTCCTGGATCCTGATTGGTCTTCTCCTGCAAGCCAATCAGTTGTTGCATTCTAGGATCCTACTTGCCTATTGTTCTAGGTTCCAAGGTTAGTACAGTGGTACCTTGGGATGCGAACGGGATCCATTCCGGAGCCCCTTTCGCATCCCTTATGGAACGCAAGATGCAACAGCGCGTCTGCGCGTGCGCAGGTCCTGTTTTGCCTCTTCCGCGCATGCACGTGATGTCATTTTGAGCATCTGCACATGCATGAGCGGCGAAACCCGGAAGTAACACGCTCTGTTACTTCCGGGTTGCCGCGGAGCGCAAATCGAACACTCTCAACCCGAAGCGCATTCAACTCAAGGTATAACTCAAGGTAACACGGACTATATTTTTTTTTGGGGGGGGGGGAATGAACAAATTCCTATGTCCCACAAATAACCCAGAGATGCATTTTAAATAAAAGCACACATTCTACTCATGTAAAAACATGCTGATTCCTGGACCGTTCGCGGGCTGGATTTAGAAGGCGATTGGGCCGGATCCTGCCCCCGGGCCTTAGTTTGCCTACCCATGGTACAGTGCTTTAAAGACAGGTGAGATGTGACCCCCGCACACTGCCCGGCTTTAAAGCTGCATTTGGCGCCAGCTGCAGCTCTTGGGCTGTCTTCAAGGGTAGCCCCATGTAAAGCGTGCTGCAGTAGTCCAAGCATGAGGTGATCTGAGGCCAAGCTATTCCAGTCCAAGGACAGCTGCAACGTAGGCACTCCTTTCCATCAAGACCACCTGGACCTCCAGTGATAACTTGGAATCAAGGAATACCTCCAAGCTATGAAATTGGTCTGTCAAGGGAAGGGCTAGCCGAGCCAAAGTAGGACACCTACTCACTGTAATAACAGTAATCAGCAAGAAAAACTGACCATGAGACAAATGCACTCAGCATCTGCATTCTTCATTTGGAGCACGCTCCTTCTCTTGGATGGACTTGTGACTTCTCGTTTCAGTTTTTAAAAATATAATAGGAAAACAGCCTGTTCCTCCTGCAGTATCGAGATTGCAGGGTTGGTTCCCACCTCAAAGAACTGCACAAAAAAAGAACAGACAGCTGTGTCTTCTCAGAAACCCATCATAGGGTGGAAAGTGAAGCCAGGGTGCAAAAAGCAAGCAAACAAATACCATCAGATTTTTCACACATCCTTAAAAAGATAGTATTGAGCTATGTGTAGTTTGGGGGTGTCCGTCAGCTGACTGGTCAATCACCAGGTAAAGGTATAACTAGAGCTGTGTGGAACAGAAAAGAACCATTTCCCTGGGTCCCTCCAGAATGGATTTTGTTTTGCTTTGCTTTGGCCACATGTCATTGATGCAAAATAATAGGGCATTATTTAGACTGGGGACGTGGGTGGCGCTGTGGGTTAAACCACAGAGCCTAGGACTTGCTGATCAGAAGTTCGGCAGTTCGAATCCCCATGATGGGGTGAGCTCCCGTTGCTCGGTCCCTGCTCCTGCCAACCTAGCAGTTTGAAAGCACGTCAAAGTGCAAGTAGATAAATAGGTACCGCTCCGGTGGGAAGGTAAACGGCGTTTCCATGCGCTGCTCTGGTTTGCCAGAAGCGGCTTAGTCATGCTGGCCACATGACCCTGTACGCCGGCTCCCTCGGCCAATAAAGCGAGATGAGCGCCGCAACCCCAGAGTCGGCCATGACTGGACCTAATGGTCAGGGGTCCCTTTACCTTTACCTTTATTTAGAGTGGACTGTCCACACCTCATTCTGCTTTGTAAGTTGTTCTGCAACGCTTTCCCAATGGTGTTGCATGATTGCTGTCTGGAGGGAAACTATAACTGGGGGGCAGGGACAAACCAGAACTTGCCAGTTGCTTATTACAACTTATTACAACAAAAGCTTGAGTGCTAAGGACAGGAACCATCGCCCGATGGGGAGAGAAACCCTAGCAGTTGTGAAGCCCCAAAGCCCCATCCACTGTTTTCCATCGGGGAGGAAGTTGTGGCAAGACCAGTCCATCCCTCCCTCCCTGTGGTGGTTAGTCTGGTTTTGAAAAACCCTGAGAGGCAAAGAGCAGCAGTTGAAGAAATTACAAGAGTATGACTTCACCGTCATTCACTTAGGGTGGGTAAAGCATAATAATGCTTGGACCCCTCAAGATATTGTAGGGTTGACAAAGAGCAACTAAAGCGATCAGGAGATGCAGCAATTGCCCCATGAAGGAAGATTGCAGAGTTTGGGACTTTTTCGTTTGGAGAAAAGGCACGTGAGCAGAGTCACGATAAAAATTTATAAGATTATGCATAGAGAAAGAGGATGAATTTTTCCTTCCTCTCTCAAAATGTTTAAAAGTACTTCCCCCAAAAAACCCAGAGTCCTTTCTGTTGGGAATAATTCAGACTGAAATTCCCAGGTGTCAAGAAAGGTCATTCATGTATGCTACTATTGCAGCCCGTGTTTTCCAAAATGGAAAACGAGCAAGGTCCCAACTAAGGAAAAATGGCAACTTAAGCTGGCGGGATATGTGCAGCTTGCAGACCTAACATACAGAATAAGAGAGCAAGAAGAACATACGTTTAGAGAAGATCGGGAAATGTCTATTGAATATGTGGAAGGAAATTGTGCATGCTTGAAAACGTTGGCAGCATTAAGATGAATTCAACAGTGTAAATATGTTTTGATGGATGAAATAATGGAATAGTGAATGGTATAGTTCATATAAAATATGCAAGGATCTAAGATATGCAAAATGAACCATGGAAAGAGAAGAAGGGAAGGCATTGATATTTTAAGGATGTTTAAATGAATATTTTAAATTGTAAAACAGAAAATTATATCTATCTATCTATCATCTATCTATCTATCTATCTATCTATCTATCTATCTATCTATCTATCATCTATCTATCTATCATCTATCTATCTATCTATCTATCTATCTATCTATCTATCTATCTATCTATCTATATTCGTGGAGATATTAATGGAGAAGAGGGCTATTGATGGCTACTAGCCATGACATCTGACGCAGGTGGCGCTGTGGTCTAAACCACAGAGCCTAGGGCTTGCTGATCAGAAGGTCGGCGGTTCAAATCCCTGTGACGGGGTGAGCTGTCCCAGCTCCTGCCAACCTAGCAGTTCAAAAGCACGTCAAAGTGCAAGTAGATAAATCAGTACCACTCCGGCGGGAAGGTAAATGGCATTTCCATGCGCTGCTCTGGTTTGCCAGAAGGGACTTAGTCATGCTGGCCACATGACCTGGAAGCTGTCTGTGGACAAATGCCGGCTCCCTTGGCCTATTGAGCGAGATGAGCGCTGCAACCCCAGAGTCATCTGCGACTGGGCCTAATGGTCAGGGGTACCTTTACCTTTACCTTTAGCCATGATGTCTATGCTGTGGAGGCAGTAATGCTGCTATATACCAGCTGCTGGAAACGACAAGAGGAGCTAGTGTTCTTCTTGGTCTTTGTGAGAACAGGATGCCGGACTAGATAGTCCGGCATCAAATGTTCAAATATATAAAAGGATGTCACATAGAGGAGGGAGAAAGGTTGTTTTCTGCTGCTCCAGAGAAGCGGACACGGAGCAATGGATCCAAACTACAAGAAAGAAGATTCCACCTAAACATTAGGAAGAACTTCCTGACAGTAAGAGCTGTTCGACAGTGGAATTTGCTGCCAAGGAGTGTGGTGGAGTCTCCTACTTTGGAGGTCTTTAAGCAGAGGCTTGACAACCATATGTCAGGAGTGCTCTGATGGTGTTTCCTGCTTGGCAGGGGGTTGGACTCGATGGCCCTTGTGGTCTCTTCCAACTCTATGATTCTATGATTCTATGATAGGCCAATGGCCTGATTCAGTAGGCTCTTCTTGTTCTTATCGCCTTGAGTCACTGGGAAACAAATTCACAAACCCTAGACAATTGGGGAAACTCACTCTCCTCTCTCAGCATCACTATGAAAGCTCTCTCCTTTCAGAGAGAGAGAGAGGAAGTGTGAAGTTGAAGCATGATTTGCAGCAGATGAGTAAAACCAGCCGGGAATGCACTCAAGCCTGGAGTCAACTAGTTGTGTAAGAAAAGCTTAAAAAGGGAAGTGATGGTGGCAGCGTCCTGTCACAAGCCTGAAACTGCTGGACTTTTGGGCCTTGCAAAAGTTCATGGGGGGGGGGGAGTGCCTCTGTGGTTAAGCGGAGGCGAAATGTTGACACCAGGTGCAGAACCATGTGGTTCTTGCGTAGCAAAGAATGTCCCCCAGAGGCTAAAGGAGTCCCCAATGCAACACTATAGTGTTGAAACACCAGTGAAGTCTGTTCCTGTGATCAAGGATCTAGCATGAAGAAGAAGAAGAGTTTGGATTTGATATCCCGCCTTTCACTCCCCTTCAGGAGTCTCAAAGCGGCTAACAATCTCCTTTCCCTTCCTCCCCCACAACAAACACTCTGTGAGGTGAGTGGGGCTGAGAGACTTCAAAGAAGTGTGACTGGCCCAAGGTCACCCAGCAGCTGCATGTGGAGGAGCGGAGACGCGAACCCGGTTACCCAGATTACGTGACTACCGCTCTTAACCACTACACCACAAAGGCAGGCAACCAATACATCTTGGTCACTATGGATTCATCTAGTGGCCAGAGATTTACTCTACAAAAAAACAGGGGGCGGGATAAAGTATTGCACTTGGGCAAAAAAAATGAGAGGCACAAATACAAGATGGGTGACACCTGGCTTGAGAGCAGTACATATGAAAAGGATCTAGGAGTCTTGGTTGACCACAAACTTGACATGAGCCAACAGTGTGACGCGGCAGCTAAAAAAGCCAATGCAATTCTGGGCTGCATCAATAGGAGTATAGCATCTAGATCAAGGGAAGTAATAGTGCCACTGTATTCTGCTCTGGTCAGACCTCACCTGGAGTACTGTGTCCAGTTCTGGGCACCACAGTTCAAGAAGGACACTGACAAACTGGAACGTGTCCAGAGGAGGGCAACCAAAATGGTCAAAGGCCTGGAAACGATGTCTTATGAGGAACGGCTAAGGGAGCTGGGCATGTTTAGCCTGGAGAAGAGGAGGTTAAGGGGTGATATGATAGCCATGTTCAAATATATAAAAAGATGTCACATAGAGGAGGGAGAAAGGTTGTTTTCCGGCTGCTCCAGAGAAGCGGACACAGAGCAATGGATCCAAACTACAAGAAAGAAGATTCCACCTAAACATTAGGAAGAACTTCCTGACAGTAAGAGCTGTTCGACAGTGGAATTTGCTGCCAAGGAGTGTGGTGGAGTCTCCTACTTTGGAGGTCTTTAAGCAGAGGCTTGACATCCATATGTCAGGAGTGCTCTGATGGTGTTTCCTGCTTGGCAGGGGGTTGGACTTGATGGCCCTTGTGGTCTCTTCCAACTCTATGATTCTATGATAAGGCTATCAGTTGCTACTGTCTATGGTGTTCTGCCTCCTCCTCTGTGGCTCTGAATACCAGGTCCTTGAAACTGCAAGTCGAGAGAGGTCTGTTGTGCTCAGTTCCTGATTGTGGGTTTCTATCCCATGTACCCTGATATATTCATTTTTATGTACACTTTGGTCGGAAAATGGCACTGCAATATTCAGGAAAGTGTTGATGTCAAGGGATGGCTATGTTTTGGTTTTCAGGTTGTTTTGGGAAATATGAATGAAATCAACCCAGTTTTAAACGTGAACCAGATTGCAATCTCTCCCATCCGTTATGGTAGCTCAGTAGCAAAGCATCAGGTTTGCATGCAAAAAGCCCAGGATTCAGTCCCAAGTATCTCCAGGTGGTCCAGCTGGACCATAAAGAAGGCTGATCGCCGAAGAATTGATGCTTTTGAATTATGGTGCTGAAGGAGACCCTTGAGAGTCCCATGGACTGCAAGAAAATCAAACCTATCCGTTCTAAAGGAAATCAGCCCTCAGTGCTCACTGGAAGGACAGATCCTGAAGCTGAGGCTCCAATACTTTGGCCACCTCATGAGAAGAGAAGACTCCCTGGGAAAGACCCTGATGTTGGGAAAGATGGAGGGCACAAGGAGAAGGGGACGACAGAGGACGAGATGGTTGGACAGTGTTCTTGAAGTTACCAGCATGAGTTTGACCAAACTGCGGGAGGCAGTGGAAGACAGGAGTCCCTGGCGTGCTCTGGTCCATAGGGTCACGAAGAGTCGGACACGACTAAACGACTAAACAACAACAACATCTCCAGGTGGGTCTGGAAAGGCTGCTTGTTTGAAAATAACCCTCACTTCCTCAGCTGGAGATGGAAGTTTGGTTTACAAGACCAGTTTCCTTGAGGATAAAGTTTTGAAGACTTCTGATGCTATTGCAGTATTGGTTTCTTCCCAGCAAGGACAGTGAAGCTGCGGCTCTGGACTCCCATTGGCCAACAGTCACAGATGATGGGAGTTGTTTTATTTTAACATTTGGAGAGCCACAGGTTAGCCATTCCTGCTGGACAGCTCAGTTTGTTAGAGCATGGCACTGATAACACGAAGGTCGCAGGCTGGATCCCCATATTGGACAGCCATCTATTCCTGTATTACAGGAGTTTGAACTAGATGATCCTAATACAGATACAGTGGTACCTTGGTTCTCAAATGCCTTGGTACTCAAACAACTTGGAACCCAAACATTGCGAACCAAGAAGTAAGTGTTCTGGTTTGTGAACTTTTTCCAGAAGTCAAACGTGCTCCGTTTTGAGTGTTATGCTTCTGTTTTGAGTGTTATGTTGAGGTCTGTCTGTTTTTGCTATTCATTTTGCATTTTTGTTTTTGCAGCTCTTTTTGTTTGTGTTTTTGTGACTGTGTGGAACCCAGTTCAGCTACTGATTGATGGATTGATTGTGTGACTGCAGTACATTGTTTATTGCTTTCATTTTATGGATCAATGGTCTCGTTAGATAGTCAAATTCATGATAAATTGCTGTTTTAGTGGTTGTCTTTAAATCTGAAACAGATGAATCCATTTTGCATTACTTTCTATGGGAAAGCGTGCCCTGGTTTTGGAACTCTTTGGTTTTGAAACAGACTTCTGGAATGGATTAAGTTTAAGAACCAAGGTGCCACTGTCTTGAATGGTGTGTGTGTGTGTGTGTTTTGCCAGGGTCAGGTATAGAAGAGTGAAGTTTCACCAGCGACATCACAAGGAGAGTTAATGTTGTATTTGAAATATTTGTTTATTTAAAAGCATAAACACTGAACACGGGGGAGCAGGAAAACTCTGAGACGGATAGTGGTAGTCTATTAAACAGCATCAGTTCAACCCCAGAAATAAACTCATGTCCTCGGATCCTGCCAAGGCTCCTTTCACAGCCAGCTGAAAAGATGCAAACCTCTCGACTCTTTCACTGGCTAGTAGATACATTCATGCTTTCTCTCACTCTCTGTAGCTGCTACCCAGCTGAATGGCATTTATTCAACCACAAGCCATCAAAAGCCGTTAATGTTAATTTATAGAGGCATTTGTCCACAAATAATAAACCAAAAAACCTAGAGAAAAGTATACATATATACTAAAATTATTACAATTATAACAGATATGAAATTATGTCTAGTAACGTGCATCACCTAGATTGGTGACCATAAGTAAAAGGTATTTTTTAATCAATAACAATGATAATTTATAGGAAGGGGGAGGGATAAAATATGTACTTCATGCATGCTGGCCTGGCTTCTTTTATGGAAAATTGAGTGGCTTACAAAGCTTACAAGTGTGCTTACTCGGGTGCGTAGCAAATGGAATGCAGTCAGTATCTGGTTGCCTCTGATGGATCTGGGAGTTGGCATTTTGTGACTTCTCTTAAACAAATTATGCATTTACTTAAAATAATCCAGCAATCAGCCCCAAATTCTGGCAATTGGCCCAGAAGCCTTCAAACCTCCCCACCCCCCTAAAAACGAATAATAACTGTCTCAGCTGTATTTTTTCTGGTTAGATGACTACCACGTTTTGAACACTGTACTGCAGCAGAGCGGAAATCTCAACACCAGGTTTTGAAATACATCAAGTTCAGGGACACACGAATATGCAGGTTAGTGAATGCAGGAACACCTAAAATAGGACAAAAGAGATAATAGTTATTTATAATGCTTCCGGGTAGGTAACTAGTCAAATGGTGCAATATCAAGCACTTAAGCAATTGGACTGAAGCAAGGCCAAGGGACTGGAAGCAGCAACATAGGCCGACACTACAATTCTATGATTCTATGATGCTATCCCAGATCAAGGGAAGTACAGTGGTGCCCCGCAAGACGAATGCCTCGCAAGACGGAAAACCCACTAGACGAAAGGGTTTTCCGTTTTTGAGCTGCTTCGCAAGACGATTTTCCCTATGGGCTTGCTTTGCAAGACGAAAACGTCTTGCGAGTGTTCTGATTTTTCCCCGCTCCCCCCCCTTTTTCTAAGCCGCTTAGCCGCTAATCCGCTAAGCCTTTAATAGCCGCTAAACCGCTAATAGCGCTAATCCGCTAAGCCACTAATAGGGTTGCTTCGCAAGACGAAAAAACGCTAGACGAAGAGGTTCGTGGAACGGATTAATTTCGTCTTGCGAGGCACCACTGTAACAGCCCTCTTCTATTCTGCCTTGGTCAGACTACACCTGGAACACTGTGTCCAGTTCTGGGCACCACAATTTAAGAAGGATGTTGACAAGCTGGAACATGTGCAGAGGAGCAGCAAGAATATTATTGGTACAAAAATGGAAGCAAGAAGAATTACCGACGAAAGAAGAACTGCAAGAAGTTCTGTAAGCAGGATTTTGTGAAATATTGCAAGGAAGACTTTGAAAAGAATTATTAGTTAAGTAATAGAGAAATCAAGTAAAGCAGAACAAGTGATAAAGAACGGAAAATCTTCAGAGGTTGTTGATGGAAGTCTAAAATTGTATAAGAAGTTATGTTAAATGATTGTTGGAACATATGTGTGTGTGTGTGTGTGTGTGTGTGTGTGTGTGTGTGTGTGTGTGTGTATATATATATATATATATATGCAGGTTTTGGTGTCTTCGGGTGTCTTCCCGTGTAAGAGTTGGGGTGTCTAGGCGACGTTTCGACGAGGTCTCACTCGTCATCTTCAGGCTGGTGCTTTCGGCTTCTTGTTACTAGAACAGAGCAGGATCTCAGTGTTTGAGTTCCTATAAATACTGTTGAGGGGGTGTGGTGTATAGCCTCCAACGTTCTGGGCAGAGAGGGAGTTCCCAGATTAGTGTGCCTTTTCTTCTTTTGTTCCTTAATTACTTGAGGGATATCTTGAGTGATTTCTTGAGTGATATTCTGAGTACCACTTAGGAGGGTCATTAGGTGTGGATTAGTTGCTAAAGCTTTCGTGTCTTGACCTCTTGAGCTTGTGAAAAGTTTTTCTGAGAAGATGGCTGTACTGCACTTAGTTGTGCTCTGGCTTGGCTTCGTGTATAGGGGCGAGCTGTGGTTTTGTGCCCTGTGCCAGCCAGATCTGTGTAGGGATTGCAGGGGGGTGCAGCATCCGGAGGTGCCAATATGGTTTGGCTACTGGATGGTGTCTGTACTTTATCTGTGGAGAGGGTCTGGGTTTGGGTCTGGTGTGGTTGATTGGAGATGGCGTTCTGTGTGTCTCTGGTTCTGGTGTCGGTTTTTGTGGGGAGGGCTAATTTCCAGATGTCTGGCAGGCGGGACGTGTCGTCACGCTTGTTCATGTTGTGAGGGTGTTTCTCTATCTCGATGGCTTCCATGATTATTCTCTTGTGGTGATGTTCCATGTTAAAGAGCAATTTGGAATCTGCAAAATTAATTTCGTGTCCTGTTTCTTTCATGTGTTGGTAAAGAGAGGAAGTTTTTTCTTCTTTTTTGACGGCATTCTTGTGTTCTGCGATACGTGCATTTATTCGTCTGTTTGTTTGTCCAATGTACGTGGCTGGGCAGACTTTGCAGGGTATTTCATAGACCCCTTGGTTTTCTAACTGGATTTTATCTTTTGGGTTTCTGAGGATATTGGCTATTTTTTGGTTGGTGCAAAAGGCTGTTTTGATACTGAGTTACAGAATCTCTCAAATGTGTTAATCGCCAACGGATACCAACAAAACAGGGTTACGAAGCTAATCCAAAAAGAAACACCCCCCAAAAACCAAGACACAGAAGAAAACAATGGCATGGCCCTCCTTCCTTATATCAAGGGCACTACAGATAAAATTAGCAAAATCCTCCATAAACACAATATCAAAACAGCCTTTTGCACCAACCAAAAAATAGCCAATATCCTCAGAAACCCAAAAGATAAAATCCAGTTAGAAAACCAAGGGGTCTATGAAATACCCTGCAAAGTCTGCCCAGCCACGTACATTGGACAAACAAACAGACGAATAAATGCACGTATCGCAGAACACAAGAATGCCGTCAAAAAAGAAGAAAAAACTTCCTCTCTTTACCAACACATGAAAGAAACAGGACACGAAATTAATTTTGCAGATTCCAAATTGCTCTTTAACATGGAACATCACCACAAGAGAATAATCATGGAAGCCATCGAGATAGAGAAACACCCTCACAACATGAACAAGCGTGACGACACGTCCCGCCTGCCAGACATCTGGAAATTAGCCCTCCCCACAAAAACCGACACCAGAACCAGAGACACACAGAACGCCATCTCCAATCAACCACACCAGACCCAAACCCAGACCCTCTCCACAGATAAAGTACAGACACCATCCAGTAGCCAAACCATATTGGCACCTCCGGATGCTGCACCCCCCTGCAATCCCTACACAGATCTGGCTGGCACAGGGCACAAAACCACAGCTCGCCCCTATACACGAAGCCAAGCCAGAGCACAACTAAGTGCAGTACAGCCATCTTCTCAGAAAAACTTTTCACAAGCTCAAGAGGTCAAGACACGAAAGCTTTAGCAACTAATCCACACCTAATGACCCTCCTAAGTGGTACTCAGAATATCACTCAAGAAATCACTCAAGATATCCCTCAAGTAATTAAGGAACAAAAGAAGAAAAGGCACACTAATCTGGGAACTCCCTCTCTGCCCAGAACGTTGGAGGCTATACACCACACCCCCTCAACAGTATTTATAGGAACTCAAACACTGAGATCCTGCTCTGTTCTAGTAACAAGAAGCCGAAAGCACCAGCCTGAAGATGACGAGTGAGACCTCGTCGAAACGTCGCCTAGACACCCCAACTCTTACACGGGAAGACACCCGAAGACACCAAAACCTGCATTCCTGTACCCGTGAAAATCTACGAAAGCATATATATATATATATATATATATATATATATATATATATATGAACATGTGCAGAGGAGGGCAACCAAGATGATCAAGGGTCTGGAAACAAAGCCTTATGATAAACGATTTAAGGAGCTGGGTATGTTTAGCCTGGAAAAGAGGAGACTGAGAGGAGATATGATAGCCACCTTCAAATATCTCAAGGGCTATCACATGGAAGAGGGAGCAAGCTTGGTTTCTCCTGCTCTGGAGGCTAGGACCCAAACCAACAGATTCAAGCTACAAGAAAGGAGATTCCAACTAAACATCAGGAAGAACTTTATGACAGTAAGAGCTGTTTGACAGTGAGAGATGATGGACTCTCCTTTGTTGGTGGTCTTTAAGCAGAGGTTTGATGGCCATAATAATTTATTATTATTATTATTATTATTATTATTATTATTATTATTATTATTATTAATACCCCGCCCATCTGGCTGGGTCCCCCCAGCCACTCTGGGCAGCTTCCAACAAAACACTAAAATACAATAACCTATTAAACATTAAAAGCTTCCCTAAACAGGGCTGCCTTCAGATGTCTTCTAAAAGTTTGGTAGTTATTTTTTTCTTTGACATCTGGTGGGAGGGCGTTCCACAGGGCGGACGCCACTACCGAGAACGCCCTCTGCCTGGTTCCCTGTAACTTGGCTTCTTGCAGCGAGGGAACCGCCAGAAGGCCCTTGGAGCTGGACCTCAGTGTCCGGGTAGAACGATGTGGGTGGAGACGCTCCTTCACATATACTGGACCAAGGCTGTCCAGTTTCCTAGTGGGAATTTTTGGGCAAGGGGAAACCGTTTCCACCTGTGTATGACCAGCTCCACCTGCAAAAATTTCCCTTTGGGGCACAGCTATGAAACATACAGGAGTCCTGCTGTCTGCAGAAGCGTGCTTATTTCATGTTGTTTGGTAGTTATTTTTCTCTTTGACATCTGGTGGGAGGGCATTCCACAGGGCGGGTGCCACTACCGAGAAGGCCCTCTGCCTGGTTCCCTGTAACTTGGCTTCTCGCAGCGAGGGAACCGCCAGAAGGCCCTCGGCGCTGGACCTCAGTGTCCGGGCAGAACAATGGAGGTGGAGGCGCTCCTTCAGGTATACTGGACCGAGGCCATCTGCCACGGATGCTTTAGTTGAGATTTGGCGTTGGACTAAACGACCCATGGGGTCCCTTCCAGCTCTACAGTTCTATGATTCAAATGCTGGATGGAAGCTCTGCTTTCATGACAACCTGTAGTAGCTGTTGAAACTGTTGGCTCAGCACTGTGGTCCTTCATTAAGGGACCATAAGAAGTCAGACCACCAGTACATCCAGCTTGGTATTGTCTACACTGATGGGCAAAGGCTCTTCAGGATTTCAGGCAGGAGACATTCCTAGCCCTACCTTGAGGTGTTGGATGCTGAAACTGGGACCTTTTGCATGCAAAGCATCTGCTGTAGCCCTGAGCTCTTGGGTAACATGGGAAGTGGCCCTTAGCATCAGGGGTTCCCAGCTGTAAATTGGGACTTGTAGTGATGAACGAAGGGTTGTGACTCTGACGCTTTGGACCATGCTTCCCTATGGCTGCCCCAGGACCTACGTGCTCCTCCTCTGTGGAGGAGCTGGGCATTGCACAATTGCACATACAGAGGCAGGAAGCTGTGGCATGCAAGGTTCTGCCAGGTAGCTATCAGGCCAGTCCTTGACTGAAAGCCACCTCTCATCTTCAGGGCCACACCTGACCACCCTGTTGCCTGTAGCCTAGTTGGAGCGCATCTGCCCTGCATGCAGAAGGCCGCTGGTTCCCTGGTGTCTCCAGGTAGGGCTAGGGATGCTGTCCAACTGGAACCTCAGAGAGCCACTGTCAGTTTTCAGGTAGATAGACCAAAGGTCTGACTTTGTCTAAGGTAGCTTCTGGCGTTTGGGGACCACAACTCCCATGTGGAGGGCCCTTGGGCTTGATGTTCCTCACCACTGTCTGCTCATAAGTGTCCCACTGAGTTCAGTGGGGAGACTTATTCCAAGGTGAACAGGTACAGGGTTACAGCCCAAGGCAGTAATATGCCTTAACTGTTTGACACCTCAGCGCCCTTGACCTTAATGTATTGCGTGCTTGATAATATCTAGTAAATGTTTATTGAAAAAAGCAGAAGCGTTTGAAAAGTTCGCTGAGGAGAGAGGTGCGGCCTCACAAGCAGGGCGAAAATCCGCCGCCAGAAAGCTATAAAACTGAGGGGAGTGGAACCTACGTCAGTCTCATGAACCTGCTGAAAGGGAAAAGGTGGCTGAATGGAGTCCTGTCTCCCAGGCCTTCAGGACTCTCAGGACCTGCTCCCCATGTCCCCTCCACTCGCTGGCCTTGCTCCAGGCTCTCTTTAATGTTTTGGCCCACCTGCGATGTGTCCTTGAACCCTGATACTGATCTTGTTTGCAAGCATGGAGGATAAGAGAAGGGTGTGTGAGTTCTGGGTAGAAACTAGCCTGCTGGGCAAAGATCAAATGTGCATTAAGGTTACATAATGATAACGGAAATAAGCATAAATTGCACATGGGGTTTGAGAAGCGTGGGCTAACGATGGTGTCAGAGTCATTTTACATAATCTCGCGTTCCGTACTGTTTGCTCCAGCAAAGGTTTCGGGCTGCTGGTAATTTCTGCTGAAATCCTGTACAACAAATATTTGGGAGGGGCGGGTTGTCCTGTTTTTATTGTGCTGAATAAAGCTAATTGGGATAGATAGTTTAGTCAGTAGAGCATGAGACTCTTCCAAGGTCCACTTTGGGCCAAAGATTCCTGCATTGCAGGGGGTTGGACTAGATGACCATCGTGGTCCTTTCCAACTCTACAATTCCATGATTCTACGACCAGGCCAGTATCTGGCAATGGATCACAAGGCGATGTCCTGAGTTACATAGCAGGGGACTTTTGCTTTGCAGAATTTCAAGGTGTCAGAGTCTGTGCTGAGGAGGGCTGCACTGAGAAGGAATGGTGGGAGCCTCCCCCTCCCCCTGATCCGGATCCTGAATCTTCCCAGGAGCAGGAGGACAGTATAGATTTGGAACAGTGGTTTGCAGAGGGGCATAGTTCAGAAGGCAGAAGCTGGGAAATACTGGATGGGGAACAGCTAGCAGAAGAAACACTGGAAGAGAGAGGGTTAACAGATTCTCAGTCTCTGGACAGCATTAACCCCCCCCCCCCATCCCCAAAGACATGGGGAGCTCAGAAAGTGTCAGAACAGAAAGCACAGAGACTGCAAACACAGATTACAAAATGTAGGAGTGACATGGATTAATAGGGACGGAAGTAGGGAGTGAGCTTAATTGAGAGCCCTGCCATTTTGGTTAGATGCTTTCTTTTGTCCTTCGCTGCGTATATTAAAGAAATGAACTCATAAGAATTCTCTTTTGTTTGATCTGCTCATTTATGGCCACGGAGGAGAAAGCCAATTCCCCAAAGCCTGACACAAGGCAGATATTTTGGGATACTGGGATTGGTCCCTCTTTACCTCTTCCCCGCTCCCCCAGTCATATCTAAGGACAACAGAGAATGCACTGAAGAACAATGTATTTTTACCACGCCTTCCATCCCGCACCCCTGCTCCTAGGCTGTAAACCGGGAATCACAAACCTTTCTAGAATATCCCCAGCTGCTTCCTCCTGTTGATATCTCTCTTGAGCTGGCAAAGATTGCAGGGAGCACAGAAAGTGGTGGTGAGGCAGTCGCAACAGATGGATCCCTGCAGAGAGTAAAAAAAAAGCAAAATTTCATAGCAGAAGACTGAATTGTATTTTGATTAGGGATGCATGGATCATTCTGTTTCCAGTCTCTGCTGGTTTTCTTTATTTTATTTATTTAAGATGTTATCTGCACAATACTTAATTGGGGAGTGTTTGTTGAGCAACCTAGAAACGCGAAGCACAAATGTTATCCAGTAATTTAAAAGGTTAGGTCCAGTTGCGAACGACTCTAGGGTTGCGGCGCTCATCACGCTTTATTGGCCAAGGAAGCCGGTGTACAGCTTCCGAGTCATGTGGCCAGCATGACTAAGCCGCTTCTGGCGAAACCAGAGCAGCACACGGAAACGCCGTTTACTTTCCTGCCAGAGCGGTACCTATTTATCTACTTGCACTTTGACGTGCTTTTGAAATGCTAGGTTGGCAGGAGCAAGGACTGAGCAACAGGAGCTCACCCCATCGCGGGGATTCGAACCGCCGACCTTCTGATCGGCAAGCCCTAGACTCTGTGGTTTAGACCACAGCGCCACCTGCATCCCTATCCAGTAATTTACCGGTATCCTAAACTGAGTCCGGTAGCGAGTCCTCATGGCGACGCTCGGTCCACAGCAACAGCATTCTTCCATGTCCTTGGCAACTTTGCATCCTAGGCAGAAAAAGCAGAATGTTCCACACAGACCTAGAGAGAGGGGGGAATCAAACACAAAGGTTAGCATTTTCTCACCCTCTAGTATTCACGCAGCCAATGGAATTTCACTGCTTGGTCTCAGAAGCATTTAGAGGCACGGTGTCTTGAGATGAAGAAACACTTTCAAAGAGAGGACCACTTCTCAGGGTTAGAGCATCTATCTTGCAGACAAAAGGCCTAAGGATCCAATCCTCAGTATCTCCAGGGCGAGACTGGGAGTGCCCAGTGTCTGAAACCCTGGAAAGTCACTGCCAATCATTAAAGACAAAAATGACTCAGGGTAGGCAGTTCCCTAACTCCCAAATTACTCTCTGGCACCAATTGCTCTTGGGTCAACAATTCCTTGCGTCTTGGATTTCTTTCTGCAGTTACTACATGCAACTGGAAATTATCAGTCATCATGATGGGTTGGCCAAACTTGTTTGTGAGTTTGCAAAGACTCGCCAAAGGTGTGTGCAATTCAAGTCATAAGCACACACAGAGCCAAGGGCCAAGGGCAGCGGAGGCTTAGATAAAAGGTAAAGACACACACATTCTGTTTTGTAAAAGTTCACTAAGCAAAAATTCATTTATCCAAACATGAGGAATTCGTACCCAAGCCTTGCTATACACTCCACAGATTCAGATATCCAAACAGAAGAGCATTTTTACTTCCTCATTTGCATTTTGCTGGTTGGCTGAGGAATGGAGGGAGGGGGAGCAATCGGATAAATCAGAGCATTTTCCCCTGTGTTTTCCTGGATTTTTGGGGGGTGGGTCTTTGGGAGTAAAAATTCTATGGTCAGGACACATTAGAAATTTTCCATTAGGAATCACTGGAAATTATTGGCTTGTTATGTGAACGCTTGCCCCTGTGAATGATTTCCATGGAACACAAGCAACACCTATATTTTTATTGTGCAGAATAATAATTAATCTCCCCGGGAGGGAAGGTCAGACCATATAGGCCACACCAGGGTCACCCTGTACAGCGCTTCGTCTCTCGCCATATAAGTGAGTGGCTGCCCTTCTCACCTACAGGGACAGAAAAGGGGTCCACTTGGGGCCATTAATGGGGCGTGGTGACATCTGATCTTATAATATGCTAGGGAGGGAATCTGTCAGCTGGACCTGGACATCTTAAGACCTGCACTGCCAGAGCAGCCTTCAGTCACTATTGGTTTTTCTGCAACACCATATTAATGGCCAGAGAAGCAGTGGCGTAGCAAGGTCAGGTGGTACCCGGTCCAGAAAAATTCTTGTCGTCCCCCCCCCCACACACACACTGAAAATTTTGCCTGCAAAAGTGATTTGACTTTATTTCACATTTTGGGAGCCAGAGTTGTCGAGCTATTCTAGCGGGGATCGCGACGAGGAGTCTGCCTGCCGCCCTACAGGGGAGCCATTTTGGCAGTGGTAAGCCAAAGCACGCCAAGGCGTCTCTCACAGATGTTGAGAGCCACACAGCATTTTGTCACCCCCCTCGGAGGTGACACCTCAGTCAGACCACACCCACCGCACCCACCTTGCTCCGCCCCTGCAGAGAAGGGGACTGCAGCTCCTCACCTCAGGTGGACCAAGTTCTCTGAGAAGCCAATGGGGGAGCTGGCTGGCCTTGTACAAGTCTTGCTCCAGGGTTGGTTTCTCAGTCCACACAACTTGCCAGAGGAAGTAGCTATTCTAGAGACTGCTGTGCCTCTCCTCCCCTTCCTGACACCTCCCTTTAAGCTGCCATGTGTCCCACTTTACAGAATAAAGGTAAAGGGACCCCTGACCATTAGGTCCAGTCGTGGCCGACTCTGAGGTTGCAGCGCTCATCTCGCTTTATTGGCCGAGGGAGCCGGCGTACAGCTTCTGGGTCATGTGGCCAGCATGGCTAAGCCGCTTCTGATGAACCAGAGCAGAGCATGGAAACGCCGTTTACCTTCCCGCCAGAGCAGTACTTATTTATCTACTTGCACTTTGATGTGCTTTCGAACTGCTAGGCTAGCAGGAGCTGGGACCGAGGAACGGGAGCTCACCCCGTCGTGGGGATTCGAACCACCAACCTTCTGATCGGCAAATCCTAGGCTCTGTGGTTTAACCCACAGCGCCACCCGCGTCCCTACTTTACAGAATACAGTCCTCTATTTGAAGGACTGCCAATCCAAATCCAATTAAAGGGCAAAGAACCCTGAGAAGAGATATCCAGGGCCTGGAAGGTGCCCAATAATTGACAGCACCCCAAGTTGAGAGCACCTGGACTGCAAACGGAGCAGATACGGTCTCTGCCCAGTATACCTGAAGGAGTGTCTCCACCCCCATCGTCCAGCCTGGACACTGAGGTCCAGCTCCAAGGGCCTTCTGGCGGTTCCCTTACTGCGAGAAGTGAGATTACAGGGAACCAGGCAAAGGGCCTTCTCGGTAGTGGCACCCACTCTGTGGAACACCCTCCCATCAGATGTCAAGGAAATAAACAACTATCTGACTTTTAGAAGACATCTGAAGGCAGCCCTGTATAGGGAAGCTTTTAATGTTTGATGTTTCATTGTATTTTTGTATATTCTGTTGGGAGCCGGCCAGAGTGGCTGGGGAAAACCAGTGGCAGATTCTACACTTCTTGCCCTGCATGGAAAGCCCACCTTGCTATTTGAGAATGGTCACACTAGTGTGTGATGGAACACTGAGAGACTGGCTTTTATAGAGAGAGGTTGGCTGTTGTTTTATAGTACAGCTAAATCGTGGCTGATGTTCAAAGTCCCCCAAGGCCATAAAACCCCAAATCTTTGAACTTCACTCACAAACACGACAGTCACTGCCGCAGTCACAGAGGTCCGTCTGCCACTCAAAACTCCGCGTGGATGTGTGGCATTGTGGCTGGGTGGTGACAACAGGACGATAAGTCATTTCCATTTTCACAAAGTCTGGTTAGATGTTGCTGTCTAGTGGGAGGGAAAAAAATACATTGGTTTTGAGACTTTTAAAAGTGCAGCTAGTCTCCGCATCATGCCCTTCAGCAAAACCTGCTGAGTAAATCATGAAATTAAGAGAAAGGAACGTTTTCTAGATTAGTAAGTAGTTTAGGAGCAGAAAGCAGACATTAAGGGTGATTTCACAGTACAGTGAGGGAGGGAAGCTTGTGGCTTTCCAGTTGCTGTTGAACTCCCATCAGATGTCAAAGAAATAAACAACTACCGGACGTTTAGAAGACATCTGAAGGCAGCCCTCTTTAGGGAAGTTTTTAATGATTGATGTTTTAATGTATTTTTAATCTTTTGTTGGAAACCGTCCAGAGTGTCTGGGGAAACCCAGCCAGATAGGTGGAGTATAAATAATAAACTATTATTATTAAAATTATGATTAACTAGAACTCCAGTTTGCTTAAAAATTAGGACCAAATGAAATCCTGCTCCACTCTGATGATGATGAGATGATCTTAATTTGGTATAAGGCAGTTTCCTATGTTCCTAAATTGGGAAGAATGCTCAATAAACAGGTTGTCTGGATTGAAAGCAGCCTCAGTGCATAATCATGAAAAAAATTTCATGGCAAGAATTATTAATATTATTAATAATATTTAGTATTTTTTTAAAATATTTTTAGTACTAAAATAATATTTAGTAAAAAAACAAAAAAGCAAATTGCCAATATTGTCATTAGGGCTGGGCGATGTATTGATACATCGTCCAAAATCGGTTTGAAGTCCACATCATGGTAACAGTTTTGTAATATTCAACATGGTGACATATCGCAAAATATCACAGTGTGTGTGTGTCGTATGTAAAAAGATAAAATTGTGATGTGGGGAAAACTGTGAAGCCAACTCGTCACTTTTCTCACGATTCCTCCTGCCCCGTTGCTCTGTACAGTGGTGCCTCGGGTTACAGACGCTTCAGGTTACAGACGCTTCAAGTTACAGACTCCGCTAACCCAGAAATAGTGCCTTGGGTTAAGAAATTTGCTTCAGGATGAGAACAGAAATCGCTCAGCAGCGGCAGCAGGAAGCCCCATTAGCTGAAGTGGTGCTTTAGGCTAAGAACAGTTTCAGGTTAAGAACGGACCTCCGGAATGAATTAAGTACTTAACCCGAGGTACCACTGTACTGTAGTTGCATCCTTATTCTCAGACATTGTGATATATTGGTCAGAGCCATAGCTAGGTGATCTCGTGCCCCTGGCAGAACCGCCCAGATTGCGCCCCCTAGCCACAGACAAATTAGCTCTTCTTTCTGCCTCTCCTCCAACTCAACCTCCGACCTCCCCGTACCCATTCAATTCCTCACACACTTCACCTTGCAATGAATTTTGATTGGAGGAGGACACCAAGATGGGGAAGGTTGACCTAGATGATGCGATATAGGCGTCTCCCCACTTACGCACGGGTGACGTTCTGGGCCCCTGACTGCATGTGAAATCCCATAAAGTGGGAAGCACCCCACTTTAATAGGGAGAAGGGCATGGGAAGAGGAGCTCCACAGACCGCTACTGATTATTTTTATCTGCAGTTGAAGATGTAGAAAGAGCACCAGGTGTGCTTAGGGTACAAGTGTAGTTCATGGACTCTTGCCTCGCACAGAGCGTGATGGCAAAGCCAAGTAAGCCTGGCCTATTTCCTGACATGAGCAGATCGTGTGCCCGGGGTGGAATGTGCTTCTGCATCGTCCTCTGCAACATGCAAGGTTTGCACAACACCAGACAGAGCAGAACGGGAAGTATTCCCCAAAGGCAGAATGTCTGGAAATCACCGAGGAATCAAGGCTGAGATTGCATACACACTGAACCTTTAAGGCACATTCAAACCGTCAAAGAATTCTGAGCACCACAGTTTACCTCCTAAAGGTAAAGGGACCCCTGACCATTAGGTCCAGTCGTGGCTGACTTTGGGGTTGTGGCGCTCATCTTGCTTTATTGACCGAGGGAGCCAGCGTACAGCTTCCAGGTCATGTGGCCAGAATGACTAAGCCGCTTCTGGCGAACCAGAGCAGCGCACGGAAACGGCGTTTACCTTCCCGCTGGAGCGGTACCTATTTATCTACTTACACTTTGACGTGCTTTTGAACTGCCAGGTTGGCAGGAGCAGGGACCGAACAACTGGAGCTCACCCCTTCACGGGGATTCGAACCACCGATCTTCTGATCGGCAAGTCCTAGACTCTGTGGTTTAACCCACAGTGCCAACTGCGTCCCTCCTCCGTTTTACCTCTTGCAGAACTGCAATTCCCAGCAACCCTTAACAAACCACAGTGCTTAGTATTCTTTGAGGGGGGTAATGTGCCCAGGATGCGCCATGAAGATTTAGTGTGTACTCAGCCTGAGAGGCAGTGGGCATGTCCACTCAGGTAAGCATCCCTTAAGCCTAGGCCCATAGGGTTGTCCCCTGCTATCTGTTACTCATAAGCGAGACCCAGTGCAGGATTTACGTATAAGCTAAACAAGCTATAGCTTAGGGCCCCACTCTCTTGGGGGCACCCAAAAAACTTAAAAGGAAAAAAACCTGGATGTACATTTCCAAAATATAAGATAAAAAACAAATAAAATAAAACCTACATACAGCAAGAGTGTTTTGTAGGCTCCTATGGTGTAAGTAATGGGCCCCGCCTGCTAGCCTGCTCCCTAAAATATCACTGGTTTGCTCATTTCTATATATATAGGGTGCCTACATTCTGCTATTTATAATTATTAGTTGTTTGCATCGTATATTTACACCTATTATTATTTCATGTTATAGCAAGTTTCTAGATACCAGATTATGGGTCTTTGTAAATTGTGTTTCTAAAGGAACTTTTGTTATTGCCAAATGTCAATGTGCTTGCATTATTAAGTTTGCTGTAAATAAAAAATCATCTTAAGTTAGAGCTTAATAATTATTTCACTATTAATGTAAGGTAAAGGTAAAGGGTTCTTCTTAATTGTATTTCAGTTCAACAATTATTTTGATAAAATATGTATTTTGGTATGTGCAAATGGCTTTAAGATATCTATTAGTCATGTCCATTGATTTCTATGGGTAGGACAAACATTGGGTGCAACCCTAAAAGCTAATGGGTAGATCATGGGTCATGTTCAGGGCCAGCCAAAGCCATTTCACTCCTTAAAGCAAGGCTGGGTCCAGCATTTACTGACTGCAGGGACTGCGGAGACACCAGGCACATTTTGAAAGGCTTTGCTTAGCCTGGCAGCTGCTAGCAATGGCACCTTGAAACACATTCATTTTGGCAGCCTGGTTGTCCTTGGGATCGCAGCAGGGCGAGGGGATACATAATCTGCTGCCCTTCCTAGTCTGCCTCCTGAGACAGATAGCTTCATTTTGGCTCATGATAGGCTTAGTCCTAGTCATGTTTCAAGTGGGAATGGTTACTTCCTTTTCCCCTGAGCTATTTCTTCTGAAACAGCCAGTTTACAGTTCCTTCTACCCAGCATGGTTGGCACTCGCCAGGGCCATGGGAAATGGAAACCCCTGCTGCTGAAATGTCACAGAAACCACAAATCAGATTTGATAACCAAATCGTTCAGTGGCCCGAAACCTTTCCGATCTGCAGATTTTGTGTGAGAATCAAGTGTCCCTGGCCATGCAAAGCGGGGCAGCTAACCATTTCCAAACGTTTGGGTTTGTAGCAGTGCTGCCAAACTGAAAGTGAAGTTGAACATAAATTGCATTTTGATTTGTAGTCTCAGCAGGTTGCTTTTGATGAAGCTGACCGCAAGAAATCAAGCCAGGTTCTCTGTCTTCTCACATCCACATCATCTGTTTAAAGCCATTTTATACCAATCTAGGAGCCAGGGCTTCCCCCAAGGAATCCTGGGAATTTGTTAAGGGTGCCTCAAAGGGCCATTCAAATAATGTTACATTTGTAGTTGCCCTAAACAACAGACAAATGCTGCCGTTTAGCACAACCCCAAAGTCTTCTGCCTTCCTCAAGCTACCTCTTGTTGCCTAATGGTAGGACCAGTTCTGGCGATCTCTCTAACTTAAATATTGATTTTTTATATTGTTGCAATCTGCCTTGGGACCTTATGGCGAAGGGTGGGTAAGAAATCCGTTTAATGATAAAAACGATAAGAATTAAAATGGTCATTCTTATTTTCCAACTGGCTGATAATAAAAACTAGAAGCCTTGTATCTAGCATTGTTCAGTTATTCTAAGAAACAGTGCAGTTTTGAAAGTGCCATTCCGCCATCTTGCTTTAAAAAGGAATCCCACTGCAATCGAACACAGATGAAAACCTGCTCCCTGATCTGAGAACCATCATCCAAGATTTGGTTATGATATCTTCAGAGGTGTCCAAATGCAGAGCAGACAAAAAAACTTTTCAAAATACCAACTGTCCAGTGCCTTGTGGACAGCTGCCTCCTGGCACCATCAGATCTGAAACAAATAATATTTTAAGCCACCACCCAGGTAGCCAATGGAAATGAATTTCATGGGATACAGTTATCATCAATAGCATATAGGGTACAATCCGTCAATGAATAAAATTTTTAAGTCCCACTAATTTGAACAGAAGAGAGTTAAGCAGACACTTGACTCCTGCTAAAATTGTTGGGAATTGAAGATTGTAGCCCGTGTTTTTTTTCTTGTTTCAAAGGACTAGTCAAATCCATGTCAAAACAATCAGCATGCAAGGCCTAGCACAGCCTACATTTTAGATGCCAGGAAACTCATGATGATTCACAGATAATGCAATGCAGAGTTCATTAGAGCTTTGATTTATTGTTCCAATTTCCTTTGAAAGCTCCTGACGTGGCTCTCTTTGGAACATGAGGCGCATGCTTTGAAGACAGGGCTTTTTCTGTGCCTGGGTTCAATCCAAGCACCTGTTGTCCATGCCAAGACACAACTTCAAAGCATGGAGAGTTGTTTAAGCAGTACATTTAAATTGGGTGGAACTGTACCACAAGAAGAAGGTAGTCTTCCACAGATGAAATGAGAAGCCACGCAACACATTATGTCAAATTGTGGCATTATTCAGCATTAAGGACTCAGACCACAAAGGTGAGAGAAAATAAATATAAAAAGCTCTGAGGTGTTCTGGAGACTTCTGTAGCAATGGTACGTTTGTGTATATACTCTCTCTCTCTCTCTCTGTGTGTGTGTGTGTGTGTGTGCATTTAAGACGCATCATTAATGTTCCACTTGGCTGGAATTTTACGCACACTTAATTGAAACACCATGGGCCCTATTTCTGAATAAACTTTTTATTATTTGTAAACCGCCCTGGAATATTTTGATACAAGGTGGTACACAGTGAAAGCTGGTCCATTTACGCACTCAGGTCTATTCTTGGGCTCTCCCAACCTCCCTAACTTCAACTGTACCAGCCCCAATAGCCACCAGTAAGAAAGATAGATACAGTAGTACCTTGGTTTGAAACCATTTTGGATTACAACTACATCAAACCCTGAAGTGTGTGTCCCCTTTTTTGGATTACAACCCATTTTTTTTGGATTACAACCCTTTTTTTTGGGGGGGAGGCCCCATTGGTGAAAGCGCACCTGTTTTGATTTACAACCGGACCTCCGGAATGGATTATGGTTGTAAACCAAGGTATCACTGTAGATAGATAGATGATAGATAGATAGATAGATAGATAGATAGATAGAGTAGATAGGCAGGAAAATGACTCACTTCCTAGTCATGAAAAACAGCTTGTGCCCATTATTTCCCTCTCACACGATTTCTTTGCTGATATGAAAATTAAGCATTGGATTAAATTCCAGACTTTAGGCAAATCAGTTGGGAGCTTTCAGAAATCCCAAATTAATCAGGGGAAAAAGAAACTGTACACATACCCCTTTGCTGAATTATCCTGGATGGAGCGTTTTCTTTCCTTAGATGAAATTTAACCAACACGTTTATTCCGCGTGGGGTGTTCACACCACAGCAAGGGAACACTGATACTCTATGAGATTGTCGCTCGCTATTTATATTCAGGAAAATTAATTGTGAGTTACAATATTTGATCTGAACCTGATAGGGTGTAAAGACAGTCACTCGTTCTGCATGACAAATTAGTAAATTAGACGCTGGGGTTGCTGCTCTTGCACAAGTTGAGCATTGCAAAGGCTTGGTCTTTCCATAGTCACTACTGGATTACACACCGCTGGACTTAATGTGCTTCTATATATAGAGATGTAAAACCGGCATGCCTGCTATTGCGAGAAGTCCACTTTTAAATGAGCTAATATGATTAATTGAAAATTAAAACGAGTTAGAATGACTAATTTGTTTTAATGTATTTTCCCCAGCTGGGGTAAGGAGGCACATCGGAAAAGAATCTCATGCCAATTTTGGTAAAACAGAGAACTTGGGGAATTTGTGGCTCTCCCCAAGTTGCTGAACTACAACTCCCATCAGCACCAGCCAAGATGGCCAGTGGTAGAGATGGTGGGAATTGTAGTACATCAACATCTGGAGGGTCAAGTGTTTTCCATACCTGCCCCCCAAAATATGAAAAGTATGTGTGTGTGTGTGTGTGTGTGTGTGTGTGTGTGAGAGAGAGAGAGAGAGAGAGAGAGAGAGAGAGAGAGAGAGAGACACCAAATGCAGGGGTGTGTTCCTGCGAGAAGCGTGGTTACAGGGAACCAGGCATAGGGCCTTCTTGGTAGTGGGGCCCTCCCTGTGGAACTCCCTCTCTTCTGATGTCAAGGAAATAAACAACATTCTGACTTTTAGAAGACATCTGAAGGCAGCCCTGTTTAGGGACATTTTTAAGAACTGATGTTTTAGTATGTTGTGATATATGCTGTGAGCCGCCCCGAAGTGGCTGGGGAAACCCAGCCAGGTGGGCGGGGAATAATAATAATAATAATTTGGAAAGCTAGGCAAGGTCTGGTATGGTATCAAATTGGATAGGGGATTGCATGTTGAGATTCCTGCGTTGCAGAGGGTTGGACGACTTGACTCCTGGGGTCCTTTCCAACTCTTTGGTTCCAACTAAATTGTGTCAGTGGATTGAATGTGGCGATAGCAGTGATATTTAGCATTCAGGCTGTGTTGGGGTATATGGGGTATTAGAGGACGGGTAGTTCATTCTCTGCCTTGTGGCTATACTCGTCCATGAGAAAGGCTTTGGGAGTAAACCCCAAGGAAAAAATCTGTATCCGCTGCCTTGCAGGACATCTTTGGAAGAAGAAAAGGCGAGGGGGTAAACTCTACACAAATCTGGAGTGGAGTCCCTAAGACGGTTGGTTGGTTGGATGGTAGGTCCATATATATACAGTCATACCTCATGTTATGTCCGCTTCATGTTACGTTATTTCAGGTTACGTCCTGCGGCGACCCGGAAGTACCGGAAAGGGTTACTTCCGGGTTTCGTTGCTCGCGGATATGCAGAAGCGCAAAATGACGTCATGCACATGCGCAGAAGCGGCGAATCGCAACCTGCTCATGTGCAGATGCGCCGCTGCAGGTTGTACTTTTCATGTTGCGAACGGCCCTCTGGAACGGATCCCATTTGCAACCAGAGGTACCACTGTATTGGCCCATTCTGATCTTTCCCCCCCCCCCCAACAGTGACACAGACCATTCATAATGCAAGAATGGTGAGCAGGGCAGTGGGGTGGGGTAAGTGAAGACAAGCTACCACAATTACAGTGGTACCTTGGTTTAAGAACAGCTTAGTTTATGAACAACTTGGATTAAGAATGCTGCAAACCTGGAAGTAGGTGTTTTGGTTTGTGAACTTTGCCTTGGAAGCAGACCATGTTTCGCTTCCTGCTGAGTGTGTTCCATTTGTAAATTGAGTCCCCTGCTGCTATGGAAAAGCACACCTTGGTTTAAGAACGCTTTGGTTTAAGAACAGACTTCCGAAACAGATTAAGTTCGTAAACCAAGGTACCACTGTAACTATAACATTGTTCATTGCTCCTGCTCAGGCTGCGCAGAAAAAGCATTTTGGTTCCTGACATCTATTCTGATCGTGCAGATAAAATATAACAGATAGAATTCTACAGGATGTGGCATTAGTGTGCGAAAACAGTCAAGAGCCAAGCATCCTCAGGCATGCACCTCCAGAGGGTGGGTATGTCAGCTGCCATCCTGGCACCCAAGAATCTTTGCTTGGTTGCAAGTGGCCGATAGCTTAAAAACATTCCTGTATTGTTTAAAGACTCCTTTCTGCTGCAGAGAAAACAAGACCCATTTCAAAATATTTATGAAAACATCTAATAATAATAATAATAATAATAATAATAATAATAATAATAATTTATTATTTGTACCCTGCCCATCTGGCTGGGTTTCCCCAGCCACTCTGGGCAGCTTCCATAGAAACCAAAAAACACTAAAATATCATACATTAAAAACTTCCCTGAACAGGGCTGCCTTAAGATGTCTTCTGAATGTCAGGTAGTTGTTTATCATTTTGACATCTGATGGGAGGGCGTTCCACAGGGCGGGCGCCACTACCGAAAAGGCCCTCTGCCTGGTTCCCTGTAGCTTTGCTTCTCGCAATGAGGAAACCGCCAGAAGGCCCTTGGTGCTGGACCTCAGCGTCCGGGCAGAACGATGGGGTGAAGATGCTCTTTCAGGTATACTGGGCCGAAGCCGTTTAGGGCTTTAAAGGTCAACACCAGCACTTTGAACTGTGCTCGGAAACGTTATATGTGTGTGTGTGTGTGGGGGGGGAGAATTAGGGTTAAGGTTCCCCTCTGGCAACAGGAAAAAGGAACCTTTGGTTCCAGCTTATTCTTCCTATGAAGAGTGCTTTGTTTAAAAGCTGACGTCATGACGCTATATTCACTATTGCTTGGGTGTGGGGTGAATGGCGTGAGCCCAATGGGTAAAGTATTGAGAAAGGCAGTGAAACTGGATTACTTGACAGTATCGCCCACTTACAACACGTGCCTGAGGAGGTGCCATGTTGGGCTGGGCCAGCAAACTTGGGTCACATGAAAGAAATGCAAATGGGCAGAACCCCCAGACATAAATCAAACTGACAAGGGAGACCTTTTGAGTATTTCAGAGCTGTAATGATTTGGTTGACACAAGAGATGAAATATCACAAGAGTATTGCATGGTTTTTGAGAGAGCTCTCCTAGCCGCATCACAACAGGAAGCCGTTCAAAGCTTGGCGAAACGAATGCCGCAGAAGTGAGCTCGCTGTTGCTCTTTG
Organism: Podarcis bocagei; assembly: GCF_964188305.1. Lineage (NCBI taxonomy): Eukaryota > Metazoa > Chordata > Lepidosauria > Squamata > Lacertidae > Podarcis > Podarcis bocagei. The sequence continues at coordinate 67,111,690 of NC_138134.1, read as the reverse complement.
AAAGGTGTACCTGCCACACCTTACCAACAAATGATTTCTAAGAACAGTTGTGCAATGCTTTCCTGTTCCACAGCATAGCTTCCTCGGTGGAGGGATGGATAACTCTGGCTAGTAGTCTAATTTATTATTATTTTTAAAGCCTCCGTTCACCGAGGAAAGGGCACTTATGAATGAAAAACCCTGTGAACCCACTCTCCGGAGATCTTTCACTGTCTTGACACGTTGGCGCTAGAACCTTACTGGAAACAATTATCTTGTGGGCTTAAGAACAAAGGTACTAAGTCACTTGTTGACTGCATAAGTAGCTCAGGGCTAATTCATCCTCATCTGTTAATTGGGCCTAAACAAGGATCTCTTTGATGTGATGCCAAATTAAGAGGGCCTGGTTCAAAGCAGCTCAAGTTGTTTTCTGGATGCCCTGCAGGAAACTACTAGAAAAGAAGTGGTATCGCTAGAGGTAGACAAAGTAATGAGCTAATTGGCAAATTAAATTTGTCACCATTTTGAATTGTGGGTTTTCAATCTAGCCACTTAAATTGGAGCTTTCACCTCTGAAAGCTTGTTTAGCGTGAGTGATATTGTGAAGCACCTAGAACAACGACACTTTTAGGGCTTCCCTTGGCTATGTAGTGGCTGTCAGAACCATCCTGCTTTAGAGGCTCACATCAGTTTGCATAGCTGGATGACAGGCACCTCTGCTTGCCACCCTGAAAGCACAGCTTGATGTTGTCAAGGACATCCTATTTAATGAGACAAGTTTTGAACAGCCATTCTTATCAAACACTGAAGGCTGCAGTTTCCCCCTGCCTCTCTGGAATGGCTGGCCTCTGTCAGAAAGAAGATGATAGATCAGTGTGCAGTATATCTGCAACCAGAGAACCAGCCTTTTCAAGAGAAAGAGCAGCAACCAGCCAGGTATATAAAAGTGTAGTATGCTCAAAACATTTTAAATGAGAACACCACAGAACTGAACATCACCTTGACAAAAGTCCCTTTATAGTTTGGTTTTGGATATCTAAAAATAGACCTATTTTACACAAATGAAGAATTTCATGAATCACACTATTTCATGAGTCACAGTTCTTATTTACAGTAGGCCTATATCCATAAGAGTTCTCACACCCATTACAATTTTACAATGTTGAAGTTCAGTTGTAAACTTCTGCGAGTGCTTCCTCCTAAAGTTTCGACAGGAAGCAATCAAATATAGCTGATTTATTGCCACAGCTGTATACTGGCAGTGAGAAGTTTACACATAATAAAGATACACATTTTTTAAAAAAATGTCTCATCAATAAAGTATTTTAAATACAGCACTAGCTGAAATCATGTAGATTTTTTTTTTTTTAGTTGTGTTCATTTCCTTTCTGTAAAACAACTTTATTTTCTTCTGTACTATCTAACGTTTTCATTGTTGCTTCTGTATTTTTCCTTTTCTGTAAGTTTCCAAGAACAATCCCTATGAAAAGTATGAGTCCTACTGTGCGGTTAGAAGAGAACTTTTTCCAGCAATCTTCAGGCTTGTGAATATCTAAAGTGTATATCTGGAGAAGGAAGGGGGATATCAATATTAGTGTACTGTAATTCACACTTATAATTCGCCAAATCAATACCCTTTACTCAGTTCCCTCTTCTTACGATAACTTTTTTGCTTCCAAGTTTTTTCCTGGACTGCCATAAATTCACCTGCTTTATAAAAATGCTATTCATGACTTTCTCCTCCCCAAGTTTTGCTGTGCTTTACCAACTTCTCTCTTCTAGATATCCTATGTTTTATATTTTGCTGGAAGCTGCCGAGGGCGGCTGGGGCAACCCAGTCAGATGGGCAGCATATAAATAATACCGTATTGGTCCAAATTTAAGCCGCACTCGAATATAAACCACTCTTTTAAAATTGGAGGTGGAGGTGGAAAAAAGACAATACCCATAAGCTGCTCCCTTAAAACTGGAGGGGGGGATTTTGAAAGGCACCCACCCAATGAAGCACAATCACACAATGAGAAACACACAAACAAGGCTTGCCCAGGGAGGGTTGGGGACGGGAATCAAAAGGGGGTCAACAAGCACCCGTCCCAAACAAGAACTGTCTCACCACTGAAGCCCATGTGGTCATCCGATGCCGAATACAGTAACTGCTTTGCCAGCGGCCTCCCCCCTTTCCCTCCGACGGCTTGGGGGAGGCGGGCGGGTGGTGCGCCAATGCCCTGTGCTGCTTCCTGGGGGTGGGAGCTGTCCCACTTTTCCTCACTTCCCCCTTCTTTCTGGCAGTTCGGGAGCCGAGGTCAGGACAGGCGCCGTTGTCCCGCACCCCCGACGGCCCTTGTGGGCAGCTGTTTCAGCAGCAAGATCTTAAGGTCACGAATATAAGTCGTACTTTAACTTTTCAGAGTCGGAATTTGGAAAAAAGTGTGGCTTATATTTGGGCCAATACGGTATTATTGCCATCATCATCATCATCATCATCACCATCCCCTCCCTGTTAAAAACGTCATTGTATACCTAGAAAGGCAAGAAATATCTTTAGTGGATACAAGACAGAGCAGGTGCTTCAGCAGGTTAAGAACTGAAGCCAAGCTGCTAAAGCATCCATCTATTTCAAGCTTCCACATAAAGAGCAACACAATATGGGATCTAACCTGCTGAGCCAAGTGGATGCCTGCCACAGTCACAGCGACATAGTATGGAAAAGTCTGATCACAATGCATTCCTGCTGCAGTAAGTCCTGAAAGCATGATGGTGCTGAAAGCACTGAGCCATGGCTTTGTGTTTTCATTGAACCGGAGTGCTGTAGATTTCACACCTATGGCGAGATCATCTCTTTTATCCTACAAGGGAAGGAGTTGTTAATGAAAAGACCAGTCATGTGGCATTTCATAGACTTAGACAGGGAAGGATGGTGATTTTACGTGGAAGTGGTCTTTGTAAGAAGAGCCTGTGAGCATGTTGATCCTGGTTAGAGACCTAACCCAGCAATAAGAAGGCCAGAGAGCTGGAGAGAAAACACCAACCAAACCACAACCCCTTGGCACAAATGGGAAGGTGCTTATCAGTTGCTGAATCAGGTTCAAGGTTTTGAGGTTGATAATAAGAACTTTGGTCAAAGGTACTTAACAGACCGCCTCCCCTCGTACAGACCGAGTTTCATGGCTGCCTCTTGGTGATTGCACGGAAATGGACTTTATCAGTGGTACTTTATCCATCCTTTGGAATATCTTCCCCTGGATGGTTCATGTGGTAGAGAAAGTAGTCAGCTCTGAATGCCTCTTCAGGTATATATGACTACACAAAATTTCCTGGAGTCTTATTCCTAAATCCTGAAACTTTTCTCTTTGTGTGCACTGCTCAGTTTTATCTATGGCACAAAGTTTTACTCTGTTTTCATTTAGCTTTTAAAGAGTTTTATTTAATTCTTGCTGTATAAGAATTTCTATTGATTTCCCTCGATTTGATGTAGAGAGAGATGTTAACCCACACATTTTGAACCAAATGAGAGTAAAATATTTCCTGAAAGACAACAGAGTGTAGAGGAAAAGGATATACGAGAATGCTAGAACATGAGCCACTACCAAGTAGTTAAGAGCATGAGCTACAAATTAAGGTGTTCCCCATTCAAAGCTCAGAACTACTTGCTGAGCAGCCTTATGCAAATAGCCCTCTCTCAACCTTAGCCTCTCATATGTAATATGGAAATAATAGTAAAACAAGACTAACTTCTGTTATCAAGGATGCTGAAGATAAATGCACCTGAAGCCTTGGTGTTATTATTTTTGGATATTCTGATCATTTTTGGATATTCTGATTAATCATTCCTAAACTGTGGAATCAGCAGCTGCCTAGCTATTATGAAAACCAAAAACAAGCATGTAAATTTATAAGCAAATATTCCAAACATCCATGGACACTGAAATCATTCATTTTGTTTATTTACAACCTGCTTTTGTACCCCAACAGGGTTGATAAGGGCAGGTCACAATAACCGCCACAAAAACATCAACAATGAGAACAAAGAAACTATTAACAAATAAGGAGTTGTTCAAACAAGCATGCACAGTTTAAAACCTGCTTTGGTATCCATCACCCCATAATCCATCAAAACCACTCAGCACCAGTCCCTAATTTCCAAAGCCTCCTTATTAAGGAACAGGAAGGGTATATACCTGATGAGCATAAATAGTGTCGTACATTAATGTCCAGCAAACTCCTGAGAAATACAGGGGCAAGCAAACTGACCAGTCACAAGAGCCTTGGACAGCTGACCACCCAAGTAAGGCTCCCCAGTTGAAGGTCAGGCCTGAAAGAGATATGACAAAAACTAAAACAAAGAGTCTCAAATGCAGCAATAGTCTCTATCTATTTTTCAGAAATATCTTGCTCGTTCATTTGCAATGAGATTCAACCTTCTTGTGAGGCACCCTGATAGGACTTCGTTTTCAGAATGATTCAACACTCGGCCAAACAGTTTTATTTTACTTACAAAAGTATTTCTACACTGCCAATTCATACAATGTAACATGGTGATGTACAGCAATGTATACAATAAAATATAAAATGCAATAAAAGCAGTACAAAAACCACCATGAAAATGACTGGCTGATCAAAAAGAAATCACAATCCCAGAATAGTAGCCGTGTTAGTCTGGAGCAAGAAAAAAGTAACAAGTTCTGTAGGCGACTTAAGAGAAACTGGCTGACTGCAGATGGAGCATGAGCTTTGTTGGAAATGATTATGGCTTTTGGCAAAATAAGCCAGCTAGCCCCAGCCTTTACTGTCATCAGAGTTTTCAACCCAAAGAGAGTCAATTGACCACAAAGTGTGTGCACTAATACTAATGCAAGGGAGAAAACCAGGCACCGTCCCCCTGACCGTGTAAGATATGCATCGCCATCAACAGTGAGAGAATGGGTGGGAACACGAACCTGCCAGAAAGGTGGCACATTCTTGTGGGTTCTTCAGCCCACCCAGGCTAGTACCATAGGCTCTGATCCCCTCCTTACAAAGAGTAGACAAAGACAGATTTCAAGCAAAACAGATTGGTTTTGTTTATCTTTGCTTTGTTGTGGAGGAATAAGAACGCAGGGCTTCCCATGTATCCAGCACAAGATTATATTTTCGTACAAAATACACTGACTTGGCAGGAAGAAAGAGACTCCAGTTCATAAACAGATTAAACAATTGAGACTCTGTGAAAGAATAGTACTATTTCTTTTATTGTATTCTACGGAAGTGAGTCAGGCAGTTCCCAAGGAAAAAAAGTATCGCTTAAAGTCTGCCCGTCCCATTGGTCAACACTGTTTTTATTCATGGCAGAAAGCTAATCTCATTCCATCTGTTTTATTCACTGTTAGTGGCCACACAAAAAGGAGGGCAGGGTGGTTAGGCAGCACTGGAAATTTTGGCAATGACACCTGGCTCATTATACAAGCCATAACGATGGAAAAATTGCACTTGCCAAACACTCCCTCTTCCAGAGAGACAGGAGTCCTGCCTTCGCTTGCATCTGATCAACCTGCTGGCATAATGTTTATTAAAAGACATATGAAGGGAATATAAATGAAATGGGGGGGAGGGAACTGTGATAGAAGAGTGAATCGATTAGAAAAATGAAATCCTATACATGTCTACTCAGAAGTAAGTATGACAGGCTTCAATGGGCTTTACTCCCAGAACTTAAGTACTGCAGCCTTAAGTTCAGCATCTTACCCAAAGACATTAGCTGGGTTTTTTGAAAAATTAAAAGACATTAGCTGGGCAAGAAGACTCGGGCTCAAAGTATATATTGAATTTATTGAACGCTGCATAACCTGAGAATACCTCGTAACAAAAGGTAGGCGCCACAGTATTTATTTCAGCTGTTATTTATATATCACTAAGATTTATAGACTGCCACTCAAGCATATTATCAGGTTTAGAATAAAATATTTTAAACTACATAAACATAAGGTAAAACACATCAGCTCTAGGGCTACTTACCTGGGAGAAAGTCCCATTGAATTAATTTGGTCTTACTTCTAAGCAGACAGTGTTAGGATTGTGCTGGTAGTCATACACAGAGTAGACCTACTGATATCAATGAACTTAAGTCAGTCAACTTAAGACTTCAGGGGGTTCACTGCAAGTATGACTTGGTTAGAGGCAACTAAAATGCCAGTATAAAACAGATTAAAATAAAATAAAAAGCTTCAGAAAAGAAAAAAAGGTATTTGCCTGGCTCCAGAAAAACACTGGACTGGGCACCAGGAAAGCTTTTGGGGTAGAGCATTCTAAGGCCAGGGCATCAATACTGCAAAAGCTCCTCCCTGGTAGCCCCCTGATAAATCAGACAGAAGGAAAACTCCAGAGAAGGGATTCTGAGGAGGATCTCAAATGCCAAGATTCAAATAACTTCTCTTGTAGTTCTGGGAGCCAAGGCATCCTTCAAACGTCTGCTTCTTAAACAGTATTTCGCCAACCCGCAATACTGTGTGGCAAACTGCCTTTGAATGACCAGAATTTCAAAACAGGTTTCCAGTGTAGCATAGTGACCTGCTGTTCAAATTAAAAAAAATTCAGAAATCCAACTGGATGCACCTTACAAGTTTGGCATGCCTCACTAGTTCCTCTGTTTCCAGCCCTTTAAATCAAATGCCAGTAAAGAAATTAAGCAGGGAAATAATTAAAATTATATTGATTCACATTGCAGCTTCCCATCTTTCCAGTGTTCATTTGAAACATCTGAACTCATTAGGTATTACTATCAAATTACCATACTGTTTTCACATGCTAGGTCAGGTGGAGACTAATAACACAATACTCAGAAGAGAGCCCTTTTTAATTAAATAGGGCTTACTCATAGATAAGTGGGGCTAATACTTCAGCCTTAGTTGTGCTTAGAGTAGATCCACTGGAAGCAATGGGAGAAGTCAGACTAACTCAACTCCAATTACTTTCAGTAGGTCTATCTACTCAAAGCACAACTGGTTTCCACCCATTCATTTGAACTTTGCTAGCCAAACTAAACATGCAAATACAGATAGGAAGCCGTGTTGGTCTGCCATAGTCAAAATAAAAAAATTCCTTCCAGTAGCACCTTAAAGACCAACTAAGTTAGTTCTTGGTATGAGCTTTCGTGTGCATGCACACTTCTTCAGATACACTGAAACAGAAGTTGCCAGATCCTTCTATATAGTGAGAAGGTGGGGAGGGGTATTACTCAGAAGGGTGGTGGGAATGGGAGATTGGCAGATAGCTGAGATGAGCCTGTTGACGACTCTTAACGACTCTAATAGGTCTTACAGGAAAAGGCAAGGGGTGAGAAGGTGAGAAATGGCTTAGTCATGTATAATGAGATAAGAATCCAATGTCTCTGTTCAGACCAGGTCTCTCCATGGTTTTAAGTTTGGTAATGAGTTGCAATTCAGCAGCTTCTCTTTCCAAGCTATTTCTGAAATTCCTTTGTAGTATAACAGCTACTTTGAGATCTTGTATGGAATGTCCTGGGAGATTGAAGTGTTCTCCTACTGGTTTCTCTGTTTTGTGATTCTTGATGTCAGATTTATGTCCGTTTATTCTTTGGTGTAAGGTTTGGCCTGTTTGTTCAATATAGAGAGCTGAAGGACACTGTTGGCATTTGATGGCATACACAATGTTAGACGATGAGCAATTAAATAGTCCCGAGATGGTATGTGTGATGTTGTTGGGGCCAGTAATGGTGTTGTCCGGGTGTATGTGGCAGCAAAGTTGGCATCTGGGTTTGTTGCAGGCTCTGGTGCCAGTGTCCGTGTTAAGTCTGGTTGTAGTATTATTGTGGGTTAGGAGTTGTTTAAGATTGGGTGGCTGTCTGTAGGCAATGAAAGGTCTTCCTCCCAGAGCTTGAGAAAGAGAACTGTCATTGTCCAGGAGAGGTTGTAGATCTCTGATGATGCGTTGTACTGTTTTAACTTGGGAGCTGCATGTGATGACTAGAGGTGTTCTGTTATTTTCTTTTTTGGGTCTGTCTTGCAGCAAGTTCTCTCTGGGTATCAGTCTGGCTCTGTTGATCTGTTGTCTAACTTCATCTGCTGGGTATTTTAGTTCTGAAAAGGTTTGCTGTAGATCTCTTAGGTGAGAGTCTCTGTCTGTAGAATTGGAACAGATGCGGCTGTAACGTAGTGCCTGGCTATATACAATGGACTGTTTGGTATGTTTGGGATGGTAGCTAGAGGCATGTAGATATGTTTGTCGGTCAGTTGGTTTACGGTATAAGGTGGTGTCTATGCGCCCATCCTGTATTTTTATAGTAGTGTCCAAAAAATGTATTTCTTGCATAGATTGATTCATTGTAAGGTTGATTGTGGGGTGAAAATCATTAAATTTCTGGTGAAAGGTGTCCAGGGTCTGTTGACCATGTGTCCAGATGATAAAAATATTGTCAATGTATCACAGGTACAAGAGAGGTTTGAGTGGGTAGGAGTTTAGGAAACGTTCTAAATCTGCCATGAAGATGTTGGCATACTGTGGGGCCATGCGGGTGCCCATTGCTGTGCCGCTGATCTGAAGGAACAGGTCATCACTGAATTTGAAGTTGTTGTGGGTAAGGACAAATTGGCAGAGTTTGGTGGCAAGGTCCGTTGTGGTTTTATCTGAAATGGTGTTCCTTATAGCTTGTAAACCATCGTTGTGTGGGATGTTGGTATACAGAGATTCCACATCCATAGTAGCTAGTATAGTATTGTTGGGAAGATTATTTAAAGATTGTATTTTCCTCAGAAAATCTGTGGTGTCACGTACATGCAAATATTAGCTTCCCTCCTTACAAAAGACTCTCTCCATGTGTGGCTACCCAGACTTTTAAGATCTTACTTTTAGGTCCTTTCTGGAATGCTCCTATCAGGTAAACTGTGGTGGGAGGGAGCTGTTTTTGTAGTGGCTCCTCAGCTGTGGAATACTGCCCCCAGACCAGCTCACTTGGCACCTACTTTGATATCATTTTAGTGCAGAGACTTTTAGTGCAGAGACTTCAGCATTATATTTTTATCCCCACCAGGTTATGTTATACCACTTTTATTGTAATAGCTGTTTTATTTGATATATGTATTTTAATCATTTTGACATTCTGATTTTGTAAGCCACACTGAGATTGTTGTTAAAGGGCCAAATATCAATACTTACATTATTATGAATAAAAAAAAATTCCTTCCAATAGCACCTTAGAGACCAACTAAGTTTGTTATTGGTATGAGCTTTCGTGTGCATGCACACTTCTTCAGATACCCTGCATGCACACGAAAGCTCATACCAATAACAAACTTAATTGGTCTCTAAGGGGCTACTGGAGGGAATTTTGTTTGTTTGTTTGTTTCGACTACGGCAGACCAACACGGCTACCTACCTGTAACTATTATTATGAATGAAACTGTGTGTTCACAATTGTTATAAATCAGTAAGAGCTAATAAACAAACAAAAACAAAGCTTGTTATTTGGCTAACGTTTAAGTATTGCCCACGGCAAAGTTTGTTTAAATCAGGTAATTCAGACTTTGAACACTTCAAAACTGTACAGAGAGCAGGGAAAAGTTATACAAGAGGCTGGTGCTCATTAACTCTCATGTTGCGATGAAGGAAAATGAAGAATGCTTGCTCAGAACAAATCTAGTCAATTCTGGCAAAGAATACGATACACTGAACAGTCTGACCACAATCCAGTGTAGAGTAAAGCCAGTACAAACCCCATCTGAAAGAAAAAGCAACTTGTGAGCTCACCCAAGAACAGCTGTGGCCAGTAAGTTATTCTCTTCATAAGTGGATAAGTCACCACAAGAGATAAAGAAGCAGCTCCCAGAGCAATACTGCAAAGGAATAATAATAATAATAATAATAATAATAATAATAATAATAATAATAATAATAATAATAAATTTATTTATATCCCGCCCTCCCCAGCCGAAGCCAGGCTCAGGGCGGCTAACAACAATAAATTAGTACAACATTCTAAAATCATTTCATTATAAAAGTAATTCAAATCAAATTGATGGCAACCATTGGAAGTGGAAAGAGCATTAAGAAGTTGCATTTGTATTCTACCCCAACCTACTTCTATCATTGCAACAGTTCACATTTGAAATACACTGAAGTCAGGATTAATTAAGGCCAAAGCAATTCCTTCTCAATTAATGGTTCTGAACAGAACATTTTCATTACTTACTCCTAGCCTCGTAACAACAGACGTCGTGAACCACGCCTCTCCATTAAAAAAACTACTTTATCAATTATTATGTAACACTTTCCATGTTTATGTCTCCATAAGAATGGCTCCAGAAAGCACATCCAGGAAGGCAGCAAGAATATTATTGGCACAAAAATGGAAGCAAGAAGAATTACTGACGAAAGAAGAATGGAGGATGAAATTAATGGACTATGCAGAACTAGATAAACTAACAGGAAGGATTCGAAATCTGCGGGACCAGAAATTCACAGAAGACTGGTGTAAATTTACAGATTATTTGAAAAGTAATTGTGATGATCAGACTACGTTTGTAGGTTTGCAAGAAGTTTTGTAAGGTGAATTATTGGAACTATTGCAAAAATGGATAAAGGGGAGGATGGTTAGTTAAGGTAATTAAAGGCAATATGAATTTAAGAAATGCATAAGAAGTGGTTAAAATGGTGGATCATCAGAGGTGCTGATGGAAGTCCAAAAAACGATTGTATAAGTGGTGAAGTTTTGTGGTATGTATTCTAATTTATATGTTAAAATTAATAAAAATTATTATAAAAAAGAAAAGAAAGCACATCCATGAAAGCAAGCTTTGTAAGAAATGGCCGAAGCAATCAACAGCTCCTGTCTAACTTACCTGTAATAATTTAAACATAATAGGATGCATAAAGCCAAGCTCAGCTGTCCTCCCAGAAAAACAAGGGACTGAAAATTTGAAATCTCTCCAGCGGCCAGTGGTCGGCTTGCTGTTCTTGTAACCTAAGCACAGAAGATTATTTCAATGATTGAATTATATAATCAGGTATACATACTGTTCCCAAGCTAGAAAATTTAGGTTTTAGTCACGCACCATATTTAGTCATCGCCTTTGGTGCATCGTACCCTCCTATTCACCAGAGGGCGTGTATATGCCACGAAGGCCAGGGGGACTAAGTACCAGTGAACACAATGCGGTTCTAGGTGAAGAAGCATCATAGAGCCACCATGGTGTGCTGTGCATGTTTACTCACACTGAACCTCAACCTACTTGGCGCAGCCCATCAAGCTGGCTGACACATTGCTGGTGATATGCACTGACAACAGAGCAGAGACTGAGAGAGATTCTGGAGGTGAAGGCAATTTTTAGGTTTCTCTTCACAAGGGTGACATTAAGGGACAGTGCTTTCCAGTCTCAGCAACTCAGACCGGCCCCTTAATTTGAGATGCACTTTGCTAACATATTTCAGTACAAAATCAGGTGCATCTTAGGTATTTAAAGCTTAGGAAGCCCGCATACAGTCTTCAATGAGAATATCTTGCGGGTGGGACTTGCTTTACAAAAAGGCAATTTACTTACTTAGCAAACATTATGAGCCTGCCTGCTCTTTTCAAGTCCTCTCTACCTTTTTGTCATAGTCTTGATCCCACATGTCATTGATTGTGCAGCCTGCTCCACGCATCAGGACTGCGCCAGCGCCAAAGAGTAACAGCATGTCCCAGGCCGGCAGACAGCCTGGTTCTGCTGCAAGGGCTATACTCCAAGTGCAGGGTAGGTACAGCAGCCACGTCCCTAAAAATATAAATTAGGGAAGGAGTTAGTGATGGATAAATATACTGTACATATACTGCACGTTCCTTTTGATTGGTACTGACTCATCTGGGTGAATACAAAGCTTCTGAAAACAATAACTAGGACAAATAAAATACGCAAAAGAATATAAACATAAATTGCAATACTGAAAAACCCGTGAGGTGGCCAAATGGGAATTTAAAGGGGAGATTGCACCACAAAACCGATGAATTGCAATACATCAACAGGTTCAGTGCTGACACTTATAGAATTAACACTACATGTGTTAACTGACTTACTGTGCCAGGATGACTGTGTTAGCAGCATGTTTGTTGTGTACAACCACAGCTAAAAATCTAACTACCACACTGGTACTTTTCTACATTTCATTTTCCTGACCTCATTGTTTACTATGTATGTACCTGCTACTTAGAACACTTTATGCATCTGATGAAGTGGGCTATGGTACGTGAAAGCTTATGACAAAATACTGTAAATGTCTTAGTCTTTAAGGTGTCACAAGGCTTTTGGGTTGGTTTTACTGCAAAAAGCTAGCACAGCTCCACTGCTGGAAATTGTAATCAAGTTGTAATCAATGCCTGGCAACCCCTGTAGATTATATTACTTAGAAGTGTTCCATGCAATTGACTCAGTTCAGAGCATAAAGGTAAAGGTAAAGGGACCCCTGACCATTAGGTCCAGTTGTGACCGACTCTGGGGTGCGGCGCTCATCTCACTTTATTGGCCAAGGGAGCCGGCGGACAGCTTCCGGGTCATGTGGCCAGCATGACTAATCTGCTTCTGGCGAACCAGAGCAGCACACGGAAACGCCGTTTACCTTCCCGCTAGAGCGGTACCTATTTATCTACTTGCACTCTGACGTGCTTTCAAACTGCTAGGTTGGCAGGAGCAGGGACCGAGCAACGGGAGCTCACCCCGTTGTGGGGATTCAAATCGCCGACCTTCTGATCGGCAAGTCCTAGGCTCTGTGGTTTAACCCACAGCACCACCTGCGTCCCTGTTCAGAGCATAAGGAACACCTTAAATACACATCTCTTATCATGACAAACCATCCTCATTCGTCTTAGTGGAGGAGCAGCTTCTTCCATGCATTGCTTTTGTGGGCATTGGCAGAACTGCCACTTTCGTTGAAGTAAACCTGGAAGCTTTTGAAGGCAGGATAGCTCTGCATTTGCATTGAAGGAAATTTCAACAACTTATGGAATTGCAGGATTGAAGAGATTAATTCTGCATTCTGTTTCTTTGTTCTGAAGGTTACATTCCCACATTTTTATAACATAATTTAGAGGTTTCACACCAAATCCAGACCCCCCTGAGCATTGTCATCTAGCTAGGGATGAACAAATCTATTTGCCATCAATGGCCCTTTAGAATTGTTGTTTACTTATAATTACCATAAATTCCTATGTAATTATGGAAGCCTCATTCCTGACCACACATGATCACTGTGGAAATGCAAGAGGAAGTAAGGGGCACAGAACTGGGAAGTAAGGTATAAAGAGCCTTATTATCTGCAAGGGCTGAGAGCAGATCTCATGCACCTTTCTTCTTGGTTTCCTGTGTTACAAATCGACAACAGTTTAATTTTCCTACAAAAAAAGAGTTATTTCTAAGGCTGTCAGCTAAATGGGGGGGACGGGACCAAACTGCTCTTGTGCAAGATTTAACAGTGTCTTGATGTGCACAAATAAAACTTTAAAATCTCTCAACATGCAGATAGACATTAGCTGCTGCTAACATCTATACATCAAGCTACTGTCAAAGGCAGAGGTGCAGCTTTTTCAAGCAGACAATCCTAGATATACCTTCAAATCAGCTTTATGTATGGGGCATGTAAACATGTAACTAAAGAGAATCACAAACAGGGACATTTTAAATATGGATGGGCAATCAAGCAGAGTAGAAATTATATTTGCCAAAAAAAGACACACGCATTTAAGTTCTTACACTTCTCTCAGGGCTGTAATTAAAGCAACAAGGGGGAGAACCGAAAGGTTCAATCCAAAAACTGCTGCGCTAGTCACAGTTCACTTAAACACAATGTTAAGAGAGGAGTGAGTTTGTATCTGCTCTCTCCCTGTCCCATTTACTACTTCATTTGGTAGTGTAAAAGAACATGTGCAGTTTGTAGGCATACGAACATACAGGGCAGTCAGCAGGCACAATCCGACTCCCTCTTGCATGTTCAGATTAACATATAAATGGCACTATCAGCAGAGAGGTAGAAAGCTGCCTTTTACTAAGTAAGACCATTGGTGTATTGAGCAGTAGCTCCCTAGTGTTTCAGACACAAGAAGAAGAAGAGTTTGGATTTGATATCCCGCCTTTCACTCCCTTTAAGGAGTCTCAAAGCGGCTAACATTCTCCTTTCCCTTCCTCCCCCACAACAAACACTCTGTGAGGTGAGTGGGGCTGAGAGACTTCAAAGAAGTGTGACTGGCCCAAGGTCACCCAGCGGCTGCATGTGGAGGAGCGGAGACGCGAACTCGGTTCCCCAGATTATGAGACTACTGCTCTTAACCACTACACCACACTGGCTCTCAAGCCTTTCACGGCTTTATTTGGAGACACCAAGGACTGAACCTGGGAACTTAGGCATGCAAAACATGGTGCTCTATCCCTGAGCTACTACTGTACAGTCCTTGCCCATTGCTGATTCCTAACCTTCCCTAACGCGAATCACGTGGCCACTCCACTTACAAGAGAGGCAAGCGATCAAGATTCATTCACAAAGAGGAGTAGAGCTCAACCTTGCAGTATAACTTGCAAGATAATAGTTGTGATAATTCTCCCAAAGCCGTTTACCCAGAGAGGAGGTTAGAAAGGGGACTGCAGCAAGAAGAGCCTCCTTTGCAAAGCGACAGGATCCACGCCCCTTGCAAAGATGCACAGCCCAGCACAATCCTGTGCCTGTTTGCTCAGAAGGAGGCCCCTCTAAGTTCAACCAAATTTACTCTCATATAAATATGCCTTCACGTTCTGCTTATATGCAGAATTCTGCTTATATGCAGAATCATGTGAAAGGCTGGGCTGGATGAATCCCAAACTGGAATTAAGATTGCTGGAAGAAACATCAACAACCTCAGATATGCAGATGACACAACCTTGATGGCAGAGAGTGAGGAGGAATTAAAGAACCTTTTCATGAGGGTGAAAGAGGAGAGCGCAAAATATGGTCTGAAGCTCAACATCAAAAAAACGAAGATCATGGCCACTGGGCCCATCACCTCTTGGCAAATAGAAGGGGAAGAAATGGAGGCAGTGAGAGATTTCACTTTCTTGGGCTCCATGATCACTGCAGATGGTGACAGCAGTCACGAAATTAAAAGACGCCTGCTTCTTGGGAGAAAAGCAATAACAAACCTAGACAGCATCTTAAAAAGCAGAGACATCACCTTGCCAACAAAGGTCCGTATAGTTAAAGCTATGGTTTCCCCAGTAGTGATGTATGGAAGTGAGAGCTGGACCATAAAGAAGGCTGATCGCTGAAGAATTGATGCTTTTGAATTATGGTGCTGGAGGAGACTCTGGAGAGTCCCATGGACTGCAAGAAGGTCAAACCTATCCATTCTGAAGGAAATCAGCCCTGAGTGCTCACTGGAAGGACAGATCATGAAGCTGAGGCTCCAATACTTTGGCCACCTCATGAGAAGAGAAGACTCCCTGGAAAAGAAACTGATGTTGGGAAAGATGGAGGGCACAAGGAGAAGGGGACGACAGAGGACAAGATGGTTGGACAGTGTTCTCGAAGCTACCAGCATGAGTCTGACCAAACTGCGGGAGGCAGTGGAAGACAGGAGTGCCTGGCGTGCTCTGGTCCATGGGGTCACGAAGAGTCGGACACGACTAAACGTCGTGCCTTCATCCGGATAGCAACAGGCCCCCCTCCTAGACACGTTTGCACTTGACAGAAAGTGAACCCAGCCAAGTTCAACAGGGTCAGTTTCGGCCAATCAAAAGCGCCCCGCGACTTCCCGCCCTCTTCAAAACAAAAACAAAAAACAAAAGAGAGGAGGAGACTAAGAGGCTGCCCGATGATTGACAAGCAGACTCACCAATAGGCTTGTCCAGCCTCATGAGGCGCAGGTAGGGCTGAGCCGGCTCGGGCGCCGCTCGCACCAAACCCGCCGCCGATAAAGTCCCGAGGGGCCGCGTCTTCTGCCCGAGCGGCCTGGGAGGCTCATGGCTCCAAGTACAGCTAGCTAAGACGCGGAATGGGGAGAAGGGCCGCCTGAGGCAAAGCGGCCCGGCTAGGCGAGAGAGTAACCGCGCGGCGGACATAGCGACTCCGCCTCCGCCTGACGTCGCTGTGACGTACCGTTTCCATAGAGATAAAATAAGGACCCGAAGCATACCACGGAGGTGCCGGGGGATAGAGCGCCAACACGCTCGGATGCTTTCCGTTTCAGCTCACGTTGTGCGTCACTTCCTGTTGCGGTTGGCCGTCGCAGAGATAAGAAACTGTAGAATAGCCCATCCCGGTGTCTGGGATGGGAAATTCCAGGTTCAGAATCGGAGTACTATTACACCTATTGCAATCGATCTAGTGCACGTGTGACTAGGCAGCCACGTGTCTCCTCATCTGCACACACGAGTCAACACCAAAGACAGAAGTTCCTGATGTGTGTGTGTGTGTTTTTTCCTGCTTCGTGTGAAGAAAAAAATATAGTTTGGAAATTATTAAAGTGAAACTTTAGTGGAGCAGAAAGTTTAAACGTTTAACTGAAGGCAGGATTCGTGCTGGGAGCGGTTGGGTAGGGGACTATTCCAGCTGAATGCCCTTTGGTACCAACCGTGTTTCGTATGGGGTTTTTTTTGGCTGAAGCTCCAAACCAGCCTCAGCCCCCACCTCTGACCTGAAAATATTAGTGGACTGTCTACCTTCCAGGGGCAAATATGATTGTTTTCTAATTGTATTTTATTGAATGTGATTATCTGAACAAGACTCTATTATTAATATTGCTTTTAAGATGTACATTTGATGCTCGATCAGAAACTCCTGCTGGTGCAGAATGTGACCACCAAGATTCGGATGGTCGGGGACAACTTAGGTCCAGGGTACCTTAAAGGTAAAGGGACCACTGACCATTAGGTCCAGTCGTGACCGACTCTGGAGTTGCGGTGCTCATCTCGCTTTATTGGCCGAGGGAGCCGGCTTACAGCTTCCAGGTCATGTGGCCAGCATGACTAAGCCGCTTCTGGAGAACCAGAGCAGCACACGGAAATGCCGTTTACCTTCCCACCGGAGCAGTACCTATTTATCTACTTGCACTTTGATGTGCTTTCGAACTGCTAGGTTTGCAGGAGCTGGGACCGAGCAATGGGAGCTCACAGCGTTGTGGGGATTCAAACAGCCAACCTTCTGATCGGCAAGCCCTAGGCTCAGTGGTTTAAACCACAGCACCACCCGCGTCCCCTCCAGGGTACCTTAGGGAGTGCCTAAACCCTTATATCCCAGCTTGATCACCAGCAGGAGTGTTGTTGGTTGGCCCTTGGGTTGGCAAGGCTCATTTGACATCAATGCAAAACAGCCTTAGGGTCATTGGCCCAGTGCTGTGGAATGATATGCTCTTCAAATAGACATTCAGGAGCTGCCTTCTGGTTCAACCTTTAAATACTTGTGGAAAACATTATTCCACCTTTCATTGTGAAGAGTGCCCCTCCAGGCAGCAGAAATGCAGTGGCGCTATGGTCTAAACCACTGAGCCTCTTGGGCTTGCTGATCAGAAGGTTGGCAGTTCAAATCCCTGGGATCTCCCATTGCTGTGTCCCAGCTCCTGCCAACCTAGCAGTTCGAAAGCACACCAGTGCAAGTAGATAAATAGGTTCCGCTGCAGCGGGAAGCTAAACAGTGTTTCCGTGCGTTCTGGCTTCCGTCATGGTGTCCCATTGCGCCAGAAGCATTTTAGTCATGCTGGCCACATGACCTGGAAAGGTGTCTGTGGACAAATGCCAGCTCCTTCGGCCTGAAAGCGAATGAGCGTCACACCCCATAGTCGCCTTTGACTGGAGCTAACCATCCAGGGGTGCTTTACCTTTACCTACTATGCAGTAACCATGAGGAAGCTAGGTTACTAGCTTTTGACACTGCTGTAGTGCACATGGGGGTCAAAACATTTGTTGTTTTTATTTTTTTTAAAGTTGGGATAATGACACCACCTGCTGGCTCTTATCTTAGCTGCAATCCCCACAGTAACTTCTTTTTGGGAGGTATGCCATCTGCTGTAAAAGGGAAAGTGATAGGATCCTGTCTTTGTGCTTTTGTGCTATTGGGGGGGGGGGTATTAGTGTGCTCATGGGGTGGGAGTTCCTTTATGAACGTGTTCAGGATCAAGCTATATGGTTTTTAAATGTGGCACCTACATTCCTGTAGGAAACTCCTGAGCGTATTCAACAGCCCCTTTAGCACCAAGGAGGCTATGTGACAACTAAAAAGCCAAACATTCACAACAGCAAACACTTAATATAAATTAGTTTATTTCAAAAACGTGTAGGTACCAAAACACATGAACACACATCAAAGCGAAGTACAATAAAGTTGCCTAGAACTGCATTTTGGCAAGCTGCATGCCAAAATCTAGGAACATTATCCTGAGTTTGACCATTGTGCCATCAGGTTCACTGAAGCCAACGTGTGGCCTCTAAATGTCGGTGGACTCCAGCTCCCATCAATCCCAGCCAGTGTGACCAAGGATTAGGGATGATGGAACCTGGAGACCAGCAACACCTGGAGGGCCACAGGTTTCCCCACATCTCTCCAGAGCTTCAGACAGGAGTTTCCAGCAGCTCCATGTGGGGGTGAGAGAGAATGAACTGGGCGCTGTTTGTATGCAAAGCATGGGTTCATAATCATGAGCTATAACCCTTTTGCCTTTGTTGCCTAATAGCAGTCTCAATTCTCTTGACTGCAATCGCTTGTCAGGGATGGAACCACAGCTCCCATGATTCTTGCCTTTGGCCATGCCATCTAGGGCCAATGGGAGCTGCAGTCTGCTGTATCTGGAGGGCACCCTGTTGACTATCTCTGGCTTATATGCAGTCAGAATGACCCTACCCTCACACAAAAGGGAGTTACCTGCAGATCTGGAGGAATGCCAACATTTGCAGAAGTACAAAAATAATTTTTCAGTCCCTCCAAAATGCCCAGTGACAACTGAGCATGCTCAAAGGGCATGAAATGTTGTGTGTGTGTGTGTGTGTTGGAGGGCTGGAGGGGCAAGGAAGAAATGAAAAGTTAGGAACTGGGAACAGAATGTCTGCAACCCAAGCAGGAATGTGCCACACTGTAAACATTTTGTTGTAGGTCGCATGTCTATAATGAAGGGGGGAAGTGGTTTTACTCTGTGCATATTGGGGGGAAAGGAAACCGGGTACCTTCCATAAAACAGGAAGGATAGCAACAGTAGCTTCGAAGCCAGAAATACCCATGAAATACTGTGTAAAGGGAACCTGCTGTCAATGGGATTTGTGGCTATGATGGTTGCTGTTTCTCCCATGCTGATCTTGCTAGTATATTTGACCCAGCAGATGTCAGCTAAGAGACTGGCCTGGATGAGGTATAGTTTGCTGGTGGGCAGCATGCAAGTGTGCCAGACACATTTGCAAAAGTGCTACAACTGATTTATAAGAAATCACGAAGAGGAATCCTTCCTGATCGCTACCCTGTCATAGAATACAAGACTCCCTGAGAATGCTTGAGCTTGTCTGCTCTTTTTGGTGCTAGCCTAACAGAAGCCCCGTAAAAATTTCCAGGCTGGCTGGCCAACAGCTCTTATATTCTGCTTCTCCTTGGCTGTGCCTGTAACCTGCTTGCTTATTCTTCTGGTGACTTCTGTTTCAGTGTATCTGAAGAAGTGTGCATGCACACAAAAGCTCATACCAATAACAAACTTAGTTGGTCTTTAAGGTGCTACTGGAATGAATTTTTTTATTTTGCTTATTCTTCTGTTATCCTCAAGATTGCTTTTCCCTGATGTCACTCAAATGGTCCGTTTCCCTGTTTGTCCTCAGATGCTCAAAGGGTTGTTGTTGGCATCCGTCTGCCTCTGGAGATAATGGAAGAGTCTCACCTTTGGGAAGAAAGTCAAACTGTTGGAGAATTACAGCACTTGGTAGGGCTGTGAAGACTGATATGGTCTTTTATTGCAGGTGGAGCAGATGAAGGCATCCGGTTGTCTTGCTGCAGGTGCACCATAGCGTCTCTCTACTGGGAGCCAGTGTGGCGTAGTGGTTAAGAGCGGTGGACTCATAATCTGGTGAACCGGGTTCGCTTCCCCGCTCCTCCACATGCAGCTGCTGGGTGACCTTGGGCTAGTCACACTTCTTTGAAGTCTCTCAGCCCCACTCACATCACAGAGTGTTTGTTGTGGGGGAGGAAGGGAAAGGAGATTGTTAGCCGCTTTGAGACTCCTTCAGGTAGTGATAAAGCGGGATATCAAATCCAACTCTTCTTCTTCTTCTTCTACACGCCTCCCAGAGGTCATTCCTTCTCTGACCACTGCTATGGATGCACAACCTGACTGTCTGTCTCCAGGCACTGCGATTGCCTGCAAAGTATTCCCACACGGTGGGGTTGATGTTGCCAGCCTTTGTGCCATGTTTGCAGACATCTTTGTGACACAGAGTTGGGCTGCCAACAGACCTAGTGTCTGAAGCCAGCTCCCTGTGCAGCACAATCTTGCCATCTTCCATTCTGTGTACATGACCAAGCCAGTGTAGACGTCGCTGAGAACCTACGCCACTAATTTTGCGACTTGCTGTTTGACATCCATTCTCTTTGCATCTCTAACTGGAATCCCTCCTTAAGCAGAGCTTTCATTCTTGGGAAACAGTGGCTGAAACAAAGTTCTTAGGTAAATGTTACAAGTGGAAAGTTAAAATAAAAATGGGATGGAGGGATGTTCCCCTTCACTCTTGACTTGCTTTGTTGGGATGGAGGGATGTTCCCCTTCACTCTTGACTTGCTTTGTTTCTGCCACCAAACTATCTGGAGCAGCCGAATATCTTGACACCATGTTGGCCACCAACTCGATTTTGGGAACGTGAGCTAAGTTGCTAAATGCAAGCCCGCACCTTGGCATTCCTTATTACATAGAATCCATATGAAAAAGCTGGAAGTGCAAGGCGGCTTCCTGGACTGAGAGGCTTTTCCCTGAGAGTGGGCAATATTTCATCATCCAACATTTTTAAGACATGACCATTCAGCTGCACGGATCTGCGAGAGGAAAGAATGTATATTTTAGACACAAAATTTGTCCTCCTCAAACAATAAACCTGGTTAAGGTTTTGTTGCATTTGTTTTCAAGAGACCATTTTAAAACAAAGACAATTCTGTACTACAACATGGTATCTCTAATTGATGAAGTTTTAAAATGTATTTTTTAATTATTTCATGAGAACGGCTTTAAATAACAGGGAACTCTACCATCTATGTATATTTCAGAGCATTAGGTTGCCTTTGTGTGTGTGTTACACAAAGAGCTTCAATCCCTTTTGAACCCTCATATGCTCTTTGTCACAAACACGCTTTTCCAACAACACAAGAGACGACTCTACACATGGACATCACCAGATGGGCAACATCGAAATCAGATTGATTATATTCTCTGCAGCCAAAGATGGAGAAGCTCTATACAGTCAGCAAAAACAAGACCTGGAGCTGACTGTGGCTCAGATCATCAGCTTCTTATAGCAAAATTCAAGCTTAAACTGAAGAAAGTAGGAAAAACCACTGGGCCGGTAAGATACAATCTAAGTCAAATCCCTTATGAATACACAGTGGAAGTGAGGAACAGGTTTAAGGATTTAGATTTGGTGGACAGAGTGCCTGAAGAACTATGGGTGGAGGCTCGCAGCATTATACAGGAGGCAGCAACGAAAACCATCCCAATGAAAAAGAAATGCAAGAAAGCAAAGTGGCTGTCCAATGAGGCCTTACAAATAGCGGGGGGAAGAAGGCAAGCAAAATGTGAGGGAGATAGTGAAAGATACAGGAAATTGAATGCAAATTTCCAAAAAATAGCAAGGAGAGACAAGAAAGCCTTCTTAAACGAGCAATGCAAAGAAATAGAGGAAAACAACAGAATGGGAAGAACCAGAGATCTGTTCAAGAAAATCGGAGATATGAAAGGAACATTTCGTACAAAGATTACCGTAATAAAGGACAAAAGTGGTAAGGACCTAACAGAAGCAGAAGACATCAAGAAGAGGTGGCAAGAATACACAGAGGAACTATACCAGAAAGACATGGATGTCTCGTACACCCCAGGTAATGTGGTTGCTGACCTTGAGCCAGACATCCTGGAGAGTGAAGTCAAATGGGCCTTAGAAAGCACTGCAAATAAGAAGGCCAGTGGAAGTGATGGTATTCCAGCTGAACTATTTAAAATTTTAAAAGATGATGCTGTTAAGGTACTACACTCAATATGCAAGCAAGTTTGGAAAACTCAGCAGTGGCCAGAGGATTGGAGGAGATCAGTCTACATCCCAATCCCAAAGAAGGGCAGTGCTAAAGAATGTTCCAACTACCGCACAATTGCACTCATTTCACACGCTAGCAAGGTTATCCTTAAAATTCTACAAGGAAGGCTCAAGCAGTATGTGGACCGAGAACTCCCAGAAGTGCAAGCTGGATTTAGAAGAGGCAGAGGAACCAGAGACCAAATTGCAAACATGCGGTGGATTATGGAGAAAGCTAGTTCCAGAAAGATATCTACTTCTGCTTTATTGACTATGCAAAAGCCTTTGACTGTGTCGACCACAGCAAACTATGGCAAGTTCTTAAAGAAATGGGAGTGCCTGATCACCTCATCTGTCTCCTGAGAAATCTCTATGTGGGACAAGAAGCTACAGTTAGAACTGGATATGGAACAACTGATTGGTTCAAAATTGGGAAATGAGTACGACAAGGCTGTATATTGTGTCCCTGCTTGTTTAACTTATATGCAGAATTCATCATGCGAAAGGCTGGGCTGGATGAATCCGAAGCCGGAATTAAGATAGCCGGAAGAAATATCAGATATGCACAACCTCAGATATGCAGATGATACAACCTTGATGGCAGAAAGTGAGGAGGAATTAAAGAACCTTTTATTGAGGGTGAAAGAGGAGAGCGCAAAATATGGTCTGAATCTCAACATCAAAAAACCGAATATCATGGCCACTAGTCCCATCACCTCCTGGCAAACAGAAGGGGAAGAAATGGAGGTAGTGAGAGATTTTACTTTCCTGGGCTCCATGATCACTGCAGATTGTGACAGCAGTCACAAAATTAAAAGACGCCTGCTTCTTGGGAGAAAAGCAATGACAAACCTAGACAGCATCCTAAAAAGTAGAGACATCACCTTGCCAACAAAGGTCCGTATAGTAAAAGCTATGATTTTCCCAGTAGTGATGTATGGAAGTGAGAGCTGGACCATAAAGAAGGCTGATCGCCAAAGAATTGATGCTTTTGAATTATGGTCCTGGAGGAGACTCTTGAGAGTCCCATGGACTGCAAGAAGATCAAACCTATCCATTCTTAAGGAAATCATCCCTGAGTGCTCACTGGAAGGACAGATCATGAAGTTGAGGCTCCAATACTTTGGTCACCTCATGAGAAGAGAAGACTCCCTGGAAAAGACCCTGATGTTGGGAAAGATGGAGGGCACAAGGAGAAGGGGGCGACAGAGGATGAGATGGTTGGATGGTATTCTCGAAGCTACTAGCATGAGTCTGTCCAAACTGCGGGAGGCAGTGGAACTCAGGAGTGCCTGGCATGCTCTGGTCCATGGGGTCACGAAGAGTCGGACACGACTAAACGACTAAACAACAACAACAACATGCTCTTTGTCTGTGTGCTTGTTTTTAATGCACAAGTATTTATAACGTGAATAAGCTTTCCGGCCAACGTAAGTTCATAGTGCACATGTAACACCATGTAAAGCAAGCCTTCTGCATGGAAACATCCTCACTGCTCAAGCTGAATGCTCTTTTCAAGAAAAGGAAAAATCCATGTGTTTCCAGAAAGGTGGATCTGAATGCTAAAAATAAGGTTTGGCAGACACTGTCTGACTGTCATTCCTGGCCAGCTGAAAGTTGGATCTGATCAGGGAACTGGAACGCCCAAGGTTACAGGATGCAGCTTCACTTATGAGTTCATAGAGGGACACATCATTATCATAAATTGAGGAAATCTCCATATGGATCAGGAAGAAATGTGGGCAGAATTCTTGGGAACTGGCTTCCCAGTTTTTGAGAAGAGACACAATTTCTGAGAAGTCACTTGACTTCCTTCCTAGCTGCAATGCTTTTAAGGTGGAAAGGATTTCCTTAGTACTTGGGACCCGAAACCTAAAAATGTAATCCTGATCCTGTAGTTTCTAAGAACAAAATAATAATAAGTTTATTGCATTAACAATGAACAGGAATGACAATCTTTTGTCAAATCTTGAACACTGTTTCAAGAAACAGAAGTCATTTTCAAGCTGAAGATTAAGGGCTGTGTATGTCCTAGAATCACAGAATCGTAGAGTTGGAAGGGACCCTGAGGGTCATCTAGTCCAACCCTCTGCGATGCAGGAATCTTTTCCTGAATGTGGGACTCGAACCCATAGCCCTGAGACTAAAAGTCAGAAATGTGGAGTGTGAACACATGACTGGGTGAAGCGCTTTGTTAATGTGTGGTTACAGAATGCAGTGCGAAGTAATTGCTATGCAGAATGATGTTACATAACACTTAGTGGTGGGAAGAGCCATGAGCTTCGTCTTGAGCTTCTTGGAATGATTGTTTCAGGAAACACTGGATGTGTACACACTATAGCTTTAAAGCACATTTGAAGCACATTTCCTCTCCCTCAAAGAATTCTGGGTCCTGCGGTGTGTTAAGGGCTGCTGAGAACTATAACTTTGTGAGGGGCAAACTACAGTTCCCAGAATTCTTTGAAGCGTGTGTGTGCTTCAAAGGTATTATGCCAGGGGTAGGCAACCTAAGGCCCGGGGGCTGGATGTGGCCCAATTGCCTTCTCAATCCGGCCCGCGGACAGTCCGGGAATCAGTGCGTTTTTGCATGAGTAGAATGTGTCCTTTTATTTAAAATGCATCTCTGGGTTGTTTGTGGGGCCTGCCTGGTGTTTTTACATGAGTAGAATGTGTGCTTTTATTTAAAATGCATCTCTGGGTTATTTGGAATTCATTCATTCCAAATAGGAATTCATTCATTCCCCCCCCCCTTCAAAATATACTCCGGCCCACCACATGGTCTGAGGGACAGTGGACCGGCCCACGGCTGAAAAAGGTTGCTGACCTCTGTATTATGTGGACACAGCCTAACAAAAGTTTCCCAATCGTGGTACCTCATTTGTCCAGTGTCTACAAATCAAGAGTCAGGTACAGGGGGTTAAAAGAAATTGCTAACACCTTTTAGATCCCGAACAACATTTGAAAGAGAATGAAAAGGGTCTCCTCTGAAAATCCCAAATTTTTAAAGCTCATATTGAACAAATAATATTTAGAAAGGCAAGGAAAGTTGGAATTTCTTACTTGGAAAGTATGCTGTCTTCTCCATGAGGCAGTAAAAGATATTCATCTATTTGCCTGCTGGAGAAGGAAGAAGGTAACTGCAAGTGTTTTGTGCTGTTATAGAGGTTCAAGCCAAATAAGGTGACATCCCCTTCTCTGTACTTCGGGCTGGAAGGAAAACATGAAGCAACCTGTTAAAAGGATATACCAGATAATATATAGTAGACACTCCAACATTCATCAGATGAAAATAAGGGCATTCTGTTTGACATGAGCATTTCCTCCTGATGAGGTACAAAAGTTGTTGTTTGTTTGTTTAATTTGTGTACCGCCCTATAGCCTGCAGGTCTCAGACGTTATCAGAGGAAATGCACAACTGCAGTATTTTAAGCACAGAAATCTTTGCATTTATGTTTTGCATTTAGAGAAGTCTGAAGGGGAAAGAAAACCCCAAATCAATAAATACAACTAGCCTGTGGCATTTTTCTAGAAAAAGAGGTGTAGGAACTCACTGTGAACACCTCCCTCGTTCTCTTATAATGGCAACGGCGCCCAATTTTGGCCTTGCACAGGGCACCGTATTGCAAAAGATTACAAAGTCCGCCCCTGCCAAAGGCCTGGGTTAGGAGGTGCCACACTCGGAGCAAAATGCATAGGGCAGGTCAAACTCCATTCTCCATCCATGGGGACACTCTGGGTGAGCAATATGTGGGGCCGTGCTGCACACACATGTTTCCTGCTTTAGTGACAGGCATTTTGCTAGCATCTGCTAAAAATTGCCCCGCGAGTTACCAGGATCCTAGCCTAGAAAAGCATTTGCAAAGCAAGGATTCCTAACTCCTTTTGGAATTTGGGGGGGGGGAGAGTTTATGTGTCTTCACTGCCATCCTTCATAGCTGTCAATTTACAGATTTGAAAATAAGGGACCAGCAGCCAAAATAAGGGTTTTTCCCAGCACAGGTATGTTCAACTTCTGAGGTCCTCCGAGCCAAAGGCAGAAAGCCCAGCCAGCAGCCAAACGAAGCCTCAAGCGGTGGTTCTCACAGTGCAGCAACCCGGCAAAGGGGATGCAGCAAGGAAAACCACCGTCACCTCTACGCTGGGAAGTGCTGAGCAAAGGCGAGTCCCCAGGCAACGCGGCCGATTTGATCGGCACAAGGCATGCAAGCTCCACCCCCCAGTCGTTCTTAGACTCCTTATTGGGTGAGCAACGCAGCCAAGCAACACAGTTGGAGCCTCCCTCCTCCCTGGCTGGCAGGGAGGGAGGGAGAAGAGCTGCTTCCTTTGAAACCCGGGAAATTTACGGGATATCATCAATCCGGGACAGCAGCGGGACATGGCGCTGGGATAAGGGACTTTCCCGCCAAATCAAGGGACGGTTGACAGCTATGCATCCTTTCATTCTGCCCCACTTTTCTTTATCTACACTCGACATGTACAAAGCTTCAAATTCTTTGGTGCAATTGCACTAGTGTGTTTTGCTGCACCAGAGCTAGTGTACCAGGGCCCTTGCACCTTTTCCAAGCCGTCTCTCCCCTTAAGTGAAAGTACAATACTGGGTTACTTTCCCAAAAGGTCTTCGGAGTCTACTAGGCATTTGCCTGAATGCTTACTGGTGCTCATTTGTACAGTGAAGATACACTCGAAGCCTCCTTGGGTCTTCACCCGACAGGCTGACGTGCAGGACTTTGGCGCCCACTAGTTTCTTGTATACCAGAGAAAGCCAGTAATCCTGTTTACATGGGAAAAGAAGACAGCTTTTATGCATAGCAAAAAATGTTAAAGAAACGTAACCAGCAAACAGTTGGTGGATAAGCAGGAGCAAGATGGAATCAAAAGCACAGAAGGCAATTCGCCCCTATTAGGTACCCAGCCTTTTCCTTTTCCTATCATTTATTTTAAACTGCTTAGAATTTTGAATTTAAATTGCCATGACCTGACTGCCTCGAGAGCTTATGGTGAAAGGCAGTTAAGAAATTGAAAAAATAATAATGGTAATAATCAGTGGGATTATTTTATTTTATTTTTTTGAAGCAAAATATGTGTTAGCATGCACCATGCCCACCCAACCCTGCCGTCGCTGCTTGCCACCCACCCACCCACCCACTCCCTCCTTGCACCTTTGCCGCTTCCTCTGCCGAGGTATACGAGTTGCTATCGACATAAGATAGTATCACCAAGGCAACTATCTGTAAACAAACAATAAACGTCCAGAAAAATGGCAAAAGTCCCATACTTTTCTGTGCATCAGATGAGGGTTTATTTTTTTAAAAAAAAATATGTTAAAAATTTGGGGTTGTCTTATACAGTGGTACCTCTGGATGCGAACGGAGCCCCGTTTGCATCCTGAGTAGAACGTAACACACGACTGCATGTCACGTTTTCCCGCTTCTGCGCATGCACGTGATGTCATTTTGAGTGCATGCGCGAGCGGCGAAACCCGGAAGTAATGCATTCCGTTACTTCTGGGTCGCCGCGGAGCGTAACCTGAAAACGTTCAACCTGAAGCATATTTAACCCGAGGTGTGACTATACATGGATAGTGCATGTGGGGACGTGGGATTGGTTGCTGCCGCGAGTCGGAGATTGTCAGCGGCTATTGGGCGTGTTATTGGTGGCTGCAGCAAGGGCTGGTGCTGATTAGCTGTTGCTGTGGCAATTTGGCGAGCGATTGGTGGCTTCTGCTGGCGCCCCCCCCCCAAAACCCCTCACCAACTCTGGGCAATCCTCCCCAAAAAAGCTCAGCAACTCTGGGCAATCTCCCCCCTTTTTTCTTACTTTTGGAGTCCTCCAAAATAGGGGGGCGTCTTATACATGAGGGCGTTTTATACACAGAACTATACAGTAATTTCTTTCCCAAATAGGTTTTATCTTAAACAACAGTAGATAAAGAGTTCACTTGTAATAAATATATCAGTGGCTCAGTGCTCATTTTTTCTCTTTCCAAAATAGATTTTATGTTGGAACAACTGCAAATGCAGTAATGAAGAGTCTACTTGTGATAAACAGTGGTACCTCTGGTTACGTACTTAATTCGTTCTGGAGGTCTGTTCTTAACCTGAAACTCTTCTTAACCTGAAGCACCACTTTAGCTAATGGGGCCTCCTGCTGCCGCCGTGCCACTAGAGCACGATTTCTGTTCTCACCCTGAAGCAAAGTTCTTAATCCGAGGTACTATTTCTGGGTTAGCAGAGTCTGTAACCTGAAGCGTATGTAACCCGAGGTACTACTGTACCAGTGATTCAGTGCTTGGACGTTGTTCTGGTAATCCGACGTTTCGTCGCTGAAGAGCTTAGTCATCGAGCTTTGTAGTAAAGAATATACAAGTGAAGACTGTATGTAAACAACTTAAAGCACAGAAAGAGGGACGAGCGTAGAAAGAGGACGATGTCCTCCAGTTTGCTAAACCTCCTTGACGGATGCTTGTCCTGATGGAAAAATGCAGATGGGGACAGATATGCCCCTGCTTTAAGTCATTTACATACTGTCTACATACTGTTACAAACGTATTTACCGTGTTTGCTATTGTTTAAGATAAAGCCTATTTGGGAAAGAAGCTACTTTTGCCATTTTTATGGACGCTTATCGTTTGTTTACAGATACTTGCCATGGTGATATTATCTTGTGTCGATTGCAGGACTCATTGTATCACCACCCTGTTCATTGTTTTATTCACTGTTCATTGTTGGTGCTGACCTTTAAAGGCCTAAATGGCCTCGGTCCAGTATACCTGAAGGAGCATCTCCACCCCCATTGTTCTGCCAGGACACTGAGGTCCAGCACGAGGGCCTTCTGGCGGTTCCCTCACTGCAAGAAGCAAAGCTACAGGGAACCAGGCAGAGGGCCTTCTCGGTAGTGGCACCCGCCCTGTGGAATGCCCTCCCACCAGATGTCAAAGAGAACAACAACTACCAGACTTTTAGAAGACATCTGAAGGCAGCCCTGTTTAGGAAAGCTTTTAATGTTTAATAGGTTATTGTATTTTAATATTCTGTTGGAAGCCGCCCAGAGTGGCTGGGGAAACCCAGCCAGATGGGCGGGGTATAAATAATAAATTATTATTATTATTATATTTATTATTAGAGGTATACGTACTGGCAAAGGTTCAAAGCTGGCGTTCACCAGATGATAGCTTCCTGCTCCAAACAAAACCTGTCTCATCACCACGTCAATGCCCAGTTTGGCAGACAGACCAAGTTTGTCCAGCCACCTGTTTAACAAAAGTAGAGGGGGGGAGGAGCAAGAAATAAAGAAAACTTCAATTCAAGCAACCTGAAAAGAATTGGGAGTGGCATCTGTTCTAACTAAAGAGGTGTGATGTTTTGTTCTACGTGCAAGGCAGAAACAAGAGCTGATGCAAACATAAGAAGTGGTGCTTTAAAAAAAATAATACATTCAATAGTTATAAGGTCAGAAAAGGCAGGTGTTCTTTCTAGCAGCATTGTGACCATGACCTTTAATAAGTAGTTGAGAGGAGCAGAGAGAACGCTGTAGAAAAGCATTCTCAGTTCTTGGCAGGGACATGAGAGGTCCTTAAACTGAAGTGCCTGTCCTTCAATACAGAATTTCACAGCAGTATGCAGACCCACAGCTCCCAAACTCCCTTAGTGTGGCTTTTTTCCATAAGAGAAACAAAACAGATGATGAGATATCTAAGCAGACCAGCTTCTGTTACCATCACCTTATGAAACTTTCTCAGTTGCACAGCAGTTCAACATGCTGCCATCATAGGTCCTGGGTAAAGGTAAAGGTAAAGGGACCCCTGGCCATTAGTCCAGACTAATTAGACCATTAGTTGTGACCGACTCTGGGGTTGTGGCGCTCATCTCGCTTTATTGGCCGAGGGAGCAGACATACAGCTTCCGGGTCATGTAGTCAGCATGACTAAGCCGCTTCTGGCGAACCAGAGCAGCGCACGGAAACGCCGTTTACCTTCCCGCCAGACTGGTACCTATTTATCTACTTGCACTTTGAGGTGCTTTCGAACTGCTAGGTTGGCAGGAGCAGGGACCGAGCAACGGGAGCTCACCCTGTTGCGGGGATTCGAACCACCAACCTTCTGATCAGCAAATCCTAGGCTCTGTGGTTTAACCCACAGCGCCACCCGCATCCCTGTCAGGAACTGGGTTGTTGTTGTTGTTTAGTTGTGTCCGACTCTTCGTGACCCCATGAACCAGAGCACGCCAGGCACTCCTGTCTTCCGCTGCCTCCCACAGTTTGGTAAGACTCATGTTTGTAGCTTCGAGGACACTGTCCAACCATCTCGTCCTCTGTCGTCCCCTTTTCCTTGTGCCCTCAATCTTTCCCAACATCAGGGTCTTTTCCAGGGAGTCTTCTCTTTTCATGAGGTGGCCAAAGTATTGGAGCCTCAGCTTCACGATCTGTCCTTCCAGTGAGCACTCAGGGCTGATTTCCTTCAGAATGGATGCATTTGATCTTGCAGTCCATGGGACTGTCAAGAGTCTCCTCCAGCATCATAATTCAAAAGCATCAAAGCTTGATTCCTCATACAGGAGGATAAATGGGCCCCACAATAGGGGGGAGGATTTGGGTTTGGTCTTAAATAAAACAAGTCCTGGTATCTAATTCATCTCCTTTCTGATTTGCCATATGGCATGGTGAGTACCTAGACACCATCAGATGTTGCCGGTCAATGCCAACATTAGGAAACCTCCAGAATGTCAGTGTTTCATGGGAGAGATTCAAGCAAATGCTAGGAAACTTGGGTGAAGTGATTGGGAAATGCACGGAAACGGAGTGGGCAGGGGGAAGAACCATGTAAACAAATCTGGATGGATTCAGGATGAACGCTCGTGGTTGTACAGTCAACAACCGACTGGCGCATAATTGTGCACATGCGCATGGCACCGGACCTGGAAAAGACCCTAAAACGCCACTAAAGGGTGGAGCGGGGAAGGGGCAGAATGTTTTATGTGCTTCCCACTGATGTGTTGGGGGGTTGTGCAAGCAGATCAGGACATAAGAGGAGCATGCTGGCTTAGACCACTGGCTCATCTGCTCTAGCATTGTGTTCTCGCAGTGGCCAACCGGATGCCTCTGGAAAGCCTAAA
This sequence comes from Podarcis bocagei, assembly GCF_964188305.1. Classification (NCBI taxonomy): domain Eukaryota; kingdom Metazoa; phylum Chordata; class Lepidosauria; order Squamata; family Lacertidae; genus Podarcis; species Podarcis bocagei. Next base: position 67,080,381 of record NC_138134.1, on the reverse strand, counting down.
AGAAGAACCTGAGCCCAAGATCCCTCTTTCCTCCTGTGGTTTCCAGCAACTGGTACTCAGAAACATTACTGCAGAACATAGCCACCATAGCTACTATACATGGATAGCTTTATGGGCATCAATGATCACAACAGCGTCTCCTGTTTGATCAAAGGAAGGGCTTCTAAGGGCATTGGTAGAGAAATCCGCTCCACTTCCCAGTGGGGAGGAGTTGCGGTGGACCACGTGGCCACCCACTCCCCACCGGGGGATCCCGGTCATGTCAGAGCCCGGCCAGCCAATCCGCTGGCCGGGGGTGTGTGGCTGGGACTGTTTAAATCAGAGGTGCAAGCTAGAGGGCTTCCTCTTTGGCTCACTTCCTCAATCACCCACCTTCCCTCCCTATTTTGCAGGTTTAGGCACTGGCCTTGCTATGGACCTTGGTTGGTCACCATTGAGGGGCCTTGTAGGAATTTTTCCACGTGGCAAATTGGCACTGGCCATGTGGTTTTCGCCTACCTCGTGGCAATCGTCACAACTTTGTTAGGGTTGCGGTTAGGCATTGTTTGACCTTGTGATGGGGGAGGGGAGGTGTTGAATAGTGGGTAGACATAGCAGATGACACAGTGATTCTTCAAAGCAGCTCTTTATTTGTAAGCTCGAACAGAACTGAACAGCAAACAGCTCAGCCGGCCTGCTTTTATAGGCAGCCGGGTGTCAACATTGTAGCAACAACAACCCAGGGTTTCCCGCCTAAAATAACTGACGTGGACCTGAGTGAAAACTATCTACAGTATCCCCCTGCTGGCCCAGGGTGAGAACTTCAGTACATAACAGGAGGTGTGGCCATCACCTGCCCCTCCAAGCTTAAGGGTATTCCGTTAAAGGAATCTGGGGGTGTTGATCTTGTCCAAAGCCCGGGTCGGGGGCTAGGGCCATGACACGATCCCAACGGGAACACCAGGGGGAGCTTGAGTTGGTCTGCATCGACAGGGCTCTCCCTTCCGGTGGTTTACCCTTACCGGACTTCCTGCGCATCAGACAGGAATCAGATATAGTCGGGTCCATTCAATGCCTAAGCCAATACAGCTCACATTCTGTAATCAATGAAGTTGTGGCCAAATTTGCCCAGTAACATAAACCTAATATCCGTGTCCTTGTGCGTGTTACAAGGGGGTGGCTATGGGGTCTTGACACGCAACAAGATCCCGGTATTCTACAGAAGGAAGCAGAGCTCGTAGGAACGTATATTATTTTACTTACATAAAGCCAGCGAGATACGTATTGGACAGCTGAGGAGCCCCCCCTCCATAGGCTGAACTAGTTTCTCCCAGCCAAACTTTCTTGCCAGGGACAGTGTCATCAACAAGCTAGAGAATGTGAAATCAAAGCATATAAAGGTGAGTCAATTTAGGGACTTGAGCCTGGGAGATTGGCAACTTTAAATTAGGAGGAATAGATGAGGTGCCCAGCCACCCACACAGACTCCCGATTACCTGGAGTTCTTCTTGTACGGCTGTAATGAAAGTGTCCAGCACATCAGGGCTCAGGAAATCCTCTCTGGTAGCAGTTCGGCCATTCAGATAATAGCTGCAAAATCGAGATATTTGACGTAAGTCCACCCATAATTTACACCGCTGCTGGAAAAGGCTCTTGTGTTGACACAAGAAGTCCTGCACAATTTGGGTGCATAAGTCCTATTCGAGATCACCCGGAAGAGAGCTGTTAGGTGTCCATTTTGTTACAGAAGCCCAAATGACCTCAACAAGAAGTCGGGCATTTAATGTCACGGTGGAACATTCTCCTAGCAGAGAAGTGACAGGCACCCTTGCTTTCTGACTTTCAAGCATCTGTCATGGATGCTTTAGCTGAGATTCCAGCATTGCAGGGGGTTGGGATAGATGACCCGCGGGATCCCTTACAATTCTATGAGTCTATTCTATGATACATTCTTGAGTAGCCAGTCATTTCAATGATTGTTCTGTAGTGCTTTTAATGGTTTTTTATGTTTTAATACACTAGCCTGATATTTTGTGAGGGCAGCATATACAGTATTTTTTGCTCTATAGGACGCATTTTTCCCCTCCAAAAATGAAGGGGAAATGTGTGTGCATCTTATGGAGCGAATGCAGGCTTTCGCTGAAGCCTAGAGAGCAAGAGGGGTCGGTGCGCACTGACCCCTCTCACTCTCCAGGCTTCAGGCAGCTATCCGCAAGCCTTTGGAGCCCGGCGGGAGTTCCCGCTGCACTCGGAAGGCTTGCAGATAGCTGCCTGTTCTGGGGGCTGGGGTTGGGGGAATATATTTTTTTTCTTTATTCCCCCCCCCCTAAAAACTAGGTGCGCCCTATGGTCCAGTGCGCCCTATGGAGCAAAAAATACAGTACATACTTTAAGAAACAAACAAAAACAAAATGGTTTTCCTCCTGGTTTTCTTCATATTTTCTCCGCAGTTATCATCGACTTAATATTTCTCTGAACTAGGCGTATGCTAAGAAAAGCCCTGCTGGATCAGGCAAAGCATCCATTTTGTTCAGCATCTTGCTTTCAAAATGGCAGGACAGTTCCCCCCAAAAGACCTGAGCACAACAGCACTGTTCCCTCCCGCAGTTTCTGGTAAATGTTTTGACACATGCTGCCGTAGTGCCTGGGTAACGAGTTGCTGAATATGAACTCAGTACTTACTGATGCCATGTGACAGAATCAATTACTTTTCCTCCTGATTTCAGGAAGCTGCAAAACAACAAGGGTTAAATTTACTACCTCCTCTGCTTTTCCTCAAATTCTAAGGGAGCTACAAAACTGTGGGAACTGTAATCCAGCAAAACAGACGTTGGAACATACAAATTTAGGAAGCTGCCTTAGAATGATTAGCTATACTCCGTATTATACTTTTTAGACATCCAGCTCAGTACTGGGTCTGTGGTTTTGCTGCTCTGCTCTACTGTAACCTTGTCCATTTTGTCTCAGAAACAACATTTTATCTAAATTGCAAAGAAAATTGTACCCTGCCCAGGCCTAGCGATCTCAATCAGCATTAAGGCAACAAATCACGGCTAAAGCCAACAATGGTTATTTGTTATGTTCTGAAGTGGGGCAGAATATTGCATTGTTGGTCTATCAAGTCAAATGATGCTGGTGATTTTATTTTTACCTCCTTAGCAACTTCTGAGTGTGCTTCCGAGGTTGACCTACATCAGGCCCATAGAGCTTGGCATTTCTGTAGCTGCTGTAGCTGTCCAACAGCTGACGTAGTTGTATGAAGTCCTGTCCTAGCTGGGAGCCATCGATATAAATGCCAGACTTCTTCCTGAAGCTGTTGGGCTCTGTAGAAAGCGTAAACATCCTTAGATGGCTCTCAAAGCTGTGTGACTCATTCAGAATTTTCACAGCGGCAGTAATCAACCAGAAGTACAGAATGTTAAATATCAAACTTTACTATTCCAAAGGAACACTTGGAACTAAAGATACGTGAGACTCAGTTTTATCTAAGGGGTAAGGCGGTATCTCAGATTACCTGAGCATCTAAACTGTGATGGATTTTTTCCCTTTCTTTCACTGAATTGCTTTCCATTAAACCAGAGCTTTCCAAACTGTGTGTTGAGAGACATTAATGTGTCCTCCCAGGGCTAGAAATGGGTTAGTTTAACCTCCGGCTTGCTAATAAAATTGAATTACAGTGTCGCAAAATGATGCTGAGACCAAATAATAGTGGTTCTGAAAGACCTATATTGGCTCCCAGTACATTTCTGAGCACAATTCAAAGTGTTGGTGCTGATCTTTAAACCCCTAAAAGGCCTTGGTCCAGTATACCTGAAGGAGTGTCTTCACCCCATCGTTCTGCCCGGACACTGAGGTCCAGCTCCGAGGGCCTTCTGGCAGTTCCCTCACTACGAGAAGTGAAGCTATAGGGAACCGGGCAGAGGGCTTTCTCGGTAGTGGCACCCACACTGTGGAACACCCTCCCATCAGATGTCAAGGAAATAAACAACTATCTGACTTTTAGAAGACATCTGAAGGCAGCGCTGCTTAGGGAAGTTTTTAATGTTTGATGTTTTATCGCTTTTTTAATTAATATTCTGCTGGGAGCTGCCCAGAGTGGCTGGGGAAACCCAGCCAGATGGGTGGGGTATAAATAAATAGATGATGATGATGATTATGCATGTCTAAAAAGTGTATCACCAACATGAAATGTTTGGAAAGCTCTGCATTAAACATTTCAAAGCGATGTAACAATTTATTTTGTTGTTGCTGCTGTCTTCTGTCCTGAAGGCATCGCTTCACAAAGCTGTGAGGGGTGCATAAAATCATTGTGTTAAAAAAATAAAAATAAAAAAATAAATCCTTGACATGGCATGTGATTTTGCAGAGCTGAATTTAGGGAAGAGGAGCTTGTGGGTTTTCTTCCCTCTCCCCCTTTGCCCCCCCCATATGTATTTGCATACTGCCAACACAAGAGCACACTCAAATCTGAAACCTACCATTCCCAAGTTCCCAATCCATGTTGTAATTCTGGGATTCAGTATAATTCAAAATCAGCTGGGTGTTTGAGCTGTCCCACTGGTTGCCTCTCCTCAGCAAAGCGTTGAGTCCAAAGATCAGGTGCAGATTGGCGCAGCGTGCAAAGTCGTACAGAATATCCACTGTACTTCCTGTGAGCAGGTGGGAAAATAAGGACAAAGGGTCATGTTACGAGGAGGAAATCCCAGGAAAAAACTCCTCCCCACCGGAATCCTAGGTCAGAAAAATCATCTCTCTGGAGAAGGTCCACCAGCGAAGATGAATCACAAAATCATAAAAATGTAGAGTTGGAAGGGACCTACAGTGGCTGCTTAAAATAATAAAAAAAATTGCACGAACCACAGTTATACATTTTTCTTATCCTCTAGTTTGGCCCAAGTTTGCACAGTCTGAAACAGCATATAACAAATGTGTGGATATTGGGGTGGAAGCAGCAACTGCGAAGTTCGTTATATACAGTTGTGAAAAGAAGATTAATGCATAGGGTTACATGTTGTAAAGTTTAATTGCAGTCCAGAGACCAGAAAAAAGCATTTGTAATTTTCTGCTTGTTATTCTTTTTTCTCTTAAAAAAGAATATCTTTTGTTGCAGATTGGGGGAGACCCAATTATTAATTAAATTAATAAATGGTAGGATTTCTGATTATGTGGAGTATTGAAGGGAAGATTGCAGGCCAATGGGAAAGCATAGGCTAAGGTTCCTTTTCAACCCAGGTCTTCTCCTGGGATTGAGGCGTTAACATGACAAAAGGTGTTGATTCCTGTAAGAGCAGGGTGGCCAACTCTCAAGAGACTGAGATCTACTTTCAGAATTAAAAACTACCCCTTACATTTACAGAGCAAAATATCCTCTTGAATTACGTATATATCCAGCACATGGAACCTTACAAAAGGACAATGTGAGTGGACTTTCCGTGCCCTTATCACAGCAAAAAGACTGATACTGATGAATTGGAAAAATAAAAATGCGGCTCCCTTCTACGATTGGATTGAAGACTTATACAAACTCACAACATATGAACAACTTGCGAACAAAAGGCAGACTTGCCATGGACAAATTCAATGATATTTGGAATCCGTTCTTACAAATACTGTAATAGGCTAAGATCTGGCGAAGCACAATAACAACTTTGTAAAATATACAGTTTTGGGTTCCCACACCCCTCCCTTTATTTTCCCTTCTACACAGGTTCTGTTTCTCGTTTTATTTCTCTCTCTTTTATTTACGTCTCACCGTGTTTAGTACACATATATTTATGTACTTTTTGAATTGTCAATGAAGATGTTAAACAATAATTAAAAAGAAAGATTCAGGAGACACCTACCCCAAATGAGCTGGTGCTATACACAAAGCTCCACAAGAAGAGTGCCACAAGAAGGTTTCAAAGAGCAGCTATTTTGTGCTCAATAAACAGGTTCTCTGGAAGCCTCCAGATCCAGTTTTTTCCTTACACTCAACAGCTACTCATTGTCTTAGCCCTGTTCTTGCAGTTTTAGTACCATCTTCGACTTGCATACATAGATGGTGCCTCTTTTCCTCTCCATTAGGAGAGGGGCAAGAACCAGAGAACCCGCCATTGCTGCAGGAGGGTATTCAGCAAGGGAGGACATGACAAGGAGGCCCTTTGGGGGGGCCACTTGGGGGCACATTGGAAGATGGCTGACAATAACATCTCTCCGACCCACACGAGGTAATTTGGAGGCTATGATGGGGGTAATTAACCTCCTTAACCCCCCCCAGGATTGTGGGGGGGATGGCCCTTGCCTGCTGTGCCCTATACCACCCCCGAATTTGTTGGGGTGGGGGCACTAGGCACAAAGCCCTCCTGTGGGATTTCGGCACTCCTGAATGCCGTCCCTGATTCGCGCCACTAGATGCAGAACTTCAAAGGAAACAATTTGGATGAAAGGAATGCACATATTTCAAGAAAGAAGGGGGAGTAAAGACTGCTAACAGAAGAGATCTCTGACAAAACGAGATAAGAATAAAACATGAGAAGATACGCCAAGACAAGGTACGGCAAATGACTGATGGGGGAGGGGGAAAAACTCTTCCTTCTTTCCCTATGTGATTAAACAAGAATCCCCTCCTCTCATGAGTAGGAAATGCCATTTTAAGGACTTAAGCTGTGGATTTAAGGCTGTGTGGAGATAAACTTTCGAACCAAAGCACGTTTTAAGAAGAGCGTGGAATGTGTAAGAGCTTTGGAATGACGCAGTTAAAAATGCCGTCGCCATATTGGGAAGTTCTGTCGGAGGTCTTGAGTCTGGGAGGAGAAAGAGAGAAACAGAGCTGTTTATATATTGTGGGTTAAACTCCTCAGTGGGACTTAAGAGCGACAGTTTTACGAGACTATGATGGAAAGAGTGATGTTATCTATGAAGGAGATGATATATGGAAACCATCTCGATTTGAGGATTGGAAGAACGGAAAATTCACACAGGACTATTATTACTATTGGTGTTTATCGGCTTAAGGAGACTATCAGAAGAGATCATAAAGAAAAAAGAGAAAATATATGAACAAGATGTGATGTGGAAACAGCAAGATAAGATGGGATAGAACTATGAACTTTGTTTGGACTGATTGGGACATTAACGCAGCAGCAAGAAGATGATCAGAATCCCCCTTCGGATCTTGAAATATGGGTCCCCCCAACAAAATTTAAAATTCGGCTTTGTAATTCGGAATTTATGTGATATGATTTAATTTGATGTGATTGGCCAGTTAATAAAAATTATTTTAAAAAAAGACAAGGAGGCCCTTTGGAGCAGCAGTTATGCCAGGAGTCACATGTACTCCTCTTGTCTATTGGTTTGCTTATCCCTAAAGGTAAAGGTGGGGTGGGTGGTGCTGTGGTCTAAACCACTGAGCCTAGGGCTTGCCGATCAGAAGGTCGGCGGTTCAAATCCCCACGATGGGGTGAGCTCCCATTGCTCGGTCCCTACTCCTGCCAACCTAGGAGTTCAAAAGCACGTCAAAGTGCAAGTAGATAAATAGGTACCGCTCTGGCGGGAAAGTAAATGGCATTTCCGTGCGCTGCTCTGGTTCGCCAGAAGCGGCTTAGTCATGCTGGCCACATGACCTGGAAGTTGTACTCCGGCTCCCTCAGCCAATAAAGCGAGATCAGTGCCGCAACCCCAGAGTCGGCCATGACTGGACCTAACGGTCAGGGGTCCCTTTACCTTTAAATGTAAAGGTAATTAGCAGAGCTCATTAAGTTTCCAGACCCTGTCATTTTCAGCAAACAGCGAAGAGAGAAGAAGAAGAAGAAGAAGAGTTTGGATTTGATATCCCGCCTTTCACTCCCCTTCAGGAGTCTCAAAGCGGCTAACAATCTCCTTTCCCTTCCTCCCCCACAACAAACACTCTGTGAGGTGAGTGGGGCTGAGAGACTTCAAAGAAGTGTGACTGGCCCAAGGTCACCCAGCAGCTGCATGTGGAGGAGCGGAGACGCGAACCCGGTTCCCCAGATTACGTGACTACTGCTCTTAACCACTACACCACACTGGCTCTCAAGAGACCTTCCAATTAGCGTGTGGTGATTGCAGGCGTCTTACGCGTAATGGTTGTGTTTCGGGGCCTCTTCCTGGATTCTTCCCAGAGGATGACCATTTCCTGGAAAGGCCACTGAGACTGCAGTTGCTCTATGACGTCCATAGGCGTGGATCTGAATCCACAGACATCTGCAGCATCTGTGGCAGCAGAGAGAGAACGAGAGAGAAAGAAAGAAAACACACAACAGTGATCAGTGTTTCAGGGCGATAATCTCACCAGCAGGAACAGGGAACCTTTTGAAGTCCAAGGGGCGTATTCCCTTATGAGGAACCTCCCAGACACCCCAGAGCTTGGTGTTAGAAACACCAAGGTCACAGGTTCGATCCCTGTATGGCCCACTTGCATATTCCTGTATTGCAGGAGGCTGGAATAATGACCCTCAGGGTCCCTCCCAACTTTAACAACAACAACAACAACAACAACAACAACAACAACAACAACAACAACAACAACAACAACAAAATAATACTAATTATTATTATTATTATTTATTATTATTTATACCCCTCCCATCTGGCTGGGTTTCCCCAGCCATTCTGGGCGGCTTCCAACAGAATATTAAAATACAATAGTCTATTAAACATTAAAAGCTTCCCTAAAGAAATATATAATAATAAGAGTACGTTCATTTGTAAAAAAGGAATATACAACAGGATAGACAGGAAGTCTAGTGTGTTGGTATGTATATGATTTGGGGGGATTGTTTTTGTTTTTTCTCTTTGTTCTTTCTTTTTTTTTGTTTCATTTCCTTTCTAAGTATATAAAATTTGTATATAATTTTTGTATACATGTTGGAAATTATATTATAGTAAGTCCTGTAATGTAATATGACATTTACTAATGAAATAAAAGAATGTTAGCAAATAAATAAAATGCAAATTCTAATATATATTTTTTTTAAAAAAATAAACATTGAAAGCTTCCCTAAACAGGGCTGCCTTCAGATGTCTTCTAAAAGTCTGGTAGTTGTTTTTCTCTTTAATATCTTGTGGTTGTTTATTATTTATTTACAGTTCTATGAAATGCAATCGAGTATTGGAACGCTGCAATAATGTCAAAAAAATTGCAATTTTAAAAGATCGATAGATCCATCGACTAAAATCTGACTCTAAACTCATCAAAACTTCTTTCAGTTCGCAGTCCTATCCAATATGGATTTTCCCGAATTCTTCGGGGCAAGACCATCCCCTAGCAAAGAGTATCAGTTGCCTGATAGTCTTGGAAAGAACCAGCAGCGCAGTCAAGGATCGTGTTAATTTTGCTTTATCTCGTGTGCAGAGTGCCTGGGGGAGGCCCTTGCAAAAGACGCCAAGAAGCCCTGTGTAAGAATACAGCCTTGTCAGCAGCTCCCAGTGCCTGAAACTGGGTGAAATTGACATTTACAGTTAGTATAATAGGACTGCTGACACCCGTCTATGAAAAGCCTGTGCAGAAGTTCTAGAACAGATAATATTCCCCCCCCCCAACTTGGCCTCACAGATTGATAGCAACCATTAATGCCACTAACAGAGGGAGCCTGATTTTTGTTGTTTCAGCCAACTCAGGAGAGAGCAGGTTTTCCTGTGCTCAGTTTTCCTTGCGGAAAAGCTGCCTCCCTAATTTCCTAAAGCGAAAGGTGCCGGGTGTCAGGGTAACCTGAAAGCCAAGACAGGCCTGAGGAGCCTATATCTGAGTCAGACAAATGGTCTCTCTAGTTCAGTGTTGTCGACTCTGACTGGCAACAGCTCTCCAGGGTTTTAGGTACTGTTAACGGAGAAATATGAGGGCTCCCTTGGACAAAAAACAAGGACACCAGCCAGGAATACCAGAGCAAAACAGCAGCCAGTAGGCTTGGTCTTTATTGAAGACTGTCGCGACAAGACTCCCACCTGCCTCCAGGTAAAACAAGATGGAAGCCCCGAACAAAAGAGAACCCAGAAGGTGGACGGTTCAAATCCCCACAATGGGGTGAGCTCCCGTTGCTGGGTCCCAGCTCCTGCCAACCTAGCAGTTCGAAAGCACGTCGAAGTGCAAGTAGATAAATCCAGGTCCAGTCGTGGTCCAGTCGTGGTCGACTCTGGGGTTGCGGCGCTCATCTCGCTTTATTGGCCAAGGGAGCTGGCAAACAGCTTCCGGGTCATGTGGCCAGCATGACTAAGCCGCTTCTGGCAAACCAGAGCAGTGCACGGAAACGCCATTTACTTTCCCACCGGAGCAGTACCTATTTATCTACTTGCACTTTGACGTGCTTTCAAACTGCTAGGTTGGCAGGAGCAGGGACCGAGCAACGGGCGCTCACCCCGTCGCAGGGATTCGAACCGCTGACCTTCTGATCAGCAAGTCCTAGGCTCTGTGGTTTAACCCACAGCGCCACCCATGTCCCAACCCCCGCAACCTATACATACATTTTGATACCTACATGTATCTACATTTTGATACCTTCCTCTTGTGTAGAGGCAATACCATTGAGACTGCATAATGATCCACACTTGGAAAATGAATCTGCTTTTTGCATAGAGCAGGGGTGTCAAACTCAAATTCATCGGGGGCCACATCAGCAGTTTGGTCACCCTCAAAGGGCCGGTTGTATCTGTAGGACTTTATCAAAGTTATTTTTCCTTAGGCACTGGTGTGTGTTGTCTTGAACCTATACACTATTTAATATACCTATTCCAGTACGATTTTAAATAATAAGAAGAAATAATAATGATTTTTTAAAAAGATGACGAGATGGGCTTCCAGGCAGACTGGAGCTCAAACGGGGAGGAGACAGGAGCCTGTCCCAACAGAGCAGAGCAGAAGCAAATGTTGCCTCCCCCCGCTCTGCCGCCGTACTCAGGAGTCAGAGGATACGGAGCTGCAGTTTGGGCAGCAGCAGTTTCTTCCTTGCAAGGGAGCCCCAGCGGCACTGCGAGCGCGGGTGGCCAGGATGTCCTGCTGGGGCCCCGAGCTGCTGCAGTTGCTCCCGGGGAGGGGGCTATCCGCCAAGTCCTCCGGCCCGGAGAAAGCCGATGTGTTGGCGTGGGGAGGGGGCGGTGTTTCGTAGCCAGGCTCCCGCAGCCAAGTTGCTGGCAGGCTCCCACTTTGCTCTAGCCGCCCAGATGCCGGCGCGGTCCTCTTCGGGGTGGGAGGCGCCCCTGCTTTGCGGTGTGGTACACTGCCCACCCGCCCGGCTCCCTCCACCCCACTCTGCGCAGCTGAACCGGCAGCAGCTTCGCCTCTCCCAGCCCAGCCGGGGCGCGCCGCCTGCGGCAAGACCTGCGCCGGGTCCCCGCTCTCCACTCGCCTCCGCCGTTCCCGTCCCCTACCGGCCCCGCTACTTACCCACCAGGGCGACCCCAACCAGCCCCTGGCCCCGCCGCCCGCGCCCCCGGCCATCTCCTCGCCAGCTGCAGCACCGCAGTGGCCTCTTCTTGCGGCCCGAGCGAGCGGCGTCCCAAGCGTGGCTCTCGCTCCCTGCCCTCGCTGCCAGCTTCCGCGGCTCCCTCGGGCTCCAAAAGTTGTCGCGCGCGCGACCCGCCCCCTCGAGCAGCCGCGCCTGGGAGGCTCTGAGGGGCTGAGGCAGCCAGCTCTGAGCTTGGCTTCGCGGGACCGCCTCCTCCGCAGCGAGCCCCGGACTGGACCGAGCGAGCAGAAAGCCTCTTTGCCCGGCCCGCAAGGCAGGCGAAAGTTGCGGGACCGGCCGGTGGGCAGCGCCGACGGGGCGCGTCGGTTGGAGCCCTGTCTGCAAGCAGGCAGGGAAAGCTGTTCGCGTGAGTCACTTTTTAGAAAGGCAGAGAGCCTCCGCCGGAGTGCGGACCCTAAAATCTGGGTCGGGACCAGTAAAAAGGATGAGAAGCTCGCTTCCTCGCCCTTGATGCCACGGGCCACATGACGAGGTCTGGCGGGCCGGATTCGGCCCGCGGGCCTTGTGTTTGACACCCGTGGCATAGAGGATGGTGTCAACTAGTTTTTATGCTGAATATTCTTCATAATCTAGCACTCTTTCATCTCTGAAAATCAAAGGCATTCATAATTGCTTTTGCCACCCAATGCCCATCTACGCTGACTCTGTGCTTGGTGAGACTTGCTCATGTGTAAGTGTGCTGCAGCTTGCAACCTTTTGGCTCCAACCTACCTTGTTTAGCCAGCAAATTCTGACAAACCTCTTCCTCTGCCGTTGGTTTCTCTTCAGGATCAAAGATCAAGAAGTCTGTCTTGGTGCCGCCAAATCTCACAAAGCCAGGAGATAAACCTCGCGCCAATGTGCGCAGTTTCGTAGAGCTGGGAAAGTGAGAATGCGGAGAAATTGAAAGGAAACACCTTTTCATCCTGTTGGCTTTGATTTGTCATCATCCATTCAGCTCATTCAGTTCATATCAGGCGCTTCTAGACTGTGGCAATTTTGGGTGGAGTTCGATCACAACTTGGTAAATTAAGGCAGTGCAATTCAAGCTGATTTGGAGCTTTCGTGAAATGAACCTGCTTCCCCAAACAATTAGAGTTTTTGTGATAAGGAAAGCAATGCAAAAGCAAGCTGGAAAGTGTAGGATAACACCAAGTTTGACACAACATCATCTAACCTCCCCAGAAACAAATCAGAATAAATGCTCAATAAACAGGCCAGCCAGAGGTGCCCTTATTCTCTGCTCAGTAGTTCCAGAAACTATGTGTGGTACCCAAGTATCAGCCTACCGCTCCACAGTCTTGGTGCTGCATGTGTAGAATTCAGCTGGGAGTAAGATGGGGACAAAGCTGGAACGAGCTGTTTGCCATTAGCTCTGGCGCCATCTGCTGGTGGCCTCCCCACCTTCTGCCCTATCAGTCGCCTATGGCAGTGTTTCCCAACCGGTGTTCCGCGGCACACTAGTGTGCCGTGAGACATCGGCTGGTGTGCCGTGGGAGGGAGGCGGGCGAGTCGGGCGGTGAGAGGCGGCGGCGGCGGCGAGGATCCGCGTCGAGCCGGGGGCGGCTCCGCGGTGGTGGTGCCGAGCGGCGGGGCAGCGCGTGCAAATGGAGGAGCGCGAGGCAGCGGAGGAGGAGGAGGCCGGCATGTCCGGGCAGCAGCAGCAACAACAGCAGCAGCAACTCCCGCCGCCGCCCCCTCCTCCGCCCGCTATCGCCGCCACCACCACAACAGCCGCCGCCGCCCCAGCTGCCGCCGTCCCTCAGTCCCTCGCTCTGCTGCCTCCCCACCCCCACCCCCAAAGCTTGGAGGTTCCCCGGCAAGGGGGAGGGAAAAAAGTGAAAACTTTCACTTTCGTGCGTCCCTCCCGGCGTGACGCTGCGCGCTGACGTCACGGGGCAGTAATGGTGGTGTGCCGCGAGATTTTTTTGATTAAACAGGTGTGCCGTTGCCCAAAAAAGGTGGGGAAACACTGGCCTATGGGACCAGTTTCCTCTGTGTGTTAGAGAGCTGGGAGGGAAGATACGCCTGGAGATCCAGTCTTAGATCTCCCACATTGTGTGTGGTTTGGTGCCGAGCAATCTCCTCCGGTCTGAAGTGTTTAATTGAACACGGCTGTTGGAACAGAAAGCGAAGAGAACCACTAGGAGGATTTCCTTTGCCAAGCCTGACACAGCAGAGGCCTGTGACTCATCATGTGTTCAACTTTCTTTCTCTTTTGCCTACATGCAATATTTGTAACTCTAAATATAAAGACGGCATACAGAAATCTTAAGAGTTTCAAAGCTTGAGCCAGCAATTTGAGCATCACATGAAAGGCTCTCTTCAAAGCAAACTTCTTGTGTCTGTTTAAGAAAGGAAGAACAGCAAAATGCAGACAAAGTTTCAAGCTCTCCTGCCTGCTATATTTACTGACAATATACCACTATGGGTTTGATGTCTTTTAAGCATCCCTGCTAAAGATATTTCCTCTCCCCAGGGCTTAATCTGGATCAGGATACAGCAGAATTCAGCTCCAGAATCTGTTTCTATCACATTTAAGATATGAATAGGGTGTGAGGCTGTGACCTGGACTCAGGAACTAAGTATTTATCATTACAAAAGACTGGCCAGGCTCCCCAGGCAATCCAATCAAGTGATCATTAAACAGGTAACCTGGCAGACAGGAGGTAAACAAACCACTCAGATTTCTGCTGTAGACCGCCTTTCTGTGATGTAGGTATGATATATCTGGGGTGGTGGTGGTCTTGAGCTACAACCCCTTCTGTGATGTATGTATGATGTTTGGAGGGGTGGTCTTGAGCTCCAGGGCAGGGAATTTAAAATGTCTATATAAGGCCTTGCGCGCCATTGTTCTGGATTCCTCCTCCCTCCTGCGTGTGGTGAGTGAGGACCCTGTTGCAACAGATCAATAAAGATCAGGCTTACTAGCTGCTTTGCTTCTCAATATTCTCTGGTTGGCCTCTGTTAATTTCTCCTACGAATAGGGAACCTACATAAAGGACTCTATATGGGCTCTTGGATACCCCATAAAGGAAAAAGGGCAGATTTTGTTTACGACACCTACACACAGAAAAAATAGCATATCAAGGACAAAGTTTTGTAAGAACCCTTTTTCTAGTTTTCCCTGTTATTTGGATGTTTGAATATTATGCTGAAAATGAATGAAATGCAGCTAAAATATTATGTTCGTTTTTCACATGGTCTAGTCCAGGGGTCTGCAACCTTTAAGACAAAAAGAGCCACTTGGACCCATTTCCAAAGAAAAAACAACTGGGAGCCGCAAAACCGGGAAGGTGACGTCGGGACGGTGCGTGACTAATGCATGTCACAGCCAGTACAGCGCCCGCCACAGTGGGGAGTGTCGGGGCGCACAATGCACCTCCTCCCCTCGCTAGTATCCGCCCCGGAGCCATGGCAACGGTGTAAAAGAGCCACATGCGGCTCCGGAGCCGCGGGTTGCAGACCCCTGGTCTAGTCCTTCCCCTGCCCACCCCACTAATATTCTTAAGAGGGTCTCTTTTCCAGTCTTCAGAGAGCAGCTGGAAGTAGGGAGGCAGAAAAAGGGCCTCCTTTTCTTCCACTCTGCAGTTTTGATCTGAAATTTTTAGCGTAGTACTGCGCCCAGAGCTCAGAAACTGCTCTCGTTAATGAAATTCCCTATCACAAAATGCGCCCAGAACAGTGGGAGTTTCAAACGTTGCTTGTAACATTATAAATGAAAAAATATGTATTTTCTTTCTTTTGTGGGATCAAGCACAAGGCATCAGATATGCGCCTCTCATCAGCTAAATGGCAAATACGCAGCAGCTCAGCAGCCACCAACAACTTCCTGGTTGGAGCTGATAAAATACCAGAGTTAAATAAAGGACTCGCTTGATACAAGCGATAACAAGTTTGTTTCTTACTCCACTTTTCTTCTGCTTTTGAGAGCCAAGGTTCAAAGGGCACCCAGCGAAAGAACATGGAAATGAAAACTATATCCATTGTACACGAAGAAATGCTAGGAGGCTGTGTAAAATTGAGGAACAAAGATATAAGGAGTGTGCAGATTCATTACATAATATGAAATACAGCTTGACATCTTTGGCATGTTTCTAGACCTCAGGATGGTAAATGGGAGCATAATAATCTGTAGCCGATGTTACAGAAAGGGGTGATCCCCAGAGTCAATACTCAGAGTAGACCCATTAAAATCAAGGAGTTCAAGTTAGCCAAGTCCATTGATTGCAATGGGTATACTCTGGGTATTGACTCAGTTGGGTAGAACACAATACACGGATATTAGTGATTCTGCCAAAGTGGAAATAACAGACTTGGCATATGAATTCTCACAGTATTGAGCTGTATTCTGAGCTGAGATCCTGAAATTTGTACTCTGTAATTAAACTGGAGACATGTTAGCATATATGCCAGTTTTGTTCCTGTGTGGTTGGCTTTCATCAGGCTATGCTTCCAAAGCTAGTAGCCACTGTTAGCACATGCTCAGAAGCTAATCGTTTTAACTCCTTCCTTTTGAATGGGGAAAAAAACTCCCTTTGTTTACTTTCCAGAAGGGGAGCTGTGTTAAATCTCTTGCAGCAAAAACTAATTATTATTATTATTATTTATACCCCGCCCATCTGGCTGGGTTTCCTCAGCCACTCTGGGCGGCTCCCAACAGAACATTAAAAACACAATAAAAGATCAAACATTAAAAACTTCCCTAAACAGGGCTGCCTTCAAATGTCATCTAAAACACAGATAGTTGTTTATTTCCTTGACATCTGATGGGAGGGTGTTCCACAGGGCGGGTGGAACATTTCCCCATCACATCATCAACTGCAAAAATCCAGTTATAATGTTTCTAAGTGCATTTTTTTGTGCTAGAGTGACAGAGTGCTTGAATCTACTTCAGTTGTGCAAACCTAAATTCGCAGCATGTGTTCTTGAATCCCTCCTGCAAAAGAGTAACTGTCTGGAGGCACCCAGACAGATGCCACAACCTTCTTCTAAATGTGCTTGAAATGTTAAAATTGGAATGTTTTTGGAGAACAATACCTGGGTTCCTGTTGGAGAATCAATTGGCTTGGAAACGCCATGTCTTACCTGTGTTCAGCTAGCACAGCAGTGATCTGTCCAGTGTGGCACAGTGGTTACAATGTCTGACATTTGAGACATAGGATGAAATCCCTATTCAGCAACGAAATTTAGTGGGTGACCTTGGGCCAGCCGGTATCTCTCAGTCTAGCCTACACCACGGGGTTGTTGAGAGGAAAACCATGTACACTGCACCCTGAGTTCCATGAAGAAAAGCCAGGATAAAAAAAATAAAACAGTAAATAAATATCTGTGCTACCTCTGCCTCTTGTGAATCCTGCGGCCAGGAAATTTCTGTGGTGGTTACCAGGAATGTTTCTTTAAAAATAAAAACCATGGCTTATTTGGCTTTGCATGTATGAAAACCTCCTATCCTGAACTGCTCATGGCTTGAAACTCTGCTCTGGGAAATACAGTAGGGTTGCGATACCTAAATTTCCCGGACATAGCCAGGATTTGGCCATCGGAAACAGTGTCCAGGCAGAAATCGCTTTAATGTACGGGGAAATCTGGATGTATGGCAACCCATGTCTTAAGTGTAAAATTTGGTGATTTTTTTTCCCTCTTTTTTATTTTATAAAATTTTTATTGGGTTTTCCGCTTTTATAAAGACAATACAGACACAAAAATAACACAAGACACAGACATGTATAAATTCAGCAGATCCTCGTTTCATAACCTTGTTCCCTGACTTCCCCCCACCCCCCCTCGTGCATCCCAATTCCCAAGATTATATCAGCAAGTTGGTATTTCTCCTCTTAACCATCTTATTCATTTTATTACCTCTTTTCTAATAAAAAAAATTGATTTTCCTAAGTTGGACTTAAGTTCTCTTCCATCGATTTTTCATTTTATCTTGATTAAAAGTCATATTAACCAAACCTAAAAGTCTTAAGAGTTTTTAAGAATCTCCTCTTCCCTCCCTCCCATCCCCGGTTTTTGTCCCTTCCCAATAAAAATCCAAAACCAAGATTCTCAGCCTGGGTTCCTCACGTCCGAGGCTTTCAAGTCTCTTTCAGTCCCTCTCCGCCGGTCTTGTTGGTAGTCCTTTATGTCAGTCGTCGAGTCTGGAAAAAGATCTTTCACCATCAAAGCATATTCTCTTCCCACAAGGAGATTTGAAAGCAACTGCTGGAGTATTTCCACAAAGCCTGTATCTTCAAAATCAAAGTCCAAACGGAGGCCCCAATCATATTTCTTTATTTTAAGTTCCTGTATTCCATATTGTCCCAGAACCTCCTCCTTCTTCTTCTGCGTCTTTCGCAGACTTGTGGTAGATATGTTCCCAGAGTCTCCTTGCTTGTGTTCCACAGATGTCAGCTTTTGGTTGTTGCTTCCCAAGGTTACTTTCTCTTTTTCTTGTTTAGTCTCTTCCACCTCTGTAGACATTGTTTCCCATTCAGCTGTGGATTCTTTCTCATTCAGGTCCTCAATACAAACAGCAGAGTTGCCTGTACCCAAGGTCATAGTGATAAGTTGTTTATTCATGGCTAAGCTCTGCTCTTGTAAGATTCCCACCAATTGAAACATCCTTTCGATTTCCACTAGTAACTTTCCATCCACAGCCATTGTATCCATTGTAGTTTCACAGAATTCCCCCTAGGGGGAATCTGGTTACTTATTAGTCTTTTCTCCAACAGTCCTTTAGCTTATTATTATTACTTTGTTTCCAACAATTTTAGCTCAATTATAACTCGCTTAATCCAGAGGGATCTTAGATAGTGATTTTTCCACTTTAAACTGCCCGTTTGGCAGCTTTGACAGCTGTCAAACTCCGCAGCTCTTACACAGGCACAAAGGCAGGACGTTCCCGAGCCCGGGAGGGGGGGTTGTTTAAAACATAAAGAGGGTCTCCAAAACTCCACTCTCCAGCACAAAATTTCCTTTAGCTAAATCTTGAAAGTTAGTGTCCTTTTTAACTCACCCCACCAAGGGTAGGCTCTCCAGCTTAGCTCTTATGTCGTTGCTTAGATCGTCTGCAGGGGGGGGGGTGCGGACTTCCTTTTAGCACACCCCCCGGTCGTCTCCAATTCAGGGTAAAATTTTTAAAGTCCCAATCCGTCTTACTCACGGGTAATTCTTTCAGTCCAGATTTTCAAGGAAGAAAGTCAGCGCTCTCTGGTCATGGCTCGCGGCTTCGCTCCACCGAGGTAGCGGTCGACTCTCAGTGCCACGCCACCCCCGTATCCTCTCCGCAGCCTTTAAAAAGGCTCTTCGTGGATCAGGGGGGGCGCTTAAGGCACCCGCCGAGTCTTCAGTCCGCAGGCTTCCGCGCCTGCGGTTTTTAAGGGTCCCCGCGTCGCCGGCGCGGCAAAGACCCGTCCTCAGTAGAGCCGATTCCCTCCGCAGCTCGGAGGGAATCCGCCATTTCCAGATCGCGTCAACCCGGAAGTCGGTGATTTTTTTTTTTTTTTAAGTGAAAAAATATTTTCACTTTTTGGAATATGGCAACCCTAGAATACAGTGCTTCTGCTCCAACCACCCCTTTACAAGACCCAAATTGCACTATATGAATTAACGTGCAAAAAGTATTGCAAGTCAACTGAGGACTCTTCCTTTCGAGAGAAAAAAAGAGCATGTGATCTTCCTTTTGAGCTTCCGACAATTTGGCACTCTGCAAGCCAATGGTGACATTGCCAACACAAATCAGAGGTGGTTGAGCAAGTGGCCAGGCAGCTCCAAAATCTACACAGTGCTTTTAGCTGCTCCAAGGCTAATTAGAGGAAGGTACGCAGGTGGCGCTGTGGATTAAATTTACAGAGCCTAGGACTTGCCAATCAGAAGGTTGGCTGTTTGAATCCCCACAACAGGGTGAGCTGCCGTTGCTCGGTCCCTGCTCCTGCCAACCTAGCAGTTCAAAAGCACGTCAAAGTGCAAGTAGATAAATAGGTACCTCTCCAGCGGGAAGGTAAACGGTGTTTCCGTGCGCTGCTCTGGTTCGCCAGAAGCGGCTTAGTCATGCTGGCCACATGACCCGGAAGCTGTACTCCGGCTCCCTTGGCCAATAAAGCGAGATGAGTGCCACAACCCCAGAGTCGACCACGACTGGACCTAATTGCCAGGGGTCCCTTTACCTTTACCTTATATATGCTGCACTTAACAAAAGAACAACACATGTCTCGATGCATTTTAAAACTGCTGGAATGCAGCTACGTGTAGCAGAAAGAGATGTCAGCTATCTCAACAGCAAGGGGAAACCGGATTCTCCCGGCATATCTCACCAGCCAAAGCACCCGGAGCGAACCACAGGAAATGTCAAAGCGAAAATGGTCAGATAATTAAGAGTGCATTTGCACTCCTTAATCCCAAGGATGCCAACTCATTCATCCTTGCCACCCTACAGCCAGAAGGTAAAGTGGCAACCAGGAAAGGGGGAAAGTGTCACAGGGTGAGTCTTATAAAGAAAAACAATGTGCCTATAAAAAGGCCATGGAAGGCAGGGATCACATGGGCATGGCAGAATCCTAGAGTTGGAAGAGATCCTGAGGGTCATCTAGTCCAACCCCCTGCAATGCAGTGTGATAGGAATTTTGAGGTCTTAGATATATGTTAAATGTTCATAAGTGTACCAACCAAGCACATACATAGATCAGCACAGGAAGACTGACCTGAAACCATTTTTGATTCCCAAACTGACCAAATGTTTTCTCTGCAAGGTCAAAGGGAAATGGAAAAGCCTCCCCATTGTCTTTTCCTTCACAAATCCTGTCTTAAGGGCACATTTAAGATATGAATAGGGTGTGAGCCTGTGACCTGGCTCAGGAACTAAGTCTTTATCATTACAAAAGACTGGCCAGGCTCCCCAGACAATCCAATCAAGTGATCATTAAACAGGCAACCTGTCAGACGAGATAAACAACGTGCTCAGATTTCTGCTGTAGACCGCCTTTTCTGTGATGTAGGTATGATGTATTTTGATGCAATTATTTTTAAATGGGTTTTAGCAACTGCTGTGATGGCAAGTGTAGGATTCCACATTAATTAACCCTATTTATCTAGTGAGATCTAATGCGTTCGAAGGTTACAATTTACAATCCTAAACTCTGAACCTTTAGGATCAAGGTCCCCAGGCTACAGAATAAATATACATCCCTGCCAACTCAAGGTTGGGTCAGGCCAAGGAGGGGGCCTTCTGAATCCCTGGGGTCACATCAAGGACCCGACCTGGCTGACTGCTGGCACAAGGCCTGGAGATAGACCTCCAGGTTTATACAGTCGTTACTGGGACCTTTCTAAGAAATCCTTTGCTGCCACAGCGAGAAATTGAGAAAGAGGCAAGCATATAGCCCAGCGGTAGGCAACCTAAGGCCCATGGGTCGGATCCAGCCCAATCGCCTTCTCAATCTGGCCCGCGGACGGTCCGGGAATCAGTGTGTTTTTATATGAGTAGAATGTGTCCTTTTATTTAAAATGCATCTCTGGGTTATTTGTGGGGCATAGGAATTCGTTCATCCCCCCCCCAAATATAGTCCGCCCCCCCCCACAAGGTCTGAGGGACAATGGAGCAGCCCATGGCTGAAAAAGGTTGCTGACCCCTGATATAGCCCATTGGAGGCACAGTTTGTAGGCAGGAGGAGAACCTGGAAAAACTCCCACTTCACCAGCACTTGAGATCTTAGCAATGTCTACATCTCTATGCTTCAATAGAAGGACCAGAGACGTCGTATTTAAGATGATGTATTGCTTCTACACTACCATCAGTTTATATGGAATTTTACAGAGTTTCCTAAGTAAAAAGGCAAGTTTAGGTCTCTGCCTGCGAGGAGCTTATGTTCTAAATTTGACAGTGGGGTTGGAGACCTTCTGTGCCTCTGATTATATGCAGAGTGCCTTTTAACTCTGAGAAAAACAGCCCCCTCTTCCTAACTAGGAATTACGGGCAAAACCTAGCGCAGAAAGTATTAGCTCCTGCTAGCATGTTCAGACTTCTATAGCCCTTTAGTTAGAAGAAATTTGGACAAAGCATTTCAAAAAGGGAAGTTTCAGCTGCTGCAGGCAAAAGCCAAGCAAGAGATTTTTCAGCTTTGAGACAAGTTTTCACACACTCTCTCTCTCTCACGCAAAACTTCAGGGGAAACCCAGCTTGGGACTTCCATTTTCACTCACGGACCCTGCACCGAGCTCCGGCATCTTCATCCACTGCAAAGCAGGCAGCAGCTCGTCAGGTGCAGCTCCCCCCCTCTTCCCCCCCCGATGTTAAACAACCTTCTCGTAAAGCGCAGCGGGCAAGATCCCGCACACACCCAAAAAGGGGTGCGAAACCAGAAACGGCGTGACCTACCCCAGGAAAGTGATGAATCTGGGATCCGTGGCTAGGTTGGCATCGATGGTGAGAGACAGGAAAAACGGGCTGACCTCCCTGGCCGGCTGCTCGGGCAGCTGAAAGCTCAGCACGGCCGCCTCGCTTTGGCCGGGATCCGCCCAGGAGCCCCCGGTCAGCGGAGCCCGGCAGAGAAGCGCCAGGATCAGTCCCAGCAGCGGCAGCATCCTGCGTCCCAGCGCGCGCTTGGAGAGATCGGAAGAAAGGAGATCCTCGCCGGCGTTTGCTCCTCCTCCTGCTATTTCTACTACTGCCAGTGCCTGACTGCCTCTGGGAGGTGGAGGAAGAGGAGGAGGAGGAGGGAGCGCGCATTTCTGCGTCCCAAGCGCTGTCCTGCCTCCTGTTGCGGCGTTTTGGGAAAGGCAAGAAACGATCCGCCCTCCGATTCAGTCACCCGACGCGCAAAGACGCGCAAAGACGCGCAGAGGGGACGACCCAGATCAGGCGGGAGAGGCAGTCTTGGAGGTGGCTGGGGAAGAGTTCCCACGTTCAGGGGGATTCGGCATCAGCCCCCCCCCCCCGCGCGCACACACACACTCTCCAGCGAGGCCTTAAATGGCTTGCCACCCCAGGGGACTGAGCTTGAGGATATAGGTGCCATGGCCACCCAGAACAGAGTGCCTCTGGGCCTGTACAAAGTGCAGCCTTCAGTAGCAGACTGGCCGAGGTCTAGCTTCACGTGGTGGTGGTGGTGGGCACCCACATACACCCGCCCACACACACCTGCAGCACCTGCCCCATAGGAGCCAACTTCTGGGGGCCGAGGTCCCTTCAGCCTCCCCCATAAAAGACTTGAGGGGAGCGTTTAAGCCCCCCCCCCCAAGTTGTTGGGCATTCAATGTTTGGTAAGGCATACTCTCAGGAAAACAGGTTTAGGATTGCTGCCTTTGGGAAGGATCAGATTTGGGGCCTGAGGGCAGTCTCAGGGTTGTGAGGATAAAAGACCACCACCATGAATAATACTCTGAGCAATTTGGGAGGCAGGCGAAATTAGACACACACACACACACACACACACAGAGAGAGAGAGAGAGAGAGAGAGAGAGAGAGAGAGAGAGAGATTTGCTGCTTCTGCTCATGTTGCTTGCCAGTCCTCCCTATGCCCTCCATCAATGCCTCACCCCAAGATTGTGA
This sequence comes from Podarcis bocagei, assembly GCF_964188305.1. Taxonomy (NCBI): domain Eukaryota; kingdom Metazoa; phylum Chordata; class Lepidosauria; order Squamata; family Lacertidae; genus Podarcis; species Podarcis bocagei. Next base: position 67,057,428 of record NC_138134.1, on the reverse strand, counting down.
CAAGGCACCACAAACCTTCCAATGGGGGCTGTGTGATGACAGCCTTACATTTTTATGACTATAGGAAGATAAACATACAGCATAACAAAAACTGTCTTGGTGGGCCGTGATATGAACGCCGGACTTGCTGGCTCACAAGTTGTGCAGCTCCATTCTTCATGGATAGGGTTCAAAATGATGTTGGAGATAGAATTAGTAGCCTTTGAAACAATCCTATTTATATTTGCAGTTGACTTTTCCCCATGTCCGTTCTCTCCTCCCCTACGTTTTGTCATTTGCTGCTTCCCACAAGCCACCTACGGTAGTTATTAGCAGAGCAAGCATCAGATCTGAATGATAAGACTACAGAGAAAAAGCCTGGGAGAGTGACAACCACAAAGTATGTGTGCATCATATTTTCCCTACGCACTTCCTCCAAGGAGATGGTATATATACAAGGCTTTCCTTCCTTCCCACTTCATCATCACGACAACCGTGTAAGGTAGGTCTGGCTGAAAGAGTCACTTGCCCATGGACACTGTCTGAACTCTGGCTGAAGAGGGACTGGGGTCACCCCATCTTAGTCCATTCTACTAACAACAACAGTGAGCGAGGGAAAACGGTTCCCCTTTTTTTTGCTGCAAATCCTAGTGACCTTTTCAAGAAAACAGGAACCCGTACTTTTGCTCGCATGCATTCAAGTAAAACTTTTGTATGTATCTCCAGGAAATCCACATCCTGTTGACTGGGATACACCTTGCAAATCAGAGCAATTTACATATTTCAGAGCATGAAACAGACTCCTCCTTCTAGTTTAGCATCCTAATCTCAGTGTTTGACCCTGTGCCAGAGGCAGAATGCCTCTGAAAATGCCAATTACTGACAATCACAGGTTGGGGAGAGTGCTGTTCTGCTCAGGCGCTCTTTGTGGGCTTCCAGTGAGCATCTCTTTGGCCACTGAGAGAACAGAGTGCTGTACTAAGTGGTCCTGTGGCATCTTATGTCCTTGTGCCTCTAAGCACAACAGCACCCTTCCCTATTGCTGTCCCCAGCAGCTGGCACTCAGAGGCATATCTTACCTGTGATAATTGAGACAGAGCATAGCCATTGCAGTTAGTAGCCATCGATAACCTCCTCTACGCATAAATTTGCCCTATCGTCTTTTAAAGCTACCCAGGATGTCAGCTATAACAACATCTATCTGGGTAGCAAAGTCCATAGTTTTAACCATGCACCATGTTAAGAAGTACTTCCTGAATAATGTCTGGATCAAGCCTTATGAGGAATGGTTGAGGGGGCTGGGTATGTTTAGCCTGGAAAAGAGGAGCCCGGGAAGAGATAGGATAGGTAAAGGTAAAGGGACCCCTGACCATTAGGTCCAGTCGTGGCAAACTCTGGGGTTGCAGCGCTCATCTCGCTTTATTGGCCGAGGGAGCCAGCGTACAGCTTCCGGGTCATGTGGCCAGCATGACTAAGCCGCTTCTGGCAAACCAGAGCAGCGCACGGAAACGCTGTTTACCTTCCCACCGGAGTGGTACCTATTTATCTACTTGCACTTTGACGTGCTTTCAAACTGCTAGGTTGGCAGGAGCAGGGACCGAGCAATGGGAGCTCACCCCATTGCGGGGATTTGAACCGCCAACCTTCTGATCGGCAAGCCCTAGGCTCTGTGGTTTAAGCCACAGCGCCACCCGCATCCCTGCTTTTACATTTTACCTACCATATGTGACAAAGCTAGGGATGGGGAAAGAATTTGATTCAGCTCATATGTAAAGGCAAGCCTAACTAATTTCCGCTTTCCAAAACGGTAAGCAAACTAAAATGCAGACATCCTTTGAAATTCATGCTTCCACAAATTTTGTGGTGCAGTGCTCCAGCTGAGCAGTGTGTAGAAAAGAAAAGCATATACTAGGATAAAATGTGCACAAAAATGTAGAAAAAATGCATTATATTATGAGGAAGTGTTTAAAAATAAATAAATTATTGCACATATATTTTTTCTTTTACAGAAAGTAATCGTAAGCGACTTGCAAAATAGTAGAAAGATTAAAACCAGTATAAAACGGAAACAGAACGATAAACCCATTCATACATATAAAAGGCAAAGTCCTATCACAACCCAGCCACAGAAAGAGGCAGATCACACATGCTGAAAATCTTCCAAATTAAGGACAGGGGTCTGGATGCTCTGGTGGGCTGTAAACAGAGTCTGAATTCTGAATGAGTGGTTCCTAGTTCTGTGAAGTTGCTTGCACTCTCTCTGAGGTAAAGGTACCCCTGACCGTTAGGTCCAGTCGTGTACGACTCTGGGGTTGCGCGCTCATCTCGCTCTATAGGCCGAGGGAGCCAGCGTTTGTCCGCAGACAGCTTCCGGGTCATGCGGCCAGCATGACTAATCCACTTCTGACGAACCAGAGCAGCGCACAGAAACGCCGTTTACCTTCCCGCCGGAGTGGTACCTGTTTATCTACTTGCACTTTGATGTGCTTTCAAACTGCTAGGTGGGCAGGAGCTGGGACCGAACAACAGGAGCTCACCCTATTGCCGGGATTCGAGCTGCCAACCTTCTGATCGGCAAGTCGTAGGCTCAGTGGTTTAGACCACAGCACCACCCATGTCCCCACTCTCTCTAAAGTGCATAATTTGGAAGTGCCCCTGAATCCTGCCCTGCCACGGGAGGCAGGAGTGTCTTTGATGGCTAGCAGCGCCTTTTACTGGCTACAGCTGTTCCTGGATCAGGAGAGCTTGACCACAGTTGTCCATGTACTGTTAAGCTAAGGCTGGATTACTGCAATGTGCTCTACGTGAGGCTACCCTTGAGGTATGCCTGGAGGACGCAGGTAGTTTGGCACATGGCAGCTAGGTTTATTGTGGGTGGGAAGAGCAAACTATCACCAGCATCTAACACCCGGCTGCCACCCTGCTACAAGGCCACGTTTCAGCTTTTGGTACTTAATGCCTATACAGTTTGGACCAGGTGACTTGAGACCACCACACCCCTTACGTGACCAGAAGGTCATTGTGTTCTGTGTGTTCTGCAGGATTTTGTCCTTTCAGTCCCCAAAATATCAGAAGCTGGCTGCACAGTAAATCAGAGCAGGGCTGTCAGTGGGGCCGCCTTGTTTTGTGGAATAGCATTCCTGTTGTTGGTGCCTACACCCTATGCTTTTCAAAAACAACACTTTTTGTTTTGACAAGTTTTCCCTACTGGATGAAAGGTCTCTGCCTTTGGTTTTCATTTGGCATTGTTTTAAAGCTTATTCTCAGTTGCTTTTTGTAATCTTTTAGCTGTTCATGTCTGCAAATCACCTTGAGAGACATATTTAAGCAGAGGGTGTTTTGTAAGTTGTTCCTCTCCGCAGAGGTGCATCGAACACCTTCATTATACATGATACCTATTTACACTGGCTTTTGATGCTTGTGATGTATGTTTTTGGCACAACTTATTTTTGTGACCCTAAGTTGTTTTTAATGGTTTTGGTTGCTGTGACCTGCCCTAGGGCTAGGGCTGGGCGATATCTGTTTTTGAACATGGTGATGTATCACCAGCTAAACACTGCGATACGCCAATATGTCACAGTGTCCGAAATAAGGATGGAGCTATGTATAGGCATTGGCTGGCTTCATGGTTTCTCCCATAAGGCGAGTTTTGCACGCAAACACATCGTGATTCGCGATCTACTGTAAAGTCAAAAATTACGAAACTGATATCACGATATAGACTTCAAACCAGTTTTGGACATGTTTAAATCTAAATTGAACAAGTGTTGGAAATGTAAAGAGAAAGAAGGTTATTTTTATCATATGTGATGGTCTTGTAGTAAGGTTAAAGCTTACTGGGAAATGATATACAATGAATTGAAAAGGATGTTTAAAATAACCTTTGTAAAACAAACTAGAAGCTTTTCTTTTGGGAATTATAGGGACAGAACTACCTAAATTGTGTAGAAATTTATTTATGTATGTGGCCACAGCAGCAAGAATGCTACTCACCCCAAAATGGAAAGAAGCAGAAGTCCCAGCAAAGGAAGAATGGATACAAAAACAGTAAGAAATGGCAACACTTACTGAAAGAATAAGAAATCAAGATAACAAACTTTTTATAAAAGAATGGAAATGGTTTATTGAATATTTACAGATAAATTACAAACCGATAAAAACACTGGCAGGATTATTGTAATAACCTGCAGTTTCATAAGAGTATATATTTAAAGTAGATAATTAAATGAGCAAATTAAATGAATTTGGATATGCCGATATATTTTTTAAAAAAATTAAAGCACCGCAAAAAGAGGGGGAAGTCAAACTCTGAAATGTTAAAATGATTGTAAAACTAATGAAATGCGTAAATTTGAAAAGTATAAATAAAAACTTTAAAAAAGAAGTGTTTGGCATCTTCACTACCTTTCAGCAAGTGCACCTCTTTAACCTGGCCTGTGATATCTCAGATGTGTGTTTTCAGAATCCACCCTATTCCTATGACAACAATCTGTTTTAACTGTTCTACAGTAATATTGGATTTAAAAATTGTTGTAACCTGCTCTGGGTCCTGCTGGTGAAGGGCTGATAATAAATTAAACGTTCATCATCCTTGACTATTAAGCTGGGGCCAACAGAAGTGGAGTTCAACAACATCTGAAGTTTGGCTATCCCTGATCGAAGGCATCTATTACTATTTTTGCTGCCCGGTCCAATTTGGTTCCTCAGTATATACTCTGGAGTTCTGGAAGTGCAGCAATAGGAATTTGAAAAAGCCACCTGTGTTCGCACGTGTTTTCAATGCAAAAATTGCAATTTCTGCTTCGGGCACATAGATAACACCAGCACATCTGTTCCGAAGAAAGGTGTATTTTCAAATTAGCTTTAGTGCCTCCCAAGACTTGTCATCATAAATACAGGAAGTCACAGTTTAAAGGCGGTGGCACATAAACAAGGAGTAACCTGCCAATGAGTCAGCTGTTCCCAGGCAATCTCCACCCAGCAACAGGTTTTTCTACTTTAATCAATCACAGAGCCAAGTGGGGCCAAAGTGACCAAGTAAATCGAAATGATACAGGCTATTGAAACATACCTTCCGGTAAATACTCTTCTATCTTTTCCCACATCTCAAACCAATAAGACTTCTTTTGCAGGCTCACAGGAAGACCTCCTCCTCCCTTTGCTACTAAGATGCATGAAAATAACCCAAAGGCAAGCATTTCAACAGAGTTCTCATGAATCTTTGGACCGAGGCTTGCTCAAAAATTCCAATGAAATTAGGAATTTCACACATGAAATTAGGCCTCTTGTTGTTTAGTCGTGTCCGACTCCTCGTGACCCCATGGACCAGAGCACGCCAGGCACTCCTGTCTTCCACTGCCTCCTACAGTTTGGTCAAACTCATGCTGGTAGCTTCGAGAACACTGTCCAACCATCTCGTCCTCTGTCGTCCCCTTCTCCTTGTGCCCACCATCTTTCCCAACATCAGGGTCTTTTCCAGGGAGTCTTCTCTTCTCATGAGGTGGCCAAAGTATTGGAGCCTCAGCTTCAGGATCTGTCCTTCCAGTGAGCACTCAGGGCTGATTTCCTTCAGAATGGAGAGGTTTGATCTTCTTGCAGTCCATGGGACTCTCAAGAGTCTCCTCCAGCACCATAATTCAAAAGCATCAATTCTTCAGCGATCAGCCTTCTTTATGGTCCAGCTCTCACTTCCATACATCACTACTGCAAAAACCATAGCTTTAAATATACAGATCTTTGTCGGCAAGGTGATGTCTCTGCATTTTAAGATGCTGACTAGGATTTGTCATCGCTTTTCTCCCAAGAAGCAGGCGTCTTTTAATTTTGTGACTGCTGTCACCCTCTGCAGTGATCATGGAGCCCAAGAAAGCAAAATCTCACTGCAAGGTGGCAGGTTCTCCAGGTCTAGGGAAAACAGATTGCTGGACTAGATAGGTCTTCCAGTCTGATGCAGCTGGCTCCTCTTAGGTTTATATGTAAAGGACAAAGACAATCACCTAGATTTTTTTAGGGTGGCATTGCCCCCAAAATGGCAATTACAATTTGCAGCTCTCTTCTGTGGAGCTTCTTACTTATGTTGACGCTTGACCATCCAACTCGCTTTGGTTTCTGAACCTGCTATGTGCCTTAAGTGTCTGCACACACCTGGTTAGAACTTGCAGTATTGCCATCAGTACATGGTAACTGGGTTTGGTTGTCTATAACACTAACTACACTCACCCAGCTGCTTCCACTATGGCCTCCTCCTGTTGGAGAATATCCCACCCCACCTAGTTCCCTCGTGGACTCGGCAATAGGACCAGAGAAAGGAAGAGGCAATGAAAGTGGCAGATAAGCAACATCCCTGCACCCCAAGAAATGATGGAACACTTGAAGAAGCTTTCCTGTCCCCTCCTCTCTGGTCACTTAGACCAAAGCAGTTTGCCTCGTGGGATAAGTTACAAAAGATCCATAGGGTTTGTTCCCCAGTAAGTGGAAGCAGCAGTGGGAATGCTGTAGTATAGACACAAGAGTTCCATTTGTTACTACACTACACATTAAAAGAGAGTGAAATATACATTCACCAATCTGTGAGATTTTTTGATGTCTGTTTTGGCATCTTGTCAATGTGCCATGGTGGGACACAAAGCCACAAAATTACAAAACTGTAGAGCTGGAATAGGGTGGATTCTGAAAACACACACCTAAGATATCACAGGACAGGTTAAAGAGGGGCATCCTCAGCACTCACTGAAAGATAGTGAAGATGCCAAGGGTCATCTAGTCCAACTCCCTGCAATGCAGAAATCCCAGCCCCTAAAACATGCCGTAGGGACATATAGGTACAGCTCTATACATGTTTACGCAGAAGAACTCTCACTATGTGCATAAGATTGCAGTCTAATATACCAAAGTATATTTTAAAATAGTAACTTTTATTAATCCAAAATCAATAAATCATAATTCATAATGATTTTGTAATCCAGGTATTAAAGAGGCATGTTTATTTGATAGTTTCTTCAGTGCTGGCAAATCATGATTAGGTCTATACAATTTTTATGTTCTGAGTAGCCCAAGAAATTGATCTTTGCTTCAGAACCACAACCCCTTCCTAATTTCCTAACGTGGCCTTATGAAAGGCATTGTTTACCGAGACGAAGCAAAAATGATTTTCAAAAAGAAAAGAAGCACTTTATAACAGAAATAAGCAGATATCCATAGCAAATGATGATGCCACGAATGATAAATAAGAGGTCTGAAAGATGATAAATCAATTTCAGCTTTGCCAAAGAACATCAGAGTTTCATAATGTACTGAACAGAAAGTATAGAGAAATTTTTGGAGCTTTTATTAATAGTGAAATAAGCTCAGGTACATGTATAGCAAATAATTAGAGTAGAAAAATAATTGTTTGATTCTTGATTCACAAGCTAGAGTGATTAGGAAGCCTCAAGTAATGTCTTCAGGTATTCTCAGTAACTCTTCCACTTCTTCTTGTAATGCCTCGGCCTTTTCAGTCAGGAGCATCTGCATCCAAAAACAACCATGTAAAGTCAAATTAACCTGATACAGTATAAGAAACATTTCTGAATGCATTGGTGTGTGTGTGGGGGGGGGGGGGAGTTGACAGTTCTCAGGATGATGTATATTTCATTCTCCTGTAGCGGAAAGAGACTCACAAAGACAAGACTAGTCTGATCCCTGCAAAGGCTCACACATGCCAGTTTCCAACATGCTGGCACCTATTGGTAAAACAAAACAAAACAAAAACAGAACCAAGGAAGGGGTTATGCAGATGAAAGGGCAGGGCTTGATTCTCAGTGGCTATGGTCTCCAGGAGCAAGGGCTAGACTTGATCCTCACTCTTATGGCATCTCCAACTATATATCTTTAGTTCCTCCCATTTTAGTGAACTCTTACTGTTCATAATGACTTAAGAAGAGCCTGCTGGATCAGGCCAGCATCCTGTTCTCACAGTGGCCAAACAGATGCCTGTGGAGAAACCAGCAAGTCGGATCCGAGCCCAAGAGCATTCAGTCCTATGCAAAAAGCAGACGCTCATTTTTATGCACCTTCCCCCAATTTCTGGTTAGAGAACTGCATCGCAAAATTGAGAGAAGTGCAAATTTAGAAGGATAATTGTGTCTTGGTTGGTATATTGGTTTGAAAATGTGCAGATTAGACCGTTCCCCATTAAGATTCACAATTTTCATCCCCATTCCTATCAATGCTTTTCACAAATTTTACTTGCCTTTGCAGATGAAACTATTTGCCTAGCTTGGCTTCTGGACAAATGCTCAATAGTCTTCACCAGCACGTCTGGATTTGCATTAGCCAAGTGTGCTAAAGTTTTATACCCTGAGTTGTAGAGTTGCTTGGCTCGAGCCTGAGAAAGTGGACAAAAGGCTAATTACAAAGAGAGGTGGCAACAAATCTATTCATCATCAGCACCACACCTCTAGTCTCTACCAACGTGTCATATTTCTAGCTACCGTTTCTGACCACTTGATCTTTCATCAAAACAGCCCTTTTCGTATACTAGCTCTGTATATTGGTCAAGATCTTTCACCACCTCAACGCACACTAGCCTCAGTAAGATTTATTGGGCCCTATGATAAACAAGGAAACAAATGTGTTTGTTTAAAAATCAGGGCTTTTGGAAATATTTATTCTGTTATTCCCATGTACAAATGCTTTATGGTTTGTATTTTGAGCACATACACATGTAAAAAGGTAAAGGGACCCCTGATCATTAGGTCCAGTCATGACCAACTCTGGGGTTGTGGCACTCATCTGGCTTTATTGGCCGAGGGAGCCGGCGTACAGCTTCCGGGTCACGTGGCCAGCATGACTAAGCCGCTTCTGGCGAACCAGAGCAGTGCACGGAAACGCCGTTTACCTTCCTGCCGGAGCGGTACCTGTTTATCTACTTGTACCTTGACGTGCTTTTGAACTGCTAGGTTGGCAGAGGCAGGGACCGAGCAACGGGAGCTCACCCCGTCATGGGGATTTGAACTGCCAACCTTCTGATCGGCAAGTCCTAGGCTCTGTGGTTTAACTCACAAGCACCATCCGCATCCCACATACACATATACTAAGAAGATACTTAAAATATTGCACCAGCTGCTAAGCTTATAGCTTTTCAATCCAGCATTTTATGTGGGGTTGCAGTATCACTCCTGTATAGAGATGATGCAGTAGGTCTATTTAACAGCAAAACTTACTGAGGAAAGTTTTCAACTTTAGAAAGCTCAGTTCAGTGCCATCTCCAATCTGTCTAGTCAATTTCCATAAAAATACTTTCATAAAAAATGACACCAGAGAACTTTGGCTCCATTGGCCAAGTTTATTTTGTCCTCCGTCTTGTACTGAAGATGTGTTTGCTGCTCAGGGTGCTTTGGAACACATACTCCACAATCATACTGCAATGGTACACAATTTACAATTCCAAGACATCCCTTAATGCATTTATATATACCCTTTTAAATATGTATCCCAGGGTGGTTTTGACAGCTGTGCAGCTACAGTTAATGGTGCATAAAATAACCGAAAGAACACAGAGTTCGAATAACTTCCCCAGTGCAGCCTACAGCAAAAAATCGCAATCATTCTCTATGACATATCAAACAGCAGCAAAGATCTTGTAGTGGGTATGAGTTACTCGTGCGTAAACTGGTGCCTTTCTCGGTTAATTTGCCTTGTTAAACCTTTCTGACTGCGCAGCCCCTTCTCATGGCGGCTGCCTCAGTCACTGGCAGAATCCGTCAGTGGGCATTTCTTGAACCTCTTCCAACATAAAAGTTGTTTGACACCCAGTCTCCTCCTCCTCTCACTGCGCGGGAGCCCTCTGCGCAGGGAAGGCGTGGGTAGCGGAGGACCTGGGCTCTCCTCACTGATGTCCAGTGAAGAGTCCTGGAGCCCTCTCTCCACTTCCCCCGTCTGCCTCCCTTTATCCCTGGTGTTGCGCTGATTGGCTTCCCCCTCTCCTGAGCTGTTTCTCCCCCTGCTGCTGGGTCCTTCGCCAGCATCATCTGGGAGCCTCCCCTTCGCCTCTCGCTCCGATGTCAGTTCCCTGACAGATCTGTTCCTGTACTGACCCCTCCCAAAGGAACATCATCTCAAAAGCTAACATGGCAAAATGAGACTTGCTGGAGCAATGGGGTCAGAAGCATATGAATGCAAAGCAGGAAACTTCTGCTGCAGGAATTACGTTTTTTTCAGAGCTTGCAAATGTGCTGCTCTTTTGCTGGGTATTAAAACCCTGCTTCTCTGGAAAAGGGAAAGCTGTACCAATCTCAGGTAGTAACAGTTACTTTGAAGGATTTTCTACAAACCATCTTTAAATTCTGCTTGGATTTGTTTGGTGAAAGAATACAGTCGTATCTTGTTTGTGACTGGGATCCGTTCCGGAGCCTCGGCCGCTAGCCAAAAAGGATGCAGGGCAAAGCGCCTATCTGTGCATGTGTGCAGAGCAGTTTGTGCTTCTGCGCATGTGCTAGCGGCAAACCTAGAAGTAACCGGTTACGGTATTTCCAGGTTTGCCACAAACGTTTGCCGGAATGGACGCAAGACAAGGTGGATGTTTGCGGAGGTATTACGGTAGTTATTCTGGTTTGTTACGCATATACTGACCTCTAAAACTCCTGCCACCTCCATAAGAGGGATAAGCTCTGCCTTAACACAGTAGGTTAGTTTCTTGGTAAGTTCCGTCAAGAGAGCTTTATAAACCCAAAATTCATCCAGCTCCTGTAAAAATAAAACATAGTTTAAAATGTTAGGAAACCCTCATCGTTTGGTCCGGACACTGAGGTCCAGCTCTGAGGGCCTTCTGTCGGTTCCTTCGCTGCGAGAAGTGAGGTTACAGGGAACCAGGCAGAGGGCCTTCTTGGTAGTGGCGCCCACCCTGTGGAACGCCCTCCCAGCAGATGTCAAGGCAATAAGCAACTATCTAACTTTTAAAAGACATTTGAAGGGATGTCTGTTTAGGGAAGTTTTTAATGTTTGATGCTGTATTGTATTTTTAATATTCGGTTGGAAGCTGCCCAGAGTGGCTGGGGAAACCCAGCCAGATGGGCAGGATATAAATAATATATTAATAATAATAATATACTTTTGTCCGTCCATTTTTGTCAAAAAATTGAAATCCTGCCAAATTTCTGGAAGAGGAACCAATATGCAGAAGTTATTGTGATCTTTTAGCTGCAGATAATTTAAAACAGTGGAAGGTCACTGGAACAGATTCATTGGGTACCATCTTAAAATGCAATGATTCAATAGCAATAGAAGAAGCTAACAGCAAGAAATCCTTTGCTTCTAGTTGACTAATTTCAATGTGGTTCTTTTTAAATGGATTTTTAAATTGAAACACGTATGAAAATACTGTCTTAAAAGGACAATGAACTGGTTACTGGTATTTATTCTCAGCTTGAGGATTCTCCACATGCAAGTTAAGTAAAACAGAATGTGTTGAATGTGGACTATTTTTAAGAAATGCAGCTTTGATCAGTTCTGGAATTTGAAAGGGAAGTTGTGTGGAACAATTTGGAAAATCTGAAGTAAAAGAAGTTTCTGAGCGACATTTCTGTGTTCCATCAATGAAGTATTCAGCTACTATACATTACCTCACAGAAATGTAAAACTGAGGAGGAGAACGAAGCAGCTGAATTAAGAAGGGTTTGAATGAATCCTCGTGATATGCTGAATTTTTCTGCCACCTCCCATATGTTGTTCACTTTTAACAAAGCATGAAGAACCAAGGACAAGTAGAGTCTACTGGCTGTGCCAATGTCCACATCCTAAAGGAATATGGAGTATAATTAGAAATTGAAGACACAATCCAATGGAAAAATTGTTTGAATCTTTCAATTTATCTGAAATAGTGGAACACTCTTACAGTTTTAATTTCATCCATTTCTGAGGCTATCTACACCATGAAATGCAACATAAGAAGCCACAAAAGACAATTTCCAGCTAGGAATTTCAGAAACAAGTAGTCCCAAATATGACAACAAATAAGCTTTAGTATGACTCTAATATGCTTCTTTTCTGCCATTCATATGCAACTAATTTCTGATCTACTTAATGTTAAGGTACTCAAAATTTTAATCTAATCATTTATGACCAACTCCAAGAAAGGAATCACAGAAGCTCCCCTGAATACACAATTTTGATGGATACCACAATAATCCATTCCCCCAGTTATCTTTAGACACCTGAAATAAGAAATCTTCCTCTTACCATTCTGACAGCTTGTCCAGAAGCCTTTTTGGTAATAAAGCTCTCCGGCACACCAACAATCTCTGCTACTTGTTGTTCTGCTGGACTTAGCTGACTGTACTAAAAAGCAGAATTAATCTCAGATCTAAAGGAAAGTCACCTTCTGCAGAAAACACAGGGCATGCCCTGTCCCTTGTGAGAGACATAGCAGAGTGGCACTGGACTCAACAGTACAGTGTTCTCCTCCCACCACCCAAACTTGGCATGAGAGCAGAGATATGTGCACACTGCAACACCGCAGGCAATCTCTGGGAATGAGAGATCCCTCCACGAACCCTCCGAGTTCTCTTGTCTTCCCTGGGTGCAAGTTACTCAAATCATGCACGTGCTGGGCTATGGGAAGAAGAGTCCCGTGACGTTGATTTCTAAATGCAGTTGCTGCACGCGAAATGAAAAACTTCAGACGTGTAACAGATAAAACACTCTTGAGGTATACTGCAAAAAATTCACTAGCTGCACATAAGTTTCAATATCTGCCTTGTAACAAAATGCAAAAAGAAAAAGAAAAACCCAGGAGTTTAATTTTAAAAGGTCTGGATCCTGCATGTATCTGAGCATAATTTATTCCCTAGGATATTTAAGACCCCATGTGCACAAGGAACAACTTTAGCTGTTCCACTGAAGCTGACAAGAGAGCCCCTTGTGCTTGCTAAGCTCAGAAAAAGAGAGGAAGGCTCCCAGGGACACTATGTAAATATATAAAAATCTTCTTTTTTCTTTCTCTTTTTAAAAAAGGTTACCTGTCTAAAATAGATCATCCAGTTTGGGCTGCACTGCAAAACCATACTGTACGGTGTTGTCAGGTAGATTAAATGTAAGCAACTTTCAAGGATTAGCCCCTCAAGGCCTTTCTTCAAGTCTGCATAGAGCGTGTCACAGTACGCCAAATCGATAGAACCTAAGGTGTAATAAAAAGGTAGACATCATACAATGGCCCACATTGTACAGATCTGATCTTCAGAATTTGATGAGATATTTCAGCATGTCAATATGTTGGAAGACTCTTAAATGCTCACAACCCTTTCAGGGTGGCAAACCACTTGCTCTTCTTAGCAGGAAGCGCTGTCACCTCAAACTCCATATTTGATCCCCACAAACCAGGCCCAGCAGAGCTCTCCTTGATTCAAGGGGGCATCAGTTCTGTGGGGAAGCTTTTCCTTATGTCTATGACATTCCACACTAACTCATCACTATCATGGACATGCTTGCAAGCATTGTAGAATACATAGAGTGTTGCTGTGTCTTTCCCATACGTATCTAGTTGGCTGCTCTGCTTGAAAAGATTGCTGAACAGAATGCTGGATGAGATAGGCTTTCCAGTCTGATCCAGCAGGTTTTTATGTAGCTTACCTGCAGATTGAATTTGTGGTGTTCTGGGAAATTGCAGTTCCCTTGCAAAACACACCAGGAACATGTTTTACCTATTAATGTTTCCTTCCACCCCAATCTGACAGTCGGACAAGGTCTGAATGTGATTAAACTACAAAAGGAGGACAATATTTGGGGGGGGGGGCAGAAATGAGAAGCTAAAGAGATACTGGATTTATTTTTATACATCCATACAAAATCAGTTGAGCTGGGAACTGAGATCCATCTTGGCCAGGCTAAGACATTTTGATGAGCGAGGTGAAAAATCGAATCAAATCAAATCCCTTTTCATTTCAGAAAAAGATACAGGCAGCAACCATTTTGCATGGAGGGTCCATTTTTTGTCCCTGCATGTGCCCACCCTGTCCCATTCTGCCCTCATCCGGGTCCCGTGCATCAGCAGATGCACACAAAATGGTCGCTAACTGTGGCTATAAATTAAAATTACGGAGATTTCCTGCCCCCTAATTGCAGTCAGAATCTGATTCATGAGGGTAGCCACTTCATTCTGCCTGCTGGTAAGACTGGCCTTGCGTGGCTGTATTTTAATAGATCCCAGAGGGAGGTTTTATACCTTTGTAAGTGGCTTGACCCAACCTAGTGATAACTAGAATTTGTCCACCATCACAGCTTGTACTATCTTTTAGGAGTCCATTTTGTTTTAGCCCTTGCAATACTTCCGTAGTTACATCCCGTAGGCTCTTTCCTTCAGGCAGAAGCTGTGGCTGGACACTAAACAAGGTTAGATGCATGAACTGGAAAACCTCTTCAGGACTGGTTGCTATCTGTAGTGGAACACAACAGGACAAACGAGAGTATACTAAGACAAGCTAAATACCACTTTTTAAAAAAAGTTTGGTGTTTCGTTATTCCACCTGAAACTTTCCCTCCCCCAATCAGTCTTCTTAATACAATCAACCAGTTTTAAGGTTTCAGAATTACCTTTAATCCAACCAATGATAAGATTAAACTCCGGATGCCCTTGTTGAACTCAAGCAGGAGATTGCTGTAACAGCTTTCTAGAGGGCTGTATACTAACTTTTGAACCTTAAAAAAGAGCAACAGCTATGTGAATGCAAGTTATAAAATATGGCATATTTGTACCTAATGTTCCTAAAAGATTATCTTCTCCATTATGTCCTAACAAGATCTGCACTGCTTTAACCACTGCATTTGTGAATCAACTGCCCTGTTCTGTAATGCCTTACAAATCAAGTCATTTGCAGCTAGGAGTAGCAACTTCGCCAAAAGTTCAGGTTTATGGAATGACCTCTTTCTCGGGGAGTGGCTGTGTACCAGTGGCTATATAATGTCCATCTATTAATGAAACCTTTGGGCAGTAACAGCTCTTGGCTCTTTACAACTCCTTTTGAGTTTTTATGATGTATGATAATTTGCCCTGTCTTCTGCTGTTGCATTTTAAAAATTGTGGGTTTGCTCTGCTTGACTACAGCTTTAAATGCTGATTGTCTCGAGCTATTTTGGAAATTTATAGAAGTTTTAAATAAAAACAAACAAAAAGGATACAGAACAGAGCTATTCTCAGAGGATGCTTCCCAGATCTACAGATCTATTCCTCTTCAAATTTACTGGGGAGAGTTTTCAATGCAAGTCCTACTCAGAGTAGATCCATTGAAGTTAATGGACATGAGTAACTTGTGTTCAGTAATTTCAGTGAGTTTACTCAATGTAGGACTTAGCTGAATATGACACTGAGCCTTTCTCAGTGGTGACAATTTGGCATTTGTTTAACAGATAAGAAAGCAATTATTTCAGCTGTATATACCTTAACAATGCATATGTTTCATATTTTAAATATGTGGATTTATAATCAGTATTTTATTTTTTCATATATCACATTTTTGTTACAGAATGCTATCTACCCAAAGCCCATGCAGGCAGGCAGTTTATTTTATAAAACATTTTCTAAAGTCAGTATGTTATGTTACTGGGTGGTGATGCTATTTTATGATGAGATATCATTGGTTTTCAGGATGAGGTACTGGCCTTGCTTAACTTATAATAAAAGAAAAAGGGCCTTTAAATATACTTCCTAAAAGGATGATCAAATTATTTCAGAGCATGCTTACATTTAAAAATTTGACCATCACCCCATATTACGCAATTGACTTATACTGATAAGTGTGAAAAGCAATTTTTTTTTTGCTTAAGTTACCAGATTTCGGTCTTTCTCTTGCACGATAAGAATGCTTTCACCAGCTTTGTCAATACCGGCACGGCCAGCTCTGCCTATCATCTGTTTATACTGGTTTTTCTTCATGAATTCTGTTGCAACGTATGGAGCTCTTAAAATGACCCTGTGGAAACATTGAGAATGTGTTTTAATTACCGCATATAAAGTTCAAAGCATTTGATTTTTTAAAAAGTAATTACTGAAATGAAGAAACAAAATGCATCAAACTGTTGGAACCCCAACATTCCTCAGAATTGTTACAGTGCATACAGTTATACAAATTTTTATACCATAGCAACTTTTGACTTTGGAACACCTTTTATTTCTGAAATATGCTCTAAAGGCACGTAGGAATCTGTAGAGCATTGCATGCAACAGGGGACACAGCAACAGTATCCTTAATAGCCAAACTCTAGAATTCCGCTATGTTCTATGCCTGGCGCTACTGAGAGAATAAAGAATAGTTAGACCAAAAGACAAGTATGCTACATCCAAGTACAGTGGTACCTTGGTTTAAGAACTTAATTCGTTCTGGAGGTCTGTTCTTAACCTGAAACTGTTCTTAACCTGAGCTAATGCGGCCTTCCGCTGCCGCGCAATTTCTGTTCTCATCCTGAAGCAAAGTTCTTAACCCGAGGTACTATTTGTGGGTTAGCGGAGTCTGTAACCTGAAGCGTCTGTAACCCGAGGTACCACTGTAACTTGATTTAGATTTAATCATAGAATTTTGTAGTTGAAAGGGACCAAGAGGGTCATCTCGTTCAACCCCTTGCAGTGCAGGATTTGACCAAAGGGCTCAAATCCACAATTCTGAGATTAAGTCTCATGCTCTACCGACTGAGCTAAGGAAACTCCTGAACAGTTCCTTAAGGGATACTAAAATCCTCAAGACTAATCCTGCAAATTCCGTTTCTTCTTCATCATTGCCAGAAGTGCTTCAAGGAGGAATCACTGAAGAGTGAAATGAGACTGGAAAGGGAAGTTACTAGCTATCTCTAGTACTGTACTGGTCATATGTGAGCCCATGCAATAGGAACCCGAGAGCATCTTCACACCAGACCCTAAACTCAGGCCTAGTAAGGACCCCTGACCATTAGGTCCAGTTGTGACCGACTCTGGGGTTGCGGCGCTCATCTTGCTTTATTGGCCGAGGGAGCCGGCGTACAGCTTCCGGGTCATGTGGCCAGCATGACTAAGCTGCTTCTGGCGAACCAGAGCAGCGCACGGAAACGCCGTTTACCTTCCCACTGGAGCGGTACCCATTTATCCACTTGCACTTTGACATGCTTTCGAACTGCCAGGTTGGCAGGAGCTTGGACCGAGCAACAGGAGCTCACTCCGCCGTGGGGATTCGAACCGCCAACCTTCTGATCGGCAAGTCCTAGGCTTTGTGGTTTAACCCACAGCGCCACCCACGTACCAACAACAAATAAGGCAGTAAATCTGTTTCTGCAAATTATCACTTCAGACTCCTGCATTTCTTTTGTGCATGGGAGGAGGGAAGGGGGCTCAGAGGACAAAATGTTCTTCTATGTAAAAACATTTCCCTGCATACAGAATGCTAGCATGTCAGGACAAGGTGCCTGAGCTCTTGTTTTCTAGTCAGCTTCCGATGCCCTGCTGGACCCCTGCCTCTGGCTTCATGCTCCTGAGTGAAAGAAATGTTAAAATCTGTTCTGTGCTCCACATGATAAAAACAGAAAGACACAACATTTCTTAAAGATTAACCTTCGAGCTGGCAAGTTAACCCCAGCAGCAAGGGTAGAGGTGCAGGTAAGGAGACAGAGGATTCCTGAAGAGTAAGCTTCTTCTATTCGTTTCCTTTCCTCACTGGTAAGGCCACTATGGTGATAGGAGATTCCATATGGAATTGTTTGCTTCAGTACTGGGCAAAGTCTTCCATTGCAGATGTTTCTCAAATCTGTAAGAAGATCGCGTTTTTCTTTCTCCTTCAACTTTTTATAGTCTCTAGGAAAGAAAAGTACACTTAGATTATGTTTGCATACCAACCATCTTGGCTATTCCACCTGACTTTCAATTTGAACTTAGCCTGATCTTTTATTCCCCTTCCTTCCCTCCCCCTCCCCCTTTTATGAAGATTACCCGCTCTGGGATCCCACAGCTAATTCTCCCCTGGTCTCCTCGCTGGCCCAAATAGGACTAATTTAGCCAGCTAGCCCTGGTGATGATCTAATGTTTATTGGATGGATTTCCCCCCAAATTGATTTTTGAATTATGAATTTATTGTTATTCACATTTTATACTGTATTTTATGCTGTTTTCTGTTGCATCAATGAAGTGTTTTAAATTTGTTGTTAGCTGCCCTGAGCCTGGTTTTCTGAACCAGGAAGGGCGGAGTATAAATAAAAATCTATTTATTTATTTATTATGTGTCACACAGTGCTAAATTATTCCTAGTCTCTCCCTTTCTCCATCAACATCTCTGCCACAACACAGAATTATATGGTACTTCAAAGGTTGTTATTCTGGACACAATAGTACCATCACACCCTGCAGTACTCAACAGTTTGCTCAAGCTGCAGATATAATCCTACAGTGTTATACGTGATCCTGTTTGATCACTGCATACCATTCTGATCACTCTGCTTGCAAAGTGAAGGAACAGGCCTCTGCGTCAACATGAGTAAATTCCGAGGTTAATTGTAAACATGCCAATGAAGTAGGTATACAGCATCCAGGAAGCATACCTGTTCAAGTGCTTGCAAATCATTTCTGCTACGTTTTCACAGTTCTTTTTAGTGGGACAGAAGACAAGGCAGGAGTACTTTGGAATAACTTCTGTCACCAGTGCAATAAGGTGATCAGGGTCAGTCTTCTGCAGACCAGTAGAATACTAAAAGATAACACAGTTTTGTTTCTGTTCTGGATAACTTTGTTGTGCCTCAGTTAATCAAAATATTCAAACAAAACTTCAGTGTATTTGACGTTACAAACTTATCCATGACTGAAGCCTCCATTTTAAATTGTTGCTTTAAATGAAAAACAAAAAACAAAAATAGCACCCATTTCTTTTGTCATTTTAGTATCCCCCACCTAAGGATACTAGAATCAGGACCATACATTCTCTGCTGGTAAAATACACACATATCAAACATTATCTGTAAACAAAGTAAGCAATTCTATTATTACTACTACTACTATCTAGACTGATTTGCATTTTTAGAGCCAATTGTTTTTGTTAGACACAAGGAAGAACATGTTGAAGCATATTACTTTAACTGGCTATGGATAAATGTTAAAGAAAAACTTTTAATGCTTATTGACATTACCTTGAAATTAAGAAGACGTGAAAATCTAAAGCCATTTTCCGCTTTGTTATCAACTTCATAGATCGTGTCTCGTATTTTTACATATTCTTTCAGTTCGACCTATATTTTTTCAAATGTACATAGAATAATTAGATTATGACTTCTATTGAGAAAAAGCTATACTGCGGATGTAATGTGGAAGGCATTTGAAAAGAGAAGAGTAGCTTATTTTTTTTTCTAAAAAAAAATGCATTATTCTTTTTGCCTTTCCTAAAAATCACAAATACTGTAAATTGAAACACTTTCTTGAATTATGGTGTCTGTGGCTTTTACGTTTTGTAAGGTATTTTCCTTATGACTTGTTTTACAAAGAGGAATCTGTAAACTCATCTTTGCCACAATAGTGATTAGAAGGTAACATATTTTAAAGAAATTTGACCATATAAAGCTAAACATTTGAAAGGCTAATAATGAATGCTATGTTCACTGTCAAATTAAATGCCTGGGAAAAACAACAAATACCACTTTTCACCAAATTAAATGCCTAAAAAGCTCAGAAAGGAAAAATGCCTTCTCATCCCTTCAGTTAGTTCAAAATTGTCAATATGCAACATTTACCTCTAAGAAAGTCAACAAGTTCTCTAGTCAAATACATACTGGTCTGAAATTACTGGTGTAATATTCCGCTTTCAGGAATTGCTGCAGATCTCCAACGTTATTTAAAGTTGCACTCATTCCAATGATCTGAGTGGTTTCTATACAAAATATAGCAACATACTTTGAAAATATTACCCTTAATGTATAATAGAAGAATAGTAAAGGAAAGTCATAGTATCTCATATTTCAAATAGAACAAGACAATCACTTTCTTCATTAGATAAATAGCAAGAGCAGCATCAACCTCATAATCACCCTTTTTGACTAATTGCACCGGATATTGTTAAGACTGGCCCACAAAATGCAGCCCTGGATAACTCTAAGCTGAGGTGGCAAAACTTCCTAAGTCTACAGTTACATAATAAAGTATTTGTATATCTGAGGCTGCAATGGTACCGTATTTTTTTGCACCGTAACACTCACGGCGGGGGGGGGGGGATCTGCTGCAGTCGTGAGCAGAGGATTTATGGTTCCCCTTCCTTCCCTCCTCCATGGTTACAAAGCATGGATCCACATGGATCCTCAGGATTTTTGCATTGGGCTACTCCAAACTCACTGTCAGATCACATGTCTGTGGCCACAGCATGAACCACAAAAATCATATATCCACTATTTCGTTTAGAATATTTTTTTTCTTGTTTTCCTCCTCTAAAAACTACGTGTGTGTTATAGACTGGTGCGTGTTATAGAGCGAAAAATACGGTATTCAGATTAACTGGGGAATAATTTCAGTGGAAATCAGTGGGACTTGCTGCCAAAATAAGCAGACAAAACAGAGCTATCCCTATCATGAGGCAAAGTGAGGCAGCTGCCTCAGGCAGCAGTGGCTGTTCTTCCTAAGACCCATGGCTGTACCTTTCTGTTGAAGGAAAGAACTCTCCTTGCTACATAGCCTGTTGCCTCCCATGCTCCCTCCATCCTAGGGTGTAGCTTGAAAAGGTGAACAAAACAAAAGATAAAGAGGGTACTTTTTATCACATGTGGTGGACCTGCCCCAAGGTGAAAGACTTCTGGGAGAAGATTTATAATGAATTGAAAAAAATGTTGAAATATGCATTTACTAAGAAACCAGAGGCCTTTCTTCTTGGAATAACAGGTTTGGAATTGCCCAAGAAAGATGTTAAATTATTTTTGTATGCCACAACTGCTGCTCGAATTTTATTAGCTAACAAGTGGAAAACACAAGAAGTACCAACAGTGGAAGATTGGCAGATGAAGATGATGGACTTTTTGGAGCTAGCCAACCTGAGTGGAAGAGATTGTGACCAGAAGGAGGAGGATTACCAAGAAGAATGGACGAAATTTAAAGACTATTTAGTTAAATATGTTAAGTTAAATTAATTGGAGAACCTTGCAAATACAGATAGGCTTAAGATTTAATCAGGTAATGGGATGAATTAGTATGTTTAATACTGAATTGGAAAGGAAAACAAAAAGATATTAAGTGATTAAGTTAATTTTATAAGAATAGTGGTTATGGAAAACCGTTAAAATGATATACACTGAAATTCAACCAGGGGGATACGAGGAAGTCACTTAACAAAGCTACTAAGTTTGGTTTAAATACGGTAGAGATTTATGTTTGTTTGTTTATTTGTTTGTTTGTTTAAAAACATTTGGAAATCAATAATTTTTTTGGAAAAAAGAAAAAGAAAAGGTGAACAAAACAAACCTCAGTATATACAAATAGGCTACTTGATTTGTTTAATTTGTATTTCTCTTTACCATCTTGAAATAATTTTAAACTTCATGTTGCCAGTGTTATTTGATGTTTTATTTTGTATAGCTAACAGCTGCCAACTAACATGCTCTCTGAGTGGCTCACAAAAATTAAGAATTAAATACAAATAAAAAATACAAAACAATACAAGTGGAATATATTTTATGCTTCCTGGGGTCTGGGGGCTTGAGATGAAAAATAAACATTTAAAACACTTTACATGTTGAAATATACTATTACACAGACAAATTACATACGTTTTTAGAAACGGCACAATTGATGTAGCTAATATTTGAGTCCAAGATGTGCAGAAATTACTTACTGCTTGTATAAAGAATCTTTGCAAGAGTCATTTCTAGAACAGCCCCACGACTTCCTTCTCCAAGCATGTGCAACTTGAATTAAAGAAAGGTGTAAGGAGATTATGAGAGCAGGAAAGAATCAGAACCCAAGAACTTTATGAACGTTAAAATGGAGATCAGATTTCTTTGGCGTATGTGTTGCATTTTGACCCACCTCCCTCTTTAAAACTATAGGCTTGGTTCTCTGGCATAGTGTAGGGAGACCAATTAATGTCAGTCTTAAAACACATTTTTATATTTTGTGTTGGTTACAATTGAATGCAAGTATGTGTAATATTACTAGTTACCAATACAGAATCTTGAATATATTTCAGCCAATTAGGGATTATTTAAAAAGACAAGTGCCCATTAATATAAATAAGTAGCACAGTGCAACTTCTACAAACAAGTTTGAATTTATAAATAAATTAAAAGCATTTTAAAATAGTTTCAGGAGTTTTATAACAAACCTCGTCAATCACAACTAGACCCAGGTCACCAATTCGCCCAGTTTCAATCAAGGAATTCACTAGGGTGTGCCCTCTTTCAATAGTAGCAATGTACAGAGATTTCTTAAGCCTTCTTTTGATTGGAGGGATCCTTCCTCTACTTCCTGCATATTCTTCAACCAGAAAACCTAGTTCCATTCCAAAACCCGACAAACCAGCAACCTACCATATGCAATAAATAAACAATAAAAACACAACTGAGAATTCTTTTTTTTACAATTATTAAAATTTTATACCAGTAACATGTTTGCAAGTAGCTTATAATAGAGACCAGCTGCTGCATGCAAGTTTTATTTCACACTACAGCTCAAAATTAATAAGTAAAATATCAACTGTCAAATGAAGAATGCCTATCCAGTGCTGTGCTCATTTCCTCAGATGTGAATCCCACAGAATCCAGTAATTCCAGTTAAGGAACACCTACCTGCATAAAAGAGCACTTCATCTTTAGACTGATCACATGCAGACCCCCGCCATTTAACCACCAGCCAGTTACCATATTTTTCGCTCTGTAAGACACACTTTCCCCCTCCTAAAAGGGGAAATGTGTGTGCGTCTTATGGAGTGAATGCAGGCTGCGCAGCTATAGCTGAAGCCCGAACAGCAAGAGGGAGAGCTGCACAGCAATCCCTCTTGCTGTTCTGGCTTCAGGGATAGCCGCGCAAAGCCTCAACAACATTTGATTCAGAATATGTTTTATTCTTGTTTTCCTCCTCTAAAAACTAGGTGTGTCTTATGGTCGGGTGCGTCTTATAGAGCGAAAAATACAGTATTTACCCCTCTCCCACTCGTTTTGTTTATCACTAGCCTGATTAAGAGTACTGGAGAAAGCTTGCACACTATTTGGGGGCATTTTCATTGGCCTGATCATCCTAATATGGATTTTGGAACTCCCAATTAAGTGTGCACAGGGTTGCAGCCCATCACTTCCAGCAATCTATGCAAAAAAAGTTGAAGTATACTACAAGGATGCATAAGGATAAAAAGCCTATTATTTCCACACCTTCTCCTGGACTATAGCCACGTATGGTAGGATCATTAAAACATCCATTTGTTTGCAGAGTAATTCTTGAAGAATTAAAATTTCAGCTACAAGTGTTTTCCCACCGCTGGTTGGCAAGGAGTATATTAAATTCTTTCTCTGCTGCAGGGAATCTAACATTAAACAAGCATGCTGCCAGTCTGTAAAAATAAGAAGACAGGTGTTACCCTTTTATTCAGTGATTAAAGATCAAAATAAGAGTCTTTTGGAATTCTGCAAATTGTTCACTAAACAGGATCATTATTGGTCAATTTGTTAGAGCATGGTGCTGATAATTCCAAGGTTACAGGTTCAGTCCCCATATGGGACAACTGCGTATTTCTGCATTGCAGGGGGTTATTATCCTCAGGGTACCTTCCAACTCTATGATTAGCACAGAATTTAATACTCCAACAAGCAGTACAGTGGTATTACCATAAAGTTTGTCAATTCCTCTGAACTCTGTTAGCAGCTCCTTGACCTTGGTGGGCAATCCATAAAATGGACCAATGTCAACAAAGGAAGCACTGTGAGTTCTCTCAGCAACCCCAATCTCTTCAGATACAACAGCCTCTTTGAGTTGTTTGCTTTTAGACACCAGTGACGCAGGAGCTCTAGCATTTTCAGTCATTGCACTTTTGAGGTGATCTTTGAGACTCCTCCTCCTTGGTTCAGACAAAGAACTTGTAGATGGTTCACTACCTTTTTTAACATTTTCTGTATCATGACAATGAGGTACGTCTGAGATCTTATCAGGACTTTGATTCCGGTGATAGGCTCTTTCTTTTACATTTGCCACTTTGTGAGGATGAATCAAGCATTCCTCTGATTGTTTAAGAAATAAAAGCTGTGATGATGGCAGGTTTTCTAGACTATCACCATGAGGATCTAGGCTGCTATCCTTCTGCTCTTTCATAGTGCTTAAAAAATCATATTTTCTTCTGCTTCTGGAGTCGGTGGTTGATTCTGGAATTGGCAATATCTGTTCTATATTCTTAGCATTTTGTAGCTGAACATCTCCACATACAGGCTCCACATAAGTACTGCAATCTAGGTTTTTAATATCCAGGACACCATCAGTGGACTTCATGCATCTTTGCTCTAGATCATGTACTTCAGCTAACAAAGAGTTGTTGCCAGAAAAACTGTCATAGTCCCCAAACAATTCAACTTCACTGTCAAGATACTGCAAGAAATAAAAATCTGAATGAGTTTTTATAATATTTAGCATTTACATAAGCACCTTAGAGAGTTTAATGTACTTCAGACACATTATCTCAATAACCCTAATGGCAATCTATTAGGATAGAAGAGTAATATTATTCTCACTGTTTAGAAGGTGAACTAAGACATAATTTATCAAGGACCATCTAATGAGATTTTGCATGAGACAAGTTATTGTTATTGGTTCTGTGTCATTAACAGCATTCAAAAGTGGGAAATTAAACAGCAAAACTTTAAAAGCTTCCTCTGTTTAGCTTGCTTCAGGTTATTTTTAGAAGAGCATAAAAAATGATGGCAGTTCTACTAAGATTTACAGGACAATGAAACGTGAATCTGGTTCAAACACTGACAAAATTCACCTAATATACACTAGTTTCTTCAAATTAATGTTTAAATTAGATGGATTCCAACGGTAAAATGCATAGCACAGGTTTGTTTCATCTGCCAAAAACCCAATTAGCCTCCACAATCACTGTTGTCAAAATTTCTTTACAAGTCTCACAAAGCTGGAAGGGCTTGGAAAACATTACTCTGGATACCTTTCTACATTGGAAGCTGGCTCATACTGAATCGCAGTCCCTTGGCTTCACCTAGCTCAGTATTACAACCAACAGGCAGTGGCTATCCAAGATTTCAGAAAGAAGCCCTTCCCAGCCCCACCTGGAGATGTCAAAAGATTGAAGTCTGCATGCAAAGCAGATGCTGTACCACTGAGCAATGGCCCTTGCCCTTTGGGGAAACGTTGCAGAAAAGCAAACAGGAACACAACACAGCAGATCCACCTCCTTGGCTGGGCTCCCCCTTGCCAAATCCCACCTGTGTCTCCCAGAGCCAAGGTGAGGGCCATCCCTTCCTGCTGCACTTCTGCGAAGGGCCACATGCACTGACAGAACAAGAATTCATACTTCCAATCACAGTGCTGTTGCACTGCGCTGGGTGGGAATTATCCCCAATGTCTTGAGTACACTCCGCGGAAGGTAGCAGGGAGCATCTCCTTTTGCATGCAGGTGGTCTCAGGTTCAAATCCCAGGTAGGGCTTGGAAACCTTGGAAAGCCAGTACTGGTGGGTGAAGGTAATATTGAGCATGACAGGCAGGCGGATAAATCCCTCTGCTCCTAAGCCCACAGGGGAAGGGCTGAAGCTTAGTGGTGCGCAGAACAAGGTCCCAGGTTCAAATCCCCTGTGGCTGCTCCTATGCGGCAGCTAGACTGGTGACTGGGAGTGGCCGCCGGGACCACATAACACCGTCCTGAGAGATCTGCATTGGCTCCCAGTACGTTTCCGAGCACAATTCAAAGTGTTGGTGCTGACCTTTACAGCCCTAAACGGCCTCGGTCCTGTATACCTGAAGGCGCGTCTCCACCCCTATCATTCAGCCCGGACACTGAGATCCAGCGCCGAGGGTCTTCTGGCAGTTCCCACATTGCGAGAAGTGAGGTTACAGGGAACCAGGCAGAGGGCCTTCTTGGTAGTGGCGCCCGCCCTGTGGAACACCCTCCCTTCAGATGTAAAGTAAATAAGCAGCTATCCTATCTTTAAAAGACATCTGGGAAATTTTTAATATTTAATACTGTACTGTTTTTATCACTTGATTGGGAGCCGCCCAGAGTGGCTGGGGAAACTCGGCCAGATGGGCGGGGTATAAATAAAATAATAATAATAATAATAATAATAATAATAATAATAATAATAATAATAATAATAATAATTAAAGGCTTGCAACCCTGGAAGTAAGCTGCCAGCCCGTGTAGGCAATACTGAGCTCGATGGATCTGTATTCTGAGAGGAGGCTGGGGCCCAGAGTCAATGTGGGTACCTCATCCTCCGGTTCTCCCTCCGCTTCCCCGGTGCTCAGCTTCTTGGGAGCCGGCGGGGAGCGGGAGGAAGTCCGGCCGCAGCTCCCCTTGCCTTCGCCTGGCTCGGCTCCCGGCCGCTGCCTTTTCTGCCGCCGCTCCCGCGCCCTCCTCACAGCGACCCCGTCGCCCTCCATCGGGCAGCGGCATAGCCTAGCAGAGGGCTCCCCCGCCAAGCCGGCACCGGGCGGGCGGGCGGAGGAGGAGGACACAGCCGTTTCTCGCGAGGGGAAGCCGCAGCTCCATCGCTTCCCGTTTGCCTTCACACCCCTCGACACAAATGGAACCGCCCAGCTCTCAGCACAACCGCGTTCTTGCCCCTAGGAGGGCGATACCAACTGCTATAGAAAGAGGGGGAAAGGAAGAGACATAGTTGACTCGAAGAGGTCCGCTCCCCCCCCTCAACGGCTATTGCTATAGGACATGGCATTAAGGAGGCCTTCCGCAGCGCCGGTGTCCTCTTGGACTACAACTCCCATCAGCCCCAGCGAAGGGCAGTTGCAATTTAAATCAGGGCAGTTGCAGTTTGAAATTCCCTACAGGCAAAGGCTGCGAGGGCTATTTGTGTGTGATTGAAGGTGCATGCGGGGTGTTACGTCACTTCCCGTTCATGAGCCCTTTGAGGAGAAGCTTAGGAAACGGAAATGTGGGTATAAGAAAACTCGACCAATGACTGTTGAGAGAGGGGAGGGGCAAGGGGCGAACGCCGTGCGGCGATTGGACTCCGTGTTTTGTTGACAGTTCGAACTGGGCGCCCTTGCGGCTTCTTCCCGGCGCGGCGCATGCGCTAGCCCTAAAACGTGTCAGGGGACAGGAAATGTACCGAGAGGGAAGGATTTAGGTGCTGCTCTGTGTGTTTTCCACAGCGGAAGCTTGGGAGGCGGAAAACATGGCTGCCTTGGCGATGGCAGCCAAGGACTCAGGGCGAGCTTTCTGCCTCTTCGCTGGCGTAAGGAAGGGCGCTGTTTCCTCTGGTGCAGGTAAGAGATGGAAGGTCCTGCCCCAACCAGGGAGGGAGCTTGCTTCTTTCGCTAAGGCGTGGCCTGCCTCAGGGCCGGATTTAGGTTTGATGAGGCCCTAAGCTACTGAAGGTAATGGGCCCTTTATATGTCCAGCTGTCCTTTGTCAACAACAATTTGTCACTGTTTTTTGTGTTGAATATATGCTAGATGGTAATTTATGGACCTAATAGGTATCTAAAACCATTTGCACATGTTGCTTTGCAACCAGTCCATGCAGAATGCAAGGTAAAGGTAAAGGGACCCCTGACCATTAGGTCCGGTTGTGACCGACTCTGGGGTTGTAGCGCTCATCTTGCTTTATTGGCCGAGGGAGCCGGTGTACAGCCATGTGGCCAGCATGACTAAGCCGCTTCTGGCGAACCAGAGCAGCGCACAGAAACGCTGTTTACCTTCCCGACGGAGTGGCACCTATTTATCTACTTGCACTTTGACATGCTTTCGAACTGCTAGGTTGGCAGGAGCAGGGACCGAGCAATGGGAGCTTACCCCGTCGCAGGGATTCAAACCACCGACCTTCTGATCGGCAAGTCCTAGGCTCTGTGGTTTAACCCACAGCGCCACCCGTGTCCCTATGCAGAATGTAAGCACCCTATATATAAGTGAGCAAACCAGTGATATTTTAGGGAGCAGGCTAGCAGGCAGGGCCCATTAATTACATCATTGGAGCCTACATAACATAAAACACTGTTGCTGTATGTAGGTTTTATTTTTTATTTTTTAACTTATATTTTGGAAATGTACATCTGGTTCTTTTTCCTTTAAAATTATTGCGGGCCCCCAAGAGAGTGGGGCCCTAAGCTGTACCTTGTTTAGCCATTCGGCACTGGCCTGCCTTGTGCAGGCTGGGGGGCGGATAATAGGAACACCTTAGAGCTTTAAGCTTGAATAAACAAAACATATGGGCGCCGTTTTTCTATGCATTGCAACATAGTAACGTGCAGCACAAAACCTATGTATGTTTATTGCTAGGGAGTAAGTCCTGCTTGTCGTCAATAAGTGGGCACGGTTTTGAAGTGTTACCATAACTGCTTCATCTGTCTTCAGAATAGCATGGGTGTAAGTAGCTCGAGCAAGGCTTAAATCCCTTATGATTTACAGATATATTTAGGAAGAGCAGCTCCTCAAGCAAACCCTGAACCACATTATATATTAACTCTGTAATTCTGTTCATTACGGCACTATTTGTAGATGTCCAAGGGTCTACATAACCCCATTGTGAAGCCAGATGTCCAGACACATATATGCATGCATTGGCTCAAGGGCTGAAGTGGCTCAGCTTTTTCATAATGCTCATCAGTGTTGTATTTCAGAGTTCTGAACCTAGTGGAACTGAGGCTGATTTCACTAGAATCTGCACTTTGGATTTGGCTTGTTCTGGAATATTTCCCTTGTGTGTGTTGGACCTTACAAAAGCCTTTAGAGAGAGCCTGTGTCACAATAATGTGTTGATGACATTGACTTGTGCTGATCACTAGTAGATACCATCCGCACAGGCTGTGGCCTATGCACTGCATGCTGGGCTCTTTCCATCTTTTTATTTACTTGGTGTGCATTGTTACACACCCATTTTAGCAGTGAATGCAGTTACGTAGAAAATCTACTCTGAGGGATTTCCCGTTTGATCACCTTTGTATCCAACTGTGTGTCGTGGAATGGCAAAGCTGGTAATTGGGAGCTTTCCTTAGCTTGTGTGCACTCTCTTTCTGAAGTAATTAAAATCAATAGTATAGTACTGAATGATATTGGAGATCATGTACCAGGTATATAATTGGTTTTACAGGCCATGGATTCTTTGTGTGGTTCCTTCTAATGCAGACTTGTAAATAAGCCAACAAAAACTACTAGTTTGCATTATTGTTGTTTTCACGTTTGCTGGCCGCAGAGGACAGGAAGCCTCTTCTCTGCAGCAAACATGGAAATGCAGCTTCTTAGGCTGCAACTCTAATGCCATCTACCTGGGCTCACTGAATTCAGTAGGAACACTACTTTGCACCTCCTTCAGCCCACTTGGCTTCTGTGCTTGCTGTGGAGGAAGGGAATTTGCTTCCTCTTGAGACTAGCATGAAACTAAGGGGGCTGAAAGAGGAGAGAGAATGATCTGTCCCTCCTCTGCCAGCCAGCTCATTCCTCTGCATGGATTTCCATACAGCTGCCTGCATGGGACTCTTTCTCATGTATGGTCGCTAGGTATGTTAAATATAAACACAAAACCTGTGCTAACATCAGCATTTTTGCTGGGGGGTGGGGAACTATTGCTGGTATATCAATGCATATCTGTTGGGTTATGATAAATCTCCTCAAAAGTATTACAAAGGGGAGATGGGCTTTGGGTGCTTTAACATTAATTCTTTGCTAGCTTTAAAAACATGTTGTGAGTGTGCTTTGTTACATATGTCTTTTCCAGTTGCATCATGGAGACGGGAGTGTAGTTCATATAGTGAACAGTTGTCCAGTAATGCAGATATGGTAAGAAACGTGTGTTACAATTAACATTCTAATCAGCCTACATATTTTTGAAAGTTTTCAAACTCAAAACATAGGATGATAGTGGTTTACACAGGTTGTACAATGACAATAAAGGTATTATTATTATTAAAGAAAATAATTATGTTGCAACTGCACTTTTTGCTGTGAAACTGCACAGGAGTCAGTATAAAATATATAAGAGTGTAATCAGGTATTTCTACTTTATTTAAGGCTCATTATCAACTGTAGACTATAAACATAGAAGACACCTTGTTAGAAGGTAGCTGAAGTAAAAATGAGTGTTTCAAAATTACAGTGTTTACAACAATCTTAATTTATTTACTCTGAAAACTGTGACGCATAAAATACAGAACTTGTTTGGCAAATAATTAAAAGAAACTTTGTGTCAAGTTGGAAAATGGTGCCAAAATTACCAAGGAAGAATGGCTAAGGCTGTCAGTGGTAGCTAGCCACAACAGCTATGTTCTGCCTCCCCTGTTGGTGGCAGTATGCCTCTGAATGCTTGTCTCTGGGATTCACAGGTGGGGAGACTGCTGTCTCGCTCAGGTTCTGCCAAGTGGCTTAGGCATTAGGTTAACAACAGGCTGCTGGCCTAGGTGGTCTCTTGGTCTGATCCACAAGGTCCTTCTTATGAATCTTTCCAAGTGATCTTAGGCCAATCACTGCCTCTCAGCCTATTTTATTTATTCATTTATTTCAGAAAAAATTATATACTGCTTAATTGTAGAAAAACCCCTCAAAGTGTTTTACAAAAAGGAAAAAACAAAAAACTACAACCATAATTGAAAACATACAGAAGGTTAAAACCACAATATAATAGATTAAAACAAATCAAAACTCACGCAAACTTTCTAAACATCTGGGTAGGCTTGTCCAAATATGAATGTCTTCAGTAGGCACAAAAAAAGAATACTGTGAAGGTGCCTGCCTGATATTAAATGTTTGACCACAGCCTGGTATAAATTACACTAGCCAATGCTTGTAAACCAAAGCGCCAGTAATATGGTTAAAATTTCTACCCCGCCTTTCCTGTACTAGGATGGTACACAAGGGATTGAGATGGGCTGAGTACATATATACGAGGGGAGACAATCAAGAAGATTGATCAATGATGGATTCTGTTCTTACATTTAAAGTTTAATATAAGAACTATGTGGCAATTTTAAGATAAGTTAAAAAACCGCCCAGAAGCAGCCTTTTGCTTTTTTTAGTCTATTCTATAAAACAGTTCTAACTAGAAGCCCCATTTGGTGGGTCAACCAAATAGACATGTACCATATATCTATGCTAGAGTCTGACCTAGGGCTGATTTTTGTGTAACATGTTGCAAGACACTTGTCCTGTATGATAGTATCATGTCTGCTTCAGCACATAAGCCAGCAGTTCTCAACCTGTGGGTCCCCAGATGTTGTTGGACTACAACTCCCATCATCCCTGAGCTCTGTCCTTTCTAGCTAGGGGTGATGGGAGTTGTAGTTCAACATCTGGGGACCCACAGGCTGAGAAAGGCTGACTTAAGCAGTCAGTACTAAAAGAAAGTAGAAAGACACTTCTGCTAAAACTATTTCTGTTTCAGCCTGTGCCAATGGACAACCCCTATAAGGAACCCCCTAAAAAGTGTGTCTTGTGTGGGGTAGCTGTTGACTACAAAAATGTACAGGTAAATTCCTCTGTATTTGTGTTTGTTGTCAAGGTGTACTAAAGAAAGCTAAGCAAAATCCGGCCTATGCTTATCGGAGATCATGCTAGTTCACTTGTACACTCCTACGTGTTACAAGAATACTGCTTCAGGGCGGTACTTTTGCAACATTTCTGTTCCTTTCATGCGGCTCCCTTCACCTAGGAGTGAATGCCACTGGCACTAAATATGTAAAATTAAAATTCACTCTTTTAGAATACACTCAGGAATACGTGCAAGGAAAATATAACAAGATCATTTGCATGTTGGAAATCCAAAGTATGCCTTGGACATATGCCAAATCCCCATGGTTATTATGACTTAAAGGTGCGGAGGCAGGATAATTGCAGGAATGCAGAATACTGTGCTTGCCCAGCACATGTGGTTGATAGGGTGTCACCTTGCAAGTACAATAATTCTACACCTAATAATCAAGAGTAGGAGGTGTAAAGCCAAGTAAAGCAAGCATAGAAACAGGATTGCATTTGGAATAAAGTATATAACATTGCTGGATCTCTTAACCACGGCTATTTCAGGATTATCTTGTGGGCTCATGTGCTTCTTCTCTTGCATACAAAATAGTTTCTATACCTGTGGTACAGTGTTAAGCCTCACCCAGTCTTAAGTGCACGGGGCCTCTACTTTGGTTTATCCTACCAATCCTCTGGTCTTCCTTTGGATTTCCACTTTGCAGACTGACTGGCCATACAAAACAGAAACTACATTTTAAATTGTTTTCTGCTTGTGAAATTTCAGTACTTAATTTTCTTTAAATATTGCATGATTAGTATGTTTAAATGAACTGTGGAGATTTGCTACCAAATGTAAAAAAAAAAAGAGAAATCAAAATGTTGCTTAATATTTGTTAATTTCTTTCCTCCTTCAACAGCTTTTATCACAGTTTATTTCGCCATACTCTGGTCACATTTTTGGAAGGCATATAACAGGTATGTGAAAGATTTAGCAGTATTATATTTAAGGTAAATGCTTCACTAATTAATTTTAAGGCTATTTAAATAGCCAGCCACCTTTGACCTGTGCATCATTCTGAATTATATTGAATTTGGTTTCTAAAACTTAAATCGAGACCAGTCTTGAGTGCTTATATTTTTAAAGGCCCCTTAATAGGTTTAATCTGCACTGATAAAGGAATTGATCGTTTGATGTTTTCAAATGAAGTGGCTTTTTAGGGTTTTTTTGATTTTACAGGCTTATGTATGAAGAAGCAGCAAGAGGTTGCAAAAAATATTAAAAGAGCCCGACAACTGGGTGAGCATCTTTTTAAAATATGGAGGTACTTAGATGTTTTGCAAATTGCTTTGTTTCTAAAGCTTCTGAATTTATTATGTTGCAGGATTTATGTCGGTTACATATAAGGACCCAACATTCCTCAGCGACCCTAAAGTATGTAGTATCAAATATCCAGAATGAATTATGTTAACTGTACTTAATAAAACTGATTTTGTAACTGATTTGTAGTCATTCCTGGTACATCCTTAATAAGCAAACCACTAGCACGTCAGATACGATCCTGTTAATTCTGCTGTATACAGAGTACACAGGATTGCCATGTGAATGGCAGAATGCTTCTCCTCTGTGCTAATAATCATGTCATTCTTCAAATGGCTGTCATTTTGTATGCAAGATGGAAAACATGCTGTCATAAAATGAAGTAAAAACTTTATAAAGAAGGAAACACATGCTGTCATGCCTAACAATAAAGATACCTACTTGGAAGCAAGTGTCTATGTCTAATGGGGCTTACCCCTAGGTAGGTGTAGGCTTGGCGCATCTGTGTGCTATATTAAGGTAAAGGTAAAGGTACCCCTGCCCGAACGGGCCAGTCTTGACAGACTCTGGGGTTTGTGCGCCCATCTCACATCTATTGGCCGGGGGCCAGCGCTGTCCGGAGACACTTCCGGGTCACGTGGCCAGCGTGACAAAGCTGCATCTGGCGAGCCAGCGCAGCACACGGAACGCCGTTTACCTTCCCGCTGGTAAGCGGTACCTATTTATCTACTTGCACCCAGGGGTGCTTTCGAACTGCTAGGTTGGCAGGCGCTGGGACCGAGCAGCGGGAGCGCACCCCGCCGCGGGGATTAGAACCGCCGACCTGACGATCGGCAAGCCCTAGGCGCTGAGGCTTTAACCCACAGCGCCACCCGCGTCCTTGTGTGCTATATTACTATGTACTATATTGAATTGAAGGCTAAACATGGTTTCGTGTCAGCCTAGAGAGAAATGGGCAAGACCTTAATACAAATATTTCATTCATGATACTGCCTTTGATTGTGTTCCACTAATCCATTTTCCACACGGAGCAATATAGTACATAGTAACATAGTACATAGTGTGCTATATTACTATGTACTATATTGCTCCGTGTGGAAAATGGATTAGTGGAACACAATCAAAGGCAGTATCATGAATGAAATATTTGTATTAAGGTCTTGCCCATTTCTCTCTAGGCTGACACGAAACCATGTTTAGCCTTCAATTCAGCCGCTTCGCTTTCAAGCACAGCATGTTACTTAATCGGTTATAACCATTTTGTATCCTCCTGCTGACAGAAGACTCTGATCCAGTGGTGGTGGTGATTTCCCCCTGCTTTCCTCTGCAGACCTGTGCACCACCCCCTTCTGCTCCAGAGGGTTGGTGGACCCTTTGGAATTACCATATTTTTTGCTCTGTAAGACTCACTTTTTCCCTCCTAAAAAGTAAGGGGAAATGTGTGTGTGTTTTATGGAGCGAATGCAGGCTGCGCAGCTATCCCAGAAGCCAGAACAGCAAGAGGGATTGCTGCTTTCACTGCGCAGCGATCCCTCTTGCTGTTCTGGCTTCTGGGATTCAGAATATTTTTTTTCTTGTTTTCCTCCTTATAGAGCGAAAAATATGGTACATGGGAGGCAGCATGAGAACCTGAAGAGGGGAGGAAAATCACCTCTCCTTTCCCTCAAGATAAGCCTCCACTGGATCAAAGAGGAACAACTGGATAAAAGCCAAGAAATATTGTTGCATTCTTAGTCCAAACATGGTACTATCAGTACAGTACATTTTATGCTCAAGTCTTCCACCAGGGATAATCCCTGTGGAAAATAAGGGATACAAAATCTACTGAGGAAGAAACTAGACTATTTTGTTTCCCCCCCAAATTGTGGGGATTAATGCTGGTTTAATTTTTGATGGGTGAGTTTTCATAAACAAGACTTCCCCTCCCAGAGACCATGAACAAATGGACAGTTACATAGGCAACAATTTCTGGGGGGAAATAAATCCTTTATCTGTACTGAAAGGGATTAAAAACTTGGAGATACTCTGTGTTCTTCAGGCTCTTTT
The DNA here is from genome assembly GCF_964188305.1 of Podarcis bocagei. Taxonomy (NCBI): domain Eukaryota; kingdom Metazoa; phylum Chordata; class Lepidosauria; order Squamata; family Lacertidae; genus Podarcis; species Podarcis bocagei. The sequence continues at coordinate 67,022,514 of NC_138134.1, read as the reverse complement.
GTAACATCCTCATCAGGTTCAGTGTCACTGGTTGGAATGTTTGTTTCTTGGTCACTATTCTTTTGGTCCTCCCGAAATAGATTTCGACGAAGTTTGAAAGATCGTAGCCTTTTGAATGGCTTTGGTCCACTTGTAGTTACAGTAGCCTTTCGCTTAATTACCTGCCTTGTCTCAGCTTCAGGGAAACTATTTTCTTTGAACATTAAGGTCAGCCAGTCCATTATTTTTGTGTTGTGGTCAATGTTGCAGCAATGCTTAGAAATCTGTCTTCCTTTTAAAGTAACACTGCTTGACTGCAGTCCAGAATTTGGGAAAAAGTTTTGCAAAGCCTGACAGAGGAAGATATTTTCTTTCGGTTCATCTGGGTGACTTTTCTTCGTTTGGGTAACTTCTGAAACAGACAGAGGGTATTTTCTTTTGATATAACAGCTACAGCAGCCTACAAGACTTCCAAGTGCATAGAACAGCAGCTGCTTGACTGGTAACTATTTAATGAGCAGTCCTAAGACTTTGGCAAGCCTCAAGTCCCTTGATTTGGATGATGTGACAAACTATGGTTAAGGAAAGGCAAAAGCATGGGGCCTGAGACTTGCTGAAGCCTTTTCATATTGTGCGAAACTACAGCTTAATAAAACATCCAACCATAGCATATGTGAAATAGCAGCTCATACATTCTAAATATCTGAACTATTTGCTTAACATGCCTTTTGCAACATCAGGGTCATTTCTAGACAAGTAAGTATCAATAATAATAATAATTTATTATTTGTACCACACACTTTCCCCAGCCACTCTGGACAGCTTCCAACAACAATTAAAAATACATTAAAAACTTCCCTGAACAGGGCTGCCTTCAGATGTATTCTAAATGTCAGGTAGTTGTTGTTCTCTTTGACATCTGATGGGAGGGCACCACTACCGAGAAGGGCCTCTGCCTGGTTCCCTGTAGCTTTGCTTCTTGCAATGAGGGAACCGCCAGAAGGCCCTCGGCGCTGGACCTCAGCGTCTGGGCAGAATGATTGGGGTGGAGATGCTCCTTCAGGTATACTGGGCCGAGGCCGTTTATATTATCTATATATCTATATCAGAGGTAGCCAGCCTGGTGTCATCCAATTGGCTGTTGTATTCCTAACCATTACCGACCCCTGTCAGCTTGGCCAGGGGTCAGGGTGGTGAAAGCTGAAGTCCAATAACAGCAGTAGGGCACTGCGTAGCCTATTCCTGATCTATGCTCTTGATTCCTATTGTAGAATTCTGAGCAGTGCCTGGTTTACCACTTGATTAAGTGTGTAAGCTCTTTTTACAGGAGCAAAGGCTGACAAGTAAACTGAAGATGCCAAATGTAAAGGGAATCCAGTGACAATTCATAAACGCACCCCTGCTTTCGAATTGGAACCAAGAGATTGAATTTAAGATCCTAGGACGGGTATTGAAGTAGGAACCTGTAGCTCTTACTCTTCTGTCTCCTACATTTCTATGGAGCTTTCACTAAAGGGGAATGAGGGTTCCTATTTCAGCTCTGGAAGATTACGTACCCTGTCAGTTTAATGAGATGGAACAGAAAGTTAGGTGTTTTACGTTACCTGCAGTTTGCATCTGTTCTTTTTTCCTTCGTACTTCTTGTCTCAGTTGATCTACCTCTGCTAGCAGATTCTCTACTGATCTTTCACTATCTGCTACTTTACTGCCTATATTCTAGGAGAGAGGGAAAATATGGGACACCTTGTGGAATAAATTGTCATCTTATCCGTATACAAATAATTCATAAAATAGCTTAATCAAAACGTTTAACAGCTAACTGATGATGGCTATCCTCTACCTCCACAGTTGGAAGTAGCAAGGCTTCTGAATACCAGCTGCTGGAAATCACAGAAAGGGAGAGAGTTGGTCTTGCACTCATGTTCTGCTTACTGGTCTCCCACAGGCGTCTGGTTGGCTACTGTGAGAACAGGATACTGGACTAAATGGGCCACTGGCCTGATGCAGCAGAGCTATTCTTATAAAACTGAGGCACACTCTATGTGTGCTGTTGGAGACTAGATAATGCTGTCACCGAACACTTAACTTCCTGAATAAAAGTTGTGTGATTAAGCTTTCAGGTGACCCCAGAACAACAGGTTTTTCTGGAATACAGCCTAAATAAGTGTAATTCTGCACATGGCACTCATTTCCCTACCTATGGTTATTTCTAGGATACACAATAATATTATATCTGCCTGGTGCACAAGTTAATGGGGTTTACTTTCCCCTAATTTCCAGCTTCAGGACATTTTGCATCAACATTTCTTCATATAGATTGTGTTGCCAAACACTTATTTCAAACTTTGTGTTACTGGTTAAAAGGTGCGTGAGAAGTTTTCCAAAAGCATGTAACTTACCTCCATTTCCTCCTGCAAGGTGGCAGACATTTCAGCAGTCTTCAGAACCTCTTTTAGAGACCCATCTTCATTAAAAAATTCTGACCTTTTGATACAAAAAAGAAAATCTAGAATGTACTATTTCCATCTGCCATTTTATGGAAAGTGGATTTTGAAATCTCTAAATTTTGGCATCGACAACTGAACACAACCTTCAAAAAAAAGGTAAAGGACCCCTGACAGTTAAGTCCAGTTGCAGACGACTCTGAGGTTGCGGCGCTCATCTCACTTTACAGGCCAAGGGAGCCGGCGTTTGTCCGCAGACAGTTTTTCTGGGTCATGTGACCAGCATGACTAAGCCGCATCTGGTAAAATCAGAGCAGCGCACGGAAACGCCGTTTACCTTCCTGCCACAGCGGAACCTATTTATCTACTTGCACTGGTGTGCTTTTGAACTGCTAGGTTGGCAGGAGCTGGGACAGAGCAACGGGAGCTCACCCTGTTGCAGGGATTCGAACCACCGACCTTCAGATCGGCAAGCCCAAGAGGCTCAGTGGTTTAGACTACAGCACTACCCGCGTCCCTTAGCTGACATGAAAACCTATAGGAATAAGGAAATCTCAAGCACTAGGGCATTTAGGAGACAATGCTCGCTGATGGAATTGCTGGTTAAAATAAGACAAGTTTGTTTATAGCAAGTTAAAAGTCAAACTCCAGTGTAGTGAGTGGAGTTCTTAAAATAATGCAAGTACATGTTTTTCCTTAGTAAACATCAGACAGTCCAGCTTTCTAGGCTGAAGCCTACCATCCACCCCTCTTTTTAAAAATTACTTATCCCAACAGTGAAATTGAGCCACTGAGAAACAAGAGGGGAGAATCCTGAGGTTTGCAGAATTAAAACAAAACAAAACTTTTTAACACCGCTGAAAGAGGAGCAGCACTTAAAACAAAAGTCCAGTGAGGACTGAGCATGCTCGTAAGATATAAGCAGGCCCAGAATGCTGAGTGTCAGGTGAAAGAGAAAAATGGAAAGCTGAAGGAGGAAGGTTAATTGCTTGGCCCTCATTGTGATCTGGTCCACATATGGCACTAAGCATAAATGCACAAGCTCACAAGTACTTGCAGCAGAAATTGCAAGCACTTTGCTCCTGCCTGAATCTGGGTTTGTGGTTTGTCTCACTTGACAAGCTGCAAGCGATAGCCAAGGTTTGTTCTTGGCTTACTGTCCAGTGTTTGTCGGAGGGAGACAGACCACAAGGCTGAGGTTTAAATACAACACTATGCCAAACAATGGCTTTGCTGCAGGTAGCACAGCACCATGAGGACTGAAGGAGCAAAGTGGCCACTATTTCTGCTTTGATTACCTGTGCACTCAGGCTTAGCTATGGTTTAGCTTGATTTTACATGCATACTGGGCCAATTTGCAATATCCAGGAAGAGGCCATAGCTGGAACGGGAGCACTCCTATTAGGGGAGATGAAGACACACTGGATTATTTTAAAATGCTTAAAAATGGAAAGCATAATGCTGGTGGTCAACAAAAGAGGTTTAAAGACTGTCTCAAGGCAAATCTAAAAAAATGTAGTATAAACACTGACAACAGGGAAACACTGGCCTGCGAGCGCTCCAGTTGGACAACAGCTTTTACCAAAGGTGTCATGGGCTTTGAAGAAACTCAAACTCAGAACGCAAGGGAGAAATGTGCCAAGAGGAAGGCACGCTTGGCAAATCCACACTGTGATCAACTCCCGCCCGGAAACCAATGTCCCCACTGTGGAAGGACGTGTGGATCCATATATATATATATATGCGCGCGCGCACACACACACACACACACACACACACACCCCTATGCTGCTAGCTGGCAATCATTTGGAGTCGCCAAAAACACAATGCAAAAAATTAAAACATCCTTTTCATACCTGTGTTTTGCAACTGCTTTACAATAGCCGGAAGAAATACAAGAACCAGACGCGGTATGGTATCCGTGCTCTTCTGCCATTCTCAAATTGGCAATAACAAGAGGAACTTTCTGAAAAGGACTTAAAGGATAAATAGAAGAATTTAATATAACTACAATGGGAAGGTTTACTGAGTGCATGAAATAGTGCCATTCCATTATTAATTCTTAATACAACTTACTTTTGGGAAGAGTTGTATAGGATTGCTTTGTGCATGCCACTAAGTTCAATGGGGTTTACTCCCAGGTTTGCAGCTTTACAAAAAAATCTTATACATTCTTACCTGCGAGTTAAGACTACTGAGCTCAGAGGAACTTACTTCTGAGTAAACTTGCTCAGAAATATGCTTTTAATATTTTAAGACTGAACACTGCTCAGACACAAACTAATCCCGTGGTTGTCTTGGAACTTACAAAGATTGCCTAGTGCAATTGCTATTACCGTATTAACTAGACGCTATGTGCCATTGAATCTAATTCACACCTTAATTTTCGCAAGGTGTGCATTAGATTCAAGTAAATACGGTACTATGCTTCGTTACAGTTTGCTATCACTTGCACCACATCAGCTCTCAAGCTTTTTGCGCTAATGTGATGTTGGGTCTCTCCTGCACATTTCTGTAGAGCTATCACAAGTCTGATTACGTGTAAGATTGCAGCCAATGATATTAAGAGTAAGAAAGTGAAATTTCAACAGAAAGAAATCATTTCCATTGCAAGATTTCCTCCAAATTTCAAAGGAAAAGAGATTAACCCAAGAAAGTGATTAGCTATATTTCACTGAGTTACAGAAGTGCACTAAAGGGTAATGAATATACTTACCCTTCTTGCGGTTTATGTAAGGCATATTCAAGTTTGTAAGTGGATAAATTTGAAGACGTTGGGCTGAAAGTCAGTAACAGAAAAACAAGGCCCTGATTTGACAAGTGTGACTGTAAATGCTTATGAAGGAGTTGCTCTCTGAACGTCATTGTCTGGTCAGTATTACGCCTGAGTTTGTACCAGCCCACCACAGTCTGGAAGAGAAATGGCAATCTGAAAATTAGATATAGCTTCTTTAAACAACAACAACAACAACAACAACTTATTATTTATACCCTGCCCATCTAGCTGGGGTTCCCCCAGCCACTCTGGGCAGCTTCCAACAAAACACTAAAATACAATAACCTATTAAACATTAAAAGCTTCCCTAAACAGGGCTGCCTTCAGATGTCTTCTAAAAGTTTGGTAGTTATTTTTCTCTTTGACATCTGGTGGGAGGGTGTTCCACAGGGCGGGTGCCACTACCGAGAAGGCCCTCTGTCTGGTTCCCTGTAACCTCACTTCTCGCAGACAGGGAACCGCCAGAAGGCCCTTGGCACTGGACCTCAGTGTCCAGGCAGAACGATGGGGGTGGAGACGCTCCTTCAGGTATACTGGACCAAGGCCGTTTAGGGCTTTAAAGGTCAGCACCAACACTTTGAATTGTGCTCGGAAACGTGCTGGGAGCCAGTGTAGGCCTTTCAAGACTGGTGTTATATGGTCTCGGCGGCCGCTCCTAGTCACCAGTCTAGCTGCCGCATTCTGGATTAGTTGTAGTTTCCGGGTCACCTTCAAAGGTAGTCCCACATAGAGCACATTGCAGTAGTCCAAGCGAGAGATAACTAGAGCATGCACCACTCTGGCAAGACAGTCTGCGGGCAGGTAGGGTCTTAGCCTGCGTACCAGACGGAGTTGATAAACAGCTGCCCTGGACACACAATTGACCTGCGCCTCCATGGACAGCTGTGAGTCCAGAATGACTCCCAGGCTGCGCCCCTGGTCCTTCAGGGGCACAGTTACCCCAATCAGGACCTGGGAGTCCTCCATACCCGCCCATCTCCTGTCCCCCCAAAATTACTTCTGTCTTCAACCTCAATCTGTTAGCCGCCATCCATCCTCCAACCGCCTCCAGACACTCACATAGGACCTTCACCGCCTTCACTGGTTCTCATACCTCTTGCATAATGACTGAGAGTCACCCTATTGCTGGTGCTAAAAGGTGATTGCAGGTTGTAACAACAACCATGTGCCCATAATGTGAAAAATTGAAAACCATGTCACTGGCAGATCAACTGTTTGCATGTTCGCTCTAAAGTATGGTCCACTGTATTCATTTGAGCTTTTTTGCCAATAAGTGTGTGGAGATAGCAGTCAAAAGCTGCAATCCTAGACACACTTATACTTACTTGGAGTAAGCCCACTGAACTCACTGGGACTTACCTAAAAGTAAAACCTGCCTGTACATGTCTAATAAGAACCAGTCTGTAGGATATTATGCATGCATTTAAACAAGAATATAGTAGTAATCTATGGTATTCATACATTTCTGTTTTGTGAAGAGGTTAGTTCTAAATGCAAAATACCTTTTTGCAACTCGACAATATATTATTCAGCAGTGGCTCGTTCAATTCTCCTGCCGAGTTGTAAAAGCTGGAAAAGATAAGAGGAATCCCAAGGGCAACAGAGATGTTGAATCAAAGACATTTCTAGAGTGGCATTGGTTTTTATTACTAAGCTTCACACATTTGCTCATACAGCAAATGAACACAGGGTATAATGATAATTTCCATAAAAATACAGAAATCAAATCCTTTAGACCTTTGGAAGAGAAGGAAGTCATGGAGAAAATCATGTAACATCTTCTACCCTGAAATAATAATCACTTTGTTTGCTTTACTGACTTTCCATATGTATTGTTCAACATCAATTGAAGGCATATTTATTTACCCTGGCTTTTGCTGCATGACAACCCTAACATCAATGATTGGTTGCTAAAATTGATGTTTGCATTTTTTTTTATCCTTGTTTTTAAATTTTTGTTGGTTGTACATTGCCCTGAACTCCTATGGAGGACATGCAACTAATAAATGCCCTGAATAAATAAATAAAAATACAGTGGTACCTCGGGTTAAGTACTTAATTCGTTCCGGAGGTCCGTTCTTAACCTGAAACTGTTCTTAACCTGAAGCACCACTTTAGCTAATGGGGCCTCCTGCTGCCACTGTGCAGCCGGAGCACGATTTCTGTTCTCATCTTGAAGCAAAGTTCTTAACCCGAGGTAATATTTCTGGGTTAGCGGAGTCTGTAACCTGAAGCGTCTGTAACCTGAACTCTCTAAACATGCTTCCCTTGCTTACTTAAACAGAAAACATTTATCTGTGAGCAAGCCCCACTGAAATAAGTTTCCTCAGGCATGCATATTCTGTTACCATGATCCAAGGCTCTGACTGAATCCAACGCATGAAGTGCTCCGTGCAAGGGGGAGGGTTTTACTATCCCCTTGTATGAAACAGAATTCAAGTTTCTTTCTGAAATAGGGTACAGCACTTACCTGAAGGGTTGGTAGCATGGAATGTGACTTTGTATATCTGAAAATGAAACGACATCTTACTTTCCCCTGAATGATTGTGTAGGCATATCACTGCACAATGTGGTCTGCTGACAGTAATAACTGAATTCTGTGTTCAGTCACAACCTTATAAGATACTCAAATAATTTTAGTATTTATTACATCTGCTAGTCGCTTTGTACAAAAAAAGTCTTAAAGCGACTTAAGATGAAGTACTGCTAAAATCAACTAAAAGTCAGAAAAATTAAGAACAATGTACAATATAAAATTCCTAAAATGCTCGCCCACATTCCGTTTATATACTTCAAACAGTGGATAAGCAGAAGTCCATGTGACTAAAGAGCCTTGAAAAAGAAGTATACAGCTGGGTATATCCACAAAAATCACACATCATAGGTATTTTCTCTCATGTGTATACTGACACACAAACTACTACAGTAAATTTGAAGATCTATATAATTTTTCTTCCTCAAAAACAAATGCAAAACAAATTGGGCAGGCCTTTGATCACATTTGTTCTCTTTCTGCTGCTCTGAAGAGATAGGAGTGTCAAGGGACCATTATGAAAAGCTGTATAGAAATAAAAGAACTACACAGCCACAGGACAAACATGGAGATAACACTATTCCTGGTAGGGGAGGGAAAGGACCAGTTGCGGTATAAAATAGATCCTGCTGCTAGACATCATGGGATCCCACAGAATGACTTCACAGCAGCTCAGAAGCAATGCAGTACCATCACCGCATTCAAATACAGTGGTGCCTCGCAAGACGAAAAGAATCCGTTCTATGATTCTCTTCGTCTAGCAGTTTTTTCGTCTTGCAAAGCAAGCCCATTGAAGGATTAGCGGATTAGCGCTATTAGTGGCTTTTAGCGGCTTATCTGCTGATCGGATCAGCTGATCAGCGGCTTAGAAAAAAAAAGGGGGGGAACCAGCAGGAACTCGCAAGACATTGTCGTCTTGCGAAGCAAGCCCATAGGAAATTCGTTTTGCGAAGCACCTCCAAAACGGAAAACTCTTTCGTCTAGCGAGTTTTCCGTCTTGCGAGGCATTCGTCTTGCGGGGCACCACTGTATACTGGTACACTCATGCACTAATAATATTTTACAAGCGCCACATAATGTTCATTCCGCCCCACAGGCAATGCATCGGTTGGTAGCTGACTTACCAATTGTATACACAACTTCAGCACCATCCATCTGAGAGTCAGTAATGATGTCCTTGGCTTCAGATTTCACCTCCCCAAGAAGGAATCCTTCCTTTGCAATTGAAGAAACACCAAAGTTACGCATCACTAACAGGAGCTGTATAATCAGTATTATTATTGTTGTTGTTGTTTTTAAACCACTTTATATTTTGAATAAAGAAATCTCAAAGCGGTTTGCAACCTACATTAAAACATCAAATAAAACAATCCCGAATAAAACATTACTGAAGAAAGTAAAATATAATGTATACATCCAAAGTAACAAAATGAACAGGAATCTAAAATATTAGATTTCAAAACAAAATGTTACAAAGGAGGTCAACTACAGAATGCATATTTAAAGCAGCAAAGTTAGCAAAACAAAACAATTTTTTCAAAAGAAAACATTACTAAAAGAAGTCAAATATAAAACGCTCATTTAAAACAGCATAATTTAAGGGCTGGGCCTGGACGGAAGTATTTGAGTCGTCCCCCTTCAAAAAGCAGATCAAATCGCACCCTTTGCCACTGACTAGTCCCAAACTTTAGCAAAATTGGAAGCATATTCTAACATTGGATGCTTCCAGGTGACCTGGCCATGAAGCATCCATCATAGCTGTTTTGCAAGGAGGTTAGGCGACGTTGTGTCAAGCGAGTAGTGGCTATGGAGTGTCAGACTACGACTAGGACCCGGGAGTTCTGCGAGGAGGGAAATTTGAAATACATATATCTCAAGCACGCCCAAGACACAGCGGAGACACACGGCAGCATTTTATGGAGACGTGAAATCTTCCTAGGGAGGAGGGGAAGCTCAATTTAAACCGTGCTTTTAAGAGGGGTCGCAGAGAGGGTTACGGTCCCTCTGTTGTTACAGACCCACGCAGGGCACCGGGCTGGCTGCGCGCACAAAGCACTCGGGTTTGGGAGTCACACGAGACGCGAGGCAACTCTTCTCAAAGTAAGTGGTGGAGAGGGGGGTCTGCGCGCGTTGCAGCTCCGTCGCTGTCTTAAAGTGGGAAATGCACACGTGCATATATACACGCATGCATACAAACATATAAGCAGGAGTGAAACTTGGTGCGGGAAGGGGCAGCCACGGCAGGAGATGCGCCCTCACTTGGCCTCTGCACAAACACATACTACACAACAACAACAACACGCCCTGGCTCCCTTTTACGCATAAAGCACCCGAGCTCCCATTAAACAAGGACAAGAGGTGCCGGGGCGAAAGCACTTCCTCGGGGTAACCCGAAAGCACCCCCGTCCACTCCATGCGTAATGGCGATGGGGATGTTCGCCAACACGGGGCGAAGGGCACCTTTTTACGCACAGTGTCGGAGCCGCTGTTGACATGGTGGAAAGCGAGCGCGCCCACGAAGGCGCCCGAGAGGAGGGCCGTCGTGCTCTCGGCGGCTGCCATGGCCGGATCCGCGCCCAACGGGCCTGTTCAGCCGCGCGGCGGAAGGCGGGCGAGGCCGGTGGGGAAGGAAGCGAGGCCGGCTGCGAGAGGAGCAATGGCCGCGCCCGGCCCTGGAGACCCGACGAGGGAGGAGGCGGAGACATCGGGCGCCCAGAGGAAAAGAGGCCGCCCACTGGCACACAGAGAAAGGGATCTAAAGGGATCTATATTTGTCTCCGTCGATCGAAACCAAATAAAGACACGTGTGTGTGTACATAAGGAATCAGTACACACACGCAAAGCGTTTATCTGGTTTTTATTAAGATACACGCGAGAAACAAGGAATCATTGCAGGTGTCTTTCTTTGGCTTTTATTAACACACAAACAATAAACATAAGGAAACACACACACACGTGCGTTTTTGTTCGGTTTTTATTAACAAACCAACCTAAGGAATATATGTATATTGCACACCTTTATTTGGTTATCTGTTTATTTTGGTTCCCTTCCCCCCATCGTGGTCAGCACAGTGAGTGATGATAGGAGCTGTAGTCTGAAAACAAATAAAGGTATCTAGGCACAATTTTAATTTATATAATTTAATTTATATAGCAGTGTGAATAAGGTTTTCCTTTCCAGTTTTTAAGCATCCTTCTTGCCTGCCTCAAAAGTAGTAGATAATTCAGTGTATACAGATGTGGGGGAGGTATGCGCACTCCCAAATAGTTAAAAGCCAAAAACCTAATAGGAACTTTAACCAGTTATTGAATTAACCATTGCACTTTGGGTTTGAGGTTAAGGAGGAGCATTCAAGAGTTACAAATTATTTTTGACTACTATGTTGTGCAACTATAGCAGGTTGACAACCTGCATTTCAATAATAATAATAATACATACATACTATAACAACACACACCTCAGGTTTCTTGCACTTATAATGGTTGGGGAGGGGACAACTCATGGCACAAATACAGTATATACCCTCAAGCACTGCCTACTAGTGTGGATGGGATTTTAGAAGCATAAAATTTGAAAGTGAACACTGCTAATATGTTTATTATAACCATGTGCATGGGAAAGGTGCTGTCAACTTCATGTCGGTGCTAATCTGCTATATCTTTTGGAAACCTGTTCATTCTCTGTGCATCTGGGAACCTCTTAAGACACCGTAACCAAATTTTGCATGGTGTTCTGAAGATGAGGAGCAGGCTTTCGTCTACATTTGGGGTGCCATTTTGAATCAAGATGGCGGAATGAACCTTTCAAAACGGCACTGATTTTACCCACTGATCTTAAAACTGCATTTATTTATTTTTTTACTTCTTAGAATTCCAAAACATTGCTGGGTACAAGGCTGCTGGTATGATTTATTTCAGTTTTACTCTGCAATGGGTTCATTGAACAGGTGGTGGACTCTGAGGCACTGTAAGAAAACCTGTAGGAACTTTTTTTAAAAAAAAAACAGTCCAAGGTTCAGAAATAGCAGTTCTTTGGAGTCAGCATTTCCCTCTCACCTAATTTAACAACCAGTTATTATACGATGAGAATGCAGACAGTGCGTGGACAATGACCTTTAGCATCTTTTATGGCAGAGTTTGCCAATAGTTGTGTCATTAAAATAAGATCACGATTAGGCACATTTTTTTATAGCTGAATGATAATTACAAACAAGGTTAGAACAATTTTTAAAATTCCACACTGCCTTTACACCTTATACAAGTTTTCTGAAGCAGTTTAGCACACAAACCTCTGCATGTTACTTAGATGTAAATTCAGCTGTGTTCAATGGACCTTACTCCCAAGTAGTGCGTGTTAGGTTTGCAACCTGAGCATAAAAATCCAACCGAAATAAGTAATGATTGTAATCATCGTGAGCTCAGCTTAAGAAAGACAGAGATGTTTTAAATGAACAAACATCAGCAGCAGACGATGCTAGCAATAATTTAAGATGTACAGTAAAAGTAATTGTAACCGGCTAGGCTTCTATTCTCTGCAGAGTTGTTGTTGTTTAGTTGTTTAGTCGTGTCCGACTCTTTGTGACCCCATGGACCAGAGCACACCAGGCACTCCTGTCTTCCACTGCCTCCCGCAGTTTGGTCAAACTCATGCTGGTAGCTTTGAGAACACTGTCCAACCATCTCATCCTCTGTCATCCCCTTCTCCTTGTGCTCTCCATCTTTCCTAACATCAGGGTCTTTTCCAGGGAGTCTTCTCTTCTCATGAGGTGGCTAAAGTACTGGAGCCTCAGCTTCAGGATCTGTCCTTCCAGTGAGCTCTCAGGGCTGATTCCCTTCAGAATGGATAGGTTTGATCTTCTTGCAGTCCATGGGACTCTCAAGAGTCTCCTCCAGCACCATAATTCAAAAGCATCAATTCTTCGGCGATTAGCCTTCTTTATGCAGAGCTAGGTTTACCTGCAGAGCTAGGTATGCTTAAATTCATTGATTTTTAATGGGCTCAGGTGCAGCTAACTCCGTATAGGATCGGGTGTGCATGTTAAAATACTACGCCTGATAGTTGACGCTAAGCATGTTATAGTGCAGGAATGGAGAACATATGACTCTCCTCATGTTGTGAGAAGTGCAACAGCAGAGATCATTCTGTGGGTGACTGAAGGGTTAAGTCAGTTAATCAAGGGGTGGGTGGGTGTTGTGTTGTTTAGCAACCAAGCAGAGTGGCGTGTTCTTTGCTGAGTTAGTGTGTGCTCTGATTGGCTATGCAGTTCTGCAGTTGTCCTTTGTATGTTTGGTTGTTTACGACCCAACATAATTGACACATGCTGCCAAAACACTTCTCCTGGGTCCCATCTGCACTAAACATTTAAAGTAGTACCATACTACTTTTAAGAATCATGGCTTTCCCCCAAAGAATCCTGGGAACTGTAGTTTGCTAAGGGTGCCAAGAGGAGATCTCCATTCCCCTTGTACAGCTCCAGTTCTTATTGTTGACATCCACCTGTCTTGAGAGACAATGGTGTGAACCTCTGGTGGCAAAGTCAAATTGCTGCATTAGCAGAACCAAGTGACCTCAGGGTGCAAGCCTGGGCAGTGGTGTAACAATACAAGACACTCTAGCATGGGCGTACCCAAGGGGGGGCAGGGAGGGGCAGTTGCCTCCCCCCAAATCAATAAAAATGCATAGCAAACTAAGGTTCTTCTCCCCAAAGAAAGGCCTGCCCCTCCGCAACAAAAATCCTGGCTATGCCCATGCACTCTAGGAATTGTAGCTCAATGAGGGGAATGTTGTTGTTGTTTAGTCGTTTAGTCGTGTCCAACTCTTCGTGACCCCATGGACCAGAGCACGCCAGGCACTCCTGTCTTCCACTGCCTCCCGCAGTTTGGTCGAACTCATGCTGGTAGCTTCGAGAACACTGTCCAACCATCTCGTCCTCTGGAAATGAGGGGAATAGGAATAGGAATCTATTAACCAAACTCAGCATCCTTAAACTTCAGTTCCAGGATTCTTTGGGGGGAGCTATAACTGTTTAAAGTGTTACGATACTGCTTTAAATATACAGTGCAGATGTGAATCTGATTGTGGCGCATGCCTTAAGTGCAAGTTAGACCATAGCTGTCAACGTTTTCCTTTTTTTAAGGGAAATTCCCTTATTCCAAACAGCATTCCTTGCAAGAAAAGGGAAAAGTTGACAGCTATGAGTTAACCTACCCAGTGCTTTTTTTTCTCCTAAAAAAATGTTATGGGGTTACTCTCATTTTCCTACTCATATCGAAATACTGGCCTCCAATGAGGCCAAACCTAGATTCACAAAATGTTAAGGGGTATGTGTACCCCTGCGTCCCCCTAGGAAAAAAAGCACTGGACCTATTTGTGATCTTGCGGATCATAACTTCATATTGCGATGCGGAAATAAAACCTGCTTTCAACTGAGGTCATTTCCTTTCGTTTCCTGCTATTATTTCATGTCCCTCAAAATACCTTTCCCTTCCCTTCCCTTGACTGATAGAAAACTCTCCCCAGCAGCTCTGCCTTTGACAAACAGCACAGCTGTTTAAATAAGTGAAACCTGAGCCATCATAGATAAATATCTGCAAGGCAAGCTGGTTTCCCCTGACAAAGATGTGGGGGCCTTGAAATGTGTCACTGCACACAAGCACAGCAAGGAACACATAGGAATACTGATGGCTCACTGCGGATCAGAGCATGTTTCTGTGACCTTGAAAAGGGAGCTGGTATAAAGTTACATTTTCTCCTCTCTCCCACCCTGAGAAGTGTGAATGGGCGTTCCATTGTCCAGGGGAGTCTGCCCATACTACAAATATTGGATACATACACATAGAAGAATAATTTATTATTTCTGTCACAGACCAGTTCCAGCCCACATACAATATCAAGGAAATCATAAAACACAATAGGGATACATTTGAATTTGCAAGTAGGTATAACAGGGACACTACAGATATAGCAACAGTTTAAAAAATATATAAATTAAAACTTAGTCACTAACATATAACCTAAAATTATCATTTAAAGCCTTAATCATTATGATAGCACAGCTTGTTCCCTAAGTTTTAATGGCAATCACACAGAATTTGGCTACCCTTAATGTGATCTCAGGATCCTTGTCCTCTACCAGGGATTTTAGACATTGAAGTTCGGATTCATACATACACATACCATATATTTAAAGCACGAGACTTTCCCAAAGAAGAACTATAGTTTACCCTTAACAAACTACGGTTTCAGGATTATTTGGTGTGCATTCATTCTTCATATGGTTTATTAACTGCTTTACCTATCATGTTTGCAGAGAATTCTCGCCACTCAATATTCCACGACTACTGAGCACGCTTAAGCCACACCAGAATTTTATTTTATTTTTGAGCTGCAGGGGGAGGGTGTGTGTGGGTTGTCTGCTTAGTTGCTGGGTTGGTTTTTTTTTGGGGGGGGGTTAGATTTGCAAATCTTCGAATTCCACTGAAAATGCTACTACCTCTCACATGTTTCTCAGTGGGGCAGTTCTTGTCGCAATCCTGTCGGCTGGGACTTAACTACAGAAGGACTTACTATAACGCAGTGCGTAAAATGATTGTAATCAAGGCTGGCCCCATATCTTGCACTATCCACACCCTCGATACTTAAAACCACTTCTTTACTCTGACTGATGCAATAGTTACCCGCGTTCATCTGTCACATACTTATGTAATGCGTTAATGCGAGATGTGAAACCCTGCCAACTGCTATCGTTTCTATTTAGATTGAACTTTGCAACAAGTAGGCACCTAGCCTAGTTCTCCAAAAGGGATGGTTACCTTTTGAACTCTCTTACATATTTATCGGAGAGGTAGCTGGCAATTTTAGCTGCTTACTTTGATTTCCCAGCCTCAAAGCCTCTTGGTAGGAACAGGGTTTTCTAGAGGAACGAGGAAAGTCACATTAGCACAGCTGAGCCAAGCAGTTGCTGGACTGAAGCTTCGAAAACCCCTGTCTATTGGCCATATCTGTGATATAATTTTCCGGTTCCGAAGAATGAAAGAAAAGCCTGTTGAATCAGGCCAGTGGCCCATCTAGTCCACCTCCCTGTTTTTGCAGCTGCTACCCAGATGCCCGTAGGAAACCTTCAAGCAGGACCTGGGCACAAGAGCACATTCCCCTCCTATGGTTTTCCAGCAAAACAGCGTTTGGAATCGTACAGCGTTGGGAGAGAGAGCATAGCCATCATGGCTAGTAAGCCATTGATATTATCCTCCATGAATTTGTCCAGTCCTCTTTTCAAGCCATCCGCGTCAGTGATTACTACTGTCTGCTGTGGCACAGAGTTCCATAGTTTAACAATGTCAGGGGTCGGCAAGGTTTACCTCACCTGGGCCGGTTCACTCCAGCGGAGATGTTGATGTTGATGATAATTTATTATTTATACCCCACCCATTTGGCTGGGTTTCCCCAGCCACTCTGGGCGGCTTCCAACAAAATATTAAAATACAATGGTCTGTTAAATGTTAAAAGCTTCCCTAAACAGGGCTGCCTTCAAATGTCTTTTAAAAGTCTGGTAGTTGTTCTTCTCTTTGACATCTGGTGGGAGGGTGTTCCACAGGGCGGGTGCCACTACCAAGAAGGCCCTCTGCCTGGTTCCCTGTAACTTGGCTTCTCACAGTGAGGGAACCACCAGAAGGCCCTCGGCGCTGGACCTTTTGCTCATCCTGAATCTTCTAACATTCAGCTTCATCAAATGTCCTCAGGTTCTAGCATTATGAGAGAGGGCCTGAGCATTTTCTCCCTCCCGCCACACATGCAAAATTTTATACCCTTGGAAGGGGAAAGGCCACAGCTCAGCAAAGTGATGGATTATAACCCGCTGCTTGTCACTGATAAAGATACAAATGGCTTCCTCCTTCAGTGCTCTAGGATGACCAAATTAAGAAGAATCCAGGATTACCTAACTAGGTTAGAGGTCTGGCGGTACATAAAGGCATTTAAATGTTCTCATACCTGCAAGAGTACTTCACTGATCATTTTAAGTCAGCTGTTCTGTGTTGCCTAATCATGTTCCTCAGTTGAGACCTGGAGTGAGAGAGGCAATATGCGCCTGAATACCAGGTGTAGGAGGGAAACCAACAGGAGAGCGTGCTGCTGTGCTCATTAAGCATCTGGCAGGTGACAATGGGAATAGGATGCTGGCCCAGATGGGCCTTTGATCTGATCCAGTAATGGTTATTTTTGTGTTTTTATGACAGAGGCAAATCTAAAATCACAGTAAGGTCAAGTTCCTGGATGACAATAAATTTTCTTAAAAAATAGGATTAGACAAATTCACGGGTGATCCATGGCTACAACCGTTGTAATTATTATCATTATTGAATTTATATACAGTCATACCTCGGGTTACAGACGCTTTGGGTTGCGCACTGTACCGAACCCGGAAGTACTGGAACAGGTTACTTCCAGGTTTCAGCGCTTGCACGTGAGCGCCGAATCGCGACCCATGCGTGCACAGACGCGCGGGTCGTGGGTTGCGAACGTGCCTCCTGCACGGATCACGTTCACAAGCCGAGCGTCCACTGTACTGCCCTATACCTGGAGGTCTCAGAGTGGTTCACAGAATAAAATCAAAATATAAAAACCACAAAATACATAATCACGGCAATATATGGGAAGACCACTTGTTGGGAATCCCAGGTGGGCAGGGGCAGAAATAGCTGCGAGCGTCGAATGTCCTGGGGGTGGCATGGCGATGTCATCCCCAGTGGCGTAGCGTGGGTTGTCAGCACCCGGGGCAAGGCAAGTAATTTGCGCCCCCTAACCCGTGGATTTGCGCCCCCTAACCCGTGGATTTGCGCCCCCTAACCCCCAGATGTTGTGCCCGGTGCGGCCGGTCCCCCCTGCACCCCCCACGCTACGCCACTGGTCATCCCCCCTCAGGAATGACACCCAGTGCAGACCGCACCCTCAGCACCCTGCTTCCTCCGCCTGTGCAGGTGGGGGGAGACTTGCTACTGCACTTAGGCTCTGCTTGGGGGCATCCTATGGGTTCTGGTTCTACGCCACTGTGAGAACAGAATGTCAGAGTAGGTGACATACAGTCGGCTTTTCTTCTGTTCTCCAGGACATGTTGCTGAATACACCTGCAGCTGGGGGGGGGGGGCGCCCTGACAGTAGTTCCGCCCACTGCCGCCGGTCTTACTCGCGGCCCCCATGGGTGCCAGCTTGAATAGAGGGGGTGCGACAGGTAAGCCAGATCGATCACAGGACAGGGCGAATCCACACTATTTAAATGGCCACGACTATCAAATGGGGGGAGGGGGCTGGGGATGACCGCCTCAACTATTCTATGGGAGTTGGCTCCTGTGCTGAGATCACAATGCGGCCGTGAGCGAACAATCGAAGGGGCGGGATCCCGCCGCGCGCCGGAGTTGCGCCTCGATGGCGCGCCCCCAGGAGCCTTCGCAGGGAGACACCCAGATCGGGGAAGCTCGTCTCTTGCGGGGCTCGGCAGGAGCTCCGCTCCTCCTTGACCAACCCGAGTCCCAGCTCCGAACACGCCTTCCTGGACGTAGTCTCCCTCGTGCCCAAGCGCTCGCCCGGCGGCGACAGCACCCTCGCCAACAGCAGCCTTGCGCCTTGGGCGCAAAGGAGTTAAGTGGGTGGAGCTGCGCCGCGGAGGAGCCGCGCGGAGAAAGAGGCGGCCTCTCCGGCGCTGCTCTTTGCCCAGCCTTCCCCCGGCGAGCCCGCACGGACGGCTTCCCCCTGCCGAGGCGGGGCGCGGCGAGCCGGCGTCCGGCTCAGGCGCTGCGGCGAGTAGGGCGTCTGGGGAAGGCAGCGCGGCGCCCGCAGCCCTCGGGATGGAGGAGCTCCTGGATCTTCTGCTGCGCCTCTTCGGCTTCTGGTTCTCCGCGGTCTTCCTGCTCATCGTGCTGCCCTCCATCTTCGGCGTGTCCTTGGGGATCTCGGAGCTGTACCTCAAAGTCCTGGTGAAGACCTTGGAGGTGAGTCGCGGCTCTGCGCTGCCTGCGCAAAGGGCGACGCGTGCCGCCCCCTCGGGGCTGCCTCTCCAAAATGAGCAGCAGAGCTTTCCTCCCTCTTTCCCGATCCCCCCCAAGGTAACGCTTCGCCGCCTGCTTTCTCCTTGCTGCGCTCCCCCCCCATTCCGCCCCCCCCCATGCCATAAACAACAGCTGACCTTTCTTGCGTGATTCAGCGGTTTGCAACGCGGAGGAGGGCGTGGACGTCCTCGCACCCGCGATGCTTTTTATTTTTATTTTGCACTTCAATGAAATGGGCCTTTGGGAAGCCCGGAAAGGGTCTTGGACGCGAACAATGGCAGCTCTTTAGGGATCCCCCCCTCCCTAAAAATCCTAGATTCCGTTCAGCGGAGGAGCGAACGCGAGACTGACCTCCAATTCGTCGCTGTGCCTGTCATTCAGTTCTCCCCAAAAAAATCAATTTTCGCGTTGCATCCCCGGCGTTAGCCAATCGGGGAACGCAGATACGCGCACACCCAAAGATAATAAAGGGCTTTAGGCTCGAGAGATGTCTGCTCTGTGTTGTTCCACCGACAGGTTAGTGCATTTAACTCGCCCCGCCCCCCGTAAAATACGCTTTATGCTTATTGATTCTGCTTTGTTGTGAGATTATGTTGGCTTCACTCTAGAGATGTCTGCAGTGCCTCGGATAGTTTCTTCTTATGGGGGAAAAACGGCCTACTGGTCTTATTTAAAAGCCTGAAGGACATCCGTTCTCCCCCATGCAGAGCATTTGGGATGCATCCTTCCCATTTAGTGCCTCTACCTCATTTTTGTGTGATTTCTGGTTTCCTTGTTTTTCTAGAGGTTGGTTTTATCCTTATCCTCCCTCCCTGATGGTTTGGGCTACAGCTCCCATCACTGCTGGCTGGGGCTTATGGGAGTTGTAGTCCAAAACATAGGGAGGGCACCAGGTTGGTTAAGGCTGGCTCTCATGATATATATATTAAATTCTTTGGACACATATATATGCTGACACACAATGGCAGAGTCAAGCCAATAGAAGAAAAGATTGATGTTGAGCCTATTCATGGAGCAGGTAAAGAAAAACCTTGTCTCATCTTAACAAAATGCATAGTTGTTGCGATGGTAAATTCAGTCGCTTGCCAGAGCCCCCCAGCCTATTGTCAGCAGCTCCCAAGGCCTGTTGACATCCAACCACCATGTGTAGAATGCAATTGCTCTCCAGAGACTGAAATCTGATCTTCAGGAGCACGACTAACTCAGCGTCCTCTTCTTAAACCGTCCTGCTTGCCTTTCATCGTTGGAAGATGAGTTATGGGATCTTGGTTTATTTTGGACTTGCATCTGGCTATTAATGAATCTTGTTTGTTGGGCAACAAAACCAGGAACTTAAAGGAAAAGTGCTTAAAGCAAAAGGAGAACAATTTAAGGCTGGAGGTGGACATAAAGAGTTGCCCTTTGGACTCCACTTACTGACTTGTGGTGGAATAGCAAAATACTGTCCTGCAATATTTTTCTTCGTCCGAAGCAGGTTTTAATTAACAGTGCTGGGAGAGAGAATGGACTTTATTGTCCTTCTCTCCGTGTATAAAGCTGCCATTCAGTTGCCCTAGACCCAGAATCGTGCTTATACTCTTGCAATGAAGTCCTAATTCATCATGCAAAGGGGTTATGCCCCTAGTCAGTTTTGTTCTTGGTAAATAACGCAAAGGATGCTTCCAGACTGTCGCTCCTTTTGGGTGGGATTCAGTCACATACTGGCCAATTCAGGTTGTGCAATTAAAGCTGATTTGGAGCTCTCTTGACAACAACACTGCTTCCCCAAAAGGCTGGTCATTTTGCAGTAAGGGCATGGTGGGAAAGTGTGGGATGAAACTTGCTTGATCTAATCTCCCCGCAAATCGTGATGACTGCACAATAAACAGGTCATCTGGAAAGGGACCTTGAAGTCACAGCTGTGGTCTGCTGTGTGAAGTTAGTATTGCAAGTTGTGGCATTTCATGAGCATAACAACTTCATTGCACTGAATCTTTCACTGAAGATATAGGGTGCCTTTGTCTTGCATCAGCTGCAGCATACATAAATATGCCTTCAAGAGCATTGTTCAGAGACCATAGGTAAAGGGAACCCTGACCATTAGGTCCAGTTGTGACCGACTCTGGGGTTGCACGCTCATCTCGCTCTATAGGCCGAGGGAGCTGGCATTTGTCCGCAGACAGTTTCTGGGTCATGTGGCCAGCATTACTAAGCCACTTCTGGTGAACTAGAGCAGCACATGGAAACACCGTTTACCTTCCTGCCGGAGCGGTCCCTATTTATCTACTTGCACATGATGTGCTTTCGAACTGCTAGGTTGGCAGGAGCAGGGACTGAGCAACGGGAGCTCACCCTGTCACAGGGATTCGAACCGCCGACCTTCTGATCGGCAAGTCCTAGGCTCTGTGGTCTAACCGACAGCGCCACCCTTCAGAGACCATACTGCTGTACTAAACTTCTTAACATTGCTAAACACCATGACATTGCTGGATCTGAAGGCCTTGTCATGGAACAGTCATAATTAAATGCATTCAACCACTGTCACAACTTGGAGTTTCCACACCCTGAAACCATTTATTGACTAGTGCTGGGACATTGTGATCCAGGCCTTGGACACATAAACATACATAACTGTTCTGTTGAGATCAGTGGGGCTTTCATTCAAGTCAGTGTGCTTAGGATGATTATGACGATGATTAATTTTGTATACCGCCCTTCACCACAAGGTCACAGGGCGGTTCACAACATAAAAATACACAACTGTGTTGGAGGTGACAAGAATTAGCCAGATGCTGTTCCTCACAGGGTCAACTATGAATAGTAGAGCCTTAAAAACAATCGGCTGTCTCTGTTTACTTTCTTCACGGGGTTGCTATGAGGATAAAATTAGATAGCTCCATAATAAGCATCCCTGGGCTCCTTGGTGGAAGAAAACGAGCAGATACTGGTTTGATTCCAGGACAAAACACAGCTAAAACAAGCTAGCTGGGAATGAGGGCGAGACGGGGCATGTGAGTGCAGAGAGGATCCTTGCTGGATCGTGCCAAAGGTCCAACTAACCCAGACTTCTGCTCCCCAATAACCAAGAAGAAGCCTCTGGAGAAGGACACAAGCAGGGTTTGTAGGACAGTAGAATAGGAGGCATGTGATTGATTAGTAGAGCCTCCTTCTGGTTCACCAAGAAGAGGTGAAGTTTGCAGGTTGAACCCCTAACATCTCCAGGTAAGAGATCCCCTGCTGAAATCCTGGAGAAATGCTGCCTACTAAGCTCGATGGAGATTACAGAAGAATTGATGCTTTTGAATTATGGTGCTGGAGGAGACTCTTGAGAGTCCCATGGACTGCAAGAAGATCAAACCTATCCATCCATAAGGAAATCAGCCCTGGGTGCTCACTAGAAGGACAGATGCTGAAGCTGAGGCTCCAATACTTTGGCCACCTCATGAGAAGAGAAGACTCCCTGGAAAAGACCCTGATGTTGGGAAAGATGGAGGGCACAAGGAGAAGGGGACGACAGAGGACGAGATGGTTGGAAAGTGTTCTCGAAGCTACCAGCATGAGTTTGACCAAACTGCGGGAGGCAGTGGAAGACAGGAGTGCCTGGCGTGCTCTGGTCCATGGGGTCACGAAGAGTCGGACACGACTAAACGACTAAACAACAACAAAAGCTCAATGGATGGTTGTCGGACTCAGTAGAAGCCAGCTTCCTGTATTCCTGTGAACAGGTCCTGAGGGTGCTCTAGAGACCCAAGAGTCATAGCTGAGGCCTTAACTCCTTTGGTCATAGCTATGTGGGAGTAGGCAAGGATACAGGTTTGAAAAGGAATGGGAACTGAAAAATATGGGTCAAAACATCACTCCACACAATGGTGGGTAGCCACGATGGCTGTGTTGTACCTCCACCGTTGGAATACCAGCATTTGGGAACTGCAAGGCAAGTGAAGTGAGTGTTATTGTGCTCAGGAACTGCTTGTGGGCTTCCCACCATAAGGTTTTGGGTAGCTATTGTGCGGGACGCAGGTGGCATTGTGGGTTAAACCACAGAGCCTAGGACTTGCCGATCAGAAGGTTGGCGGTTCGAATCCCCGCGACAGGGTTAGCTCCCGTTGCTCAGACCCTGCTCCTGCCAACCTAGCAGTTCGAAAGCACGTCAAAGTACAAATAGATAAATAGGTACCGCTCCGGTGGGAAGGTAAACGGCATTTCCATGCGCTGCTCTGGTTCGCCAGAAGCGGCTTAGTCATGCTGGCCACATGACCCGGAAGCTATGCACCTGCTCCCTCAGCCAATAAAGTGAAATGAGCGCTGCAACCCCAGAGTCGGCCACGACTGAACCTAATGTGCCACTGTATTCTGCTCTGGTCAGACCTCACCTGGAGTACTGTGTCCAGTTCTGGGCACCACAGTTCAAGAAGGACACTGACAAACTGGAACGTGTCCAGAGGAGGGCAGCCAAAATGGTCAAAGGCCTGGAAACGATGCCTTATGAGGAACGGCTAAGGGAGCTGGGCATGTTTAGCCTGGAGAAGAGGAGGTTAAGGGGTGATATGATAGCCATGTTCAAATATATAAAAGGATGTCACATAGAGGAGGGAGAAAGGTTGTTTTCTGCTGCTCCAGAGAAGCGGACACGGAGCAATGGATCCAAACTACAAGAAAGAAGATTCCACCTAAACATTAGGAAGAACTTCCTGACAGTAAGAGCTGTTTGACAGTGGAATTTGCTGCCAAGGAGTGTGGTGGAGTCTCCTTCTTTGGAGGTCTTTAAGCAGAGGCTTGACAACCATATGTCAGGAGTGCTCTGATGGTGTTTCCTGCTTGGCAGGGGGTTGGACTCGATGGCCCTTGTGGTCTCTTCCAACTCTATGATTCTATGATTCTAATGGTCAGGGGTCCCTTTACCTTTAGCTATTGTGCAGTGTTCAAAATTTGCCAAGCACATTTTCCACCTGGCTTTTGACCGCTTGTGGCCAGGTGAAGATGCCTGGGTACCAGCATGGCGCCTGACATCTCCAACATCTGGGGATCATTTGATCTGGACTGTTTTCACACACTAAAACACTATCCTGTAGAATTCTATCAGTTCTATTTTATCTGCACAATCAGAATGAATTTCTGAATCCAAAATGCTTTTTCTGTGCAGCCTGAGCAGGAGCAGTCACCATTAAGAAAAAGAGGTCAGAACAGGCCAATATATATATGTAGACTGTCCCTGGATCAAGTAGCTTTTCTTCTTTTAAGTTCTCAAAGCTCTTAACCTAGCTCAAGGTTGTCATCAGAACTAGCCTAGCCAGATGTTTAACTGATAATCACAGTCAGTCAACCATTTGAAAAATAAGAATTTAGAGCCGTCTTGCCCCAAAATGGCAACATCAGTTTTAGTTGAGTTGTTGAAACCTATTTGATTGGAACTGGTTTGCGCCATCTGTTCCTGTGTACTCTGTGGGGATTAAGTTATTATAGTTGTTACGTGTTACCTTGTTGAACTAGTCTGTTGTTTGGAAACCAGTAAGATTACATATTACTACTACACCTTAAAACCTGTAATTATATTATACAGTTAACAGGGATGAGGATCACATGTTACAATCTGCATGCAGGTTTCAGATTAATTTCTACTGAGAAATGCAATCAAAAGATGCCCAGATATTTGCTTTAGAAACTGCCAGCGAGGAAGGAGATTCCAAGCAGAAGTGTTGGTTTCTCAAGAACATCTTTCTCCCTCCTGCTCTACTTCTTCCTCTCCCCAAAACATGAACATATGGGAGTTGTTGGCGTGTCTTTCAATTTTTCATATCATTGTTGACATACATGAGCGGGAGAACCCTTGAGTAGGTGCTGCTGGCCGTTTTTCAAGCTCTTTCCTCAAATCCATTAATAGACCCATCTTCAGACTATTTATCTTGGACTGGTAGCTCAGAGCTCATACCTGGATTGCAACCAGCCATGCCGCAACTCCCTGTCCCTATAGGTGATTGGAGCAAATACTGTTTAGTGAAGAGGGGTAGGTTCTTCATTAGAAGGCTTGAAGTTGAGGCTAGATGACCACCTTTTGAAGATGCAGTAGAAATTCCTGGACCAACAGGAGGTTGTTGCTAGCTGCCACAACTTTGATTGGTTGTGTGGTGCTGTCACAGGCGTGTGATCCAACCGATCTATGTGGGAAGCAGATTTCTGGTGGCTGCGATGCTCTACTTGCAGAAGTTTCTTTTGAGTTGGGCTGTGGTGACAAGCCTATAGATATGAAAAGGCAGTGAGCAGAGCTGGGGCTGAAAGAATTGTTTCCTGTGAACCTGGCTTGGCATATCTAACTGGGGTGGTGGTGGGAGGGGAATGGCTCTTAATGTCTGAAGAATGCTGCCGGTTCAGGGGCAAATGCCCATCTAGTCCAGCACTTTGTTCTTACGGCGGCCAAGAAGATGTCCATGGAAAGCCGGCAAAGAGAACAAAAAACTTAAAAGCCACGTTGACAGGGCTTAGGCTAGATGACCCTTGACCTCTCTCCAATTCTTTAATTCTGTGGCACAGTAGCAATTAGAATATGATTGAAGGGGTGGTGCTGGTTTTTTCTCTCTTTTTTTTTTGTATAGAAAACTTGAGAATGGGGAACTGAATGCTCAAGTACGGTAGCTATTAGCGCATTACCAATACAGTATTTCCGTATTTTTTGCTCTATAAGACTCACTTTTTCACTCCTAAAAAGTAAGGGGAAATGTGTGTGCATCTTATGAACGAATGCAGGCTGCGCAGCTATCCCAGAAGCCAGAACAGCAAGAGGGATTGCTGCTTTCACTGTGCAGCGATCCCTCTTGCTCTTCTGGCTTCTGAGATTCAGAATATTTTTTTTTCTTGTTTTCCTCCTCCAAAAACTAGGTGTGTCTTGTGGTCTGGTGCGTCTTATAGAGCGAAAAATATGGTAATTCAAATAAGTCTATCCCTTGTTTTCATCTCTTAATGCAACTCTTGAATGGGTAATAGTCACCATAAAAACACACATACCAATAAGATGTTAGAAATGATAAAAGGATAAAGTGAGCATCTCTTGCAACAACAATATTTAGATCAGGAAGATGAACCAAATCAGAATTAATACTGCACATTTGCCTTATCTGTCGCTTTTCTTCTTTACAAAACAGTGGGCCACGCTGCGTATTGAGAAACAGAGAGAGGCACAGAGGCTTCCTTCTTCAAATGGTAAGGGTTTTCTTAAAAATTAGAACTGTTGCCCCATTATAACAAGAATGGAAGGGGGGGGGGGGAGAGAATGGTCCTGAAATCTGATGTAAAAATCTTACAATACTTGGCTGTCATCTAATGGTAGAGACACTCATGTGGGTCCATCAAGGGTGTTAAACCAAGTCTTCTGTATGGGGGTCTTGATGTGATAGTCCTGGAACCCTGATTGCCTGACCCACAACTGCCTGTGTTAGTCATTTGGGACGCATAAGTGTGGCTTTTAAGTAAAACAACTTTTGCAATGTTTTCCTTCCTGGATGCTTAGAGGAGGTTCCTTCTTGCCCCAGGTGGCTGTTTACAAGCTTGTGCAGATCCATTTGGTTCACGTTGCCCAAAGACAGTGGAAATTCTGTTCACTAGTTGCCCTTCCTTTTTATAATTTTGGAAAGTGATGCTGGATTGCAAGCTGAGGCCATGCCCCCTTTAGTGAATAAGGCCTCTATGTCAGGTTTGTGAAAGTACAACTCGCTTCATCCCTGACCATTTGGCATGCTGGCTGGGGCTCATGGGAGTTTGCAGTCCATCAATATTTGGAAGGCTCACAGCTTAGCCACCTCTGATGCAGAAGCACCCACTGGGTTCCAGGTAGCTTTAATTAGGAGATTAATCAACCAAACAAACATTTTGTTGATTAAGTGGTGTGGTAGATGTTAAGGTTGGGCTCAAGCAAACATAATACCAAATTTTGGCACTACATAGACTAGCCTTGGGGGACGCGGGTGGCTTTGTGGGTTAAACCACAGAGCCTAGGGCTTGCCGATCAGAAGGTCGGCGGTTCAAATCCCCGCGACGGGGTGAGCTCCCGTTGCTCGGTCCCAGCTCCTGCCAACCTAGCAGTTTGAAAGCATGTCAAAATGCAAGTAGATAAATAAGTACTGCTCCAGAGGGAAGGTAAACGGCGTTTCCGTGCGCTGCTCTGGTTCGCCAGAAGCAGCTTAGTCATGCTGGCCACATGACCCGGAAGCTGTACGCTGGCTTCCTCGGCCAATAAAACGAGATGAGCGCCGCAACCCCAGAGTTGGCCATGACTGGACAAAATGGTCAGGGGTCCCTTTACCTTTTTAGACTAGCCTTGAAGAATTTGTGTGCTTCTTGCACAAAGCAATTCCCAGTCTTGGTCTGAGGCAAACCATAGTTTATTTTTTCCAAATGACCAAACTATCGTTTGTGCTTGCCTGCAAACCAAGACCACAGGTTTGTCAGTTTGGTACAGAACACTGTTTTGCACTAGGAGTGGAGAGATGTGGATTCGAATCCCCGCTTGGCTGTGAAGCTCGCGGTGTAGCTTTGCACCAGTCACCTTTTCTCGGCCTATCCTGTCTCACAGGGCTGTTGTGAGAATGAGAATTGGTGTGGCAGAGAAGAGCCATAGATATTCCCTAAGCTCCTTTGGCGGGAGGGTGGCATGTTTTAAAACAACAACATAGTAAGTTGATTAAATCTGTCCTTTATCCGATTTATTTTACTTGCTCTGGTATCTTTAGTTGCAACACATTTTCCCCCCACTTGATTCCTTTGCACTTAAGGAAAGGTGGTTGCTTAATACAACTTCCATTTAACCAAGATTTTGAAATTGTGGTTTCACTGCTCAGCGGTTGTCAATAGGCCATGGTTGACCGGGTGGAAAAGAATTACGCTGCTTTTACTTTTGTCGTCACTAGCTTGAGGTTTTGAAGACTTCTGTTGTTACTGCTTGATATCCCTACCCCACCCAGAAGAGGGTAAAAGGAGGGTGGATTCACTTTTCTGAATGTTTCTTTTACCCCTGTGCTGTCTCTGCTTCCTGCTTCCCTGGCATCCCTTTGGGGCTTGCTCCAGTTCTCTCTGCGAATGTGACCCCTGCTTTACTCAGTGTTGCACCTCCTTCTTCTATAGCGCATTGTTAGCTAAAACGCCGCCCTGGGCTTGCATAATTCATCACTGCCAGGCCGGCCTCGAGGAACAAGATCTGTGGGGAGTCTCTTCCCTTCACCAGCTGTTGACTTGGAGGATTGTATTATTCTCTCGAGACCACAGAAACAACTCTTTCATTTCCCCCACCGTGCATTGCATTGGGGACCTCGGGTTGTTCCAGAGTTGCCCTGTTATCTCTCCTCCGGTTTGGGTTCCAGC
The DNA here is from genome assembly GCF_964188305.1 of Podarcis bocagei. NCBI lineage: Eukaryota > Metazoa > Chordata > Lepidosauria > Squamata > Lacertidae > Podarcis > Podarcis bocagei. Next base: position 66,994,415 of record NC_138134.1, on the reverse strand, counting down.
ACATTGGGCAATGGTGCGGCAGCCAGAAATCCAGCCTTTCCTCCTGACTCAGGAAAGATAGTAAATATGTAGTTATCAGGAAAACAAAAACTTCACTTGCTGAAGTGAATTTTCCCAATTTCCGCAGGTGGATGAACAGATGGGGAAGTGGGTGGGTTCTGCTTGAAGCAGCCATGATTTTACCCTGGGGGAAAGCAGCTGACAGGTAATTGAGGGAAACACCTTGTTGTTGTTTAGTCGTGTCCGACTCTTCGTGACCCCATGGACCAGAGCACGCCAGGCACTCCTGTCTTCCACTGCCTCCCGCAGTTTGGTCAAACTCATGCTGGTAGCTTCTATGACACTGTCCAACCATCTCGTCCTCTGTTGTCCCCTTCTCCTTGTGCCCTCAATCTTTCCCAACATCAGGGTCTTTTCCAGGGAGTCTTCTCTTCTCACGAGGTGGCCAAAGTATTGGAGCCTCAGCTTCAGCATCTGTCCTTCCAGTGAGCACTCAGGGCTGATTTCCTTTAGAATGGATAGGTTTGATCTTCTTGCAGTCCACGGGACTCTCAAGAGTCTCCTCCAGCACCATAATTCAAAAGCATCAATTTTTCAGCGATCAGCCTTCTTTATGGTCCAGCTCTCACTTCCATACATCACTACTGGGAAAACCATAGCTTTAACTATACGGGCCTTTGTTGGCAAGGTATAATTATTATTTATTTATTAGGGCCACAGCAGAATATGCCCATTTTCAGGTCACTGCCTCTGATATTCTGTAGGGTGTGGCGTCATGAGTAGAATTTCCCCAGATTGTCTAAGTAATCTTACAAGTCTACACAGGGGCAGGTGGTCTTTTAGGTAGCCAAGCACACTGGAAGTGCGATCCCCACTCAACGGAGCAAGCCATTAATGTAGGACCAAAGCATCACCTCTACCTCCACACTCCCAATCAATTTATGCAATTGGTTATTTGAAAGCTGGTATAGCAGATGTGTTGCAGAAAGCTGATGATGGATGAAGTAATTCCAATTTGTTTCAGCCAAACCACATGTGGGAGCAAGGCTTTCCCGCCCAGGGAGTCACCGGGCCAATGGGACTTTGGCAAAATTATTTTCTGCTGATCTCTTAGATAAAATGTTGACGCCCGATCCCTTTAATGGCAGGTATAAACTGGCCTTGTGGAAATGGTACCAGGTGTTGCCTGGAACTTGTGTTGCAGATAATTGACCTGCCTACTGCCTGGCTTCGTTTTCTCATTGAGCTATAATGTGCTTTTTATTTATTTATTCCCTACCTGAAGTTATCATACAGAGGGACCAGACCACCATGGAGAAAGCCATTGCTGGCCTGCGCCATGGGGACTTTGAGCTCTCCGATGTGTTTTACTTCTGCAAAAAGGGGTATGAAGCGATTGTGGAAGATGAAGTCACCCAGAGGTTCACCTCGGAGGAGCTGGTCTCCTGGAACCTCCTCACCAGGACCAACGTCAACTTTCACTACATCAGTTTACGGCTGACCATCGTGTGGGTCATTGGCGTCTTTGTGCGCTACTGTCTCCTGTTGCCTCTTCGGTGAGCCTGTCTCTGTGTGTGGACGTAGGAAGCTGCCTTTAAACAGAGTCAGGGCGTGGGCCCATCCACGTTCACCATTGTCCACACCTTGAGGAGCCAGTGGGCAACCTCTCCAGACTATCTATCTATCTATCATCTAAAATTCAAAAAAATCAGTGAAAAAATAATGTGAAAGAAAAGAAAGATGAATAATGTGAAAGCAGGGTGGATTTGATTCAAATCAATTTACAGTGGTACCTCTGGATGCGAATGGGATCCGTTCCGGAGGCCCATTCGCATCCTGAAACGAACGCAACCTGTGTCTACGCAGGTTGTGATTTGCCGCTTCTACGCACGCGCGTGAAGTCATTTTGAGCATCTGCGCATGCGCGAGCAGTGAAACCCGGAAGTAACTCGTTCCGTTACTTCTGGGTCGCCGCAGAGTGCAACCTGAAAACGCTCAACCCGAAGCTACTTCAAGCAGAGGAATGACTGTAAATCATGATTTAAATCATGGTTTAAATCACTAGTTAGTAAGAGAAGTCAAGTTACAGGGAACCAAGCAGAGGGCCTTCTCAGTAGTGGCACCCACCCTGTGGAACGCCCTCTCACCAGATGTCAAAGAGAAAAACAACTATCTTACTTTTAAAAGACATCTGAAGGCAGCCCCGTTTAGGGAAGTTTTTAATGACTGATGTTTTATTGTATTTTTAATATTTTGTTGGAAGCTGCCCGAGTGGCTGGGGAAACCAGATGGGCGGGGTATAAATAATAAATTATTATTATTTAAATAATTTTTTTTTACAGAAATACTCATTCTTGCTGGGATAATCTTAATGTTTACAACAAGATGAAGGCCTCATTTTTGGAATAATAAATTTTCAGAGTATTTTTTTCAGTTATATCAGAAATTACTGATTTGGTTATTCTATTAGAAATACATAGACAGATAACTTATTAAACCTCACAATAATTTCATAATTAACTGTTTATATTTGAACAACCTTTCTGAAGTACTTTATTAGAAGGAGAGAAAAAATTCATTTCCTTAATAACAATTTAAACTATTTATTTAACAAAAACTGATTCTGTGTATATAAATTTGCAAAGGAACAATGGGATTAAGGTTTTTCCTCAACTCTATTATGTTTATTTTATAACATTTTTCCCGTGAAGGAAAGGCATGCAGACAAAAATCCACACTTTTGAGTCCTGCAAAAACAAGCATCTGCAATAATATTGTTTCGTTAGAAAAACTGCCCCAAATAACCTTACAGAAACCTCTGGAAGAGCATGACATTGTGAATGGATCAATGCAATTCATTTACCAAAAAAAAATAAACATTGCATATAAAGTCTCATGCTACATAATTAAAAACAAACCCTTATTTCCTGATGAATAGCCTTTGGGCTATAATGTAAATTAACTAGAAAACTATCTTTAGAAAGATTTTCCCTCCAAAAGCATTTAATTTAAAAAAATCGGATTTAAATTAAACTATTTTTTGGATATATGTATTTTTAAAATCATTGCTATTTATCCACCCTGTGTGAAAGGAAAGAAAGAGAAAAAACCTCCCATTTATTCAGAAGGAACCAGTTGAGCTTTAGCAGTTTTAAATGAGCAAGGGCCTGGTGCACAAACACTGTTCTCTGCTCAACTAGCCCCTGAGAACAAGCCCAAACTGCATGCCAGGCTGAAGGTTTATGTGCAAACCAGCACCGGTTTCTTTTTTAATAGAGTGGATTAACAAGCCTAGCTGCGACTTAATGACATGGCACGTCTGTTTGGCAAAGGGCGGTAGCTCAGTGGCAGTGAACTTGTTTTCCATGCAGGCGGTTTCAGGTTAAACGCCTGGGCTGGAACCATGGAGAGCAGTGGCCAGTCAGTGTTACCAATGGCCCAATGTGGTATAAGGCTATGTTGTCCCTTGGTTTTCTGGATGATTCCTCCTGCTGGCCTCTGAAGCCCAGCAAATGCTCTCCTTTGCTATTCTCTGCCACTGGGGTTGAGCTGAGATGGAACCTTGGACTCTGCAGGAATGCTGCAAATAACATACAAGCTTGAGTTAAGTATTATTATTAATTACACTAGTGGCCAAAATTGTGGAAACCTTTTGGGAAAAGTGTATTTCTGAGGTTTGATGGCTCACAACACCACTTTCTTTTTGAGTAACACCATAAAATTATATATCAATGGAAAGATAATTTAATGAAGAATGTAATGCGACAAAGTTTGCTCAGTTATCTGTATTCTATCAAAAGTTATAGCCAAATAACCAGAAAAAGGAAGCATAAGTTGCTTAGGTTGATATGCAGTATGTAACCAATGAGCATGAGTGTTTAGAGAGTCAATCGGGTTTTGTGAGCCATCAAACCTAGAAATACTTCCCCCAAAATGTTCCCACAATTTTCGCCACTAGTGTGTATCCCAGCTTGCCTCCAAGAAGCTCAAAGTGACAACATGGTCCTTTCCCTCCTCATTTAATCCTCACAACAACCTTGTGGGGTAGGTAAGGCTAAGACACAGTGACTGGCCCAAGGTCACCCAGTGAGCTGAGTGGGGTTTTGAACCCTGGTCGCCCAAGCCCTACTCTGCCACTCGGTGTTTCCCAAATTTGGGCCTTCAGCTTTTTTTGGACTACAGTTTTCACCATCCCTGACCACTGGTCCTGCTAGCTAGGGATCATGGGTGTTGTAGTCCAACAACAGCTAGAGACCCAAGTTTGGGAAATAGTGCTCTAAGCACTAATCCACACCACAATACGTGACCCAAGCCCTCGCCTGAAGACACACGATGCAGTACTTTGCTGCAGCCAAGGTGGTCAGTGCCTGGATGGGAGAAAGATGATGATGATAATAATAATAATAATAATATTACAGTGGTACCTCGGGTTAAGTACTTAATTTGTTCCGGAGGTCCGTTCTTAACCTGAAACTGTTCTTAACCTGAAGCACCACTTTAGCTAATGGGGCCTCCTGCTGCCGCCGCGCCGCTGGAGCATGATTTCTGTTCTCATCCTGAAGCAAAGTTCTTAACCTGAAGCACTATTTCTGGGTTATCAGAGTCTGTAACCTGAAGCGTATGTAACCTGAAGCGTATGTAACCCGAGGTACCACTGTAGTAGTAGTAGTAGTAGTAGTAGTAGTAGTAGTAGTAGTAATAATAATAATAATAATAATAATAATAATAATAATAATAATAAATTTATTATTTATACTTTGCCCATCTGGCTGGGTTTCCCTGTGAACCCAAGTATGCTACATGGTTATGGATATAGTTACATTTTAAAAACTCATCAGGAGACCAAAAGTATGCACTTTAAGGAAGTCTTTCTCTTCCGATCAAACTTGTTTGTCAGGATTTCCAATTGCAAATTATCTGAAGATGCTCCAAGTAGGATCTGACGGTCTTGAATGGATAATGCATTTTGGATTTTCCCTTCTGTTTTTCTCCCCCAGGGTTACCTTGGCACACATTGGGATCCTTTCCATGATTTGCGGCAGCACGCTGGTAGGCCAGCTTCCAAACGGAGAGTAAGTGGATATCCTTTGCATCAGTAGCTTTGGGGAAAGAAGAGGTTACGAAACAGAAAACAAAACTCCGCCTCCGCCTTGGGCTAACCTCTTGCGTCAATGCAAGCTGTTTCTTAGAATTATTGGAATGCCCAATTGACAGCTGGGATTCGCATAACGTTGTGCTGTGCGAAGCTTTATAATCTTGTGGGAGCAAGTTTCAATATGCGCTGTGTAAAACTAATGGCCCATCAGTTTTGCCAGAAAAGTTCTTATAAACATACGTGGCTGTGTTTATAAGAGGGAAAGCAAAGGGGAATCTCCATTTATGGAGACATTGAAATAACAAGCAGAGAGATGGGAACCAACTGGCGACAGAATCTTAGAGACTTGGGGTGTAAAAGTAATTGATAAGGGGAGCGCGAGAAGAGTGAGAACTAAGTGGGGAGCTGCTGGATTTTGTAGAGAAGAGGGTGTCCATTATTTTTGGGAGGCCACTTTCCCAAATCATCCATTTTCTGAATATGTATCTTTATAGACAGAGCTACTGAACTGTTTATTCTTCACCTTGTTTGGAATGCTGACTCCTCTTTTGCTATCAAGAAGTTGAAATTAGGTTGTGATGTGTAAATAACCAGTGCTGCAACTCTTAGATTCTGGAGAATGTGGACCTAATTTAGATTTCTAAGGCTGCTGTTACACCCAGTTTTTCCTGTTTTGCAGAACGAAAGACTGGCTGAGTGACCTTGTCCATCTCACCTGCTCCCGGATCCTTGTCAGAGCGCTTTCTGGCAACATTTATTACCACAACAAGTGAGTGAAAGAAAACAAAACCCCTTCTCAGGACAGAAGTTAGATAAGTTCTTTTCTGATGGTGCCAGGTAGATCAAGGTGTATTTTGTTGCTGCTGCTGATGTACACATCAGGCAGAATCAAGTGGTAGAATGAATTGTACCACCAGAGTTTACAAGTCTGGGATCACATCTTTTTAACATTCTGTTGCGTAAAAAAACAAAACACCTCTGCAAGTAAACTGCTAGCACAGCAAGGAATGGATGGCGCTTCAACTCTTTTAAGCTGAAGTGCTGTTTGCTTAACTTAAAGTAAGTTTTGTGTGTGTTTTTGGGCCCCTCCAGACAGGTGTGTTGTTTTTGCAGGTACATTCTGCACTACTTCTATGGTACACCAGTAGTTCCCTAGTTAATGGTGGATTAATGCTGGGCTGTCCACACATTCCTTCCACTTCTGCAATGCATTATTGTACTGCATTATTGTACTTTTGCGCTGGAGCACAACACATCTGGGACAACCTGTCCATCCGTCCCCAGTACATTTGTGGTCTAAACAGTTACAGAATATTTGTGGGAAGCAAAAGGGCAGCCACCAATTTGAAACAAAGAAATTATGTCTACCCTAAAATCTTTGCAGGCTCAAATGGTTTGCAGAGTGGGATTGCACATAACTGCCCCTGAAAGCATCATGAATACACAGTGAAAAGGACGCTTGGAAGGGCCTGTTGTGTTTTGTTGTGAGATGGATTCAGAAACTTCATTTTCCCCCAGCTGTCTCAAGTGGTACAGCCTACTCTGTCATCTCTGGGCTCTGTTACCTGCATGACGCTTCTGCCCAGTAAGAAGAACAGGGCTTATCTGGGCTTATCTTTCCCTGCTCAGATGTCAGCATCCTCTTCCGAGTATAGTCTGTGGTCCTTTGGAAGGGGCAGTGGGTAGAGACATGAGGCAGGGCCTTTTTGGTGGTGATGCCTTGACTTTGGAATGCTCCCAAGGGGGGGGGGAGACTTACCCAGTAGCTATTAATAACTTTATTCCCCACAAAGTTGTCTGAACCTCTTTAAAAGCCATCCAAGTTGGTGGCCATAGCTACTTCCCGTAGGAGTAAGTCCTATAGTTGTAACTACCGTATTTTTCGCCCCATAAGACGCACTTTTTCCCCTCCAAAAATGAAGGGGAAATGTGCCTGCGTCTTATGGGGCGAATGCAGGCTTTCGCTGAAGCCTGGAGAGCGAGGGGGGTCGGTGCGCACCGACCCCTCTCGCTCTCCAGGCTTCAGGAAGCTCTGCGCAACCCTCGGGAGACCGACTCCGAGGGTTGCGCAGAGCTGCCTGCAGTCCCGGGATCAGCGCAGCTCTGCGCGGCCACCGGGAGCCGGGGGAGAAGCTCCGCCCCGCTCCTGGTGGCCGCGCAGAGCTGACTGCGGTCCTGGGACCAGCGCAGCTCTGCGCTGCCATCCGGAGCGGGGCGCTAAGTCCCGCCCCTCTCCGGATGGCGGCGCAGAACTGCCTGCCATCCCGGGATCAGCACAGCTCTGCCCATCGCCAGCCCCACAAGCTCGGGGGACAGCGGGGAGGCAGAGCGTGCCTTCCCACTATTCCCCGACCTGGTTCTTCCAGCCCCGCACCTGGGGGGGGGGGGAATATATTTTTTTTCTTTATTTCCCCCCCAAAAAACTAGGTGCGTCCTATGGGCCGGAGCGTCTTATGGGGCGCAAAATACTGTATGCACTGTGTGAAAAAGTGCTTTCTTCTATCTGTCCTGAATATTCAGCTTCACTGGATGCCTGAGTATTATGAGAGAGGGACAAAAACCTTTCTCTATCCACTTTCTCCACAGCATACTTAATTTTATACAAGTTTTATCATGTCCCCTCTTACTTGACTTTTCCTTGAGCTGAAAGGTCCCACAAGTTGTCTGTGTAGTGCCTGTGTGTGGGTCTTCTGGGGGTTAAAGACCATTAAAAAAATGCCAAGTCCAATTGCTTTCAGAATACAGTGGTGCCTCGGGTTAAGTACCGGAGGTCTGTACTTAACCTGAAACTGTTCTTAACCTGAAGCACCACTTTAGCTAATGGGGCCTCCCGCTGCTGCCGCACCGCCAGAGCACGATTCCTGTTCTCATCCTGAAGCAAAGTTCTTAACCCAAGGTAATATTTCTGGGTTAGTGGAGTCTGTAACCTGAAGTGTATGTAACCCGAGGTACCACTGCATGCTTTTTAAAGTCTGTGCGCTGCTTTAAATGTCTTGCTTGTGGCTGAGAATTGCAGCTTAGAAATGTTAAATGTTGACAAAGAATGCATTTTCTTTTGACTTTTAAATGGCAACACTGCTCATTAAGCCTTTACAGCGAAGAATACTCACGTGTAACATGCGGCAGGTTTATGGGCATCTCGCAGCCGCTTGTCCCCTACTACAAAGTTGTGTCCTCCTGTCATTTTGCAGGGAGAACAAACCTAAGAAAGGAGGAATTTGTGTTGCCAACCACACATCCCCAATAGACGTCATAATCTTGACCAATGATGGCTGTTACGCAATGGTACGTCTTAAGTCTCATGAGTTTTGCAATTGCAAGGACTGAGAGTTGTAAAGACCTCTGTACATGAAGCCAGTGTTGAACTGTAGCTACTTCCTAGTTGCTAATAATTGAAGCCATTGCTTCGTGTTGAGTTGAGAAAACTCTTGATGCAAAAAGGAAGAGGAACTGGTGCAACTGATTTAGCTATGCAGCTGGACACAGAAGCACTTTTCATAGTTTTCACCTGTCAGTGCTATCAGTGTGGATAACACTTGACATTGCTTAAGAAAGCAGGTCTCTGTCCTGAGGAGCTTACAGTTGACACTGAGAAATGGAGAAAGAAGAGGCAAGGGTAAATAGGGAAAGAAAATGAGGAAGGTTTACTGCTATAGCGAGGCAGATATTCAAAGACTGTGTCTTACCTGTGTGTAGGGTTTCCAGAAAAATAGCTCCCCATGCAAAACAAACAAATATTGTTGACATGCCTGCCCAATTAACTGCCACGAAGGCTTTGTTCAGTGGTGTCCAAACTTTTTTCAGAGAGGGCCATATTTGATGAAGTGAAAGGCCATGAGGGCCAATTAACCAAAGTTGTTAACCTTTGAACTTTTTAAAGGATTTTACCCCAGGAAATAAATTGCCACAGGGGCCAGATTAAATTGACCAGTGGGCTGAATTGGGCCCCCGAAATTGTCTTTGGACATGCCTGGCTTTGTTAATCAAATAAGTGGCAAAGGCCACCATCTCCACCCTGCTTTTAAAACAATGTTCCATCACGTGGAAGATGAAGCAAGCTTGTTTTCTCCTACTCAGGAGAGCAGGACCAAACCAATGGATTCAAGTCACAAGAAAAGAGATCCTGACTAAACATCAGGAAGGGCTTTCAGACAGTAAGAGCTGTTTGACAGTGGAACGGTCTCCCTCAGGATGTGGTGGACTCTCCTTCCTTGGAGGTTTCTAAGCAGAGGTTGGACGGTCATCTGTCATGGATGCTTTAGCTGAGATCCTTGCATTGCAGGGGGTTGGAATAGATGACTTAAGGGGTCCCTTCCAACTCTACAATTCTCTGATTCTATGAATAAGGGAAGTGACAGTAATGTGCAGTAGGAAGTGTGAGATAGCCACCACCCCTACACAACATTGTTAACCTCCCAGCAAACAGAACAGAATGGAAGCTCCAAAAACCAGATTGTGGGCACTTAAAGATGACATAATCATGTCCTTCAAGAATGACATCACTTTCAATGCAGGGGGGGGGATCAATTCCACTCACAAGGCTCCTTTATAGTTTTAAAAGGGAACTATTTTGAAGGAACTCCCTGTTGATTTGATTTTGTCTTTTTTTTGGTGGGGGGACCTTACAGGTGGGCCAAGCTCATGGGGGCCTAATGGGCATTATTCAGAGAGCCACCGTCAAAGCCTGCCCACATGTTTGGTTTGAACGCTCCGAAATGAAAGATCGCCACCTGGTGACGAAAAGGTATGGGCTTTGTTGTTGTTTTACCCGAACACCAAGAGACAAATGGCTGTGGGTTGCTCTAAAGCAGGGGTCAGCAAACTTTTTCAGCAGGGGGCCGGTCCACTGTCCCTCAGACCTTGGGGGGCGGACTATTTTTTTGGGGGGGGGGAATGAACAAATTCCTATGCCCCACAAATAACCCAGAGATGCATTTGAATTTGAATTGATTTGATTTAAACTGATTTTATAATGAATTGATTTTAGAATGCTGTATTATTTTATTGTTGCTAGCAGCTCTGAGCCCGGCTTCGGTTGGGGAGGGCGGGATATAAATAAATTTATTATTATTATTATCATTATCATCATTATCATTATTATCATTAAATAAAAGCACACATTCTACTCATGTAAAAACACCAGGCAGGCCCCACAAATAACCCAGAGATGCATTTTAAATAAAAGGACACATTCTACTCATGTAAAAACATGCTAATTCCCGGACCGTCCATGGGCTGGATTGAGAAGGCGATTGGGCTGGAACCGGCCCCCGGGCCTTAGTTTGCCTACCCATGCTTTAAAGCTAACATATTTGTACGCTTCTTATTTACTGCACGGAAAAGTGTGGCACTCCTTGTGTTAACTGACATTAGGGATTAGAAAAGTAAGGTAAGAAAGAGGGCCAGGCTAATGGTGTGCAGTCTCTCTGATATGCCATTGCGTTAGTTCTGTCCATTCATAACCTTGCAAATGCAAATAAAGGTATAGTCTGCCTCAGGGTGGATTTGATTTAGCTCAAATCATTTTAAATCACTAGTCAGTAAGACTTAATTTAAATCTCTCTTTTTTGCAGAAACACTCATTCTTGTTGATATAATCTTAATATTTACAACCAGATGAAGGTTTCATTTTCGGAATGATAAATTTTCAGAGTAGTTTTTTCAGTTATATCAGAAATTCCTGCTTTGGTTATAGTATTAGAAATACATAGACAGTTAATTATGAAATTATTTTGAGGTTTAATGAGTTAACTGTGTATATTTCGACAATTTTTCTGATGTACTTTATTGGAAAGGGAAAAATAATCATTAGTAACAATTTACACAATGTATTTAACTAAAACAATAACATTATAGCATATGTATCCATGTTTGTTAACTGATGTGGTTAAACAATTTTTTTAAACTGAGTTTTAGCACACATGGAAAACATAAAACAAATCCTTATTTCCTGATGAATAGCCTTTGGACTATAATGTAACTTAAATAGAAAATTATATTTAGAAAGATTTTTCCTCTAGAAGGATTTTATTTTAAAAATAAAAAAATCTGATATATATAAACATTGTTTTTTAAGCACCCTGGTCTGCCTTATCTCTGGGCAAAATTGGCGAAACGGCCTCGGCCCAGTATACCTGAAGGAGCGTCTCTGTCCCCATTGTTCTGCCCAGACACTGAGGTCTACCTCTGAGGGCCTTCTGGCAGTTCCCACCCTCCAAGAAGTGAGGTTACAGGGAACCCGGCAGAGGGCCTTTTCGGTAGTGGCGCCCACCCTGTGGAACGCCCTCCCATCAGATGTCAAGGAAATAAACAACTATCTGACTTTTAAAAGACATCTGAAGGCAGCCCTGTTTAGGGAAGTTTTTAATGTTTAATTCTATATTGTGTTTTTAAGATTTGGTTGGGAGCCGCTCAGAGTGGCTGGGGAAACCCAGCCGGATGGGCGGGGTATAAATAATATATACCGTATTTTTCACTCTATAACACACTCCCAACCATAACACGCACATAGTTTTTAGAGGAGGAAAACAAGAAAAAAAAATTCTAAACGAAACAGTGGATGTATGATTTTTGTGGTTCATGCTGTGGCCACGGACATGTGATCTGACGGTGAGTTTGGGGTAGCCCAATGCAAAAATCCTGAGGATCTTTGTGGATCCGTGCTTTGTAACCACGTGAATGAAGGAACTATCAGTAATGTATGGTATCTCCAATACAGTGATGAAGGAAGGGGGGGGGGAAGCTCACACTTGTCCTAGGCAAAGCAGCCAACTCCTATAGGCCTAGGTACCTTCACCCCCCCCATTAAATATTTGAGGGAGTCATCCTCCCCCCATGCTGATGGGCATTGCCATTCATATAAGGTACCAGTGTGCATGCACTTTGTCTTGAGATCATTGCAGTCTTTGAGATGGGGCTTACCTGTACCTGTCCCCCCAATATTTTATTGAAGCTGGAAGAGGGAGGGAGGGAGGGAGGGAGGGAAGAGAGATGGAGAGCTCACATTTGTCCTAGGCAAAGCAGCCAACTCCTATGGGCCTAGGTGCCTTCACCCCCCCATTAAATATTTGAGGGAGTCATCCCCCACCCCCCATTGTGGTATGTGAGTGGGGCTTACCTGGCTGTCCCCCCAATATTTTTTGAAGTTGGAAGAGGGAGGGAGGGAAGGAAGAGAGAGGGGGAACTCACATTTGTGCAGCTGCCTTGCCTCGAACCGGAGCAAAAAGAGGAGGAGGAGACTCAGGGACACGAGCCTTGTAAGCCCCTTTTGTTGAATTTACCGGTGAGGTGCTGGGGGAGGGACGGAAGGGGATGCCCTCTTTGTCCCTCCTTCCAGCTCATTGTAAAGAAAGCAGAGTAAGAGCCGCTTACATTTGTGTAAGGGAGAGCCATAGAGCAGGCAGACACTGAGAAAGAGAGGCTGTCTCCCTTTCCCCACCTTGGCTTTTACACACTGAGTGCAGCTCTTGCCGGCTTCGGAGCTGCCTCCCTTCTCCCACCTCGCCAAAAAGCCATAGAGCAGGCAGACTGGAGGAAGAGAGGCTGTCTCCCGACACTCAGCTGTTGAGCTGTTGCCGGCTTCTCAGCAAGCCAAGCAGAGGAAGAGAGGCTGCCGAACAGCCAGCAAGAGTGGCTCCTCCTGCCTGCATTCGCTCCATAACGCGCAGACACATTTCCCTTTACCTTTTGGGGGGGGGGGGGAACTGAGTGTTATGGTGCGAAAAGTACGGTAATATTATTTATTGCTTGTTCAACTGCTGGCTGCAGTGAAGCAGCTGCAAAAGTGCTTTGGAAACCCACATCCAGCTCCTTGAATATCCCGGCTTACTAAACCAAACCCCTCTGGCAAGTCCATGAAGCTGCTTTGCAGCCACTGCCAACAATAAAAATAAAAATAAAAATATTTATACCCCGCCCTCCCTGGCCAGAGCCGGGCTCAGGGCAGCTAACACCAGTAAAATCACAGTAAAAACATAATAGGAAAAAAACCCAATTTAAAATACAGGTTAAAATGCAATTTAAAACCTTACCTTCCTTCTGTTGGTAAAATTTCTTCCCCACCTGCACCAAACTGAAATGACGCTTTGAAGAGGAGGACCTTGAAAGGTACCTCCCGATCTGAGAACCACTTGGACTGCTTGACTCTTAAATATTTCACTGCACAGCACAGAGCTAAGGTGTGCAATTCGCTCTCGCCCTCTGGCTTGGATGGCTTTGAAAGAGGATGTTGCCATCAAAGGCTACTGCTTGTGGGCTTCCCATGGTGGCATCTGTTTGGCCACTGTGAGAACAGGATCCTGGATTAGACCTTTGACCAGCAACCCTCTACTTATGTTCTGAGTTATTGGAAACAGATTAATTCCAAGAGACCCTCTTGAGTACTGAGGCAAAGACTGAAATATTTCTCCTTTTCTTTCAGGTTGAGGGAACATGTTGCGGATAAGGAGAAGCTGCCCATTTTAATTTTTCCAGAAGGTAAAACACACTCTTCTGTTCCCTCATTTGTGGGTTAATAACAATTACGATACGATACGATAATCTTTATTGTCATTGTCCCATACAGAACAACGAAATTGAAAAATCTACCATATTTTTCGCTCTATAACACACACCCGACCATAACACGCACGTAGTTTTTAGTGGAGGAATATCTGCAGGCATGCCACCCGTAGGCATTCCCTCCATAACACGCACAGACATTTCCCCTTACTTTTTAGGAGGAAAAAAGTGAGTGTTATGGTGCAAAAAATACGGTACATCAGACATTCAAAAACCAACACGCCTGCTATCCCAGCTATCCCAGCCTAGTTAACCCCCTAAAAACTCTGATACCCCATAATTAAATACAATATACTCCCATAGAGACTACCTTACACTGTGTTTAAAACCAAAATCGTATTTGGATAGAAACTGTTTCTCAGGCGGCTAGTCCTAGTCTTTATAACCCTGAACCTTCTTCCAGAAGGCAGAAGCTGAAAGAGATCATTTCCGGGGTGCGCACTATCCTGCGCTATCTCTGCAGGTTTCTTATGGCACCTGGAAGTATAGATTTGATCCAAGCTGGGAAGAGTGCACCCAGTTATTCTCTCTGCAGTCTTTACAACCCTGGACAGCATTGTTTTTCCCCTGACCGTGCAGCTCCCAAACCACACACACAGACCATAAGTTAATACTGTCTAAGTCGCGCTTGGACTCTTCCCTCGCCGTGAGGCGTTCCCCTCAGGTTGGTTACATCAAATTCCTGTGAGAACATCCTCTCTTGTGACAGTTTTATGGAGGAAAACAGCAGAATATGACTGTAAGCAGTGAGATCATAATACGAGGCCCGTGTGCCTCCTCCATGAGAGGTCCGGAGGGTGGCTACGCAAGAGCAGGCCTTATTTGTGGTGGCTCCCCGTTTGGGGCATGCTCTCCCCAGGGAAGTTCAACTGGTGCCTTTCAAAAGCATTATAACCCGGCCTTTGGCCTAATTTAACTATCTGTGGCCACTTAGCAGTGGGCCACAGACATCCCATGCAGATACATGAAAACCAAGAGAAATAAGTTAATTTCTTGTTTTCTCTTGGTTTTCACATGTCTGCATGGGGTGTTTTTGTCTGGGTGGTTGTACGTTGCTTTTGTGCATGCGCAAAGCGCGATTTACTGCTTCTATGCATGCGCAACCTGAAACGGCTGTAACCCGAGGTATGACTATTGTGCTTATGTCAGACACCATGCTTACGCCTTATCTCTTGTTCACGAAAGAAGGGAGGAAAAGGAAACAAACTTTATTTTTTAATTTATTTACTGACAAGCGCCACCGTGGTAAATGACAAGCACCGCCTCTGGTACGGCGCGTCTTTGGTAAATGAGTGCACAAAGTCGAAAGCCCTTTAGTGAAGCAGGTATACATTTCGGTAATACCTAGGTATATATGAATTTTGTTTTTCTAGCTTGATCAAAATTATTTATTACTTCATAACAGGTAGATAAGAGCTTAGGCGGCTTCAGCGGCGGGCCCCTGGCGCTCCCCAGAATTGGGCGCCCAGGTGCCCCTCACCCCTGGGTAAAGATGGCCCTGTCCCTTGTGTAGACATTATTGAGCTGGATGAACCCATGGCCTGGCTTTGCATAAGGCGGCTCCCTGTGTTCCATTGTCGTTCACGGAACGACTCCGGCTTGCACAATGGAAGTTGCCCTCCCTCTTCTTCCCCAGCTCCCCACCCCCAGCCCGCAAAATAAAAATAAAATAAAATAAAAATATGGTAGGGATGTAAGGAGAGAATAAAGATCCATTGAGCAATCAAAAGTTCTGGCATGATCGGGTCAACTTAGTTCAATACAGCCTTCTGCAACTCAGGACTAGGGCGAATAATGCTCCATCTGGGTTTGTGTTTACTGATTGCTCTGTCTTTTATTTATTTTTTAAAAAACCAGGCACTTGTATAAACAACACCTCGGTCATGATGTTTAAAAAGGGAAGCTTTGAAATCGGTGGCACAATCTACCCAGTTGCTATCAAGGTAAGAACACGCAAAAATGTTCTAGGTTCTACAAGGTTTTCTAGCCAATTCTAGCCGGTTCCTAGGACAGCTATTCCTAGTGCCCTTTGGATGTGTTGAACTCCACGTCCCATCAACCCTGATCACAGGCTACGTTGGCTGAGGCCACTGGGAGTTGGAGACCAGCAATGTCTGGAGGACAACAGCTTCCCCATGTTTTCCCAGCAAGGTGTGGCTGCTGCTGGATCTCATGGACTCCAGCGCAGGCATGGAAGTCTGGAGATGCCTCCAGACAGGTTCAAGATACATTAAACTGGAGAGAGATGCAAGTGAGAGCCAGTATCAGGAAGCTCAGCTTCCTCCATCCCTGAGCATTGCTAAAAAGGGACTAGGCAGAGGAATGAATGAAACGCAACCAGTCTTTTGCTGTTCTTACATCTGAAAGCAGATTTGTCTCTTTCAAGTGTGGCATAAAGCCATGGCACCAAGTCCAGTACAGTGGTACCTCGGGTTAAGTACTTAATTCGTTCCGGAGGTCCGTTCTTAACCTGAAACTGTTCTTAACCTGAAGCACCACTTTAGCTAATGGGGCTTCCCGCTGCTGCTGCGCTGCCGGAGCACAATTTCTGTTCTCATCCTGAAGCAAAGTTCTTAACCCAAGGTACTATTTCTGGGTTAGCGGAGTCTGTAACCTGAAGCGTCTGTAACCCAAGGTACTACTGTACTAACTAGCTACAGACTACAGTCAAGTCAAACCTCGGTTGTCGAACGTTATCCATTCCGGAAGACCGTTTGACTTCTGAAACGTTTGAAGACCGAAAACTGAAAGCGGAAGCATCAATACAATAGGACGGCTTGAGTATAATTAGCCAGCTCCCCACCACTCTTTTCCTCCCCAATTTTTTTTATTCATTTTATAACACAACTAAACAACACAAACAGAAAAAACAAACAATACAAACAAATTCTTACCTTATCCTTATTTTTTCTAAACATTGTTAGGTGGGCTTCCCCAAATCCCCCCATCTGATTTTCATTTTACCTTATCTTTAGCAGTTTATATATATCATAATTTTTAACCATTTTTTTTAATCATGCTTACTTTTACCATAAAAATATTCACATTTTATCACTTACAAATAATACTGTTTTAAAATACACTATCTTCTACTTCTAACTCTACAGCCTATATCCACTTCCAAAGCTATTCTAAGATTTGAATACAGTGGTACCTCGGGTTAAGTACTTAATTCGTTCCGGAGGTCCGTTCTTAACCTGAAACTGTTCTTAACCTGAAGCACCACTTTAGCTAATGGGGCCTCCTGCTGCCGCCACGCTGCTAGAGCACGATTTCTGTTCTTATCCTGAAGCAAAGTTCTTAACCTGAAGCACTATTTCTGGGTTAGCGGAGTCTGTAACCTGAAGGGTATGTAACCTGAGGTACCACTGCATTAACATATTTTTTTCAGATATTGTTTAAACTTTTCCCAGTCTTCTTCCACCGTCTCTTCTCTCTGGTCTCGGAGTCTCCCAGTCAGTTCAGCAAGTTCCATATATTCCATCATCTTCATCTGCCATCTCCCCACCACTCATGAATGCTAACCTTGCAAGCCAAATGGGGGGAGCCTGCCAGACCTCATTGTGCCCATAGGCGAGAGGTTGTCTCACTGCTGGCCTAATGGTTGCCGCCCCCTCACCCTTTGAACTCTTGGTTAACTTCTCACAGCCCTACACCGTTTGGGAATTTCTGCTCCCTTCCAAGAATGCTCCTTCTAACACGGCTTAAGAAATGGCCCTTTTCACGTTGGCCGTGAGCGTGACTCTCAAACGCTGTCCTCCTCCCTTTGCAGTACGACCCCCAGTTTGGCGACGCCTTCTGGAACAGCAGCAAGCATGGCATCGTCAGCTACCTTCTGCGAATCATGACCAGCTGGGCTATTGTGTGCCACGTCTGGTACCTGCCGCCGGTGACGAGAGAGGTATCTGCCCTTTTTTGCATTGTTGGCGGGTTGGCACAGACACTGCCGTTTAAGAAGCAGGAGGAACGGCCCATATTGGTGCCTTTATAACTTTTGGGGGCAAGCTAACCAGGGATGCAAGGGACGCGAATGGCGCTGTGGGTTAAACCACAGAGCCTAGGACTTGCTGATCAGAAGGTCGGCGGTTCGAATCCCCGTGACGGGGTGAGCTCCCATTGCTCGGTCCCTGCTCCTGCCAACCTAGCAGTTCGAAAGCACGTCCAAGTGCAAGTAGATAAATAGGTACCGCTCCGGCGGGAAGGTAAACGCCGTTTCCGTGCGCTGTTCTGGTTCGCCAGAAGTGGCTTAGTCATGCTGGCCACATGACCCAGAAGCTGTACGCCGGCTCCCTCGGCCAATAAAGCGAGATGAGAGCCGCAACCCCAGAGTCAGCCACGACTGGACCTAATGGTCAGGGGTCCCTTTACCTTTTAACCAGAGATGCTGTTTTGATTGTCAACCCCCTTCTCTCCCTCTCCTGGCTAAACTTGAGAAGTCCGCAGTTGACTTCCTTATTGCATTTATATGTGGGTTACAGACAACTGCGTTCTGTTTCTTTCTTTGCAGGAAGGAGAAGATGCCGTTCAGTTTGCTAACAGGGTGAAGTCTGCTATCGCTCGTCAAGGAGGACTTACAGAATTGCCCTGGTGAGAAAAGTTAGACTATGTCCAAGAGAGGAGAGAGAGAGAGAAATTAGAGGGTACTCTGCAAAAATTTAGTGCCTTAAATTTCAGCAGTAGGTGGTAATGACCTAGAATTCAGTTTGCCATTTGTCTTGAATGCTTTAGTTGAGATTCCTGCATTGCAAGGAGTTGAACTAGACGACCCTTGTGGTGCCTTCCAGCACTACAGATCTATGATTCTAGAAGTAACAGTGCAGGCCTAACCAGGTCTGCTCAGAAGTAAGCCCTAATCAGTTCAATGGTGCTCACTCCCCAGTAAATGGCACTTAGGATTGCAGTCTTGATCTCCTCTGAGCACTGCCTACAAATGCAATAAAGGTAAAGGGACCCCTGACCATTAGGTCCAGTCATGACCGACTCGGGGGTTGCGGCGCTCATCTCGCTTTATTGGCTGAGGGAGCTGGCGTACAGCTTCCAGGCCATGTGGCCAGCATGACTAAGCCGCTTCTGGCAAACCAGAGCAGCGCATGGAAACGCTGTTTACTTTCCCGCCAGAGTGGTACCTATTTATCTATTTGCACTTTGACGTGCTTTCGAACTGCTAGGTTGGCAGGAGCAGGGACCGAGCAACGGGAGCTCACCCCATCGTGGGGATTCAAACCACCGGCCTTCTGATCGGCAAGCCCTAGGCTCTGTTGTTTAGACCACAACGCCATCCTCGTCCCTAACAAATGCAGGAGTGTCCCTAACAAATGCAGTAGTGTCTAGCTGAACAGATCTGCGATTGCAATGACTTTTGGTTGTGCAACCGCCTTCTCCTTTCACCTCTCTCTCCACATGCCCCTTTAAGTTCCTGCAGTCCTTTGTAGCATATCACCTGGATAGCTCAGCTGGTTAGAGCATGCTGCTGATAATGCCAGGGTTGCAGGTTCGATCCCTGTGTGGGACAGCTGCATATTCCTGCATTGCAGGGGTTTGGCTTTCAACCCTCCAATTCTATGATTTGGGGAGAGAAGAGGGAGACGTTCTGTTGGGAATCCTTGCGCTAGCCAGCCTACTTAGGAGTGCCATCTTTATTCTGCTTCATACATTTCCCTTTCTGCCCTGTTCTTTTAAGGGACGGAGGTTTGAAACGAGCCAAAGTCAAGGAGACTTTCAAGGAAGAGGAGCAGAAGAACTACAGCAAGATGATAATAGGAAATGGAGCCTTGTCAAGTCGACCAGCAGACTCTGACTGATCTCTTCTGGCGGACGCTTTCCATGCCTCATCGCTATAGAAATGTGTGGATTGTTTCCCCCCCATTAGAAAAGAGAAGAAATCAAAGCACCAAGTATGGGGAGAGCCAAGGCATCGCTTTGTTTTCCCTTCAGCTGTGGCTTGTTGGTTTTGCCACTGTCCGCCGGTGAATTCTTGCTTTTGATGTCTGGGAAAAGAGGACTGGATTGAAGCAGAATGGAAAAATCCCAGGCAGCAACTTCTGAATGTTTGCCCAAGGGGGATTGTAGATAATGATTATAATAATAGTAATAAAAATCGAGCCCAAGTTATGTAGTTTGTACAAATAACAGTCAACGTTGTTTAAGTGGTTATGGAAAGTTTGAAAAACTCCTCTACGGTCACTCTGATGGATTGCTGTGTGTTGATTGTTTGAATAGGTGGTCTAACATTTCGATGGCTTGTTTTCGATGGGTGTATTTTTGTTGTTGCCGAGAAGTTTTTAGGGAGGAAGTGAATGTCATTTAGTGTTACCAGGATGAACAGCTAGAAAAATGAAACCTTGACTGGTGGCTATTCTTGACAGTTGCAGTGAGGAACCAAAACAGCCTGCAGACATTGTTTTTATTTTAAAAAGGTTGCTTCTTATAGAAATCCACTCCATCTTTCAGAAGAACTGTCTGGAAAAAATGTTTGATCCAGCCTGGGGGGCCACTGTCCCACCCCTTGCAGAACAGAGAAGAGCAAGTGGTTGAAACGCTCAATTTTTTAAAAAATCGCTCGTCTCCCTTTGTAATAAAACGCTAAAAAGTTGGAAGGGGAAAAAATACTGGAGGTAAACAGTGTCTGATGAAATGCACTTCTTCCATGGTCTGTGTTGGCAGCAGCCCTATATGTGTATCTGTCACTTCCTGTATGAGAAATGTTATGTTGCCTTATTGTAAATTGAAATAAATTCTATATTTCTACTAGTGGTAGCATTAACCCCCCCTTTTTTTTACTCATTCCCCACAGCTGTGCATGGTCCGCACTTAAAATAGAAACCTGGGCCAAGGTCACCCAAAACATTCAGCTTGTATGAATTATGCACGTAAAATACCCTTTACATAATTTTGTCGGGAGAGACCAGAGAACTAATAGAAGCTCCTGGAGCCTCAGCCCCTATCAGTGGCAATTGTATTTCCCTTGTGGCTTTTGAGAGTTTGCCCCGGTGTTGCCACTCTCAAGCATATCTCCGTTTTTTAAAAAACTGAAGATGAGCTACATGGGAAGCTGATTTTGTAATCAAGATTGCATATTGTTTTGTGCTCATTTTCCCTGCCCTTGTTTTCTCCCATTTACCCCCCCCCCCCCCGAATGAAGACCTGTACGCACCATACAGGGAGAGACATCTGATCACGGAGGCAGGTTTTA